>NC_089258.1:25848729-26471792 GCF_963930625.1 Muntiacus reevesi
TCTGCACTAAATAGGAAGGAAGAATGGAATTAGAGAAAAGGAGACTAATTTGCATGCTTATGTTTCTTTTTTCTTTTCTTTAAAGCTTCCCTGAAGCTCCCCTTGGACATCACTGGCACACTTCTCCATAGAAAGGTTTGTAAATACTGTGGGACAGAGGAAAACTTCTGCATAAGAAGATGGAGAAATTCCTTTGTTCTTTTGTTTGAAGCACTGGATTGTTACAGAATAGCGGTATTTTTGTCTAAAAAAAAAACATGAGCTATTATCTGTAACCTAAAGACTAAATAATAAATATGTGAATTGCACCATGCAGAAAACAAGAACTTGGAGGTGTGAGGGTCTGAGTGTATGGAAACCCTGTGTTCAACCACAAAATAAAGGCATAGTGTAAGAATCCAAGTATATTATAGCTCAAGCAGATTCTTCTGCAAGGGCAGATTATTTATGTAAGACATGTATGTTCCTGACAACAGCGAATAGAGAGGAAAGGAGTTCAAAGCCCTGTTACTTCAGGTTTGCTTCACTGCTGTTCTCGCATCTATCATGAGCTTGTGTGAGGGCTGTAGCCATAGCTGATAAATCCATGCCCTTGTGTAACGGAGTACCCCTCCCCTTGGCCCTCAGCATAGACAACACTCTGGTCAGCCTGAGCCCTCCTCTCCCCCCAGGTGCAGAAGGCAAACGCATACCTGACAAACGTGTACTGTTCATTGTACATCCAGGGCTGAAGTTCCAGGCTGGGGTACTTGCCAAAGGGTGGCACAATCAAGCTGAACACCAGGGCGATGCAGACAAACACAGCTGGCAGGACAATCTATAAGCAGGGGGCAAGGAGGGAGAAGAATTGCCAGAGAAAGATAAAGGTTAGAAAGAAGACCATTTCCAGCCCAGGTAGCCCCAGACCAACCAGCACTGGGGTGTGTGCAGGGCCTAGCTCCATCAAGACATTCGTGGAAGGTTGGAAGCAGTGGAGGCTGAAATCTAAACCCCTTCCCTTGGGTGAATTTCTGGAAACTGGCAAGACAAGGCCTGAGTTTGTGGCCACCTGGCAGGGGCACCGAGCTGAGGACTTCACAGAGCAAACAGCAGTCACATGTCAGGGTGACTCAGAACACTGGGTCCCTCTTCTCCCTGAAAACCTGAGGAAGACCACACTGGCCATAAGCCCAGCTCAGCTCTGAGGAAAACTGAGAGCCCAAGCATGGACCAGAAGCCAGAAGAACTGCAGCTTCGTTCTGTCTCTCCTTTCTGTCTCTCTCCTGTATCCATCTGAAGTCACAACCCCTATGGCCTCGGTCTTCTTGTCTGCAATCTGCAGACAGACCAGGTTACCCATTCAGCTCCCATACTCTGAGAAAATCACTATACAGCACTGCCTTCATGGAATGGGAACAGCTGCCATTTCTTTATCTGATGGCCTCAAAAAGCACAATTAATCCTTACTAAACCACCTTAAGGGGGTTGCCCAAGTGGTGCTAGTGGTAAAGAACCCGCCTGCCAAGGCAGGAGACATAAGAGATGCGGGTTTGATCCCTGAATCGGGAGGATCCTCTGGAGGAGGGCATGGCAACCCACTCTACTATTCTTGTCTGGAGAATCCCACGGACAGAGGAGACTGGCAGGCTACAGGCTATGGGTCGTAAAGAGTCAGACACGATGGAAGTGACTTAGCACATGAACAAACCACCTTAAACTTTACACTTGTACCTTTTCTGAAAACAACTTGTACATATTTTATAAGCAAACTCTAAGCTCCTTCCATTTATTCCTGAGAGATTTACCCTTTAAAAAAAAAAAGATTCAAATAATGCCCCTGGTTCTAATGTACTCAGGTTTCAATGGAGAAAATTAATCATTATATGACTAATTCCATGGGAAAATACTATATGACCATTATCTCATTTAATTATCACTACAACCCTAACTAGTAATATAATTATCACCAATCAAAAAACAAGGTAATTGAGCTTCAGAAAGACTCAGCAACTTGCCCAAGGCCACACAGCCAAGAAGCAGCAGAACCAGAATTCATACACAAATCTATATGCTCCAAACTCATATTCTTTGCATCACCCACATAGCCTGTGGGAAAGAATCTCTGTAACTTCTTTATACTTCTTGATTTTGTAGATTGGAATAATTTAATCCTCCCAACCCAACAAGTTAGCACGCAAACAGAGAATAACAAGTCTTTTCTGTTTACCATTTTTTTCTGACCCCTGGTTATGTTTTCTATCAGTCTGCAGTTAATAAACATCAACTTAGAGAAAAATCAAGTCTCCAATAAGTTCATATGTTGAGTGCATCTGGGCATATCATCTCTGAAGTTTTCAAAGTTTAATTTGCTCATCCAGTTTTTCTAGACTTTGCCCTTGTTACACTCTCCTCTAAGAGAAAATTAACACACACAGAAATTTCTAATTTGAGACCCATTCCAACTACGTACTCATAACATATCATAGGTACTATTATTATCATCCCCATTTTATGGATAAGGAGATTGAGACTCAGAGAAGGAATCTGTCAACAGATATATAAGTGCAAGAAGCAAACTGGGATTGAAATACAGATAATCTGGCTCCAGTGTCCATCTTCTAACAATTATGCTACCCTGCTTTCCCTGGCCGGGAGCCTGTAGCCCACCAAGGAAGTCTGAGTCCTTGGCCAGGAACACACTGCTCACCTGAGCAAAGAATCCCTTCCGACTCCGTCTAGCAATCAGCAGTCTCTTCCACAAAAGGGCCACAAACTGCTGCTGTGTGAGCTTCCAGCCCTTCACCTGGTAGGAGCCTTTACCGTCCATCCCACTGAGCAGGTCTGTTTCTCTGGATTCTGCAGAAAGCCATCACTGAAGGTCAGAGATTGTATCAGGCATTTCTGACATCCCCAGCCTCCTCCCTCCAGCATCTTTAGCCACCACCTTGGAGGCTTGTGTTTGGAGGCAGAAGTAAAGGAATGAAAGGCTTTTATGACAAATTCACGTCCATGGAAAAGGTATGACCCCAAATGTACCACAGTAGCAGTCTCTGCCTTTGGTTCTTGTCTGATGAGCACAGAAAATTGAAGGTGTCTTGAGACAGCTGAAGAGACGTGTTCACACATAATAGTTACATCAAGCCATTCAAACGAATCGAGTCATCCTCAATTTCTTACAGAATATTCTATAAAATAGGCCATGTCTGTAGGTTGACATATTTTGAGAACATATAACAGCAACTTGTCTCCCGCCTATTATATCTCTAGCTAAGAGGTGGACACATTCAGGTGATCTAAGTGCTAACAATGTATGAAGTTTCAGAGAACAGAGAGTTGCACATTCAACATGGCAAAGGGACAGGACAGCCAGGAAGGTTTCTGTTCAGAAAAGTTTTCTAGAAATCCTCATCTTATACAGATGATTTCTAACTGCAGTGACCGGATGTCTCACCAAAATTTGCTTGATTTCCTGTCTCCCCTTCTCTATCCCAGTCAAACACACATGGATAAAGTCTTCAAAAATAGCTAAGTTGAAGGGTATAATCAACTCTAGTAGCAAATTCACCTCACTCTTGCAAAATCATCCACCCAGTCAAAGAACATTTATTCCACAATTAAACACCTAATGAATATGAGAAAACTGGGACTCTACAGAAAAGATAATAAATAGATTCAGAGGAATAAAGGGCTATCTTCTGATATGTATCTCGAGTGTGAGGTCTCAGTGCAGTGCAGGAAGTGGGCAGGACAGGCTCTTTCAGGTCTGATCGTATGCACAGCACCAGAAAAGGGAAAGTGGCTTTTCTCATTCTCTCTCTTCTCTTTAGACCCTGTAGGCATCTATCATCCTGGTTCGAGGGCCTTGAAAGATAACAGCAGAAAACACAAGAGGGAAATTCACTTTCAAGCAACAAAACACAGATCTCGCCCAAACGGACCTGGATCTATGTCGGAATCATTTGGATCCATAGCATCGTCTTCAGTAAAAGGGCGAAGACAGCTCTGCTTGTCCCCAAAGACTCGTCTGTTTCGTCTTGCTGGTAAGGTGCCATCTGGAGACAAAAGAAAGGAACCTCACGTTTTATTTGTAATAAAACAAATTCTCTGAAACTTTAAAAGTCTATACAGTAAAAGTAAGAACGTCATAAAACAATTTGAAGGGAAAGGCAAAACCCTGGTGAGTTAAGAGAGTCTACAGGTGGCACAGCCCAGAGGGCATGCAGTTCCTTTGGAGGGTTACCTGAGGTCTCGGCATCCACTCCACTCTCTTCAGCCACTTTGAGAAATATCTGAAAAATGAGAATGAGAGGATTATAATAAGCACCACACTGTGAGAGCAACTGTCATGATTATTACACGGCTGAACACGCAAGCCCCTAAAGACATAACGTAAAAGCTTCATTTATTGATAACACTTTGTCAGAGTCACTTGGGAGAGAAGCCATTTATACCAGAGAACATTTCCCCCGTGGCGAAAGCTATCAATTCAGAAAGTCACTTTCAAATTAAAGCTATGACATCAGGACACTGCAGAAGGAGGAATTTGTTCTGAACCTACAGGGAATGAGCCAAGTGGCTTCTTCAAGTCTTTGGCCCAAAATCTTTGAGCAGGCCAGCACCAAAATAGGCTATCCAAGACAGGATGATCAGGAGAAGAGGCGTTCCCTATCACTAGAAATGTGATGGCAGGGTTTCCAACATCAGAAGGCAACCTGAACTAGACAGGTGATTCCCAAACTCTGATCTACAGATGCTGCCCAGGAAGCATGCAATAAAAGCACAGACATTCAGGTCTTACCTCCAGGAATTCTGGTTCAGAGACCCTGGAGTTGACATTTTTAGAATATTCGCAGAAGATTCTGCGGCACGGGCTAACTTGGGAACTACTGGGACAGACAATTTTTATATCCCTTCCAACCCTCGAGGTTTCTCTAAAGAGAGGCACTGCTTACACAGTAATAGAGTGTGGGCTTTGAAGCTCAAAACCCCTGATCTGAATCTTAGCTCAGCAACCCTTCATGTCAATTTTCTCATCCTGTTATGAGGATTAAATGAGTTACAATGATTGAAAACAACAAAACAAAAACAAAACACACCCAGGTTAGCCCCAGGCATAAGTGGGTTTTCCATAAATGTTAAACTTTTCCTAGGTGTGGTCATGACTCGGTCACACCAGGAGCAATCCTCATTTCTTCCCTACCATCTCCCACTAAAATCTTAAAGGCTTAACCGGGACCAACACTGCCCAGATGCCAACAACCTGAGGGCTCAGTGCCTAGGTCCATGATGATCCTACTCCCCCAGTAGACATGCAGGCTGCCTGTCTGGCCCCAGGATTGTTGGCCCTGCTCAATTCTAACAGTCAGCCACTGAACTTACTTCTTCCAGAGTAGTCTCTGAGATGCCGTAACTGGAGATGCCTAGGTCTGAGAGCCGGTCGTCAATTTCGTGGAAGAGTTCCACAAAGGCTCCCTCTCTGGCTGCCTCATAGGGCAGCACATAGGTCAGCTCATGCCCGATGTCTTCCACCAGCCGGGCCTCGGCCACATGCTTCCTGATGAGGTTGGAGATCGCGGAGACATCTGTAGGGACCGCAGCACAGATATGATACGGCTTGGCCAGCTCAGGGGCCCCCTTCCTTCATCCTCTGCCTGCTCCTCGGAAGCCCACTGCCTGCACACCACAGCTGGCCCAGATACTGAAGTCATTCCACAGGTTCATCTCTGGCCCGAGGGTCCCTGGGGGCGGGGACTGGGTCTTATTCACCTTTGCATCACCAAAGCCGGGCACAGCATAGGCCCTCAGTGTATGGTGGGTAGGTGGGGGTGGCTGGCTGAATGACTTTCTGAGGTTGAAAGCCTAGTGTCTATTACCAAAAAGCTAGGATTCTTCAATGGAAAACTTGACTAAAGGAGCCTTAAGAGGTTCTTCCTCTTTCTCTTAATCTATTCAAGGAGGCTCCTCTATTTATCTCAACAGAGGGTTAATCAAACAGTTCATGGAAGGAGAGGCCTTCCTGGGAAGAGCCAGTTGTTAGGGCAGAGCAGATGTGGCCATGGTAAAGGCTTCCATTCCATATGTATCAGTGGGGACTTTGGACTCCTAGACATCCCTCATGAGGGAGGTGTCCAGTGTCCAACCAGACCCATTCATCTCAGCTGAATGGGTGGGGAACCACCCCCCACCCCAATCATCTCAGCTCTCTAGGACACTGCCCTGCTGGCTCCCAGACCAAGCCCCAGGCTCCCCAGCAAGCGTTAGGCCACTCCGCCACCAAGCTGCACCTGCTCCCGCAGCCACCCAGGCCCAGCCCAGCAGCAAACCTTGAGTCAGCGCCACCAGCCTCTGCACCTCTCCTCCTGTGCCTCCACTCTGCCCAGCTGGGGGAAGCTCAGACACCACCTGAATAAGAAACCCCAGAGTCCTTACCGATGGTCAGCGTGTCACTTTCATGGTCACTGCCCAGGCCAGCATCAGAACTGCTCTGAGAAACACTGTCCTCCTGATGGCAAAGAAGGAGGTGAGAAGGGTCAGGGACCGAGCAAGGTACAGCCGCCGCCACCACCTTCACCGGGGCGGGGCTTCCGAGAGGCTCCTGTGTGTGAGAACTGGAGCAAAAAGTTTCTCCTGAGAGGCATGAAGCCAGGCAGTCTTGGCTTCTGAAGCCACTGTCTGATCTAACATGTGTGTGCTGTGTGCACAGGAAGCAGAGCTCAAAAGAACTCTGGCCTGCCAATGCATACTGTAGGGACCTCCCTGATGGTTCAGTGGTTAAGATTCCATGCTTCCATGGCAGGGGGCATGGGTTCAATCCCTGGTCAAGGGATTAGATGCCATAAGCCATGTAGCAAGGCCAGAAAAACCCCCACAAACCTATAAGTGCTGTAACCAGGCTCTCGTCAACAGTCTTGGGCATGGGATTTACCCGCCTGGTTGTGTTGTTTGGAGCTTCTCAAACTTTAATTTGTGTCTCTTCACCATAGGACCTTGTTAAAATGCAGATTCTGCTTTAGCAAGTCTGATTTGGGCCCATGTTTCTGCATTTCTCACAAGTTCCCAAGTGATCCCAGTGCCACTGGCCTCAGACTATACTTTGACTCACCAGACACTAGTTGAAAAGTAAACAAGTGGACAGGAGGTCAAGGATGGGATATATTGCTAAGTGTTTTGAGTGCCACTGTTGGAATACACAAATAAATCTCAGACATGTACTGCAGTACAGGGGAGGATGTACCTTGCTATTGAGTTCTGGTCCCTCCTCTGTTATGCACTTGTTGGATGACCTTGAATGAACTAAATCCCTACAAGCCTCACTTCCGTCATCTAGGATAATAAGTACAATACCTCCTTCCCAGGGTTGCTTTGTACTCTGAGATGATGTCTAAAAAAAAAAAAGGCCTACAAATGATAACAATGCTACAACTATTATCATGATTTTCTTTTATGCCCAGAGTCTGCTGGATTGAGTGTTTGGCATGAAATTAGTGCTCAGTAAATATTTGCTGTTTTGTAGTTTAAAAGTTTAGGTCAAGAAGATTTAAAGGTAACGAGGAGATACAGCAGGGCATTCTGCAGCATTCTGCAAGGCTCTTAACTCTTGGCAAACCTCTCTTCATCAACAACATTATAGTCCTCTAAGGACCTTCTCCTACACTCACTGTGTCTCCATAAGAAAAAGGAAACAGGATTCAGCAGAGCTAACACGATGGGAACAGAAGTCTCTGTAGCTTTCCATGCAGGAGGTACAGCATGACTCCACAGGGCACAGAGCAGGGAGCTGGTGGCCTCAAGGTGGCAGACTGGGGCGGGTATGGACAAGCCAGTCATAGCCAGAGTCCTGATTCCCCGCACGCACTGAGACGGCAACTCACCTTTTTCAGGTATGACACAGTGCTACTGCTATTTCTGCATGAGCTGAGGGAAGACTCCACGTCCTTCTTGACCAGGGTCAGGTAGTAGCCTGTCCCCAGCTGGTTCTTTAGGAACAGGGAGGAGCCCACGCAGCAGAGCTTCCCGTGGGAAATGATGGCGATCCTGTCCCCCAGGATGTCCGCCTCATCCATGTGGTGCGTGGAGAGGATGATGGTGCGGCCTGCCAGGCACAAACACAGGGACATGGCACAGGTGAGGCTGGCCATCCTCACTGCTCACAGGGGCCGAAGCTACAGAAATAAGAGCCGGGGGACGCCTGGGAGGAAGACCCCAAGGCTGTGTGCTTGTGACCCCCAGGCTGGTAATGTGAGAACAGCTTCTGCATCCTCATAGAACAAAGGGCAGGAATGCTTATCTGGGAACTAGCTCCAGGCCAGCAGCGTGCTAGGTGGTCTATGTGTTAGTGTGCTAGGGCTCATTTAACTAAACCCTTCATAAGGCGGGCTTCCCTGGTGGCTCAGTTGGTAAAGATTTCACCTGCAATGTGGGACACCTGGGTTTGATCCCTGGGTTGGGAAGATCCCCTGGAGAAGGGAATAGCTACCCACTCCTGTATCCTTGCCTGGAGAATTCTATGGACAGGGGAGCCTGGCAGGCTACAGTCCATGGGGTCGCAAACAGTAGACACAACTGAGCGACTTCCACTTTTCGTAAGGTAGGAATTAACCACCATTATAGATAAAGACACTGAGGCAAGTTTAATGGTTTTTCCAAAGTCTGGGCCAACTTGAGCTGACTCCAAACCTGTGCACCTTGTACCATACCATCCTATGTATCTTCTACCCTGGTGGCTCAGCGGTAAATAATCTATCTGCAATGCAGGAGCTCCAGGGAGATGTGGATTCAAGCCCTGGGTCGGAAAGACCCGCTGGAGGAGTGCATGGCAACCCACTCCAGTATTCTTGCCTGGAGAATCCCACAGATAGAAGAGCCTGGCAGGCTACAGTCCATGGGGTCACACAAACTGACTGCACCTCTCCCATCCACTCAAGTGTTCCTCTACTTGTCAACATGCAATCACAGCGCACCACGTGGGGACACAGATACAGGATGACACAGCCTCGGCTCTCAGGAATCTGTCTGCAGGGGACCATGATTATACTAGGCAAGGGAAAGTTCTATGTTGGAGGGGGCCCAGGGGACCCACAGAGGACGCCCTTTGTCCCCATTTCTCTCCTCCATGCAGGCCCCTAGGGATTGAAGTGCAAATTTGAAGTGTCTTGTAAACCAGGCCTCCTACTTGCAGACCAGGGCTGAGCTCAGAGTTCAGCTCCATATTCTCCTTAAGAAGCAATTCTGCTGCTCTAGTAGGAACAGCCCTGAGATACAGTCAGTCTTTGAGAGCCCCTCCCTCCCTCCCTTCCTTCCCCCTCCCAGCCCAGAACAGAGTAAATACACATTAGTGACCTTGTCGGTATTTCAGCAGCAGCTCCCATATCCCCCTGCGGGAGTAAGGGTCCACACCGGCTGTGGGCTCATCCAGAATGACAACCTTGGATCCCCCAACAAAGGCCAAGGCCACAGACAGCTTTCTCTGCATTCCACCTACAGCGAGAGGAGACAGGTCCCAGACCAGCCCAGTGAATGACGGCAGAGGGAGCAAGAGACAAGTGGAGACACCCCCCTGGGGACAAGTCCTGGACACGTTTCTGACCCACCCTTTCCCTTCCTTGAAGCAGGGGACCCTAGGGCAGCCATATTTCATGTGTGTGTGTGTGTGTGTGTGTGTGTGTGTGTGTGTGTATGTAGAAGGGGAGGTGGAGGAGGAAGACAGCTTTGGGCCTCACCTGACAGCTGACTTGTTTTGCTTTTCAGTTTGCTTGGAGGCAAACCAACATCCAAGGCCATCTGCTCCATCTCAGCTTTCACGTGCTTCTCGGAGAGCCCTTTCAGGCGGGCATAGAACCAAATGTGCTCCTCGACAGTCAGCCTGGGGATGGAGGGGCAGGTCACCCAGGACACACAGAACACAGTGCCTCCTCACCCAGAACATGACAGGCACATTTTTCTTTCCCCACTTTTTTTTTTTTAAAGCTTTATCCATTTTTGCAAGATAATCTCCAGGAAGGATTCAAGGCAGAACCACAGTGAGCAGCCATATGAGCTGCTCGAGAAACAACACCAAAATTGTGACAGGTCACATCCACTCTATTCCCCGCAGGCCTGATGGCCACCCATCAGGCAGCAGCAGGTCCTCGGAGAGCCTTTCTCCATGGCCCACCAACCAAGGAGCTGCCTCAGCCTGCAGCAACTCCCTTGAACCTCAAAGGACCTCAGCCCTGACAGAAGAAGGACCCCTGGAGAGGACACAAGTCTGAGCTGCCCACTTAGATAAGAGAAAACCGGGGTGCAGAAGGGGGTGCCCTTCCCAAGGTCACAGAGCTCACATCTCTGTCTGCTCACCACAGGGGCTCCCTGATTGCTGATGGACAGGCTGAATGGGAGCAAAGTTCTGAGCAGGAAGCATGCAGCCCACATCCTGAGGGCCCAGGGTACCACCAGGTGAAAGCTGTGGCAGCCTCAGGGAGGGTGTGTGGGGAGAGAGGGTTCCTTGCTCTAGAAGGACAGCAATAGACGGCACCATTTCCCCAGCGCCCATCCACCGGCTGGACCAATGTAACACCTCCCACCCCACAACTCACTTTTCTAAAACTGAAGGACAACCAAGTCTCAACATGTCCAGGAAGGTGAGGCCTGCCACCCCCAGAGGTGGTAAAAATGCTTAAGTCCAACCCTGCCCATCACTCCTGACACCTCCGTAGAGGGGCCGCTGGTACTCACATGTCAAACAGCACATTGTGCTGGGGACAGACCCCCAGGTTCTGCCGGATGCTGCTCATCTCAGAGCGGATGTCTTTCCCTAGGATGTAGGCCGTGCCCGAGGTGGGAGGGAACAACCCAGTCAGGATGGACCTGAGGACAAAAATGTGAAAGTACAGGAGTCGGCGTTAGCACTCCTGCCCTGGAGACGCTCCATCCTAGGCTGCAGAGCCCGGGCGGAAAGCAGAGGCGGCAACCCTCCACCCTCTTTCCTTCCTAAGACCCCAAGGGACACCCACACAGCAAAGGACTCTTTGCCTCAGTGAACAGATAGGGGTGGGCCTATGTGTTGGAAATGGCAATTTCAGCACACGCATTTTTTAACTAAAGATTTCAATTTGCAATGGGAAGTACAGTTTAAAACACACATTTTGTATACCTAAAATCATGTTCAAGTCAAATGGACAAAGTAGAACCAATTATGTAAAGATGAAAATAATTTGTGTGTTAGGATTTTTTAGATTTTAAAGATTTCTAAAGATTTTTGGCAATGTTCGCAATATATTAATTGTGCATTTAAAAAATACATAACAGGAAAAAGAAGTTACCTCCCCCACCACCAACATACCCTCTGAAATGGTTGATGGGCTACACTGAAAGCCTCTGAGGGTAACTCTGGTGTGTTTATGGCCCGTGTTCCCTTCTGAAACTGCTCATTATTAAGGTTCTTATAGGTCCCAGAGAAGGCAGTCTTACAGCCAGCTGCCCAGCTGTTCCTCACATCTGCTTAGAGACAGAGTTTCCAGAAATTGCCTTCTCCCTCTTCCTTTTCACATCCTTGCCTCCCAATCCTGACCAAACCAGTCCCAAAGAAACCCTTTCTCAGATCTGCCACAATGTCAGGTTCTAAAACACTGCAGAATTTTGAGAACCAAATGGGAAAGGTCATCGAAAGGTCCCCAGCCTATTCTGACCTGAAGAAATAATATCTAGGAAAATCCAGCATTTGGAAAGCATTCTCATGATAAGATGACATTTTTACACTCATCGACTCCTCATGCGCTCTGCCCTTGCCCTGGGCAAGCAACACAATGTCCTTAGGTACGAGTGTCTGACTACAGGAAAGAACCTTCCTGCGGCTGATTCTGAGAGAGCCACACCCGTTTCTTACATGGTGGTGGTCTTGCCAGCTCCGTTGTGGCCCAGGAAGGAGGTGATCTGCCCCTCGTAGAAATTCAAGGCCAGGCCATCAACAGCCACCTTCATCCCGTCTCGGTACACCTTCATCAGGTTCTGAATGGACACACCTAGTTTCAGATGGGTGGGTTCCTCCTCCATGCAGACTGTGAGAAGACAGGACAAAATCAGCCACAGAATACAGTAACAAGTGGAAGGTAAAGGCGCAGGGTCTTGTAATTTTACAACTGTCCTCTCTCCATGGCTATTTCTGGTTTCTCAGGCAAGCAGGCAACAAATCTTTAATTAGGGCCTTACTGGGCACTAGTGTTGGTGATCGGAAAACAGTGAGAAAGGGGCAGAGAGGCTGGGGAAGAAGAGGAGAAACGGCAGGAGGAGCAGTTGGATCAGCCGGCAGGGGCGGGTGGTAAGGGATCTCATGAGCCATACCAAGGACGTCACACGTCACACTGGCAAGCGGGGGCAGGGCACAGAAGAGATCAGCAGAGGAGGGACTTCTGAAAGATTTAGGAAGCCATACTGAGCACAAAGTATGTGTATATGTGTGTGAGGGACAGGTGGAGGTGAAGGGAGAGATCAAAAGTCACTTTTTTTTTAATGAAGCCAAGAAAGCAAAGAAAATGTCCCGTAGGAACTCAGAGAGCAACTCCCCCAGAAGTCAACAGCCCTGGACACAAATGCAGTCAAGAACTTGGAAAGGGGCACCTCCTGTGATGTCTCTGCCCCCAGGGGGGTTTTAGACTCTTCAGGGAGGGAGCCACCCCTTGCCCCCTCAAGGAGGGCCAGGAGGGGCACCAGCACGGCAGTCAGGGGGACGCAGGTCAGCAAAACTCACTTTCTGATGCTCCCTTCTGGCTGGAACCAGGGTGGCTCTTCTCATCGCTTTCCTCGCCGAACCAGTAGGACTTAGTACAAGGAAAATACCAGGGCCTGGGGATTCCATACTGGCCTGAAAGCCAAACACAGATGTGAGCCGAACTCTGTAACGCCCCAGCGACCCCCAGGTATCCCAGACACAGCTTCCTTGATGTCTCCCCATGACACAGCTGCTGGGAGACAGGACAGAACGGAATGGAGGTGGCGGAGGAGGGGCTGACATTTGCTGAGCTCTACTATGCATGACCAACACCCTGCACGTCTCTGAATCTTTCCAGCAACCCCAGGAGGCAGGGTATCATTCCCACTTTAGACACGAGGAGACTGAGGGATTAGTGGCCCACTCAAGATCACTCAGCCAGTGAAGTGAAGGACTCAGAATCTGAATCCAGATCTGTACAACACAGAATTGCACATTCAGTGTGGGACATTCAGGTAGTTCAAGTAGGGATAGGTAATCAATATTTCATGGCCACTCCTTTGGAGAAAAATCAGAAAGTGAACCAGAAAGGGTTAAACCTCACTCTCTCAGAATTTGATCTTCCATGAAAATATATCCAAGGCAGGTCTCAGTCAAGAAGTTTTATTAGGCAAGTATAAAAATGAACTTTTAAGACTTTTAATTAAAGCACAGGCAAGGGCTTAGCACCAATGTGTATCTTGTTATTCATAAGCTGTACTCAGGAAACAGAACCTCTGCTGGTGGTAACTCGGGGGATACAGAATTTGAGACCTGGTTCAGCTTGGGAGGGCTCTCCTGGGCAAGCTGACTCAGTGTAACCCACTTGGGTTCACCTCCCAGCACCTACTCTTACCAGTTATGTGGCCACAGGTAAGTTATTTAACTTCTTTGCATCATACTCCTCTCATTCGCAAAAACTGGGTAGAACAGTAACTCCCTCACAACAGTCTTATGAGTGTTAAATTGAACCAAAGCATCATTTAGAAGACACTGTGCAGGTGCCTGGCCCATAGTGCTCAAGAAATAAGAGTTAGGTCAGTAGTAAAAGCTGTACTTTTAGCATCAGTAGCTTCTCCTTAGAGATAATTTGTTTGCCATAGGTCTAAAGTCCTAACCACTTTCCAAGGAGACCTGGGCCCTGCAGAAATTCCAGCACAAAGAGAGGAAAATGAAACGGTTAGAAATTTCTTTTTCCTGGATGAAGACAAAAGCAGTGTGGAAGTCCAGCGTACCTGGAAACACAGCCTCGATGTACCATGTCATCACGCCGTAGAGGAAGGTGTCAAACAACATCATGGAGATGGAGGTGGTGAGGTTGAAGCCATCCTCCTTTGTGGGACTTTCAAAGAGGTTGTCCCACTGTACCCCAATGCCCTGCTCCTCGAAAAGGGCAAAGTACTCACAGCCGAACCCAAAAGCCACAGGAGACATCAGGCTCTGTGTAAAAGAGGCAAAATTCATTCATCCATCTCCTTGTCTCTCATTTTCCTATCACTGCTAATGTAAATGCCACCTGGAGAAATGTGAATTTGCAAAATGGATCAATTACAAGATATGGAAATATTCATCTACAGAGTCCCTTCAGGGGAGTGGGCTCCTTGACAGCATATAAAGTGATTCTATTTATAAGCACTCATTATGCACACACATTTCAGAAATGCATATATGATGGCATATAAAACTTTTAGAATTTTATGCTTCTAAAGATGCCTCAAGGGCTCAGCAACTGCCCCTTATACACGCACATAGACACACACACACACACACACAAACACACAGGCATTTTTCAGGGTCCTCTCCAGCTCCCTGCTCGGTCAGCGATGGGCTCAGTGTCATAGGAACCTGTCTGGGGCTGCTGATGCCTAATGGGTCCAGACAGAAACACTTGGAGCATCTTATGGGGAACTCAGGAAACAACTCGCTCTTACAGGGACTTGCATACTTTCAAAGGCCTCTCCTCCTCTGTACAAAGGAAGGGAGTAAAGTCAGGGATTTGTGGGGCGATGGGGCACCTGTTCCTCAGTCATGAAGTTTAGAAAATATTACTCAAGTTAAACTTCATACCGGACACAAGGAAGATAAAGGTCCAGCACAAGCCAGCTCTGACCTCAAGAACTTTCAGTTCTATCTGTGGCTGTGACTTTGTGGTGAGCTTAACATGGCTAACAGAGCTGGGAGATCAAAGGCAGAACTGGCCTCTATGCTCTAAAGGCATTCCCCAGGGCCATTTACCCCCAGCTGGCCCACGGTGCAGTTTGGCTCCCTCAAAACTATCATTCGATTCAACTTAACCAGTGTTCACTTAGAGGCCTAAAGATAAACTACACAGTACCTGCCTTCAAGGAGCATACAATCTAGAATTGAGGCTTAAGTCCCCATGGAAACAGAATCTCTTAACTTCTGTTCTCAGCTTGGACTACGAAGCAGAGGTGAAATACCAGGGGTGGCTGTGACTGCAGGTACTGCCGAAGGGCCAGAGCAACTCACCATGAAGATCTTGAGGGTAAAGCCCACGTAGTCCTGCCACGCCACGCACAGGACATACGGCAGGTACAGCATGAAGTAAATGATGCCCCCACAGGCGGCCGCCAGGTTGGCTCTGGAGAAGAGCGTGCTAATCAGGAAGCACTGCAGGATGGTCACCGTGGCGAACACACACAGAAAGACAAACACCACGCTGGGGTCGCTGTAGGGCAGCAGGTTTCCGAACTGGGAAGAAAGAGACCGAGTAAGACTCTCAACAAGCAATGATCCATGGGAAGCAGCCAGGGCTTACCCCTAGTCATCTTAAAGACGATATAGAGAAACAGCGCTGTTCATTTTTCTGGTGAGTGAACTGAAGTCTACAGAAGGGAAATGACCAGCCCAAGACCACACAGCAAAAGAATAGTAGAATCAGAAACAGAACAAAGTCCAGGCTTGATATTCACCCAGGTTCATCTCAACAGACAATTCTGTTCATTGTTTCTCCAAGAAATAATAAGGCCTTTTATAAGGACTAAGAGCACCAAGAAAGAATTGCAGGAGATAGCATCCTACGTGACCCCTCTCTCTCTGAAAGCCAAGGATAATGGCCAGGCCATCCCCTGTGAGAACGTGCCATGGATTCTGAAGCCACACAACCATCCAAACTCTGTGGACCTGTCAAGTTTCTCCCAAGTAGTTGGTTTTGTTTCACAAGGACCTACGAACACACAATTGGCAGAGCAGCTCACACCCACCAGCCACAGGACCCTCATCCTGGCCACAGAGCTCAGGTCTGGCAGTCAGATATCAAAGCATGAGGGGGGCTTGATTTCAGCAAGAACTGCTCTGCCATACTGCCGGGTGACCTCAGGGAAGTCCTTAACCTTCCTTGGCCTCATTTCCTTGTATGTTAAATGGGTTACTTAGTGAAGACATCATAAGACAGCACATGCATGTGTTTTAAATCGTGTTTGGCAATCAGTAAGTGCTCACTTGTAATGATTAGTAGCTAGTAATTAATTGTTAGTTTTTTTTCCCTTGGTACCCCTCTGCTTTTAACAACATTTATTTTTAAAAGATGTATTCTTTAATGAAACAATTGAGAAAAAATTGGCATGTAAATCTATTAATGTAAGGGGTGGACACAGAACTGCACTGTACAGAGTCCCCTTCATGGAAAGGCTTGCTGACTGGCTGTCAGCGGACAGCCTCAGGTGCCAACTGCTCTGGGTTTATCCCAGTTGCAGAAAGCTGCCCAGCTCTGGGGCGCATCTTTCTAGTTACTATTTGAGGGGCCTAAGACTATGGATTGTCAGAGAGGGAGGCCTTGGGTAGCCTAAAGTGCTGGACATTTCAACTCCATGGCCAGAGTGCCCAGGGGCTTAGCCATGCACCACAGTTCAACTCCTGTCTCTGCTCAATCCTGCATCCTCTCCATTCCTTGTATAGATATAGATCCCTAAGAAATAAACATACACCAAACTCTACCTCAGCCTCTGCTTCCAGAAAAGCTTAACCTACAACAGTATCTATCCTTCTGATTATGGCTTTTAGAAATTCTGGCAGAATCATCACCCAATACATATATCTAGGAAAATGAGTAACTCTCAGATTACCATCACAAGCCATCGCCAAGCAGATAGCATGGTGTAGTTAAGCACATGCTCACCTAGGACATGAGACTCCTAGGTTCAGTCTGGTTTAGCTACTAACCGGCTGGGTAGACACTGGGCAAGTTGCTGCCCTTCTTGGGGTCTCACCAAGTCTCATCACTTTTCCCAACTATAAAATGAAGGAATTGCAGGGACTGCACCTCTGACCCTATCCCTCCCAAACAATCTGTGCTTTTCTTCTGAGCCGGTAGCCCGGGGAGCACAGGGAGAAGCCGGTGAAGCAGCCTTACTTTCAGGATGACCACCAGTAGGCCGGCGCTCACAAGCAGAGGGATGAGGCTACTGATGAACCAGCTGAACCAGAGGATACCATTGTCCAGGCCCATGATGCGCATGGTCTCCTTCAGCCGCGCCTCCTTCTCGTACACAATGCCCTTGATGATCACAGCCACTGAGTAGATCCAGGCCAGCGTCATGAAGAGAGGCATGGACCGGCTCATGACCCGCAGGAAGCTGGAAGGGCAGGGGAGGGTTAAAGGCAAGAGTGAGCCAGGCTCCTGGGCCAACAACTCTGGGCCAGCATGCAAGAGAAATCAACAGGACCAAGCCCGAGATGGGCAGACCTGTGCACCCTGACAGGAATGCTTCGCGAGTGGGGCAATGTAGTGATTAAAAACTATTAACAAAGTGATGCCACAGTTCTTTGAGGGCTTGCTTTAGTAACTAGACATCAGAGGTCATTAAGCTAAATGTGATTTTAAAGTACTAAAACAAAGCCAACAAAACCAAAAACCCAACTCATTGTCTCATGAAAGTTCAGCATCTTCAAGGTCATCTCATTATCAGCTTGCCTTGCACAACTGTTATAACAGATGGTGCAGAAACACACTTCAGGCAGCTCCTGTCAGTAACATTTCAGATTTCAGATTCCAAACGAGAAAATGAAATGCAGCGAAGTCAAAGGGACACAGAATCTAGACTCTGAAACTCAAGGTTCAAGTCTCAGCTCTACCACTTATGCACTTACAGGGTATGTCACAACAGATGTGTCCCCATCTTAATATGTTCTTTCTAGAGTAAAGCTTGGCTTGGGGGGGGTCTTGGAAAAGTCTTTCTTTGGAAAATACTGACTAATCTTTCCGAAGGTGAAAAATAAGATAAATCCAGGTGACCTGGAAAAGCTAGAATGAACCCTGCAAATAAAAGGGTGGTTCCATAAGAAGCTGGGAGAAATACAAGGAGAGTAACCCTGCTACTTCTGCAGTCTGATCTCTACACACACACAAACACCCACACACTCACTCTCACCCTCACCCTCACACAACAGAGAATGAAAGAGTTTCCAGAGTTTGGAAGAGACATGACATACTTCAGATGCCTGCAATAACGACACCTTTGCCCATTCTTGCTCTCTCACAAGAAATCATGAGCCACAGAGCCACAGTCCCCACTTGCAGCACAGGGACTAAGCACTAAAAGGTTATCTAAAAAGTCTAAGATAAAATGGACTTGTTCAGTTTTATTTGCATTGTTTGAAAATGTGGTTTACCACTTATTGAGAAGAAGAAAAACTGATGTGAAGTCAGTTCTTCAAGGTCACGTAACACTGCACCTCTGTATTTGGGGGACATGTGGATGTGTGGGTGTATTTGGCATGTGCTCATCATGACACATTTTAAACTTGGAGATTGGGCCAATTTTGACCAAAAGGATAGGGTGTGAAAAATAAAAGTTCTGGTAACCGTAGACCAGAAAGGAGTGAAGATTACTGGCGTGTGGTATGTGTTGATGTGTGCCTGTGCCTCAAACTGTCAACTACCTACATCTAGCATCTTATTTCCTGAAATCTCCGCACAACTTCAAAAACAACAGTTTTTGCAGTAGCCACAGTCTTGTTTTCATCAATTTTTTGACCAGTATCAACACATATATAAAATAAATTTAACCAAAGCATTCTGTTTCCTCTCTTGGCATGTGTGTGTGTGCATGCGTGTGTGTGTACACACCCCACCTGGGGACAGTGCTAACCAGTTAAGTAAAGGTGGCAGCTGACTGGTAACTTACATGTCATCAACATAACAGGGGTAAGGCATCTGCTGCATGTACACGCCAGTTTTCTTCTCTGTGCCCGTCAGCACCCTGATGATTGCCTGCTCCACCACATCCTGCAAGTAAGCGAAGCCTCCCCAGACATACCGCATATCTTCAAAGGGGTCAGCCCGAGGACCAGGGTCCCAGTACCTTAAAACAAGCCACAGATGATTGAACATTCCTTAGAACCACACAACAAAAAATGCAATCACCTACAAGCCCACCACAACTACAGAGCCACTGTTTTTATTTCTGCGTCGTACTTTGTGATCTCAGTGACGCGTGCATGCGTACTAAATTGCTTCAGTCTTGTCCGACTCTTAGGGATGCTATGGACTGTAGCCCACCAGGCTCCTCTGTCCATGGGATTCTCCAAGCAAGAATACTGGAGTGGGTTGCCGTGCCCTCCTCTAGGGGATCTTCCCGACCCAGGGATTGAACCCAGGTCTCTTAACGTCTCCTGTACTGCCAGGTGGGTAATTTACCACTAGCGCCACCTGGGAAGCCCTCAGGGATGTGTATATGTTTTTAAATAGATACAATCGGAATGAGCAAACCACTTGTTGGCTTGGTTTTTTTCCCTCCTCCATTGTTTCCTAAGATTACTACAAGTGGACGTGTCAAAATTCACTTCATCATTTTTTATCTTGGTTATTTCTCCCCTTTTATAGAAATGGATACCATTAGTGCAGGGAAGCTAATGTCTTTTTCCCTCTTTCTTTGTTCCAGTTGATTTAATTCCTTCTGACTAATTTCCTTAAATGGAAATGCAAAAAGAAAAGACAAGGATATTTTATGATCTTTGAAACAGCTGTCTCCACCATGAATGTGCCAGTTACACCAAAATCATGCCACTGATTTATCTTCGTTTGAAATTCTTACAAAATTATTAAAGGACCTCCCGTCACATTAGCTGCTCCTGACTTCTCTAAGACTGGCTGGGACAACGAGATCCCACTTACCCGTCCTTGATCTTATTCGTCCTCTCCACATTGTCGATGTCCATTCGGATCTTGTACTTGACATGATGCGGTAACTCGACACTGCCGGGAGCGATTCCAGTGAACACAACCCCAGCCCAGAACTTGCGCTCATCCAAGAGTTCCATGGACTTGTTGATGAGCAGAACCTCTGTCGCTACTGGTTCTAGCTTGTTCAGGTTGACACACTAAAGGAAGAACAACCACCGTGAGCATGCTGACGGCCAGGAAAACAAGCAGTGGCTGAGGCAGCATCTACGCTAGGAGAGAAGCGCTAAGTGCGTGTCTTTTTTAATCCTCATCCTCTCACATCATTCTCCCATATTCCATTGACAATGGATTACTTGGGTTTTCACCTTAGCAATTTAAGAGAAATGCTGAATGTATTTTAGAGATAAGTTACTCATACTGATTTTTGTGGAGGGAAAGGGATTTCAACAATGATCAGGCCTCATTTTCTTCTGTTTTCTTAGTAATTCTGAGTCATAACAACTAAACAAACAGACCCAAAAAAATTTCATGTGTCCCTAATTAAGTCACATCATTTTTAGGACTCAAATTTTTTTAAACGTAATCAGTCCTATTAGATTTTACATAAGTTTCATAAGTAATACTTTCTTAAGGGAATGCTTTGCTGCCATTAGGTAGCTGGATATCAAAACAGGAAAAACTAGAAGACAATGGATAGAGATATTCTTGAGTCAGACAGAATAAAGCTAGAAGTCAGGTCTGTTTCTGTCTGTCTATCTCATTCATTCAACTAACATTTTTTTTGAGTGCCTTTTCATACACCACCTGTATTTTTAAGTGTCTTTTCATACACAACATGTATTAGGTTGGAGGGATGTTACTGTAAATAAGACTACACAAAATTTCTAAACTTTACTCCAGTCTGAATCTTATTGCATCATCTCAGAGAAAAAAGCCAAAGCCTTTTCTAAATGGTCCATGGAACAGTTCCTCACCTCCATGAAACGAGAGATGGTCTGGATTGCCTGGTTGGTCTCATTGAAGGCTTCTCTCCAGGTGTACACGGAGCCATTGGTGGACTGCACATCCTCTGGGTGTTTGGCCAGAAATGCCGCGATATCTTTGGCCTTCCAGTCTAAGCCTTCCAATCGCTGTTCCCAAAAGTCATCATTGCCTCTGCTGTCCAACAGTGTCTGCCATTCCAATGACAAAGTACAACCAAGTCTTGATGAGTGCTATATGATTTACAAAACCCTTTCACATACATTGTCATTTTTTTATCTTTATAAAAACTGTGAGGTAGGTAACAGTGTTTCCATTTTACAGGTGAGACCACTGAGGCTGAAAAAAATAACTTTTTACCAAGGATGAGTCATACACTAATAGGCATGGAGTTGACCAGTCAATGTCAGTCCAGTCTGAATCTAGTTTCCAGTATAGCTTAACAGTAAATGCTATTAACTACAGTAATAACAATAATCATACTTATACTCTATACAATTACTGTTGGATTAAACACTTTACCTCATACAACTCCATAAGGAAGTATGTCTAATAGTTTCCATTTCACAGATGAGAAAACAGGTTCATAGAAGTTAAGTCCCTAACCATAAGGTCACACAGCTAATAAGTAACAAAGCCGGGATATGAGACATGGGCTCTCAGATTCTATTGCACCTTCCCCCTGCATTATATCATCTTCTTCTTTTGAGACCCAGGCTGATAACTCCTCATGAAGACCCTAATTTCTAGACTGAATTAAGACAAACCTGTTGAGCTTAGGGAAAGAATGCTGCTGTTAACCAAGTGAAACCTGACCTTTCCCAGTTACCGGACGCATGGGTCATGATGAAAAGGCCTATCTTCCTTTTCTTTTCCCCTAGCTGGCTGGCTCTCCACATGGGTCAACACGGAAGAGCAGGAAAATCAATCAGGTGCTCAACCAGGAGGTGCAGAGGACCGGGGCAGAGGCCTGCAAAGATATGCTGCCAGAAAAGTGGGTCTGTTTCAACCTCAGCTCATGGAAAAGAGAATCAGCCACAACTCCTGTCATACCTTCAAGAAGGCAGATGAAACTCTGACTCTACTGAAGTGGAATCTCTAAAGGTCAAACTCTGCTATTCTTAAAATTAGTCTCATTTCTACTAACATTATAAGCTTGTCCCCATGTGGCTTCATATTTATTATTTTAATGGGAGCATAATAGTTTTTATAGGGTATATAAACTATAATTTCATTAACTATTCCCATACTGTGAACATTTAGTCTATTTCTAATTTTTCACGAAAAAACAATTATTATAGCAATAACATTCTGTTTTGTAGGGTGTCTTCTTTCTTTAAAATTATTTCTGTATGGGATACATCCCTGAGGGTGTGTGGAATGGAAGTACACGGGATAGCACACTTTTTATGGTTCTTACAATTTTCATTCCAAATTGCTTTCCTATAGGGAACAACAAATTATATTGTCATCAGTGAGGATATGTATTTTTAATAACATAATAGATACAAAATTGTATCTCACAAAGGTGCACAGGGGAATGGGTTAGTGATTCTGAAATGATTTTGTTTGAGACTTGAACTGAACAAATAAAACCTGAGTGAAGACATGCAGTATTTGAGGCGAGGTCTACCCCACCCAGTGCAGCTTCTGAGCAATACAGCCAAGGAGAGCAGCAAGGCCTGAGAGATGTACCCAGTGGGATCACTGACTACATGATTCTAGGGTATGAAGATCACCCTCAGGAGCAGTGTCCATGGAGAAAGCAGAGGCTGAAGGTGAAGGAAACAAATAGCAGCTCAGAAAGAACAGTTGAGTATCAATGTGTTCCATGACTCAACAAAGAAATGTCTCTAGATCTGTGGGTGCCTCTGGATAGAACAGGTGTAGACAGCGCCAGACACAGCAGAAGATAAGAGCTATCATGGAGTAGAGGGGTGGTTGCCAGGGGGCTAGGGAAACACAGAGGTCAAAGGGTATGACGTTCCCATTATTAGATCTGAGGGTCTAATGTATAGCATGGTGACCATAGTTAATGATACCATCCTGTACACTTACACTTGTTAAGAGGTAACTAGGTGAAGAAAGGGACATGTTACTTAGCTCCAACGTGGTGATCATTTCACAATGTACACATATATCAAAACACCAAGTTGTATACGTTAAATACATCCACTTTTAATTTGTCAATTGCACTTCAATAAAGTTGAAAAAAAAAAGAGCTACCCCAACAGAACCAGAAGTCTCAGGCACTGACGCATGTACCAGATGTGAGCCTTCAGGGGGTGCGGAGGACGGAGAAGCCCAAACTTATGGAGTGAAATAAACACTCCTTAGTAGAGAAAAGAAAGCAGTTAGAGGAAGCTCCTTCAACTTCCACCCACAGGCTGATGAGTCCCTAACTGGTGTCTCCAGCCTAACCAACCAGTTACACTCCAAGCCCTAGTATCCACTGACTTGTCGGACATCCCTACCATCCATCAGCTAGAAATTTAGAATCACCCGGAAACTACCCTCTCTTTCACTCCTCCACAACCAATCAGTCTCCAGGTTTTACCCCACCAGTGAGCCTCTGCCCTGGTCTCTGCCTTCCATCTTTCCTCTCTTCAACTCACTTGTCAAACCAGAGTAATGTATACATTGCCAAAAACCCTTCCATGGGTTTGGTAATGGTGTGTGAGAGCTTCAAGTAAAAGTCCTTGGCTTGACACCCAAGGCCCTCTCTACCACACACCATGCCTTTCTCCCCAGCCACAGCTCCTACATTTCCTATTGCACATCCTGGGCTCTCCAGCAGTATTCCCAATGAATGCCATGGCCATGTTGACAAGGGTCTCATCCCACAAGAACTGACAGCCTGTGACCTGCTCGAGCATCCAAGTCAAACTCTCTATTGAAGAGCAGGGGAAGCATCTGTCTGCCTACAAACTAAAATTCATGGAGTTCCTTCAATATGGCCCCTCATTACCCTCTGAGGCTCGGAAGGCGAGAAGTCCAACAAGAAGGAATGTAGGTTCTAAGGAGAGGACCAGAAGAAGATGTCTGAGACCACAGCAAGATCTATGACACTGTTTGTGGCTGGACCACATGAATCTCTTTTGGAGGAGAGACGGGAGCCCAACAGAGACCATCCTTCATGGGTGTAAGTTGTTGTTGTTGTTATTATTAGTCAGGAATTATTCACTCAATCCATACAAATTATTGTTCATGCTTCCCTGACAAAAGTCCCTTTGTTTTTAAAGCCTCCTTTAATTTAAGAATTAAATTGCAGGACCAGTGCAACAAAGATGACTCAGCTTTCCCATCACTGGAGGGCCCCCAGGGTATGGTCCCTCCTAGGGCATCTTGGGAGGTTCCTCAGCCTGTGAGAGTACCTCTCAGGGTAGATATACCACCCATAACACCCAGCTGCCCTTCTGATCAATGACGTGTCAAGACAAGAAACCTGGCAAAATCCATTTCTGCTTCTTAATAGCAGCAGGAACAAAAGGGAGAGGCCTCTCTCACCATGGAGACAGGAAATAGTCTAATGATTCTCTGACTCAGCCCAAGGCAGGATGATGTGATTAAATGGCACTCAGACTCAAGCAAAGGAGACATTTCATTCTTGCTCAGACTCCTCCGCTTCTGAATCCAATTGTCTTTACAGCACTTATCCCTTCTCAAGTGGTTCTGAAGCACTAAGTGAAATTTCCCTCCACGTAGTAACAGTGGCTCCTCACTCACACAGCGCCTCAGGGAGCAAGTATCTGTGATGAGTCTGCAGGTCAGAATAGGCTTTTGCTCGAACACCTCTGTCCAAGACCTACCAGGACCCAGTAGGGCTGAGTAAGGCACTGTGGCTCTACAGCCAGAAAACAGTCAAGGTCTTGTAATCACCAAACTCTTCCTCCAAATACCAATTCTAAGTTTCTTGAAACTCTGATTTTAACTATCAGATGCCTTGATGTTGACATGCATGAGATGGTGTGATCTGTGCACCATCACCTGTACCTCTGCCAAATGACCGCCCTGGGGCTTGAGCAGTGCTCAGTCCCTCTGTACTGGGTTCAATGTAAATAACTCTCCTCTCAGTCTCCTCTTGGGAAGTAAAGAGCATCAGGCAGGCACACAGTAATCAGAGAGACACTCACCCGGACAAGGTCCATTTCTGAGCTGCTCTCCATAAAGGTCCAGATCTTAGGGCTGAGCTCTTGCCACATGCCTTCTAGATCATGAAACACAGCCAGTTCCTGGAAGGTCTTATTCACCTGGAGTCAACCACGAAGCCAGGAGCAGCAAAAAATAGAAGAGGGGCAGAGACATGAGAAACTCAGCTACTCCCTGAAAAGACACTCCGTCACAGAAACCCTTTTCCTATCCTTCCCATCCCCACGAAGTGCCTGCCTGCAGCGGGGATTCAAACACCCAAGACTGGAGAGCTGGCCCTCAACAGTCAGCAGGGGCCTAGGTCAGACGGGAGGTCCTCATTCTTTGGAAATCCCAGAAAAGAATACTCAATATACTCCATCTGAAGCCACCTTTACATTTTTGTTCTTAATTCTAGGAAGAGTCTGTTGAGGGCCTCTCGGGCCCAGGTGGCTTACCTCAGTCATAAGTTGCCTTGTGACCGGAGTGTCAGGTGTATACAGGATCTTTCCAACAAGCAGGGGCTTGAGAGCTTTCCATATGATGCGGGAAAGGGGACTGGACTCCAGATTCTTCATCAAATCATTGCAATAAGGAGCTGTGAAAAGAATGAAAGGCAAATATTTGTATGCATGGTCATACATTTGTAGAAACTAACAAAAGCTTTAGAGCCAGCTGGTCAGTCATAGGTTTAAATCTCAGCCCTGCCACTTAATGGTTATGTAACAACTTCAGATTTGTGCCTCAGTTGACTGCTCTGTAAAATTAAAGTTAATGACATCCACTTAGCAGAGATGTGGAGAGGATTAACTGAGATATCATCTGTGGAGCCCCTAGAACAATGCTGGATAAATAATCAAAGTTTATTTTAACACTGATGATGTCACAACTGAGACAATATAGAAAAATACTTTTTACTATGCACAAGCCTAGAGTTGTAACTCTAGATGACTTAAGGCCAGCCTTCAACACTTTGTTTCCACTGGAAACAGAGGGTTAAATTTCAGACTTTAGTTTTCAAGCAGAAATAGAAAATCTCCCTTCAATTACTAAGTCTCATAACAAGTACCTGTAATAAATGTAATGCATATCCCAAAGTGAAAAATCCAAAGTCATAATGGATAATAAGGTCTGATTATCCAGAAAGATTCCCAAATTTTTAAAAAATTTCACTCTGGGTTCTTTTAGATTCCAAGTATCCTCTACATGCTGCAAAGCTAATATTTAAAAACAAAAAAGAGGACTTACTCACAGTTGTAGCTGTTGTGGAAATGAAGGCTCCCTCAGGTTGACTTACAAAGTGAGGGAGCAGAGGGGATGGCATTTCAGAAAACTGCCTACAGCACCCTTCCCTTCAGGCTCACAAAGCAACCTGCCACGGCTGGAGTGCTTCACTCCAGAGAAGAATAAAAGGTTCTTATGTTACAGTAACGCACTAAAAGCCACCTCACTCAGTGTCTGAAAGACACACCTGCAGTTAGAAACGGAGAAAGGCTTACTTGCATCATGTTTTCAAGGAAAACGATGCCACTGTCTACAGCTGTAACAGCGGCTCCTCGCTGCCTCAGGCATAGGACACACATCCCCACAAAACTGCCCAAGCGTGGGAAGCAGATATGGTGTAACAAGGTTCTCTAATGACACCTTGTAGCTAAGAACTAAAAACAAACAGCAGATCAAATGCCCGAGTCTGACAGCACACACATCACCATGAACAGGTATTCTGGAGGTCATGTGTTTATGGGCAAAAAGCATGGTGCCAGGCAGACCTGGTTTAATCTGGGTTCTTGCAGATTAGCTACAGTGTGAATTTGACCAAGTCACTGAACCTCTCCAAGACTAGAAAATGTGGGGCTATAAAACCTTCCTTGCAAGGAATTCCCTGCCAGAGGTCAAGGTTCCATCCCTGGTTGGGGAACTAAGATCTCACAAGCTGTGGTCCCGCTCAGCCAAAAAAAGAAAAAAGAAAGAAAAAAAAAAAACCTTCCTTGCAGGGTTACCAAAAGGGTTAAATGAGTTAACTTTAAAAAAAAAATGCAAAGGACATAAGAAATGTTCCCTAAATGCTATCTTTCATTATTGTTGTTATTGTTACGTTTTTATTATAAAGCATATCTCAAGGAGAGCAGGGGGAAAGGAAAGGGAGATAGGGAGAATGAGAAGAACCTTGATTACTCTGGGAACCACCTTCAGACATACCCCAGAAAACTGGAGAGGGTGACATTCAATCGTCCATTCACTTGATAAAAACACTGTGTGCCTGGGACGTGCCAGGCCCCTCTCACACAAGTGGGGACAGTTCGCTGGTGAGGAGAAGATTTGCTCCTCTAGGAGGACTGTCTGGGTGGCAAACACACATGTAAACAAGTACCCAGCTGCTATGTAGGATGAGGGTAAGCACGAGGAGAAGGCCCAGAGGGCTGAGTCTGGGACGGAGGTGGCGCCAGGGCCCGGCTGTGTAGACACTCACATGAAGAGTTGTCGTAGAAGGTGCCAGCGTCGTCTTCCGTGCCGTTGCCCCCGAAGAGGGCTTTGTAGTTGTTGTCCTCATACCAGTTCAGGGACTTGATCTTCAGGCCCCCGCCCTCGGGATGGCCGCAGATGATGCGGGACACAGCCTGGTAGATCTGGGTGGAGGAGCCGGAGTTGTTCATGTTGGTCAGAAACATCACCTCCTGCCGCATGTCACTCCAGCTCCTCATGCTGAACAGCTGGGGGAGGGAGCAGGCGGAAAAGGAAAAAGAGGGGGGAAGGTTGAAGACACAGGTTAGTTTCTTCACCTCTACAAAGCTTTACACCTCTACAAAGACACAGGTTAGTTTCTTCACCTCTACAAAGTCTTATCCCAGAACTTAACTTGTCTGATGTCGCCTCTCAGAAGCCTTGTGATGGGGACCGCCAGAGCCACGCTACCCCTCTGTGGTTAGAGGGACTGGTGTCATCTGAGAGACTGTTTGAGATGCAGGTTCTGGTCTATCTAGAGTTCAAATCCACTTTGTCACCAGGTGCCCAGGTGATTCCCATACACATTAAAGACTGAAGTACAGCCTAGAAGTTGGTGGAGCCCCTGGTGAGGGGCTTTATCTCTTCAGATTATCATCAGGTTTACAGAAGACGATGCTTTCCTTGAAGAATTATGTGTTCACATGTGTACATCAGGAACCGCTCACCTCCTCGGCCATGGCCTCATTTCTAAATCACCTCAAACTTCAGGGTGGAAACTGAGGTACCCTCTGCCCCTTGGTGGAAAAGGCACTGTGTGTGAAATCCCCACCCTCGTCTCAGCTAAGCGCCAGGCGCTGGGAAGGAGCACACGATGGGAGCTCGACTTGGAATCCCAGCCACGTCCTCACTGGCTCACAACCTTCGGAAAGTCACTTCTCTGAGGGCCCCACTTCTGACCAAGACGATGAAGCTAAAACAGAGCGTGGCGAGAACATCACACAATACCTGCTCTCCAAGAGGGCCCTGCACAGACCAGCCCCTGCCTGGAAGAGGCAGAGGCCCCAGGCAGCCGGCGGCTGAGTCCGGGATTTACATGTGACCAGCGCTTTGTCTCACACACAAATGTCCTCCAGCACCACGTGGACATCTTGGCCCAGTGGCTTATGATTAACCATTCACCGAGCACTTTGTATTTCCACACGTCTCACAATACGTCATTAATATACCCTTCCATTCCTTGCCCTGTCACTGCGTGCCCAGGCTGAGGTGTGGCAGCAGAGGGGAGGGGTGGCGGGACGCCACTCTTGCTCTGGAGGCAGTCTAGGCTCAGACTCCACGACCCGGTTTTCTCTCACAGAGCCCGCTGATCCCTGTGAGTGAGAAGGTCCTGGGTGCCACAGACCCTGCCTCTGCCTTCAGCCTGCAAAGGGGAACCAGGTGCTCCGGGGGTGGTCAGAGGTCACAAAGACTCTCCGCTCCAGAGAGGGAGGCTTTGACACCCAGAAAACACAGTTAGGTGGCCAGCTTTTCCTGACTTTATCTTCTGAGGTATACAGACAGGGAGGGCGATAGGCAGTCAGGCCCTCTTTCCTTTTGCTGGTGGGTGCAAGAGCCCTAGAGATTTTTGAAGGACAGCACAAAAGCCACTCACTTCTCTTTCTCGCCACCACCATCCTGCCATCTCCCGACCGAAAGGACAAATCTCTTCCCACAGAAAGTCAGCGCATCGTTGGACAGAAGCACTGTTAAGCAACTGAGTTATTCCAAATTCTTGGCTCTTCCCAGAACCTGCCTTAGGGGCAGACTCCTACGTGTTCAAACTTCAGCTCCTGCCCCAAACTTCCCCCGTGAAGTGCTTCCCACCACAGGGAAGGCAGCCGCTCAGCCTCCAACCCACAGGCGGTGGCATCTGATCATCATCTATGGAGTGAATGAACTACTGAGGCTTTCTCAATCCACTGCCTTGGCTTCCTCCCGCCCTTGCCCCATCACAGTCTCTTCTCAGCCTAACACGGAATCGTAAACAACTCTCATCCTCTCAGTCACACCAGACACCCCCGATCCAGACCCTCCAGTGGCCTCCCATCTCACTCCGTGTAAATCCAGCCTTACCAGGTCTGCACGGCACTCACCTCCTGCTCTAACCTCATCTCTGACTCCCCTCTCACTTGCTCTCTTTGTTCTGGCCACACGGGCCTCCTCCCTGGTCTTTACATCTCTTGATCATGCCCCACATCAGTGTCTGGATCTACGGTTCCTCCTGCTTGCCGTGGAGGTCCTGCGGTCATTTCCTTCACATTCAGATGTCACCTGACTCAACAGGACTCCATGAATCACCCTCCCCTTTAGAATACCACCTCATCCCTCTCCATCCCTCTTAAGCAGCTTCGTCTCCCTTCACTGCAGGCATCCCTGCTGTCCCATTGTACACGGACCAGTTCATTTCCGTCTCCTGCCCCACGGCAGTCCCACAACAAGAGAGAAGTGAGTGTGCTCACTGCGGAGTCCCAGCACCCAGCTGTGCCAGGGTCCTGGCGGGTGTGGGCAGACAACCAAACGCTGCTCCCTACCCTGCCTCCCCAGGCTCACCATCCAGAAGTGAGGCTCAAGCCCACTTTCCCCCCTCTGTCTATGAAAGTCCCCATTCCCTCACAACTGCCAGCCCTGTGAGTCCAGTTTCTTTCTCTGAATAGCCTCCTTTCGACTCTATTTCAGTTACCATGAGGGTTTGGACAAAAAGTGCTAAAGCTGCAAGAATGTGGGCTTTGGAGGCCAACCATCCTGGGTTCAGATCCCAGCCTTGCCGATTAACCTGCTAGGCGACAGTGGGCACATTGGCTTTTCTGAGCCTCAGCGTCACTGTGCGATAGGCACAGTGGGCCTCATCACATTTGTCATGTGGATCACACAAGGAAGCCGGGGGAAGCTGCAGGGAACATGGCAGCTTGCCTCCCTTTTCCCTTCAAGGGCTGTGCTTCAGTCAAAACAACCAACTTTCTATCCAAACACCGAGCAGATCAACAAGTGCACTCATTTATTTATCTTCTCCCATTTGTCCCAGAGAAACTCTTAGATAATGAGTCACTGGTGGCAAAATTGACTTGACTTTTGACAAGTCAAAAACACTTGACTCAGTGTTCCACTGAGAGGAGCGGATGGCAGGACCAGGGAATAAGCAGGACTCAAGGAACCAGCTGCCAAGAAAAATGTATATTGTTCAGCTGGAGCGTTTCTACCATGTGAGCAACAGAACATCACATGCTTTCAATTATTTTTTAACCCCAGACAAAAGGCAGGCCAGTGATGTAAGAGGAAACAGCTATTAACCAGACCCTGAGTTTAGAGGCAGCTTCAATGTTAAATCCCTGCTCTGCCTTGCTAGGACTGGCAGAGAGCACAGGCAAGTCACTGTCAGCTAACGGGACTCAAGAGAGACGGCAATGGACTTGCAGGGCAGCTTCTGCTTCTCACGCTGCCTCCTGGAAGAACCCCAGGAGACCCAACTTCTCCACCTACAGAGAGGTCACCAGCGTTCATAACCAGAGTAAGAGATGGCAGCCTGGAAGAGGGCTTCTCCTCCTGAAAGCCAGTCCTCTTCAGTCAGGCACACAGCAGCAGGATTGAAAAAGAACAGAATCAAAAGTGACATACTAGGTAACATGTTGACAGAGCTGAATCTCAGTGCTTTCTGTACTTCCCGAACATTCTGCATTTTCCTTTGTGAACATACAATACTTTATTCTTGCCGTTGTTGTTGTTCAGTCACTAAGTCATGTCCAACTCTTTGCGGCCCCATGAACTCCAGCATGCCAGGCTTTTCTGTCCATTACCATCTCTCTGAGTTTGCTCAAACTCATGTCCATTGAATCAGTGATGCCATCCAACCATCTCATCCTCTGTCGCCCCCTTCTCCTGCTACCCTCACTCTTTCCCAGCATCAGGGTCTTTTCCAATGAGTCAGCTCTTTGCATCAGGTGGCCAAAGTATTCTAAGTATTTATTCATAGAAGACATAAAGTGAGCTTTGATATTTGAGAAAAATCATACAAACACCAAAAAATGAGTTAAAGAAGCAGTTCATAACCAGGCTGGACCAAGTCTGAGAAAATTTTGCCACAAATTATTCCCAATGTCTTATACATTAAGGCTTATGTGGTTTCTGACCATCGCTCCCTGGCTCAGCTCTCTACACAATAGGCTCCAAACCGTTGGTTCCTCTTTTCCAGGTCTACTCTGAAACAAGGCTGAGTGTCAGAAAGGGAAGCACATGCTGACTGAGAGGCAGAGAAGTGCTTAACTGCTAATTTTTTTAGTCAGGCCCTCTGATCTTATGACAAAGGTGATTCTGTTAAGTAGGAAGTTAGGTAATTCTAATACACTTGTAAACATGTGGACCCGAAAAGCAAACTCAACATTTATCAGGAGACTCTATTCCCAAAGCTGAACTCAGGGGCTATAAGTTCACAAGGCAAAGATCCAAATTAGGGGTACCAGGTTCTCCCCTTCAGTTAGTAAACAAACGTTCTGGTAAAAAGACTGTCCAGCTTTAATACTGAAGAAGAAATAAGGAGAGGTTGCTGTAAGACAAACACACTACATGGAGGATGAGGAGGAATCATCTCCTCTACTAATGAGTCATTAACTCGGGACCAAGAGTAACAATCGGGGAAAGTCCTAGGCTAGACATCAGGCCTTTAGCTACTAGCTAACTAACCCTGAGACATCCACGAGTCTTGGTTTCTTCATCTTTAAAGTAAGGAGATCAAACCAAGTAATTTTAAGATCACAGATGCTTCTAAAGTTGATTTTATATTGTTTATGACATTCATATCAAATGGACTCTCTGAACCAAGTTTAGGGTGTAAAAAAAGTCATAGTGGATGGTCTGCCCATTCAGACTGAAAAGATATGACTTACCTCTTGGGCCAGATTCCCAAGACTATCCAGCAAAGCTTTTGTGGCTTCAGCCAGCTCCTCGCTCGGGAAGAGAGATGTAGAGTTTAGTTTTGTCTGCAACGAGAAATAAAGAAATAACTGTTTCTAAACTCAATGTAAACCTGAAATCTCTATTTAAAAATAAACGAGTTCATCAAAACTGTTCATAATCTTCAATTTGAAACACAAGAAACCCAATCTTAACCAAAATAAGACACTAAAATTATTCTAACTATATGTTTGTAGGTAATTCATCTCAGATAAGAATTACTAATTCTTTGATGAATGCTTTTAAATGATGTAGGAATATGTATTTCAAACTAGTTGATTACACAATAGATAAAAATGTCTGATGTATATGTGCCCAGTGTAAAGCTGACCATAAATTCCCAACTTTGTCTATGGTTTTGCTAGAAAGACAACGTGGAAACAGCCTTGAGAAACAAGTTTGTGATAGCTCACAAAAAAGGAAGAAAGGATAACTTTTAAAACTGCCAAAAGCATGGGAAGAAGGAATTCTTTTTTATTCCACTCAACTCAGCACTGTCTCTAACACTGGAAATTTACTTAACTTCTAAACAACTTATTTTAATATATTAAAATGTATTGTTTTCATGTATATTAAAAATTAATTTAAAATAATTTAAGAATACCTGCTTTATGTTTAGTTTGAGCCAAATCACTATATTTACTCATTTACATACTGCTATTATATGCCACTTAGCTGCATAGTCAATATAAAAAAATAATTAATTTAAGCCCAAGGTAAGATAGGTCAGGACAGAAGGTCTAAGCTGGAGAAGAAAAAGAAAAATGATGCGCAGACTCTGAAGCCAGAATTGGTTCTGAAGTTTTCAGGCTTCCAAAGAAAAAATGATGCAGGGTCAGTTTCATCACTCTTGTTTGTCCAGTAGGGAAAAAAAAAAAATCTCAGGGAAAAGCCCATCTTTCTTTGGCAATTCTACAAGTATCATTTTGCTCAATATCAGATCCTTGGATATCTAGAGAAAACCGAACTATTTTAATACTTGTCTTATCTCAGAGATTGCTGTGAAATCCTATGGCAGATGACACAAAAGACAGCTGAAAGTATGAATAGATGGAGTTCATCACTAGCTCTGGGAAATAGCAGATGCAGAAAACTAAGTATCATGATCATCATAATATCCTAGCATAACCCCAAATGTTCCTTTCTGATAAAATCTGTCTAAAAGTTCTATGGATAATTTTGTCCGGCACAATTAGTGAGCTCTCCTACAACAGCTCACTCACCAGAGACCAGCCTTCCCACTCTCCCAGTCCTCTGATGGGCCCAGGCTTTCATTTAAATGCCACACTCCAGTAGGTCTCTGTGACACAGCTCACAGGCTGTGTTAACGTTCATTCCTTCCATGAAGCAATCATGAGCAAAACCAGGTGGGGGGCTTTTTGTTTGCTTTGCCTTTCTCTCTTCAAGTTCACATTATACCTAAAGGCTACCACACTGAAAGTTAACCTACAACAGAGACCTTGGTAAGGAAAACTTACAAACTGAGAGGTCTTAATTAGGAGACATAGGAGGTAAAAACTATTTCCTTTCACTTTGGGGGGCTTGGATATTATAAAATACAGAGATGAGACTGATGTAAATCAGATTTAATATTACAAATTAATAAGGAAAGACAGGCTATTCAGCCAGTGTTGCTGAGACAAGTAGTTACTCATCTAAGAGAGTCATTTTTCCATCTCACACCACTATGTGAAATTAAATTCTTGGTAGATTGAATAGCTAAAACTAAAAATGAAAGTTTAAAAGATGTAGAGGAGAAAATGTATTTATGAACTTGGGGTAAGGAAGGTCTTCTTAAAATACAGAAGTCCAAATCAAAAATGGGAATTAAACTTCTGAAAGCAAAAACTACGCAGCAAAGACACCATTAACAAAATGAAAAAATAAGCCAAAGACAAGGAGAATGGATTTTTTTAAAAAAATTTTTGAGAATAAAAATGGAATACCAGGCATCAGTAAAAATTAACCAGATGCCACATTTATCAACATGTTGCTGCTGCTGCTAAGTCGCTTCAGTTGTGTCCGACTCTGTGCGACCCCATAGAGGGCAGCCCAACAGGCTCCTCCATCCCTGGGATTCTCCAGGCAAGAACACTGGATTTATCAACATAGATAAATCTTAAAAACATAACATTGGGTGAAAAAGACAAGTTGCAGATCAACATGCACACATATACAATGTGAACACATGCAGACCAATACAGTATATTGTTATTAACCAAATGTGAGTCGGACACAACCGAGCAACTGAACTGAACTGAACTGAGTATATATACAGTTGGATAAAAATGTGCAACTCCAGGATACCAGCTATCTTTGAGGAAAGAGGGGAATATACAGATGACAGCAACTATATCTGTAGTGTCTTATTTCTCGAAAGGAACTATTTCATAATTTTCTTTTTAATTCAAGGAAAAATAAGAAGAAAGGAAGAGGGAAGGAGATTGGCAGGAATGAAGGATAGGAATATAGGTTAGGTTGAAGACATATCAGACTCGAAAGATGTCTAACTTCCTTGAACAAAGTTAACCCCAGGCAATATGCCTTGAAACAAGGCCACACAATGACGTCTGAGAACCAAGTGCCTGCACCATCACCGGTGGTCTCTTGCTCATATTTACTTGACAAAGGCAGACAGAGCTTACCAATGGTATTTCCAAAGAGCTCCAGTAAGCCATTCACAGTTTGGAATTTCTACTACTATTTTTCCTAACCAAAAGCATTCCCTTGGCTATAAATTCATAGAGGTCCCCATTGAGCTCCCCCACACAGGAGGCGAGATTTTCTTGTATGAAGGAAAACAGGGGAAAGGGGAAAAATTAAATCTTTAGTGAAGACTCCTGTGTTAAGCTAACAGGAATTCATGTATTATTCAATATTTTTAGATCATAACTAAATACTATACTATCATTATAAGAAGAACAGACAAACGAGTATATTACTCAAAGTCCCTACCCATTTCTGTAATATGTGTTAATCACAACATTGCAACATTTCCTAAATCCATGACATTCTGGAGCACTGGCTCCATAATGACAAAAGCCATTATGCCATTCTTTCTGGGTCTAATAGATGACTTCTTTATATTCTTTTTATCCTCCCTAAGATTTTCCTTCCACATGAATTCTCTTTTTCTTTTCTAAAATCGAGGTAACAATGGTTTATAACATTATGTTATATGAATTTCATGTGTTCAACATTACATTTCTATTTCTGTATATGCTGCAGCATGTGCCCCACCAAAAATTTAGTTTAAATTGTAAAATGTTGAACTTTTTTTAAAAAAAAGACAATAACTTATCAAAGTCAATTTGATTTTAATTTCTGAGTTCGTGTTTTATTTCAACTCACTGTCCAGCATAGCTCCTGGCACATAATAACTAGGCACCCAAGAAATGTGGAAGAAAAGTAAAAAACAAAAGCAAGAGCGCATTAGGAGGGTGAGAAATGGACTGGTGTGAGTCCTGCTTCAAAGGTCACTCAAATTCACAAACATACTCTGCTTCATATTCACCTCGTCAAGTCACTCACATCTGTAGCCTTATGGCGGCTCCCCTTGCTCCCAGAATGAGGCCCAATAGCCTACCAAGGCTAAATGAACATTTCCCTCAGCGTGTCTATAGTGTCATGTCTTAGCATTCCTCTCCCCGTCAAATTCCCCATAGCTACCTCGGATCCACTCTGAACTACCCAATCATGCACAGTTCCTCTAAATGCCACCTTCTCTTGCCTCTTTCCTCTGAGCCCCATGCATACATCATGCAGAGCATGGAAGATTCTTCTGTCTTTACCTGGCTAACCTCTATTCTTTAGGTTCCAACTTAGAAGATGTTTCTTTCCTAATCTTCAAAGACTAGCTTAGGACACCCCATCAGAGGTCTCCTGATGCACAGGACCCAGCAGAGAGGCTATCGCTCCGAATAGCATCTCTTCCTTTCTTTTCCCTCCTCTCCCCAACAGCAGGGAACACACGTCTATACTTTGTTTACCACTGCCTCCCTGACCCAGTGTGTGGGGATTTGCTGAATAAATGAAGTGTATGTTTATAGATGATAGCTGTACAAAGGGACACGTGGGAGAGATGACTACTAATGCATCAGAAGTGGTAGCCAGATAGAAATACAAGACAGAGCATCTGTGAAATTAAAATGTAATGGGAAATCCTTTTGAGTTAAAAAAAAAATCTTATCCATACTCAAAATTTTGCAGGGACTCCACTACTACAATGAGATGTGCTTGTACATATATTTGAATAGTATTCTCAATATAAAACACAATTTTGTTTTCTCCCTGCAAATGCATGCTTTAATGCATTCATTGGTATATTTCAAACTTCCCTGAAATACTCTCATAAAGCAGACTACAATCTCTGCTTCACTTTGCCCATATTCAGAAAAGCCAACTCAGGGCTAGGATTTATGTTTTACTTCAAACTGAAAATAAGTAAGCCACATACCAGGTACAAAGTCTATCATCACCCAAAGCAATTACTGTCTCTTTGTAGTCATTTAAATGACAATAAAAATGAGGAACATTTTAATAATTTTTATTGAAGTGGGAAATTATAACTCATGTCTAAGGACAGTACTAATCTTTTAAAAGCAATTCAACAACTTAAATATTAAATTTTAAATTATATGTGATTAATGCATTAAAATATTTCATTTTTGCTATTTCTAAACATAGTTAAATACACCTACTACCACATAATTCAGGATCAAAAATCAAGCCTTTATCTTAGACATGGCAAGAAAGAAATTATACTATTCCAAGTAAACTAATTATACTATTTCAAGGAAAAAATAGCATATTTGAGGCAAAAACATCTGTCTATATGGAGTTGAGTCATCATATTAACACACTGCTTAGTTCAATAATTTATCCCCAGTCCTGTGCTTCCCCTGTTCTCCCAGGAATTAGGTGAAGAGAGTCTAAAAGAGTAAATCCCTGAGACGTGTCATTCTACAATTTACCAAATGATAGCAATTGCAATTGCTTGTCAGGCAAAAGCACATGTTGTAAACAGGTGGGCAGTAAAATTATACAAAGCCAAACAAAACCTGATACTTCCCATAAGAGTCTGTGTTCCAGGCAGGAGGAGAGGGAAAACCAAGTGTTTTCTCCTGCAAAACACTGTAGGTACAAAACACCTACACAAATGCTTTAAAGACTGCATGTGACAAACTGAGAAATATCTGATCCCCCAAAGCTATGAGCCAAGCTGAGTCCTTAAAAGGGTCAAGAAGACGCTAAACAAAGACCCTGCAAGACAAGAATGACTGTTCACTCCTCTTCTGCCTGCTCCTTCCGTCCCTGCCCAGTCCAGCCGTGAGCTCACTAGTCCTCTGGGCACTTCAGGGCACCACTCACCTTGCCTCCTTTGTCCCATGAACAGAGTTCCACCTTTGCAAGAGCAGACGACATACATCAGAAGATACAGAAACAGAACACTTTGCTCCACGGAGATAGAACTTTCTGTTTTCGGGTGAAGGTACTACCAGAAGTCAAGACAACCTAGTTACACGGTTGTGCAGTGTCTAAGCTGTTACTGAAATAAAGGTCAGTCTGTATGCCTGTCCTTGCTAACTCAAATCAGACACCGTTTCCCTCACCACAAGGACCAGACACCATCTTCACATCACTGAGAAAGGACTAGAGCCCAATTCTACTTAACCACACAGGCTTTCACTGGGGATCACGGTGTTCCATGTTGAACAAGACTGTTATCAGGGAGCTGCCAGGAGGGCAGCCCTCACTTTACAGAACCCAGAACCTGTGAAGAATTCCTCACACTCCCAATCTCAGCCTTAAAGTCCATTCTCAGTGTCCACTGGAATGAAAGTACCATGTGGACGTAGTCTGCCTTGTTCATGGCTGAAACTTCAGTGCCTTCAACCAGTAACTGGTACAAAGCAGACAGACAGTAAATATGTGTTAGTTTTGTTGATGAATATCTCATGCCTTGTTTAGAGATGCTCTGCTTCCCAAAGTTACTGCTCTGTTTGGTTATGTATGACAAACTTTAATGAGTAGTGTTTACTACGCTTTAGAGTCACTCTCAGAATACAAGCAAGAAAGTACACAGGGGTAGAATAGGACTAATAAAAAAAGCGAAGGGCACTGAAGAAACACTTCAAAGACTTAATGAAATATTGTTCCAATGTACATTCCAATCCAAAGGCAGTTATGGCAGAATGAGCACTCTCCCTGAAGCTGTCCATATGCTAATCTCTGTAATATGTCAATCGATTGTATCATGTGACAAAATACACTTTCAGTTCAGTTCAGTCATTCAGTCGTGTCCAACTCTTTGTGACCCCATGGACCGCAGCACTCCAGGCTTCCCTGTCCCTCACCAACTCCCAGAGCTTGCTCAAACTCATGCCCATCAAGTCAGTGATGCCATCCAACCATCTCATCCTGTCATCCCCTTCTCCCTCCCACCTTTGATCTTGCGTAGCATCAGGTCTTTTCCAGTGAGTCAGTTCTTTGCATCAGGTGGCCAACATATTGGAGTTTCAGCTTCTGCATCAGTCCTTCCAATGAATATTCAAGACTGATTTCCCTTAGGATTGATTAGTTTGATCTCCTTGCAGTCCAAGGGACTCTCAAGAGTCTTCTCCAACACCACAGTTCAAAAGCATCAATTCTTCAGTGATCAGTTTTCTTTGCAGTCCAACTCTCACATCCATCCACACATAACTGGAAAAACCATAGCTTTGACTAGATGGACCTTTGTCGGCAAAGTAATGTCTCTGCTTTTTAATATGCTGTCTAGGTTTGTCATAGCTTTTCTTTCAAGGAGCAAGCATCTTTTAATTTCATGGCTGCAGTCACCATCTGCAGTGATTTTGGAGCCCCCCAAAATAAAATCTCTCATTGTTTCCCCATCTATTTGCCATGAAGTGATGAGACCAGATGCCATGATCTTCATTTTTTGAATGTTGAGTTTTAAGCCAACTTTTTCACTCTCCTCTTTCACTTTTATCAAGAGGCTCTTTAGTTCTTCTTCGCTTTCTGCCATAAGAGTGGTATCCAGATATAAAAAGTGATGAACATTAATGACTGATTCCTACCACTGATTTATAGAAAATGTCTACATTACCAGCCACTGTTTTCAAGCACATAATTTATATTATTCACATAAATTAAATTACTAACTTCTTTTTATTGAGCATCTAATGTGTACTAGCCCTATGCCAGGCTCTTCATATATGTGAGCAATAATCACAGCAAAGGGCAAACTACATTATCACTATGTGAAAGAATAGGAAACTGAGGCTTAATTTATCTAAGGTAACACAACTGGTAAAATGCTGAGGCAGTATTTGAACCCAGAAACAGCTGACCCCAAGCCTACATCCTTTCTACCCTGCCACACTTCTCCACTGTTGTCAAAATACTGTGGTCCAAGTGGTCATCAGGGGACTGAAGGACATCCAGGAGAAAGAATCAGAATATCTTGGTTGAAAAACAGAGAAACAGCCACACCAAAAAACACAGAGAGAGAGAGCAGAAATGTTTCAAAGCATGTCTCTCCTCGAAATCCACTTTTGGTGCAGAAATACATACTGACAGAACAGTTTGTCTCTCTCCCACCCCCTAATATTGGTCGCTGCCCCTATTGTATTTCTTGACACAATTAACTGCCTATGTACAAGGAAGTCTCACAGCACACCCATCTACCATCACCAATATCAAAATTCCAACCAAGTGGCAGAACCAAAAGGCTGCTTAGTATAAATCGAATATCAATCCCAGTGCTCCAATTAAGGCATTGCTATAAGAGTCACATTTCAAAATCTTTGGAAGTCATTTCATCCCAACGGTATCCCCTAAAAAATCTTTACACAGAGCCATCCTGGCCACTCACCCTGTTCTAATTCAAGAGCCCCATTTTCTGATTTTAGGAAGAGAGATCTCACAATAACAGCTGACAGGCAGGAGCAGAACCTGAGATGCTCCTATGCCCAAGAGATGTGCAAGAAGCATATGGCAGCCACCCTAATCAACACCTGCCGTGAACCAACTGGTCTACAAGGCTCCACCACAACACGACAGGATAGGCTGTGAAGCAGCTGACAGTTCTGACAGTACATTTCCACACGCCCAATCACACTAATTTTCCCAACTAGGGAGAGATTTTTCAAGTCAAACCCTAAGCTGTTGACTGTCAGATTACGAAGGCTTTGCTGTCTTTCTACTTAGAGCATAATTCAGAAATTACATAATTGGAGGGATTTTTCTGGGCTGTGCACACAATAGGTGTTTAATGAGTAAACAGAAATGAAATGATGAATGGGCATCAGAATAAATTTATTCTGTCTTCTAAAAACACCCGTCTTTCCAAAGCTCAAATCATCCCAGCTGAAACGGTGAACATTTCTGTCTTGTAGTGAAGCAAAGCAAAACAACCAAAATAGTCCAAGGAAATGGGCTAGTATTTGCAACAACCTTTGACTCTGACTCACGATGCAGAAAGAGCCAGCAGGCTGCAAGTGTCTTCACAGGTGAGCTTATCTGACTATTTAGGCCAGTTATCTGGGGCTGCAAACATCTCTGTAAATTATACTACAGAATTACAGACCACTGGGGAAAAAAACAACTCAGTACATTTTTTAAACACTGAACTAGAAAATACTATTTCTGGAAGAGAACAAAAACAGATCTTAAGCATTGGGGCTAAGCCCTTCACACTGATGGGGGCCACAATAAAACCTGCCATGGAAGCAGCAGAATTCAGTTTTATTACTACCTTCACTTCAGGCAGAAGCTGTTAGCGCCAGAGAATCAAGCGGGATGCAAGGACTCTTCGATGGTCAGTCAAAGAGCGTAAACTCTGAGATGTGTTTCTAAGGAACATTCTAGGAGGTGATCCAGGTACAGGGTCTAGAAACTGAACCTTCTTAGGACCTCAGGAGGGCCCATCTTTCTCTAGAGAAATCATGGTGTGCCAGAAGTTTCCAGAAGTCCCAGGAGTTTCCAATATCTTTCTATTATAATAAGGAACATCTATTTCCAGGCATGTTCTTCCAGGGCTTTTCCCCTGGTTTTCAAAGAATCTACTGACAATCAGGGAGCTGTCTGGTAAACAGGAAACCTGAACACTGGATGGATGCTAAAGCATGTTGTTCACAAGGCATTTCACCAGAGCTCCCAAAAATCCTAAAAAAAGATACTTATTCTGGAAATAGACACAGCATTGACAACCAGGATGCTCAGACTTAGCCCTATTCTTGGATTAGAAATGAAAGCATAGTCTCATGGACTGCTTCTTTGAACAAGTGATTCCCAACTGATGATCAGACTTTGTTGGTATTTTTTAACCTCTGAAAGCAATTTTGTCATTTTTAAGTTAATTATTGCATGTGCTCCCATTCAATCCCAGGGTTTTCCCACTGAGACATCTCAGTGTTTCCTTTCCGATAGGCTTTTTAAAATCGACATCCATCTTCCCATTAATGGTTTTGAGACTTTTTTTTTTAATCTAGAAAACTCCTTCTTCAAATGAACCCTTACAACATTAAAAACCATTAAAAAGTAGTTCTTCTCTGAAACAGGCACAAGGGACCTCAGACTTGGATTCAGAGCCACACCCAACTCACTCTTTCCTTACTGACTCTTGGGGAGATGGCTCAGAATTTGAAAGGAATACCACTGAGCCAATCACATCTCTAACTCCCAGCGAGCCCTATGTTTCTACAAAAACAAAGTCATGCCGTCCAGGGAAAAATGTCACATTCGAAAAGCATTAGTACTCAAAGCTTCCCTACACAGCAAGCCTACTCACCAGGATTGGCTTCAGGATATCCAGGTTGGAACGAAGCACCTGCTCTGCTGCGTTCAATTTCTCCCTCGGCAGGCTGCAAAGCCTGGAAACTTCTCGGTCACCAACTCGAATCACCTCCCCCAATTTTGATCCGTTGCAGAGATTGGTCAAATGTAACTGGTAGCCTTGCAAAAATACCTATAAACATTTCATGCAAAGACAGAGAAGTAAAACTGGATTACAAAGATGGGAAGCAGGGTCCTTGAAGCCTCTTGGGGGAACTTCATATCAATATCGCTTTGAGGAATGGACACTACTATACCCTGTCCAGAGCACTGGGTCTCCACCGAACTTCAGGATGAAGCAAGGCATGATGCTACAGGACATTTAAAACCAGAATGAGGCATTTGACTCATCACCTCCATACTCCTCTCCTTGTGAAGGGAAATCCTGAGTCCAACCCTTTTACTCAAAAGTGGGACACACGACTCAACAAATAGGAATCTGGAGTCTGAACTCCTCAAACCACTCTTATTAGAGAAAATAGAAAGTTCTCATTATTTTGAAATAAATAGTATTTTAAACTGGGGTTGGGCTAAATTGTGGGGGGAAATGTATTTATACTATTTACTTGTACATAAAGATATATAACTAATGCAAAGAACTATGTTCAAACAATTTCAGAATATGGAACTCTTCCCTTTACTTGTATCAAAGCAGAGTACTAGAAAGTCAAGCCTCTTATCTCACTGACAAATAAGAATGACTTAGAACTGGTCTATACACTATAGCAAAGAACTTCTCATTGGCCCTATCATGTAACTAGCTTTACTGGACCTAAATAAACACTTCTTCACATGTGGCCTTTACTGTCCATTAGGCAAAAGTTCAATAAGATGAGAGCCCTTGTTTTTTCATGTTCCTAGCACATGTTCAGTGCTAGAACATGTGGACAAAGAATATTTGTGGAACAAATGAACAAACCCCCCGATTCAGACTCTATTACTCTGTTACAACAATCTCTGTTTGTTTCATTAAGGCAGCCTGACCTGCTTGTACAACCCCACGGGAATGATGGACCAGAAGCTTCTCAAGACCCATGCAGCTTTCTAACACTGCAGAGCACTTGGTCTGTCACGGTTTCCATTAAGTTTACACTTACTACCAGATACTCAAGTACACTTTGCTTTTCCTCCTTTCTCAACTAGCCCTTGCTGCCATCCGACCTTTAGTATTTAAGACAGCGACAGCAGTGACTACAGAGACTAATTACCCTGCAAGGACCACTTCCATATTTAGGATGCCCCTTATTTTAAACTGGTGGGATGTGACAGATAAGAAATTGGCAGGGGGCAATGGAAATCAAGCTAATGATTTTTATAAGCCCGCTGCCTTTGGCCCATCTCCCAACCACACAATTGGTAAACACAGGCATATTTTCCTAGTTTCATAAGGGCAAGCAGTAAGAACATTTTTCTAATTTTAAAAATTCTATATCATGTAAAGCAGAGTTTATTTTGGGGCATAAACAGTTCCTCCACTTCTGCTTATGGCAAAGTCAAGCTAGTATGTAAACATGAAACAGGGTAAGGAAGCAGTTCCCCTTTCTGGCAGAGAATAAACTTGAGAAGATCCTCTGGAAATCAATAACTATGCAATCTGGGCTTGCTGCCCACTGCATAGGAGCCGCATGATTATCTAATAATGCCAGAGGAAGGTTTTTTAAAATCGAAGGTTAAAATTTTACATAAACACTAATATTACTTCCTTTTTATAAATTTTTAAAAAATTAAGCATTTTCTCCTTAATAATAGATGTCTTTCCATTTATTTTATTTATTTTTTATTTTATTTATTTAATTTTAAATAGTTTCATTTATTTCTTTTTATTTAATTTCTATTTATTTATTAATTTCTATTCTATATTTTCTAGATATCTTTCTCATCTATCTTTAAAAGAAACATTACAAATAGATAGCCAGTGGGGATTTGCTATTCTGATGCAGGGAGCTCAAATCTGGTGCTCTGTGGCAGGTGGTGGGGAGGGGAGTGGGAAATAGGAAGGAGGTTCAAGAGGGAGGGGACATATGTATACCTATGGCAGATTTATGTTGATATATGGCAGAAACCAACACAGTATTGTAAAGGGTTATCCTCCAATTAAAAAGAAATAAATTTAAAATTTAAAAAAGAAAGTACTACATTTTTAAAATATGTTTTAGATTTTATAGACAAGAGATATTTTAGGTAACAATCCTCAACCCAAGTTATTGTTTCAGAACTGTGAGATTTTTTTTTTTAATGTTTAATTCATCTCAAATTCATCTCCCCTTTAGGAAGACGTTATCAACACATGCCTGGGCTTCCCTTGTGGCTCAGCTGGTGAAGAATTCGCCTGCAAGAGACCTGTGTTCGATCCCTGGGTTGGGAAGATCCCATGGAGAAGGGAAAGGCTACCCACTCCAGTATTCTGGCCTAGAGAATTCCATGGACTGTACAGTCCATGGGGTCTCAAAGAGTCGGACATGACTGAGCGACTTTCACAAACAAAATAAAAAAACAAAATCAACACATGCCAATTGACAGGCAGGAAATCAGTTTTATTTCAACCAGTTGGCCCATGATGCGAGGTTGCACCTTCCACTCTCTGGATGCTGTGGCAGGGTCAGCCTGAGCAGGGAAGTAAAAATAGACAACGCTGCATTGGAGCCACCAACCTCGTTCAGCACCGTTACAAAGACAGGAGTTTATTCATTTCCTTCCAGGTGCTCTCGTATAATGTCATTGCATGAGCCCCACCAGGGAAGGTGAAGATCACAGCTTACCTTGCGGAGACTGACATCAGCCCCCAGCATCTTGTCCACAGTTGGCCTTGGCAGAGAGAGGTTGAGATGCAGGAATTCAGAGAAGGTTTCATTGTCTACCAGGAAGTCCTGAAGTTTCAAGCCTGTGGGAGAAATAGTGTTTCATTTTCATTTCATGAGTAACTAAAAAGAAAAAAAAAAAAGTACAATGGAGCAAAATATCCTAATATTGATTACCTCATTTTAAACCAATTGAGCACATAGAGAAATGAAGTTCAGGGGATTTTGCCTTAACAGCAGAGACGTGAAAAGAGTGCTTTCTGAAGCTGTGAAGTACAACACTGCTGTACACACACACACACATAGCCTTTTCTCGCTTTTCCAAGAGTAAGTAAACAAATCTGAGATTTGTGATCCTAACCCCACAGCTCCTATCTACCCCACTGCCATCTCAGACAGCTAAACTCAGAGATATTTAAAACGTTATTCCCACAAACCCCAAGGGCTGGTTTCTTCTTGATGCAAAACAGTGGTTCTGAAACTTGAAGAGGCATCAGAATCACCTGCAGGGCTTGTGAAAACTGGTCCCCTACCCCCCAGAGTTTCTGATTCAGCGGCCTGAGGTGAGGCTGGATAATTTGCAGTTCTAACAAGCTTCCAGGCGTGCTGTCACCCCCTGGTCTGGGGCCCACCCTTAGAGAACCACGGGGGCAGAGCACTATGCATATCAAGGTGCTTTCACAAACCTGGTCTCCTTTCTATTCCAGACATGGAACATGTGATACAGAGCTCCCACACCCAGGCCGGCCCCTGCTTTAAGAAAATTCGCATGCATACATTTTAAAAAAATCAACACTAGTAAATGATTGTATTGCTGCAGGGTTTCCTACAGAATCACTTTAAATAATAAACCCTCCACCTTTACAGAAAAGGTTCCAATCCAGTGTAGTGAAGCAGAAAAAGCACTAGCCAGAAATCCAATTTTAGTCCCTAGAGTTGGAGGCTGTGCCTAAGTGGTATCACTTGGATATTTCATATCATCTTTCTGAATTTCAGCTTCTTTATCTCCAAACTGTGAGGTGATCAGATGCTTCGCGGGTCCCCCTTACTGAAATGCTCTCATTTTCTCTGCCATATTTCATTTGAGTGTCCACTTCTCCTTCTGCCCCTCTCTCATAACAACCCAACTTCATTCAATAAAGAGAAGGCCGGCTCATCAAGACATCACTGAGAGACTGCAGCCCACAGGCCCTGGCATGAACCGACCTCTAGGGGGCAAACCTAGCAAACCCAAATCACTTAACTGATGAGAAATAGATGTCTGATCAGAAAACAGGGCTGTGAGGTGAGGCTTAAAAAGAAGACAGGAGTTAATCCTGGGAGCTAAGGGGGTGATGTGCAGAGATAAAGTAGAAGGAGGTCTCAAAATCCAGCCAGACTCTCATCAGTGCTGTCTGATTCAGGCATGTTCTGCTAAAGTAAACTTTTAATAATCTCAGTTGGTAAAGAATCTGCCTGCAACGCAAGAGACCAGGGTTCAATCCCTGGGTCCAGAAGATCCCCTGGAGAAAGAACTGGCAACCCATTCCAGTACTGTTGCCTGGGAAATCCCATGGACAGAGAAGCCTGGTGGTCTACAGTCCATGGGGTTACAAGAGTTGGGCACGATTTAGTGACTAAAGCACCACCACAGAAAGGTACAGAGCCTGACTCACATCTCTAGAGAAATAGTTCTCTGGCTACACCTTATTTGTCTAACTCCCAGTTATTCCCCATGACACATTTTAAGAAGTGGTCCTGGCCGAGTGAGTGTCCCTCCTGAGAAAAGGTACTCGGGCAGGCTGCCACACTCCCCATCACATATGATACTGCCCTCTCACCATCGCATTCACTTCTGTAGCTGCCAAACCTCAGAGCACTGAAGATTCACCTAGGGACATGCTAAAATGTAATTTCTTGGGCTGGATTCCTGGAAATCCTGAAATAGTAGCTCTAGAGTGGGGCCTAAGAATCTATATTTTAATAAGCATCTTCTGTATTTCTAATGCAAGGGTTCTGAGGACCATCCTTTTAGGGCTGTTGTTTTATTTGCATATTATCTCCCCTAGACTATGCCTCTGGAACACAGAATTTGTCTTTTATCCTTGCATCCCAGTGCCCAGATCAGGCAAAGAATTACTGATCAATGAATGATGACTGGAAAATAATTACCAGGAGATGGGATCAGGGCTGGGAAGATGTCAGAAGTATCTGAGGAGCATCAAAGATTTCCTTTCAGCTGTACAGGTCCAAGAATGGCTTGCAGATATTGGGGCGACTCCCAGGCTGCACCCCAAGAATAAACAGGACCCCTGGTCACTAGAACTGCATTCCCAGAGACACAGTGACACCCTCGGTATCCCAGTAACCCAAAGGCAGGGGTAAACAGGAAGAAGACAGGAAAGTTAGTGGCTTCAACTGCAGTCTGACCTGGAAAGCCTGATACTGACTGTTGTGGAACAATGAAAAAAGTCCCACACTGAGGGGTGAGAAAACCTGGATTCCGCATCCATGTACTTGCCAGGTCATCTCACCTAGCTGTGTCTCCACTGCCTCATCTGTAAAGAGAGGAGTGAAAAAAAAAAAAAAAAAAAACTTCCCTGAGACCCAGGCAGAACAGAATGTGCAATGAGCTAACCTGGTCTGTGAGCAGGCAGGCCACTCCTGAGAGTGAAAAGCCAGAGCAGGAATCGACACTGTGCCAGGCAAATTCAGAATAACCTCCTCCCTCCAGAGCAAGGCTGCTGAAGGGTGGAAGGCTGACCCCACTGCACATGTGATGAGTCTAGGTCACGAGCAACATGCTTTAGTCAAAGGAGCATGCGCAGTGCATTTACACGACGTTTCAGTTAAGTCAACAGGCTCTGCTGATGAGAACCTCTGGATGTGATCAAACCCAGCCACCTCTCAGTGAATCCTCTGGATGAGCCAGAAGAGCCAAGAGGTTGATTACACAGTCAACGACCTTTGGCAGGGCACGTGCACAGGGTGGTGGGGCGGCCATGCGGGGCGGGGTGGCAGCAGGGAATGCCAAAGATCCCTGGCTACGAAGAACCTGCATTCTGGTCACATGGACACCACACGCGTGGATTCAGGTTTACACGCCACGAACACCAAGCTGCAGCCAGCATGGGCGCAGGAAGGCAGTGCGGAGCACGCTGGTTCTCAACCTCAGCTCCTGTGAGACTCCTGAGGGGGCTTTACAAAAATCCCAATGCCTGGGCCACACCCCCTAACAACTTCTGCATGATCAGAACTTCTGCTGCTAAGACACAGGCATCAGAATTTTATAAAATTCCACCATGATGATTCCAGCCAAGTTCGGGAAACATTAGTGAAATGAAAAGTTCAGGGGTATAGGGACAGAATAACTTAACTTTGATGCTGGACTCTGCTGTTTATGAATTGCATGGCTTTGAGAAATTCATTTTGCCTTCTTGAGTCCAAGATTTCTGATCTAGGAGGTAAGGGTAACAGTACCCACTTTTCAAAGGTATGAGGATTAGAGAGATTTGCATGTAATGCATGAATGCTTCCCAAGTGGCTCAGACAGTAAAGAATCTGCCTGCAATATAGGAGACCTGGGTTTGATCCTTGGCTTGGGAGGATTCCCTGGAGGAGGACATGGCAATCCACTCCAGTATTCCTGCCTGGAGAATCCCCATGGACAGAGGAGCCTGGAGGGCTACAGTCCATGAGGTCACAAAGAGTCGGACATGAGTGACTTTCACTAACACTAGCTAATGCATGAATAGTGAGCAGGGGGTTCATGGTAGTTGCTCAAAAAATGATAATAATTTTGAGATTATTGAGAAGGGTTTACTTCACTCACCTTGACCAGTGTACCACAATGATGTATAGAGAAAGGTAGGGACACAGATACTTCCCTCAAGGAACTTCCAAGGATGATAAGGGTGATGAAGAGGCAAATCAATAGAAAAAGCAGAGCGAGGGATGACAGAGCCAAAGGAAGGCAATTCATGGAAGCATTTGACCCAGATGAGCCTTATCTGTTTCAAGGGGGGAATCAGGCTGAACAGACTGAAGCCAGGTTCTGAAAAAGAACAGAGAGCCGGAAGTCTCCAGAAGCTGTGGCTGATGAGGAGAGGGTAAGGAAGACATCCCAATGATGCAGGGACCAGGACACCCTGTAGCCATAGTGCTATGTACACATGGTTCTCAATGTTTCTGAGTGAATAAATAAACACAAGCAGATAAGCATAGAAGAGTTTCCTCAGAACCTAAGATCTGGGGAGTAGGATGGGAAAAGGAAGAGGACGAGGTACAATGTGAGGCCAGAGGAGGGTGATTTTGTACCTGTGGTCTCCAGTTTTCTCCATTTTTTTTCTTGGCAGGAAAATGAGTGGAGAAGCCAATAATATCAAGAAAGCCTGATATGTGAAATGGCCCTTCTCCTCTTGCCCTAGCTAACTTTGACCCTTCTTTAAGATTTGGGCCATGAGTCACCTCCTCCAGGAAGCCTGTCCTGACATTACACCCTCAAGCTGGCTCAGGTGGCCATTCCCCCATACCCCAATAGCCTTCTATGTGTGCTTCCCCCGAGCTACAGTTGTCTGAGACCACATCATTTTCTCCAGAAGAAGAGAAGTGCTCAAGGGCCAGGACTTGCTCAAAAGGACAGCAGTGCCTGGCACGGAGGAGGCATCCCATCAGTGGTGGATGATAAAGGAGTGGATGAACACATATGAGTGAATCAAGTTATGAATTGAGATGACCTGCTGTGGGTAGCGAAGGGTGAAACAGGATATGAGTGTGAGACAAACTAGGTCAAGATAGTGCTAGAGTTTTTCTAACCTCCTCAGCTGTATCAGCCCAGGGTCAGGAGGACAGTCAGGCATGTGGGAGCTGGAACCAGGGCCTGAGAAGTGTCCATAACAGGATAAATGAGGATGACGAGCATCTACCTCACCGCACTGAGCTGAGGGTTAAAAGAGAAATGTACCTGAAGTCCCAGCATAAGACCTAGAACCAAGGAAAGTCCTCAATAAAGATGGTTAATACCGTCATCACTTTCAGGAAAGACACCTCATTAGCTTCAGTGCTAGTCTGATCCTAAAGTATATGCTTTCAGAATAGATAAGAACACAGAAGTGACTTTGCCAACCAAGTCAATATTGAATTTATGATCCAAGGTATGTGTGTGTGTGTGTGTATGTGTGTGTTATGTATTTGCCTGGCTGAGTTCCTGAGTCAGAGAGAATTATGAATTCTTTCTGCTGACACTGTCATAAGGTGAAGAAAAGGTTGAAGCTGACTGGTTTGCCTAATCAGAACTTTAGAAAAGAATAAAGAAATCTAGCATTTTACAGAGAATCAATGGGAATGATCACCTCTACAACATCACTGTAGGGATGGGCATAGATAGAAAATGACTAGTAAGAAAAACCAGTCATTGGACACTAGAAAGAAAACACTTAATGGAAAAGACAGTCACTTACTTGGCCATTTAACTCTTTCCATGTGAGCTGACATAACCTCGATTTTCCTATCTGTAATGTATGGGTTATAGAAGATCTCAGGGATTGTCTTATTGTTGGTACTAAAAGGTACACTTGGGATTACACAGCATTGGACTTGGCATTAGAAAATCTGAACTCAGGTCCCAGCTCAGCTGTTTTCTAACTTCAATTGTGAACCTCACTTTTCTCCATTTTTGAATCTCTCTGGGTCTCAGTTTCCTTAGATATAAGATGAGCTAATAACATTCATAGGTTGTTGTGAAAACAAAGATCAAGAAAGTGAAAGCAGTCTTTTGGAGGGAAAGAGCCTCAGGAGTTTACAAGGGTAACTGAGAGGCTATAAATACTGTCACAGAATATGGTCATCAGGGAACTGGCCCGGTCACTAAATTAAACATGGGTCCCTGCTGCCTGAAGAGAAGACTGAAAGTCACCATCCAGCAAAAGGCCCCAAGATAAGGCTCCTGTTGCCATATCTCCAATGCGGACCAAAATACTTGATCAGCTGAAATCAGCCTCCTTGGTTTTGCCTGGAGAAGCCAGCAGTGGTCTGTCCTTTTCCAGACAGCTTTGCTTTGTATGCAGGGAGGTGGGGCAAAGAAAAGGAGGGGGAGAAAAAAAAAAAAAGAAAAGAAACCAATTCAGGAGCTTGGCGTCCAAAGAACAAAACAAGTGAAATGTGTGTTTGTGGGCTGAGGACGAGCAGGACAGAATCCTCAGTCCTTGCCAGTCCTCAGGGCCAGGCCTCTCTGAGCAGGCTAAGGAAACACTTTCCTGGCAGGGGAGAAGGGTGTGGCAGGGAGGATCACTGCACCAGGGGATACAGGGGGTGGGCGTGGGGGGATGCTCTCATGGCCACCCAGTGTTCCTTCTGCTTCTCCCCAGCCTGCCTGAGCTCCGCGGAGAAGCAGGGAGGAGGGAGGGCAGCAGCCCAGGAAGGCGGAGGAGGGCAGTCCTCAGCAGAGCCTGCAGCAGGGTTACTCCCGGTCAGTGACCTCCAGTCCCCAGCTCCAGTTTCAAGATCGCTGTAGTCTCCTTTGTTTAACATGAAAAGAAACCACAGCGGTCAGCTGCTTGAGAAGTGGGTGGAAGAGGCAATTTGAAAAAAAAAGAGAGAGAAGTAGAGAAAGATCATGTCAGCTTCCAAGGCCCAGATACTCTTCTTAAAAGGACCCAAGGAGGTCCCCCAGCCCTGACCTTGTTCCAGGGGCAACGGCCTAGAGAAACTGCAGCCAGATTCTCACTCCTGGCTTTACTCGGCTTAAGCAGGACCTTGTATAAACAAGACTGCGAAACATCTCTCTGCCAGAAAAGAGCTGGGAACAAACACACTCAGGTGTCTTTGGGGGCATTTTTTGTTGTTTCAATTTGTTTTCCTGATGCTAGGGCTCCACTTTCTTCTTCAAGGATAGCTCCCGCCTGCTTCACTGAGACAGCTGGACCCTCCCGAGGAAAACCAGGGCTTCCCTGGGAAGTTCAGGGTTCTGGAGGAGGGGGTAAGACAGGGTGACCTGACTGCTCCCTGGGGTGACTCCTTACAGCAGATGAGAGGAAGCTGGGAGCTGGGGTGCACACAGCTTCGGGAACTCCTGCTGTTCATCTGGGCCAGGAGTCCCAACCCAGAAGTTTCTTTCTCTAGAGTGAGGGCTTGCCAAGGATACCGACTTGAAAGATCCCAAGTTCTGGAGTCTGACTAACCTGGTTCCTATCTCAGTTCCAGAATTTTCCAGTTATGTGCCCTTGGAGGCTTAAACTCTCCAACCCTACATTTTTCTGTAAATGGAGATCAGCTATATAGGGGGTGGATTAGGTAAACAGTAATGACAGTATAGAATGCCCTGAATACTGATTCACACATACTGCAAGAGAATATTTGTTGTTGTTCAGTTGCCCAGTCCAACTCTTTGTGACCCCATGGACTGCAGCAAGCCAGGCTTCCCTGTCCTTCACTATCTCCTGGAATTTACTCAAACAGAAAATACAAGTGGAAAAATTAAACAAGTTCAAACAAATGTTGATAAAGTCTTAGATGACACAAGTGAAGAGTTCCTTAGAGAAACCACAATATTTAGGGTTGTGTTTCCTGATCCCTTTATGGCAAGTCCTGGGGCAGCCGAAGTCTTCTGAGACCCACAGGACCATCACGGCTCCAGGAACTACAAAGTCCACATGCTACATAGAATGGAATTTGATTAATTAATTAATCAAGAAATTTCTAAACAGCTACTGAAGTCAAAACACTAGAGCTACAGTTCCAAGTAGTAATATTTCTCAGAGCTCCTTGAAGGCAGGAATCTGTAATAAAAGAAATGTTGTATGAAGACAGGATCCCTGCCCTTGCCTTCCAAGAGGAGAGGGACAGAAGGTCAGGGGAACAGAGCTGTAAACCTCCCAGCTCGCTCTGCCACTCCAGAATCAATCAACACTGAAGTCAGGGGATGGGAAGAGACCTGACACATCTTTCCTGGATCCAACTGCTAAGGCAACAGCATACCTGCCTTACTGAAAAGCAGGCAAGGTGGAAGAAGTGGTCAGGAGCCCCTGGAACAAGGATTCATGACAGCTGATAATGGTAAGCTGAATGGTAAGCAGGCCCCCAAACAGGCAATGGAGACTGTGGCCCCAGAGGGAGAGAGTGGGTGAGCTGCTCACACTGGTCAGGAGCTCTGTAAATGCAGTAGGGATGGGAGGCACAGTCAGGCTGGCTTGGGAAGCCCAGAAGGGAAAAAAAGATAACACTGGGGAGGTGGCATTAGCCCCAGGGAGTTCCGGACCTAAAGAGAAAGAGAAGAAGAGACAAGAAGTCTTCATTAGACAAAGCAAAAAAACAGCTGGGTGAATGCTGTGTGGAGGCCCCTTTGAAGGCCAGGGAGGTAGAAAGGAAGGGAAGGATGCCCAGAAAAGGCAAGGAACAGAGAGAAGGTGAGATCAAAATAGGAGGAAACAGAGTCCAGAGACAGAAAGACCAAATCAAACAGAAGGGGCCAACAGAAAATGATCTGGGAAGAAACAGAAGAGTTGGAGAATTCAGGTGTTCTGCCTAAAAATGAGACCAGAGGCTCTTAGCACCATGAGTTAGGGATCAGAATCAGCCTGCAGGGCCCTGAGAAGCCAGGGAACAGGGGAAAGGAAGACAAGTTTATGAATTAGGGGCTGAGAATGGGTTCTTTCCAGGCCTGGATTAGGAAGAATTGTTCATATATAACGTATAAATTGCTTAAGTTTCTCTTATTTTTAGAATTAATAAAACGTCTTAAGGGACATGGTAGTGCTTTGTTGGCAGAGGAAGAGGATTAACATGTACCGAGCATCAGACACATTGTATGTATTATTTTCTACAATCCTTAAAACAAGCTTATGGGAAAGGTATTATTTTTCCCATTTTTCAAATAAGGAAACAGACCCAGAGATGTTAACATCCTGCTCAAGGCCACAGAGCAAGCAAGAGGTAAATTTGAACCCAATCAGCTCTGGCTTACAAACCTTTGGCCTAATACATTTACATTAAGTAAATAATTTTATTCTTTTAAAATGCTTTATAAAGATTTTGCCACCAAAAACTGGCTATGCCACTCATGGAATAAGGCAACGTGGCAACATGAGTTGGTGCAAAGATGCTGAACCTTGAGATCAGACAGACACTGATTCAATTCACAGCTTTACTCAGTCACCTTGGGCAAAAGACGTAACCTGTGAGTCTCAGTTTCCTCATCAATAAAATGGGGATAATAAAACCAAGGTGTTGTAAGACTTGAATGTAATAACATATTTAAATGTAAAATGGCATCATGACCTGGTACAACTTAGTCTGTTGGACAAAGTCTCACTCTAAGATCGCCCCTCTATACCTAAACGCAACAGTGATGAGAGCGCTAGAAACGGAAAGATTTCAAGGAGAAACAAACTGGAGTTCCATATTGCTCTTTGCCACCCACAGGGTAAATAAATCTCATCCTGGAAAAGCGGGAGACATGAAACACTATTCTCGATGTTAACAATCCAAACTCTCTAAAGGCGGTCTGATATCTACGGTACATGCCGTCCAGTAGTCGAGCACAATTGTGCTTTCTATTCTTGTCTGGGCAGAGCTGACCTTTGATTCAATTTAGTTTGAGCAATATTTCCATACAGCAGTGCAGTGCTGCATCCCCCTGATGGCAGCCCAAGCTGGGACCAGACCCTGCCCTGGATGGAAACCAACAGGCTGGGTTTTGAGGCGCTGCCTGGCCCTGACAGGTCTGGGGAACTCTAAGGTCTCAAGTCAGAACTTCTGGTAAGTGCATATGGACGTGAATTGCAATCACCCAAAAATTTCAAGGATTTCCAGTCTGACAATCTAATGTTGACACACGGGTCATCTGATCTCCCGAGAAGACCCATAAGGGGCCCCACAAGGACAGAAAACAAAGTTTGAGGCTGCAGCCTCAACTTTAGCAGCTGCTCATATGGAAAGAAGGGGGTTAGGAGGGAAGGAGAGTGGCTCTGAGTCACAGGATGCTCTTTCTACACCGGCCTTGGTGAACGTTCCACCCATGTCTATTACGGTGAAGCCAGGAAGAGGAGGAAGTCTGGCATTTCTCTCGGAAGCCCTCTTATCTCCGCCCTGATCCCAGTCCATCCATGCCCAGTATCCTGTGACCTGAGAAATTTCCTGGCTACCCTGGGCTGCTCCCTATAGACTGTAATAACATACAGAGTGAAAGTTTGGAGTTCTAATACTCTTCTTGCCCTTTGCCAGCTGAGCTTCCTTAGGCAAATAACTTAGCCTCTCTGAACTTTAGCTCCTTTGTGTACACAAAGAGGAACAAAGTTCCCTATCCCGTATGATGGCCATACAATGAACTGAAGTATAAATGAGGTGCTTATGATGTGCCAAATGTTGTGCTAAATGCTTTATGTTTATTAGCTCATGATTCCCCATGATAGCCCTGAGAGGACTATTAACTCCATTTGAGAAAACTGAGACACGAAGACACAGAAGTATCCAAGGTCACAAGTCACTAAGCAGCAAAGCCGGGACCTGGACCAAGGCAGTCGGCTGCCAAGTGGATGTTTACAAGATGACAATTTTACAACCTCCTTCCCTCAACTCCCCGCCACAGCCAGCTACCTTGCCATGTCACCAAAGCCTGCCCTGCCCTCAGGGTATCAGGTCTTTCTGACTTTCAAAGATTAAAGTAGAATTAAGGGACTTTCCTGGTGGTCTGGTGGTTAAGACTCTACCTTCCAATACAAGGGATGTGAGTTTGATCCCTGGCCAGGGAACTAAGATCCCACGTGACACGAGGCCAATGCAGCCAAAAATAAAGTAGAATTAAAGGTCCATGCAGTGAGGTTTCAGTATTACCTGTAACCCCAACAGCCAGAAAGTTATGATCCATTTCCCTAAGTAAACTCCAGCATAACCCTCAGGACTTATTTCACAAAACTCTTGGTCAGAGCCACATCAAAAAGGCCAAAGAAGCCAAATTTGTAACATGAATACATAGCAAATAACAGCCAGACCATTGACACTCTAAAGTCTTGCTGAAGGGATAGACAGACTCAAGAGCCAGGTCAGGATCAGTGCTGCCCCAGGCCTCCCCTCCAGTCCTTCCCTCTTTTGACCCTTGACCTCAACAATATGGGATGTCTTCCAAAGGGACATCTCCAGTGCAGCGACAAAGTGCCCAAAGTTCTTCCTTGCTCTTCTTTCCTGGCAAAGTTCCCATGAGCTTCAAAGGATGCTACGTTCTGGAGAGAAGGCATTGCAGAAGCCCTTGAATCAGGAGCTGTGGGAAGCCAGTTGTAAACCTAGTCCTCCTCAGGGGAAGCTGAGCTAAGGCACCCAACTTCATGGAGCACTGTTCTCATGGGAAGTGCCATTCACACGGACTGTGGTATACATGGCATCCTCAGAAATGTGTGACCTGGCAGCCTAAGTAAAGCCTGAAAGACCTCCCTTAACTGTCCCCACCTACCTCACCTGGCCCAATTCAGCAGGTCCAGAAAAATGATCTTCTGAGGTCCCACATAGCACCTACTGAGTGAGTGAGTGAAAGTGCTCAGTTGTGTCTGATTCTTTGCAACCCCATCGACTATTCAGTCCACGGAATTCTCTAGGCCAGAACAGTGGAGAGGGCAGCCTTTCCCTTCTCCAGGGGATATTCCCAACCCAGGGATTGATCCCAGGTCTCCCACATTGCAGGCGAATTCTTCACCAGCTGAGCCACAAGGGAAGCCCTAGTACCTATTGGGCTTCTGTTAAAAGGACTGCTGTGGCTATAATGTGAGACAGGGCCAGACACATAGAGACATAAGATCTTGACTGAGAATGAAAGCTGCTGAGTCCCATGCACAGGGGAGACTGGGGATCTGGCCCTCCAGTTACACGACAAAACCCTGTCCACTGCGCCAGGCCACAGCAGATAACAATAAAGAAATGACAGCGCCTCCTCAAGCCAAGAAGGAGAAGACTCCTGAGAGTTCCTTGGACTGCAAGGAGATCAAACCAGTCAATCCTAAAGGAAATCAACCTTGAATATTCACTGGAAGGACTGATGCTGAAACTGAAGCTCTAATACTTTGGTCATCTGATGTAAAGAATTGACTCATTAGAAAAGACCCTGATGCTGGGAAAGATTATGGGCATGAGGAGAAAGGGTCGACAGATGATGAGATGGTTGGATGGCATCACTGACTCAATAGACATGAGTTTGAGCAAACTCCGGAAGATAGTGAAGGATAGGGAAGCCTAGCATGCTGCAGTCCATGGGGTCACAAAGAGCTGGACAAGACCGAGTGACTGAACAACAACTTCAAGCCAAAGAACTGTCCCTGGACCAGCATAAGAAATGGGGAGGCTGAGGGAGCATCCAGGGTTAAGAGAAGAGACAAGAGCCCAGCTACCTATGAAAATGAGGGACAGTGTGGAGCTGGGGAACTTCTTGCAAGAGATGTGAGGGTGGCCCACCCCAGGAGGTACTCCTCCTAACTTCCAGCCAAGTAGGAAGCCTTAACCACTACATTTGGTATAAACTTGAGAGGGTCCATGCCCATGTTGCCATAGAGATGAAGGAAAGTTGTAGTCCGGATGCCAGGATTCGAGAAAGGAGCAAGGCACTGGAGCAAAATCAATGTTTGGGCAGAAACATCCAGCAGGAAGCAAGCTAATGAGCCCATTAGGTATCAGTGAGCAACTCATTTTAAGTAGTTCTAAAGGAAATAAGGATTTCCCTTGTGGTTCAGATGGTAAAGAACCTGCCTGCAATGCGGGAGACCTGGGTTTGATCCCTGGGTTGGAAAGATCCCCTGGAGGAGGGCATGGCAACCCACTCCAGTATTCTTGCCTGGAGAATCCCCATGGACAGAGGAGCCTGGCCGGCTACAGTCCAGGGGGTCACAAAGAGTTGGATACAGCTGAGCGACTAAGCACAGCGCAGCACACAGGAAATAAACAGCAAAGACAAAGAAGAAAGCGAAGGGACACCTCCTTCCCCGGCCCAGTCCTGATCTGAGCAGCTCTGGCCCCATCGAAAAGGCCTCAGTTCTGGCCAGCCTGCTGGCCATCCCACTGGAAAATGCCAGATTCCCAAGAGGAGGCAGTCGACTGGAGTGGTGCACAAGCCTGCAGGGTGGTGTGGAGGAAGAGGCCGAGGAAAAAGACAGTCCTTCCCGCCCCCCCAGGTCTCTGGAGGGGCAGATGCTGCTGTGTGAAGCCTGAGGCTGACACAGTTTAGAGGGCTCTCTTTAGGAAAAAGAGCGTTTTTTAAACATCCTACTTCGGCAAGTTTTGATTGCTGAGATCCCTACCAGGGCCTTGAAAAGGGGTTCTGAAAGTGAAACTCCTTTAGCTTCTCAGTAAATCCACCTCAAGCCTCTGGACTCATAGCAGGCTTTCCAGGAAATGGCAACTCACTCCAGTATTCTTGCCCAGAAAATCCCATGGACAGAGGAGGAGTCCATGGGATCACAATCGGACACAACTGAGCGACTTCACTTTTTCTGGAAAGTAAACCTTGTAGAAGAAAGCAAGCCAAGACTGTTCTTAAGACATTTTTGTCATTATTATTAATTGAAACCCCTGGGGACCTGGGTTCACACAATGGATCGACTTGAAAATGACATGTGCTGGGATTTTATACTTTTCAAGGTGCTTTCATTTGACCCTCAACATACTCTGTGAAGCAGAAAGGACAGCTATCATCTCTCCCCTTCATTCTGCAGATTCACTGGCTGCTTGCCATGTGCCTGATTGTACTGTGCTATCTCGTTGATGTTTGGGACAGGGTGACAAACAAGGCCCAGCCCTGCCCTCCAGGGGCCACAAGCAGGGGCCAGCCCACAGCACTAGTCAGTCCCAGGTGATGCCCCACCCAGGTACCAAGTTTTCAAGAGGCAACATGTTCAGGTTATTTCACCGAAGTCCCAATTTCAAGGCAAGGAAAGCTGAGGCCCAGAGAAGATAAACAAACTGGCAAAGCCAAACAGGTAGCCAGAAATAGATGGCGAGGAAACTAACTCAGATTAATTGCATGTCAGCTGTGTGCTATGACCTCACTATCAGTCATCCATCCACACAACGTCATCTGATGTAACATTCAACAACCCCCAGGGCTTCCCTGGTGGCTCAGATAGTAAAGAATCCACCCGCAAGGCGGGAGACATGGTTTCAATCCCTGGTTTGGGGGGATCCCCTGGAGGAGGGCATGGCAATGCACTCCAATATTCTTGCCTGGAGAATCCCCATGGAGAGAGGAGCCTGGCGGGCTACAGTCCATGGGGTTGAAAAGAATCGGACATGACTGAGCCACTAAACACAATCCACAGAATACCTGATCTCCATTTTTCAGGTAAACTGAGGGTAAATTTAATTTATTCAGAATAAATCAAAGCATGCCCAAGTTTCACACTTAATGAGAGACAAAGCCTGATTTTGTTCCCCAAAGGAATCTTTTTGTGGGGGGAGCAAAGTCAGCAAAGACCTATTTTTACCATCTTGGTGACATCACTCCTCCCAAACAAATCTTAATACAAAACCCAAAATGCTTTATCTTACAGCAGCAATTTCCAATCTTCCATCTCTACAAAACTACTCACACAAGTTTCACCACACCCACAAAAAATGATATCGTCTTTAAATTAACTTTAAGTAATTTTTCCCTATTTAACAGCTTCCTAAGCAATAATACCATGAAATTATTTTGAGGTGGGTTAAAATTAAAAGTTGTCATCTGTGTACTGCTCAAAACCATCTTAGATATCATACAAGATTCACTTAAAGAAATGCTCTTTGTTGCCAGACTGCATCTCACAGAGACAGAATCTAGACCTGTCACTTTTTCCAGAGCTTTTGAGAATTTGTGCAATTTTCACATTTCCACTGGGATGGAGTCATGACGGGGTCTTAAGAAGAGTGAATGCTCCTCACCTAGACTCCCAAACATTAATTGAACCCCTGTCCAACCTGGATGGATTTACATTTAGGAAGAAAACAAAAGGTCCAAAAAGTTCCAGTGATGAGAAAACTGAGTGAGGCCCCTCTGTAAAGCTTCCTACATGTGCTTATTAGGATGGTTTCAAGGATATGTAGGCTTGACTATGACTTAACTCCTGAACTGGAGGTCCTCCTAGTTGGGAGATTAATGGAACAGCTAGAACAGCTCAAGAGAGCACTGTAGAAATAGCACTGCATGGAGCAGCAGAGGTTTAGCTGTATTCCATTCCCAGAATATCCCTCTGGTGGCAATGCAAACTCGGGAAAGTCCCTCCCCCACCCCTGGCTGGATCACAGTCTTTTTTCTAGAATAGAAGTTCCGTATGGACAGGGGCCATATTTGTTCTGTACACCTCTATGTCCCAGCACCTAGAACAGAGGTTGGGACATTTTAGTGTTCAATAAATACTGGCTGGACATTTGATTCAATCAACCCATTTGTCTATAAATGAACTAACTGACGTCTAAGGTCTCATCCAAGTGGAAATAAAACAATGCCCTAAGCCAGCAAACCATGGGACTAGAAAAGAGTATTTGAGCAGACATCCCCCTGTCCACAAATTATCTGTGGTTGTATCAATGGAGTTAGCAGGTGAAGTGAAAGGGAAGAACAAGATAAGTCCTCTAACCAGATCCCAGGAGCCCGGTGGCCCAGCACAAAGACAACATCAGTTGGTAGGTCTGTAACAGCCTGAATGGCACTGTCCAAAGGGGCTGTTAGTCTCCAGTGGACCGATCCAAACCTCCAACACTGGTCCCACAATCACCAACGACTTGGATGAAAACAAAGAGAGCTATTTATCACACTTCTACATGACAGGGAACAAACAGCGCTAATAAATACAACACATGGCAAAAACAGAATCTGAAACAGTTTGAGTAGGAAGAGATGACATAGAGAATCTAAAAATGTAAAACAGAAAAGAGATAGATACTCTCCCTTTAGGTTCAAAAAGCCAACAGCACAATTCAGAAATGGAGAACAAGTAACTTGCGACACTCTGTGTTTAAAAGGCTTTGCAACTCAGGTTGACTGCACATGGAGAATGAGTCAACTGTGTGACGTGGATGCCAAAAAGCCTCACGCAATCCAAGGCTACATTACAGAAATATGGTGCTCAGAGCAAGGGAGTGAAAGTCCCTTTCTGCTCTGTGCTGGAAGACTGTTGTAATTTCTGATAAACTTTAAGAAAGACAAAGAAACACTGAAACACAACCAACTGCCCTCTCTGAGAGGCAGAAATCAGGAAGTGGGGGGTGTGGTAGATATTCCAGAAGAGGAATGGAGGACTTTTAGCCTAAAATGACAACAGATTTCGGGAAGAGAGGGAAAGAAACACAAGAGTTGTCTATGAACACTTCAAGGGAAATAGGCCAGCCTCTTTCTCTGGGAGGTACAGAAGACCAGTGAATATATTCTGATAATTAGAATACCAATATTCTAATACTGGTATTCTGCCAATACCCAAAATGAGCTGCCGTGGGAAAGGCATGTCCCTGCCACCTGCCACCCCTGAATAGGCAGAGAAGGTTGATGAGGGCAGGACTCCAACCAAAGATCCTTTCCATCTGCAGAGTGACAGCACAAGAGAGCTGAGCCCATCATGCTCTGAGTAGGGGTTTCACTGCAGAGAAAGAGAGATCTCCAAGTCAGGATCTACACTGATATACCCCAGCCGTGGACTCTCTGAAATCTAATGCATGCACGTGTGCGTACTAAGTCACTTCAGTCATGTCTGATTCTTTGTGACCTTATGGACTATAGCCCTCCAGGCCCCTCCAGGCTCCTCTGTCCATGGGATTCTCCAGGCAAGAATACTGGAGTGGGTTGCTATGCCCTCCTCCAGGGGATCTTCCTGACCCAGGGATCAAACCCACGTCTCTTACATCTCCTGCATTGGCAGGCGGGTTCTTTACTACTAGTGCCACCTGGGAAACCCCTCTGACATCTAGACTGTTATTCAAATTCAGCAAAAAGTTACTAATTCCACCTCGGAAGAAGCAACATTTCTCTACATCTCCCTCTGGACTGAGGTCAGGCTCAGTGCTACAAGACAGCCAAGAAAGGTGGAAGCTGCAGGGCAGAAGTGGCCCTAAGAAGTAACTACAGGGCAGACAAGGGTGGACGGAGAGATAAGCTTTGACAGGAGACAACCATAATCAGAGATCTCTCTTCAGAGCTATGGGGAGAAAGTTGTCTGAATGCAGGTTTGGCTTCTCTTCCCAATCCTGACTCATGTCTCTCATTTATCTGCATCTTAGGAAGCACCCACCGAGATCTGAAACTACTCCCCGCCCTATCCCCCATTCACAGTCCATTTCTCCAGCCACACAGTGGAAGGCAGAAGAGCAAGGCCAAGTGCTCAGAAATATATCACTGATGCACAGGAGTAAAATCAGCTCCTGTTTATTGAACATCTACCATGTGCCAGACACTGTGTGAGGGTTCACATTTCACATGGCAAGTTACCAATTACTCATAGCTGAAGAAATGAAGGCTTGGAGAGGTTAAACAGCTTGGCCAAGATAGCACTCCAAAATCATCATAGCTCATATTCACTAAGTGTTTCCTTGGTGCCAGATGCAGTTTTTAAGCAGTTAAGTGTTTCAACTCCTCTACTCCTCACAACAATCCTACGAGCTAAAGTTCTCCTACTGGCTCCATTTTACAGATGAGAAGTGTGGCCCCAAAAGGCCTGACAGGACTTATTCACAAAGTCACCAAGCTATAAGTAATACACTGCAGTACTCTTTCCTCTGGGTCACACTGTCTCTGCAGTAGAAGAAATAACCCTGACTGTCTCTGGTCTACCAGGCAGGGGGCCCCCAGTGGATCAGGAAAGACCCATGCCTTGACTGGTGGTGGTTGTCTCTCTGTGTCCTGTGCTGGGACAGACAGGAGTGCAGGATGGGGGCCTACAGGGCAAGGAAATGGCATCCAGATGGCCTGGCTGTGCACCTAGGAACTGAGCAGCTGGGAGCTCCTCAGAGCTGACCCAGAGCCCAGGCCCGGTCACACCTGTTCTTCTTGTGAAACGACACCTCCCGCTCACCACCTCCCATACCGTTTGCCTCCAGGTAAAGCACAGTCCAGCCACCCAAGAGAAAGCTCCAATACAAGCCTGATTTAACCTCTAGCACTTTACACTATTTCTGTTTTCACCAAGTGGATAGCAAACTGGGAGGCCTCTCAGCAGAAGCCAGCCCACCTATTCCTCCCAACACTGAACTAAGAAAAAAGCACTTTCCTGGAGCGGTGGTGGCAGCTGACTGGTGACGGGGTAATTTATCACTCAACACTGTTTAGAACCACCAGTGCATGGAGATGATAAAAAGCGACTGACTCTTAGTCAGCTTCATGACTGCTTCTGAATTCTCTACAGACTATGCAGGCCATCACAACCTGCATCTGGGGGCATACTCCCACCACCCCCTGCCCCCTGGTCGGCCACTGCCTGGGAGGCTGCTCGCTGGTGACGTCTGCAGCCAGCGCCTCGGCCAGCAAGCTGCCTGCTCCCAGCCACTTCCTAGATGGCAATAAACTGCCCAGGCCCTCACCAGATCAGAGATAAGGATGTCACTTTTTAGAGATCAGAGGTTCAAGTGCTCATTGACTAAATCAAATGACTAGGGGGATGATGAACTGCGTTTTTCTTTTAGACGTGAACTTAACTTTCACTTATCCACATCAAGTTGCAACTCTATCAGCTCTTATACACACAGAAGCATCCCCTGTCTACACATCTGCCCATTCACGGCAACCATATGGCCAACTCCATAAAATGAGGTTGGCAGCGACCTGCACCCCTAACTGTCCTTAAGCCAGGCCAGTGCCATTCCTCTCTAGGGGGTTTCTTTTATGTCCCCAGAGGAGGCCAGGACACTCATAATCTCCATACTTTCTTCTCAAATATATCCTGCAGAGAGGCCTTGCAGCCTAGCCACTGAGGAGGAAAACCCCACAGGGAAGAGCTGAAAGGAACAAGCGCCAGAACGCGTCAGCTGCTGTCTCTCCCTGGTGCAGGTTCATTTCCAATTACGAGCCGATTCACAGACGGTCTTTGCTTACGTGAGCTGGAACGCTCGATCTGGTATAACGTCTTCAAAACTTTGCGTATGTCCTTCATGCTGGTGTCTCTGTGGCTGTACAAGAGAAGCCTCCGAGCGTCTGAGAACAGGCGAGATACACTGCAGGGGGAGCAAGAAAAGCAGAAACATCCTGGTTAGACCAACTGTCTCTCCAGTTTGAACAAAGTACCTGCCAGGAACACCCAGCTTGGCTGCAGGGACCCTGTGGGCCACCCCTGACCCACTCCAGCTGCCCCCTCACCCAGCATCTGAGATGCTATGCTCCTACCCACCCATCCACCCACCCACCCTGCCCCAAACACTCATCCTCATGTATCTGCACAACCAAACCTTACCAGCCTTCGAGGCCCAGTCCACATGCTGCCTCTGTAGGAAGCACTCCCTCACATGCACGTGCGCGCGCGCACACACACACACACACACACAGGCCCCCAGAACCAACTTATCCATGAAACACAGCAGACAAAGTGCCTAGGGCCCAAGGTACACTTAGGGGTTCACAACATTTTTAAATTTCTTTTAAAATCAGGAAAAAATTTCAGAATGAATGCATATAATTAATTTAGCCTGGAATATACTCATCTTTATACCCAACATGGTTAAAAAATAAAAATTTCAAAGCTGTTGCACGGGAAAAGGGGTTCATGAAAGTCACGAAGGCTAAGGCCCATGACGTCGTAATGGGGCCCTGCCTGCCCAGGAGCAGTTTCCTCAGAACTGTCTGGCTGTGTCTCCTGCAATCTTTAGTCCTTTCTAACTCCCTCCATGCTTCCGTGTCTTCCAAGAATCTTCAATGGCTCATTCGGCAAACACTTACTCAGCCTTGCTTATGTCTGTTGTTGAAACCATGAGCCAGGAATACAAAAGTGATGAAAGATGGCCTTCAGGGAGCTTACACCCAGGGCCAAGAAAGACCTATAGACAGAAGGACGGACGCTGAAGTGTGATGGGGCACACGTGAGGGAGGAAAGGTGATCCGAGAGCAGAAAGGATCAAGTTCCCCCAGTCTTGGCTGTGAGCTCCTTGAAGACAGGCCACATCCTCTGGACACCTCTACATCCCAACTTCTGGACCGGCCGTCTCGCACATTTGCTAAATAAGTGTTTGCTCATTAATGCATGAGGCTGATGTGCTGTGTCACCCTTCTCTACTTACCTGCCAGTTTTTCTTTCTTTTTTTAATTAATTAATTTTTTTATTGAAGGGTAATTGCTTTGCAGAATTTTTCTGTTTTCTGTCAAACCTCAACAAGAATCAGCCATGAGTATACATACATCCCCTCCCTTTTGAAGCTCCCTCCCATCTCTCTCCCCATCCCAACCCTCTAGGTTGAGACACAGCCCCTGTTTGAGTTTCCTGAGCCAGACAGCAAATTCCCATTGGCTAACTATTTTATATATGGTAATGTACATTCCCATGTAACTCTTTCCATACATCTCACCCTCTCCTCCCCACTCCCCACCTCTCCACCTGCCAGTTTTTTAAGGAAAGGCCCTCAACCACAGAACGGTCAGCTATATAAAAAATGCACCAAAATGAGCTTACAAGGTTTTAAATTTTGGCAGTAATTCTCCCTGGTCTCATCCTTTGGACTTTATCACACAAACCTTCACAAAAGCACCTTTACTCAAACCCAACCATTTAAAATTCCCCGGAATCTGAGAAAGGAAAGAGAAAGTTTTAACTGACAAGTTTGGGAAAGAAAACCTGATCCGGTACTTACATGGACTTGTTAAAGTTTCCAACAACTCCCGGAGCCTCACCAGGAGTTGGATAACGGAAACAGGGGTTATTGGCATTACAGATAATCCCCTGAACCCAAGGAAGCGTTCCTGCAGAGGGCATGGCTTTGTTTGGAAAATGACCTGTTGAAATTGAGGGAGAGAAAAACACAAGGAGAAACATTAATCCTTTTCAGGATTTGGGACTTGATAGCAACCTTTTTCTCTTTTGCTTCCACCCAAACATTGTTCCATTCCAAACCTGTCCCATTCTCTGAATCCCAGAAATCTGCCACCATTGACTGATCATGAGTTGGAAATGTGGCATCAGATAGCAGTTCTTAATCTACCTGACATCATCTGTAGGGTTGGATTCACGACACCAGCCTTGGGGAAGTGACCAGATCATACACAGAAGGTGTCTGGAGGGCAGCAAGTATGAGATCATCATTCCTTCACCTTCTGCCACCCACTTCACCCTTTCGAGACACAGAGAGACCCTGGTGATGACTTAATCCTCTTCCTTCATATTTAAAAGAAGAAACCATGGTGAGATAAAGTGGCTGATGAAGGACACTCAGGGACTCAGTAGGCAGGACCAGGGGTAGAACCCTTGCTTCTGTGATATCAGTCATGTTCCTTCCCTTACACCTGTGGCCTCCTTGAAAACTCAACATAAAAAAAAAAAAAGAAAACTAAGATCATGGCATCCAGTCCCATCATTTTATGGCAAAGGGGAAACAATGGAAGTAGTGACAGATTTTATTTTCTTGGGCTCCAAAATCACTGTGGATGGTGACTGCAGCCATGAAATTAAAAGATGCTTGCTCCTTGGAGGAAAAGCTACTACAAACCTAGACATTATATTAGAAAGTAGAGACAGCATTTTGCTGACAAAGGTCCATATAGTCAGAGCTATGGTTTTTCCAGTAGTCATGGATGTGAGAGCTGGACCATAAAGAAGGCTGAGCACCAAAGAATTGATGCTTTCAAATTGTGGTGCTGGAGAAGACTCCTAAGAGTCCCTTGGACAGCAAGGACATCAAACCAGTCAGTCCTAAAGGAAATCAACCCTGAATATTCATTGAAAGGACTAATGCTGAAGTTGAAGCTCTAATACTCCGACCACCTGATGCAAAGAGCTGACTCACTGCAAAAGACCCCGATCCTGGGAAAGACTGAGGGCAAGAAAAGGAGCAACAGAGGATGAGATGGTTGGATAGCATCGCCGACTTAATGGACATGAATTTGAGCAAACTCCGGGAGACAGTGAAGGACAGAGGAGCCTGGTATGCTGCAATCCATGGGGTCACAAAGAGTTGGACATGACTCAGCAACTGAACAACAACTTCTTTATCTGTTGGCTCTTCTCAATACCCCCATTACTGTCTTCTGTTCACCTTCTCCACTAGCTCCCAAGCTCCTCAAAGGCACTCAATGAAGGTGCTGATTTAGGATCAAATGTCATCTGTGAAACTACATTAGTTGCTGTTGCTGCTTCTCTATCCACCAAAACAACAATCCCCATCTTGCAGGCCATCTCCTCTCTTTCCGTCCCCTTCACTACAGAGGAACTTCTTACAAACAGCAGGACTGCATGTACAGGCACTGGTGAGAGGCATCAAAGTACACTTTGGTTCATGGACATGAGCCATGGAGCTGCTTAAGCAGATCAAGATAAATGTGCCCTGGAACCTGGGTCTCTTAACTTGAGACCAAGCATGTGTGGATTCCTGTGACAGAAAGTCCAAGGCTCCAGCACTCATCATATTCTCAGGATTACCTGTGACCCCCAAAGAGTTGACAATCATTAAGAACCAAGGCTCTAGGTGGTGAAGAGCCATAGAGCTTCACAGGGTTTCGGGTCAGACCAACTAGGATATACATCCAGTCTCTGCAACTTGCTAAACAGTGACTTTGGTCAAGTCAGTGACCCCTTAAGCCTTCAGCTTCTTCATATATAAAATGATGATAACAATAGAATGCATCTTGCAGAGCCATGGTAAGTATTACATGAGTTTTTATAGGCAAAGTATGAGTCCCTGGCACAGGGTAAGGATCAGTGAATGGGCCCACTAGAGTTACTGCAGTGCTTGGCGGCCAACCTACAACAGCACGTCCTCAGCTCCTGCCCAGCCAGGAGCACTCCTTCCATCTCACAGCCCCCACCTCCCTCTAAGGCATAAATCCATTTTTTTCAGTTTACATTTTCATGCAAATGGGCTAACAGTCTCCCCAGAAGTTCACCCATAGCCAGGACTTGCGACATTCTGCATTTCAATACTGGGGTCCTTTTATCTGTCTTTTTCTTCTGTCCACATAGCAACCAGAGAAGTAACATCCAAAACAAGGATGAAACAAGATCTGGTCCCTGCAACCACCCTTTGCAGGGACTCTGGCCTGCTGAGCATTTACTCAGTTAATCCCCTTATCTCCCTGTTAATAGTTCAAGGAAAACCAAACAAGGTCCCTTGCCTAAGTCAGTTGCTCCTCATACTCGAAGGACCAAGGGATTGTCCCCTTTTAACCTCCAGGAAATGCTGGCACCAAAGGCAGGGTGGTGTTGGTCCAGCACACTGACAGGGTGCTTCAGACTGTAGCCCAGTGAGTGTGGGCACACCCTTCCCCAGGTGTCATGTCCCATCTGATTTGCAGACAAAACCAGGATGAGGATTTGGCATCAAGAGCACGGGTGATGGACTCTCGTGATCCAGGGAAGTGATTAGGATCTTCATGGGTCTGGGTCAAACTGGGAAAGATTAACGGGCAAGAATTACATACCAACCCCTTGCTCCCAGAGACAAGACACCTCTGCAAGCATTAGCTTAGCTCTCTGCCCTTCCAGCCAGGTCCCTAGAAGGGGCTGAGAACAGGAAGTAAAGAGGTCTGGATTCAAAGAGATCTGGGTCAAAATTCAACAACTTGCCCAAGATCACAACCTCAGCAAGCGGCAGAGCCAGGAAGTGGGATCCAAACAAATTCCAATTTTTCTGATACTAAACTCTGTGCGATTTCCACTACACTGCCTTGTTTGATTGTGATAATTCCAGAGAAAGACCACAAATTGAGTATGTATTTCATTGTATGTGCTTTTCCATTTTGGTAAAATCAGAAAATCACATTTGGTAGAATGTTTTTGGGTTCTGTTTTTTTTTTAACTTGACTAGCAAATTAGCAGATGAATAACTGTCAGTATGTGCCCTGAAAGACATAGGATCAGACTGGGAACACAATTCAGATGTGAACCCAATCCCACCACTTCCCTGAAGAACTGTGTCCTGTACATCTATGGGGCTGGTGCTTTACCAGCTGAGCTACTAGAGAAAATGCTTGCTCCTTGGAAGAAAAGCTATGACCAACCTAGAGAGAATAATAAAAAGCAGAGACATTACTTTGCTGACAAAGGTCCATCTATTCAAAGCTATGGTTTTTCCAGTAGTCATGTATGGATGTGAGACCATAAAGAAAGCTGAGTGCCAAAGAATTGATGCTTTTGAGCTGTGGTGTTAGAGAAGACTCTCGAGAGTCCCGTGGACTGCAAGGAGATCAAGCCAATCTATCCTAAAGGAAATCAGTCCTGAATACTCATTGGAAGGACTGATGCTAAAGCTGAAGCTCCAACACTTTGGCCACCTGATGTGAAGAACTGATTCACTGGAAAAGACCATGATGCTGGGAAAGATTGAAGGCAGGAGGAGAAGGGGACAACAGAGGATGAGATGGTTGGATGGCATCACCGACTCAATGGGCATGAGTTTGAGCAAGCTCTGCGAGTTGGTGATGGACAGGGAAGCCTGGAGAGCTGCAGTTCATGAAGTCACAAAGAGTCAGACACGACTGAGAGACTGAACTGAACTGAACTGATGGGGCTGGTGGGCTGTGGGTGGAGCTGGATAATGACAGGAAAAGTCACTGGGGCCATGGAATAAAGGTCCCAGTTAAACTCCGCCACAAATGCTGATCTTTTAGATTGGGGCATTTTTGCAGTGTTAATCCATCTAGCAAGCTCAGCCAGGAGAGAAAGATTGAGATTGTGGGATAACACTCACAACAACCATGAAAAAATAAAATGAAAGTGTTAGTCGCTTCTTTCCAACCCCATGGACTATAGCCTAGCAGGCTCCACTGTTCATGCAATTCTCCAGGCAAGAATACTGGAGTGGGTAACCATTCCCTTCTCCTGGGAATCTTCCCGACCCAGGGATTGAACCCAGATCTCCTGTGTTGCAGGCAGATTCTTTACTGTCTGAGCCACCAAGGAAGCCCCACAACAAACATATAGGGTGAGTATTATTCCCCTTTTATAGAGATGAGTAAGCTCAGCAAAAAGAACCGAAGTCACTTGCCCAAGGTGACTACCTGTGTTGAAGCCAAGATTCAAACCAGGTAACCTGACATCTAGAGCATGTGTTCTTAGCCACTATTGTATTCTCTATGCTCATTGAAAAGGTCATCATCCAAACACATGATTGGGAGTCAAATGACCTGAGTTTTATTGCATTGCTGTCACTTAATAGATATGTGACCTCAGGCAAGCCCCTGAACTTTTCCGAGTCCCTATTTACTTATTAAGAAATTAAAGCAAATGATCACAATGATAAAGTCCATTATACAAGGTTGTTATGAGAATCAAATGGAATAATATTAGTTGATCTGAGATATTCTACACAAATGCTGCTTAAAATTATATGTTCCATGATTTGCAACTGTGTGATAAAAACATAATGTATGTGAAAACGCCTGGCAGGGACCAGATGACAGGGATGTTAAGGTATTGCCCTAGGGAGATTTTTTAATCACCCCTCTCTGAGCTATCAGTAAGATTATTTTATTTTCATGATTGAAAATGTATGAAACAGATGTCAGCTATTATTATAATTACTATTATCACCATTCACTAGGGCTGAAAATGGTTTCCTGAGTTGATGCCTTATCAAATAATCGGAAGCCTAGCTGTTCTGTTCCAAACCATTTTCTGAGTTTCCTAAAGATAGAGTCACGGGAAAGGTCACATTTAGTCCCTGGCCCTGTGCCTGAATTTTGCTTGCCAGTGGTGAGCCTCAGGCGGGATGCTCAGATACTCACATTCATGTTGTTCATAGGGTGGGTAGCTCAGCCGCACCGAGATCAGGATCAGGAAGATGAATAGAGGCCAGGCCACTTCCAGAAAGAGCTGACACTGAGTGGAAAATAAGACAAAGCAACGTGAATTAAACAAACATGGGTGTCTAACACTACTGAGCTTTGGGAAATCCATGAAAAGATGAACTAAACCATGAACCTACTTATCTGGCCTCTCTTACCACTCTCTAAGCTTTAATGACACTGAACTGTTTGTAGTTCTCACCTTATACACCTTACTATTATTCCATACCTCTGTGTTCTCTCTAAGAAAGAGAAGATGCCTCCCATCCTGCTTCATCTGGCTCACCTCCACTCACCCTTCAAGACTCAACCAGGCACAATTTCCTTTACTAAAATCTCAGGCAGAGCGGGAAGCCCTTCTGCTGTGCTTCCCGAGTAACCCATGAATCCTCCTCCCATAACAGTTTCCCTGAGCCCCTGAAATCGTGTTTTTGTTACTGGCATCCTCACTACAATATGAGCACCCTGAAAGCAAGCACTGGATCAACTCATCTTTGTACCTCCACAGCCTTAGCACGGTGTTAGGTATGCTATGACCATTTGGTGAAAGAAGACAGCCTGTGCAAACTGCTGTGCTAAATACACACCAGCTCAGCTCTAAAGACACAAGTGAGGTTGCCCCCTGTGGGGCTGAGAAAAAGGCTCCAAAGGATAATGGAAATTCACACTCAGTTCCATGTGGACCTGTGTGCCACCAGCGCTGGAAATATCCGGGAAGAGTGCAAAGGCCTTCCCCATCTGTCACGGTCTGGTCACCATCTTCTCCAGTGGGTTAGATGACCACTGAACATAAGTAAGTGGTAGTCACTGGTTAAAGCAATGGGGTTTCTCTAAAGGAAAGATCTGCTTCAGTGAGCTACCAGGGGATAAATAAGCATAGGGACAGGATAGAAATCATGAGACATAATCTAACTGAAACTGTGGTGTTCAGACAACTAGTTCCACTGCTTGAAGCCTCACCTCTATCATTCCTTTCAGTTCTAGACTCCGATGTTCTAATCAGGAAGAACACCAAAAGCCCAGAAGAATCTTGGGCTCTTGTGGATGAGGGTAACTACAACTGTGTCTTCAGAGCCATAAAGCCAAGAGAACACAGATATGAAATCTTTCCTTTTATTTAAATAGATTTTTTTTGACCCCCAAGTCCATATATTTTTACTGTGAAAAATTTGAAATTAAAAAAATACAGAAAAGTAGAAAAAAATAAATATAAATCACCGTTAATCCTACTTCCGGGAGATAATCCCTAGTAAATTAAGCTAATAATGGTTCTCCATTAATATTTTTGTCTTTCTTTTCTATTCATACATAAATAATATTTTTTCTCTACAAAATTAAGCTTATACAGCATGTGTAATTTTGTATTTTGCTTTTTCATTGAATATCATACTGGGAGTCTTCCCCATGACATAAAATATTCTCTTAAAATGTGGATTTTGATGGCCACTTGATGCTCCACACTATGAATAGATCATAATTAATTTAACCTTGCTTCAGCTTGGTTTCGCTTTTTGTTTATTATTTGTTGTTGGATTTCTGGTATTTTAGATTCCAAAGACCTTTGATATGGTTCTATATTAAATTCTTTTTTAAATCTTCTTTATAGAAGGAAATACATGGATAAGAGCAGTGGATGTCCTAGGATGATAAGAACATGCATGGGTGATTTTTTTTAAAACACTTTCCTGTGTTTTCTAAATTTTCCATAATGAGCATGTATTACTTTTTTTTGTAGAACTAAAAACACTGCTACCATATAACTATGAGGAATAATTTGCTCTAGATAGCACATCAGGAAAAAACAGACACATAGGTCCTTCTCTGGAAGAATGCATGCTATCAATGGGATTTCCAAGACCAAAGATGGGGCTGGTCTTGCTAAGTATTTCTGTAAATAATCCCAAATGACAAATGACATTCTACCGACTGAGCTGCAGGCCCCTCCGAGGGCTCCCCAGGTGCCCTGAGCCTCTATCAGCTCTTGGCACAGCGGGAGCTTCTCCCCTTGTGTCACCTGCTTCTCACTAAGCCTGCCTCAAGATAAGGGCTTTCAAATGTGTGTTGAGTAAGAGAATGAAGTGAAGTTTACCAAACAATAAGGACGGAAAGGTAAGTCAGTTGAGCCCTTTAGGAAAGCAAATTAGCCATATGTATTCAAAAGATATCTTTATCCCCTTTGACCAAAGAATATTCCTAGGAATTCATCCCACAGAACTAAGTTTAAAATATCAAAAAGCTACATGCGTTTAGATATTCGTCCATTTAGACAGTATAATTGGAAAATATTGGAAAAAACTTAATTGCACAGCAATAGGGGAATGATTAAATTATGGCACATCTACTTAACATTATGCAGTTATTACAACAATGTTTATGAAATACAGATACTATTAACCATATAACATTAAGTGAACAAAGCAGAACACAAAATTGTATGCATTCCAAGCTTATAGCTAAATAAAATCACTTACAAATATTAACAAAAGGGAGTACAACTTTTAAAAGGCAGCTTAACTGTGAATAAATTCAGAAAAGAACTCCAAAAAATAAAATCAAAATTAAATAAAGAGTATGAGTAAGATAGTCATCAACCTTGAAGCTCTGAAACTACCATGTACGCTTTTGGGATAAATAGTAGCTACCATTTATTTAAGAGTCCAGTGTGTAACAGGCACCTTATAAATGGATTATTTTATTTAATCCTGCAATCAACCCTGAGATGTAGGAAGCATAATCATCTCCATTTTATATGTGACAAGACTAAAGCTCAAGGAAGGGTAAGTCACAGAGATAGTCAGTGGCAGGGTTGAGGGGAACAGCTAGTTTTGCCCAACTTAGGAAACCAGTGGCTCAACTGAGAAATAACCCCACTAAGTCATGATTAAAGCATATCAACAGGTTCCACAAAGGTAAAATGAGCTCATGGCCTACAGATTTATAATAGTGACAGTCAATATTGAGAACCTACTCTGTACCGGAGATTTATATACGCCTCGTCTTTAATATTTAATTTTCACAATAACTCTGTGAGGTAGCTGGTATCAGTAGATTGGGGCAGGTTCTGAGCCATAGCCTGGTAAGAGAGTGCACCAGAGTTTAAACCCAGATCTACTGACTCCTACATGCTTTTGCACCCCTCATGCTGCCTCTCGTAGAGCTATGTTTGGGACATACACCTTTCCAGACAGCCACTGAAAAGGAGTCCGGTGTTCACCAACCCTCCAAAGCACTGATCTGACTCAATGAATCAAGTCTTAAGTTCCTGGACATCTCTGCAGTCCCACATCTAGGACACTGCAGGGGAACCGATGCTCAAAATATGTTGATTGACTGGGGAAAAAAAAAAAAAAGAATGGATCTTTCCCATGGTACTGACAGCAAACAGTACAAAGTATATCCTGCAAATCATTCCCAGCAACTGGGTGTAAGCAGATTAGGCAAAGAGGTAAGAACAAGACTGACAATAATAATGATAGCTAACACTTTAACAGGTCTTACCATGATGCATCAGTCAGGGCTTCCCAGGTGGCGCTAGAGGTAAAGAACCTGCTTGCCAGTGCAAGAAATGTTAAGAAAGGCGGGTTCAATCCATGGGTTGGGAAGATCCCCCAGAGCAGGGCATGGCAACCCACTCCAGTATTCTTGTCTGGAGAATCCCATGGACAGAGGAGCCTGGCAGGTTACTATCTAAAGGGTCACAAAGAGTCAGAGACAACTGAAGTGACTTAGCATTCATGTATCAGTGCTCTGACTGCTTTACATAGATGAACTCACTTAACCATCAAATGACCCTGTTAATACTATTATAAATTCCATTTCACAGAGGAGGCTCAAGGAGTTAATAAATTTGGATACAAATTTGGTAAATAGTGCCAGAATTCAAAACCAGTCCAACTCAAGGTTGTGTTTTAAACCACTATGTACCTCATTACCAGAGTATCTAGATTTTTGATCCTTACAAGCCTTACTGAGCTGAGACACTAACATGTATTAATGAAGAGACTGTCTCCAAGAGACAGCAGTCAAACCAGAGAACTCATAAAAGACACAATTCTACCCATGCACTTTTACTCTGAACTTCTAAAATGGTTTGTCACTGAACACAGAATCTGCCTTCTAAACACAGGGAGATGTTCCAGGTATTTCTTTACCAATAGCTTCCCTCTAGAAACCTAATTTGACTTCTGCTTCCACTTATGGAATGCCATTTTGGTTGCACTTATCAAAATCAGATTTCATCCCCCATCTCTAAACTTAGCATTTTTACTTCAAGTAGGCCCTCATACATAGCTTGGAAATAAGACTGACACTTGATGGTTCATTTCAGTACAGTTCAATCACTCAGTCGTGTCTGACTCTTTGTGACCCCATGGACTGCAGCACACCAGCCTTCTGCAACTCCCAGAGCTTACTCAAACATGTCCATTGAGTTGGTAATGCCATTCAACCGTCATATTCTCTGTCGTCCCCTTTTCCTCCCACCTTCAATCTTTCCCAGCATCAGGGTCTTTCAAATGAGTCAGTGCTTTCCATTAGGTGGCCAAAGTATTGGAGTTTCAGCTTCAGCATCAGTCCATCCAATGAATATTTAGGACTGATTTCCTCTAGGATTGACTGGTTGGATCTCCTTGCTGTCCAATGGTCTCAAGCGTCATCTCCAATACCAGAGTTCGAAAGCATCAATTCTTCAGCGCTCAGCTTTCTTTATAATTCAACTCTCACATCAATACGTGACTACTGGAAAAACCATAGCTTTGACTAGACAGACCTTTGTTGGCAAAGTAATGTCTCTGCTTTTTAATGTGTTTTCTAGGTTGGTCATAGCCTTTCTTCCAAGGAGCAAGCATCTTTTAATTTCATGGCTGCAGTGACCATCTGCAGTGATTTTGGAGCCCAAGAAAATAAAGTCCGTCACTGTATTCATTGTTTCCCCATCTATTTACCATGAAGTGATGGGACCAGATGCCATGATCTTAGTTTTCTGAATGTTGAGTTTTAAGCTAACTTTTTCACTCGTCTCTTTCACTTTCATCAAGAAGCTCTTCAGTTCTTCACTTTCTGCCATAAGGGTAGTGTCATCTGAATATCTGAAGTTATTGATATTTCTCCCGGCAATCTTGATTCCAGCTTGTGCTTCTTCCAACCCAGCATTTCTCACAATGTACTCCGAATATAAGTTAAATAAGCAGGGTGACAGTATACAGCCTTGACATACTCCTTTCCCGATTTGGAACCAGTCTGCTGTTCCATGTACAGTTCTAACTGTTGCTTCTTGACCTGCATACAGATTTCTCAGGAGGTAGGTCAGGTGGTCTGGTATTCCCATCTCTTTAAGCATTTTCCACAGTTTGCTGTGATCCACACAGTCAAAGGCTTTCGTGTAGTCAATAAAGCAGATGTTCTTCTGAAATTCTCTTGCTTTTTCGATGATCCAACAGATGTTGGCATTTTGATCTCTGATTCCTCTGCCTTTTCTAAAACCAGTTTGAACATCTGGAAGTTCACAGTTCATGTACTGATGAAGCCTGCCTTGGAGAATTTTGAGCATTATTTTACTAGCGTGTGAGATGAGTGCAATTGTGCAGTAGTTTGAGCATTCTTTGGCATTGCCTTTCTTTGGGATTGGAATGAAAACTGACCTTTTCCAGTCCTGTGGTCACTGCTGAGTTTTCCAAATTTGCTGGCATATTGAGTGCAGTACTTTCACAGCATCATCTTCAAGGATTTGAAATACCTCAACTGGAATTCCATCACCTCCACTAGCTTTGTTCATAGTGATGCTTCCTAAGGCCCACTTGACTTCACATCCCGGGATGTCTGGCTCTAGGTGAGTGATCAAACCATTGTGATTATCTGGGTCATGAAGATCTTTTTTGTATAGTTCCTCTGTGTATTCTTGCCACCTCTTCTTAGTATCTTCTGCTTCTGTTAGGTCCATACCATTTCTGTCCTTTACTGAGCTCATCTTTGCATGAAATATTCTCTTGGTATCTCTAATTTTCTTGAAGAGATCTCTGGTCTTTCCCATTCTATTGTTTTCCTCTGTTTCTTTGCACTGATCACTGAGGAAGGCTTTCTTATCTCTCCTGCTATTCTCTGGAACTCTGCATTCAAATGGGAATATCTTTCCTTTTCTCCTTTGTATTTTGCTACTCTTCTTTTCACAGCTGTTTGTAAGGCCTCCTCAGAGAGCCATTTTGTGTTTTTGAATTTCTTTTTCTTGGGGATGGTCTTGATCCCTGTTTCCTGTACAATATCACGAACCTCCATCCATAGTTCATCAGGCACTCTGTCTATCAGATCTAGTCCCTTAAATCTACTTCCCACTTCCACTGTATAATCGTAAGAGATTTGATTTAGGTTATACCTGAATGGTCTAGTGGTTTTCCCTACTTTCTTCAATTTAAGTCTGAACTTGGCAATAAAGAGTTCATGATCTGAGCCACAGTCAGCTCCCACTCTTGTTTTTGCTCACTGTATCATGCTTCTCCATCTTTGGCTGCAAAAAATACGACCAATCTGATTTTGGTATTGACCATCTGGTGATGTCCATGTGTAGAGTTTTCTCTTGTGTTGTTGGAAGAGGGTGTTTGCTATGACCAGTGCATTCTCTTGGCAAAACTCTATTAGCCTTTGCCCTGCTTCATTCTGTACTCCAAGGCCAAAATTGTCTGTTACTCCAGGTATGTCTTGACTTTCTTCTTTTGCATTCCAGTCCTCTATAATGAAAAGGATATCTTTTTTGGGTGTTAGTTCTAGAAGGTCTTGTAGGTCTTCATGAAACCATTCAACTTCAGCTTTCTTCAGCATTACTGATCAGGGCATGGACTTGGATTACTGTGATATTGAATGGTTTGCCTTGGAAGTGAACAGAGATCATTCTGTCATTTCTGAGACTGCATCCAAGTACTGCATTTCAGACTCTTTTGTTGATTATGATGGCTACTCCATTTCTTCTAAGGGATTATTGCCCGAAGTAGTAGATGTAGTGGTCATCTGAGTGAAATTCACCCACACTTTTGTTACACACACACTATGGTGACACACTTCTGAATCTTTTGTTACCTACTCACCTCCCTCCATGCCTGCCCCCACCACAGAGCGGAAGAAAGGGAGAGGAACACTGTTTTTATAAAGGAGTTTGTTACCAGAGTCAGAAACTCAGAAGCCCTGTTTCAGATTGGGTATTAAAATTAAAATTCTGATGATTAAGTAAATAGCTACACTGAGCTTCTCTGGGGACTTGCCCTCTCGTTACTCCTCAGCAACAACATGGGGATATAATGCACAAGCATTTCCAGAAGAGCATTCTTCTCAACTCTTGACATGGGGGGCCAGATAATGGTTGTGAGGGGCTGTCCTATGAACGGTAGAATCCCTGGCCTCTACCAGTGGACACCAACCACCCCTGCCCAGGACTGTAACAACCAATCAATGTCTCTAGACGTTATCCAATGTCCCTAGGACAGTAAAATAGCACTAGGCTACTTTTAGAATTTGATAAGGTAACAGGATTCAATGGGGAAAAGAAACTGATGAAAATATGGGAGACTATTCTGAGAGGTAAAGAAGTAAACATGAGATAGTGAGTGTCCCAAGATAACAGAAAATTTATCAAAGCAATGGCACACTCTAGGCTCTGTCAGCATCACAATGAATACTTATCAACATACACTTCAATTAAATTAAACTGAAATCTTAAAGATCAAATCAGAGAAATGCTAAAGGGAAAAACAAATCCGAAAGCCAGGCCTACCCTCCCAGAACTGTGAAGCCTCATGCAGTGACAGTGGATTTTTCAATTGGTTTGATCTTTGGAAGGACATCTGACCATGTATGTCAAGGGCCACTTCCCTTTTACCTAGGAATCATACTCCTGAGATTCTGGCCTAAGGAAATAATATAAAAATAAGAAAAGGCTATATGTATAAAATCCTTATAGTAACTTACTTATAATGGCAAACACAAGAAATATCTCAATGTTGGCAATAATGTACGAGGTTATAAAATGAAAACTGCACAGATCCCTGTATTGCTACTAGGAATGTCACCGGCATTATCCCATGGTAGATTTGGGGTAAAAACTTCCAATCCCTCCTCTTACTGATGTACTAATTTACAATATTTCCTTCATCTATGAAACAGAAATTGTAATGAATACCTCTCAGACTTGCTGTGAAAATCAAGAAGATAACAGGTACAGAGTACTTTCAAAAGTATAAACTACAACCTACACATCAAGAATCATAATTATTATAATATGAAGATTATTTGGAAATATGCAACATACAGGCCATGCTAAGTTGCTTCAGTCATGTCTGACTATTCTCGACCCCATGGACAGTAGCCACTCAGGCTCCTCTGTCCATGGGATTTTCCAGGCAAGACTACGTGCCCTCCTCCAGGAGATCTTCCCAACCCAAGGATCGAACCCGAATCTCTTATGTCTCCCGTACTGGCATGTGGGTTTTTTATAGCAAGGCCACCTGGGAAGCCCAAAAACAGAGCACAAAATGGTACCTGTGTATGCTTAGGCTGTCATCCTTCAAGTCCCCTCAATGCCAAGGCCCACACAATCTGACCCTCATCATCATGACCTACCTACTTCAGGGACTCCTTGTGCACATTACATAAAATTCAGCTGTCCTTCACCAGCTCCATGATCTGACCCTGCCGACTCCCAACTCACCCCCAGCCAGTCTTCCTCCCGTGCACTGGCGCTCCTGTCCCTTGGCTCCAGGACATGCATTAGGCACGTGGCCTTCACACCCTGTCTCTCTGCCTGGAAGCCAGTGCCCCTGATGGCTGAGCTCCTGTTCTTCCCCTGGCTAACTGCTGCTTGAATTGAACACCAAGGCTCTCAGCTTAAATGTCATGACCTTTCATTCTAAATTAGGTCCCTACCCGCAGCCTAGTGCTAACTGACATAGTAGGACAGGTTTTTTTTTTTCCTTCATAGCACTTACCACAGCTGTGATATTTCTATGTATGTGACAACATGCTTCATATCTGCTTCTCTGGCTGAACTATAAGCTCTATGAGGGCAGGGATCCTGCCTGTCTGCTTCACCACTGTACACCCAGGACACTGTCTTATATGCAGTAGATGTTTAGTAAATATTTATTCAAAGGAAACAATAAATGCCTATTTGTGCTAACTGTCCTCATTTCATAGAAGGGGAAACTAAAAGTCAGGGAAAATGAGTTTCCCTAAGCCATTAAGGCATACAGTGGCCAAGCTGGAATTAGAATTGAATTAGAATCAGATAATAATTAGCATTATTAGCTGGATTTGAACCAGCACTGCCAGGCCAGGACTAAGGACAGAGAAGAAATGTATCAAGTGAAACTGGAAGCTGGGAGGGAATGCCGAAAGTTTGCATCTACACTGTAAAATTCTCCAAAGGCTCTTACATGAGGACTCAATTTGTATTTATTTGATTGCTTATTCCTTGTCACTAAACAGTGCCCAAATATTGATACTCTAAAATATGCAGAAAATAAAATTATCTATTTCCTCAGCCACATGGCTAAACAAATCTAAGTGAGAAAATTAACAGCAAAGGCAAAAAAGAAAGGCCATATGGCCGTACTCTGTCCCATCTGTTCCACAGGGACCTTGGTCTCTGGTTCAGCCTAAAACCAGATGGGGATCTGGAGAACTCCGAAGCCCCTCGGCTTTCCTGTCCCAAGCCCTGTTTGTGCTCACTGACCACCAACCCACACAAGCTAACTGTTACTTTGGACCCAAACTGAGCTTTGCACCCAACTTACGCAACTCATTTTCAATGTATTCTTTGCCCAATAGGAGCAGTGGAAAGCTACCCCTGGCTGATGGTCCCCATGAGTCTGCATAATGGGGGCACAAAAAAAGAGAGCCCCCAAATTCATTAGCAAATGAGGACACAGAGTGGAAGAGCAAATGGCCACCTTTCAAGAAGGTTGCTCTGGGGTTTACTGCTCAGCACCCAGCTCCTACATCTTCTTCCTGTCTCCCTGCACATGCGGCCCCTAGAATCTAGCAGGGGCGCCTCCTCAAGATCTATTAACTAATGGCCCATTTCACACATTCACCCTTCACTGAGCAAATGCTTGTTAAGCTTATCCCCAGTGCCAGGCTATGGAGCCAGGCAAGGACATCCAGGATCTCTGAAGGGGGAAATTAAGCAAGGATTCTGCACACTGTAGGTGAGAAGTGTCATGGCGCTAACTGCTTCCCCTGCCTGCAGGGCAGGGCATGTCCTGAGCTAACGGTGTGGAGCCAAGACCCTAAACAGGTCTCACCGTCTACAATCAATACATCTATAGATCCAAGCCATTTGGACTGGGAAGTAGCTACAGCCAGCACTTGAGATCCATGGGTATTAAACCTCCTGTGCAGATGAGGCAAAGCCTTCTCAAAAGAACTTGTGCTTCCAGGGCCATCAGGAAATTGATTCTGGTGCTACTTCCACAACTGAGCCACTCTGGACCCCTTGCCCCACACCCGAAACCCCATCCCCATCAACTGTACAAGGGTCAGGTCAGATCTTTCCAACCCTGACAACCTAAACTTCGGCAACCTGAAATAAACTACCCTTTTTTTTTTTTTTTTCTAGTTCAGCAAAACACATTTCCCATAGAAATCAGGAAGGGAGGTAAAACAGACAAGCTAGCAGACTGTAGGTGTATATCTAAAATAGTCCTTCTGTGTCAGGACGCTATGTCTTACTTCCCCTTCAATAAGAACCCTGCCACAGGGCCAAAAATTGCCTTTTATGAAGCCTGCCTATCTCTCTAATTGTAACTTATTTTAAACTGATAAGCAATATTGAGCAAGAAGCAGCAAGACTAACAGACACTAGCCCAGTCTGGATGGCCCAATCCCAAGTCCTGTTCTGGGACCCTGTGCTCCTGATTCCTTAGTTGACCTTGGGGAAATCCCTTCCCTGCTTTGTCTGTAAAATGACAGGTTTGGGCTGGATTACTGAGACCCTGCATTGTTAAGACGATATAGGTCTTTCCACTACTCACTGGCTAACAGACACAGCACAGCAAAGACAGTTCCCCAGCACATGAGCTGCTGCCAACATGCTAAGAAGAGACTGGGGACCTGGACCACAGAGCAGCTAAGAAATGAGATTAGAAAATGAATGTATAGGTCTTGGGAACACCAGGGCCTGGTACAGCCATGGGAGGCAAGCACAAAAGTAAGGAAGAGGTTAGAAACTTCAAGATGCTGAGACTGAAGACAGAAAAAAATAATAATACCACTGAAGAGCAATCTGACATAGTGGTTTAGAGAACCAACTCTACAGTCAGATTATTTAGAACCGAACACTACATATGCCCCTGACTAGCAGTGTGAACCTCAGGCAAGTTATTTATATTCTCTCTGTGATTTAAGCTCCCCAGTTATAACACTGGGGAACACTGGGCATTTTGTGTTATAAGGAAACAACAGTACTTTGTGGATCTTAAAAGGATTAATCTAGTTAACACTTCACTTTAGTGCCTAGTACGTGGAAGCGAAATCTAAGTGTTTGCTTTTATTATATTATATATTATGTAATATTGCTATATTTTAGTATCAACATTATTAATCAGGACAGATAGGATACATAAATTCTAGTTCCTACTCTCTCATTAAGTGACCTTGGGATTCAGCTCCCTACATGCAATATGAGGGACTGAAAAATAGTGTTTCTGAAACTAGTATATATATACAAATAATATATATAATTCCATAAGGGATTATATGAGTTCTCTGTCAGGATTTTAAACACTTTGTGTTTTCATTTCAATGGTCATCTAAGGAAATATGAATAAATATACCTGGATTTTCTGAATGCCGACTTTATAACCAAGTTCTGGCACAAGATCACAAGTCTACGTTTCTATTTGTGTTTGCCACTGTAGCACCAAAATTCCCTGGTGGCTCAGATGGTAAACACATCTGCCTACAATGCAGGAGACCCAGGTTCGATCCCTGGGTTGGGAAGATCCCCTGGAGAAGAAAATGGCAACCCACTCTAGTACTCTTGCCTGGAAAATCCCATGGATGAAGGAGCCTGGTAGGTTACAGTCGTGGGATTGCAAAGAGTCAGACACAACCCAGCGACTTCACTTTAGCACCAATATAACTGCAGTAGACCAATGAGAAAGGCACAGGTGCAGAAGCAGTTTGTGAATGATGAGACTGGACCAAATGAAAACAAATGATATTCGACGAAAGTCACTGGAAAAATTGGAAAATCACTGGAAAACTGAATCATTAGCTCATGGCAATACAGACTGTCCAAACTCAAACCAGTAAGTGTTCACTACCATAGTTACACTGCTGCCTCCAAACAGTGTCAAATATAGCTTCAAACAGTGTCAGTCGCCTTACTACATTAACAGTGTTAATTTGAACTGTACTGGTTCTGCAATTTTGTTTGCACTTAATTTATAAATCTGTATGGGTCATATGTTCGCATGACAGTCTATAAGAATAAGGGGTTTATATCGAGTTTCACATACGTACATATTCACAAAACATTATAATAAAAAATGTGTTTGGTGAACACAAGGGGACCTTGACATATTTGCTCTTTTAAAGAAGGGCCAGTTTCAGAAACAGTGAATTAAGTTATCTGCAAGATCCCTTCTGGCTCTTTGAGTCTAAAGAGGATGGTCATTTCTGTTGCAGGTGTGTTAAGCTTCATGAGGACAGCCAAAAGGGGATGTAGGCTTAGAATTCAGGGGAAAATGCAGGGCAGGAAACAGACATTTAGAAGTCAACTATAGAGAGGTGCGGCTAAACGCAGGAGACCAGACAGGATCTCTAGGGGTGTTCAGGGAGGGAGAAGTCAAGAGCTGATATTGGAGCTTCAGAGAAATCTCTGGGCCTTGTAGCTTGTACCTTCTCACAGAAAAATATCATTCACCAAGTGTTAAAGATGGTATTCTCAGGGTTCTTGAAAGGATCACTGTCTCATCCAGAAGTGATGGTATAGAACCCTCCACAGAAATAAAACAAATCTGTTTCTTATTCCTCCAGGCTCACAGTCCAAGCTGAAAGGGAAGAGTCCATACTAAAAGATTCAGTCTCTGACCTCTAAGAGCTGGGCCATGAACTCACTTCAACTCCACCACCCAGACCATTAGGAGTTCTTGGAGCCAGGCAGCCCCCAGGGCTGCAGCAAAAGCTAGGAGTACGATGGCCAAGGGGCAAAGTGTGCCAGGTTCCAGGGGTCTGAACTTAGGCCTGGGCACTAGCACAAACAAAAGCTATGATCGCCGCCTGGTTGCAAATCTGCCTCCTATGATAAGAGGCAGGGCTAGCTAAATCAGGACCCCACACAGTCCTGGGTCCACCAGCGCCAGACACATTCAATCACTTTAGGAAAACCAAGAACAATACTGTAAAGGAATTATCCTCCAATTAAAATAATTTAAAAAAAACAAACAAACAAGAATCTCTTTTCCGCCCCCTTCTTCACCCCCAACTCAAAATCAGGAAGAAAAGCAGGGGAGAACCCCCAGAGAAACCCAGGCTTACTGTTTGTCTTCTTCTGAAAGTGAGGTTCTTCCACAGCAGCAATCTCAGCTGAGGCCAATAAGCCATGTTACCTCAGCCAGCACCACAGCAGCCCGCGTGTGGCTCCGGGGGCCTGGGAAGGAAGTGGCTGCAGCTCACAGCAGGGACGCTGTGGCTGGTCATTAACTGAAAGATAAAGCAAGAGGGGATGTTAGTTTTTGCTGCAAAGCCATACGCCAGTGAGGGCTGTCGCACCAGCCCCCTCACCTGAGCCCTCCAAACCCAGTTCTGTCTCATGACTACTTCTCCATAAGGCATGAGTCCCCGACTTCCAGCCTTGGGTCTCTGGTAAACAGGCATGCTGGAGCTTTTCTGGCGTTAGCCTGTGAGTAAGTCATTATTGTCTGAATCACTGGAGCTCCACTGATGAGACCATTGGGAATGAAAAATTGAAAAAAAATGAAAAATTGAAGGCAGACCTAAGTGATCAATCTTATGTGCCCAAAACACCAGAGTTGCAAATGGCATACTGGAATCCCAGAAACCTGCCTCCCTTCTCTAAGAAAATGCCTTCCTTCTCAGAAAATGTCAGCAGCATTTATAAATTTTGCCTTGAACCTGGAGTGACTTACACTATTGTCTGAAATTTGCTGCAGACTACATTTTCATCTCGCCACAAAGTTGAGTCCTTCCAATGATAAATGGCACCACTGACAGAGCAGTTTCCTAATCTGAAAAGTCACAGCGTGTCTTAGATGACTGTGAGTGAACACCAAGGAAATGCCACGGACACCTGGCTCCTAAGTAAGGAGGACAACCCCAAGTGTTCTGTGTGTGGAGAGAAAACAATATCCCATGGAGTAAGACAAGGCAGCCAAGGCAGGCAGAGAGCATCAGCTGTGAAACTGACAAGTTCCCACTGTCTGGACATATGCACACTTCTGGCCTCGCTCCACCTGCACCTGCACACGGAGCCCATCTAATCCTTGTCAGGTGTCACAGATGCCTCCTTGGAGGACTGATCTGCCATGCTGGGGAAAGGGGTGGCTCTCATAAACAGGAGAAACAACCTTCCGTGTGTCCCCACTGCCCCTCAACAACAGTATTTATTTAATGCTGGAGTAATCCCAGTAAAATTAAAGCTAGGGAAAAGGCAGAAAATAAAAACTGGGAGAAGGGAGGGATACACAGGTCAAAGCTAAGCCCTGACACCACTTCACACCCAGGAACTCTTAGCAGAAATAAGAAACCAACGTTACCTCTAAAATGGCTCATTTAATCATCGTGGTCTCTGGAGGAATGGAGGTGGGGATGGGAGATTAGGCAGGAGGAACAAATACCAGAAAAGGCTTAGAATGTAGTGACCGCTTGTGGATACAAAACTAAGTACTGGACTAAAAGTCTGTGAGTCCAAACGGACCTCAATGCAAAGGTCAACCTCTAGCAGGACTTTACCCTCTTGGCCCCCACAGCACAAGGACTTGGATTAAAAACTTCTACAAAAGAAATGGGAACGTAAGCAGTCTACAGTGTCTGAGAAGAATCACTGACTCTACTATTATGTATTTTAATTCACTCATTGATAAGCCAACAAAACCGGGATTCCTCTGAAAGAGTCAAGCCTTAAGACCTTTCTTTTCTTTATCATTTGCTCAGCAAACCTGTAGATGAACACAGACACCCCTCCCCCAAAAAATTCTTACTAAAAATAATTAAACCAGCACTGTGTCTATCCACAATTTGTTGTTTAAAGATGGCCACTGGTCTCTCTGAGTGCTGAGAGCCAAAATTTGGTTGTGAGCTTCGTGCTTGTAATCCTAAATCATTTTCTAAGTGGCCTGGGACAGGGCTTGCATTCCAGAAACACTGAAATAAATAATTAGCTAGATTTTCCTGATTCAAAAGGTGCTCTCCAGGAATCACTTAGTTGATTTAGAAGCTACACAAATCTTCTCAGGTCCTCAAAGTAGCAATGAGGAGGTTGGAACATAAGTTTATAATTTAAAAAGGAACAAGAGCTTAGACAGGAGTTAGGCGCAGCTTCTCAACTACGTGCCCTTGGCCAAAGCTTTATGCCCTCTGAGCATCAATTTCCTCAGTGTAAAATGGGGGTGACAATACCTACCTTGGATATTCAATTGTCAATGAGACAATATAAATAAATATATAAGTTCCCCAGCAAACTATATGGCACGCTTTAAGTGGCAAAGAAATGAGCTCCCTCCTCCCCACTTTTCTTTCTCTGGTCCATCCCTACCTCTTACAGAGAAATGGTTATCTCCTGTCCAAACATTCTTTTCTACTCCATTATTTTTAGCAGCAGCAGCAGCATTTTTAGCAAACTCATCATGGGTTTCTGACAAGGTAGGAGGGGCAAAGTAGGAAGGATGAAATCAGAATGGCCTAGTATTAAAGACCCTCAGGCTCAAACCAGGACACAGACTCCCCTAAATCTGAGTGGAGAATCTCAGAAGAAAAGAAGACACACCTCTACAGGATGTTCACGAGAAGAGAACGACCAGGAGGAAGCTTTTTGAAGAGTATTTTCCTAAAGTGGGGTTTCTGCATTTCCAGACATGGATCCTAGCTTCAGAGACCCTCCAGGAGACACGCAGAGACGTCAGCAAGAAATAGCCTATGCAGCGGTAGAAGGTTTTGCTCCAGCTTTGCTGGGTACTTGCCCCACTTTCCTACCCACCTTGGCATAGCCCTGGGCCTCTTGCATAATTCCCTCCTCCCACCTCAGAACATGGTGACCACTGCTGGGAGCAATTTTATCCAAAGAGGAGGTTTTGGCAATGCCCAAATCCTCTGCTCAGGTAACTGAGGCCAAAGGGACATTTCTACATCAGTTTTTCAAGGAAGCAAACAAACAAACCAAAACCAAAAAGAAGGCCGTACTATGTATTGACTAGATTTCTCAATGCTTCAAAGCTAGTAGCACACTCATTTCTGCCTCTGTGCACATTTCCAGTTACTGGTTGGAAAGTGTCCCACTTCACAATCATGGCCAGTCAATAGGCCACCCTCTTCCGGCTCCTGGACGACCACAACAGCCACTTCCCTGAACTCCCTGCCTCCAGTCTTGCCCCCTCCATCCATTTATCACAGAGAAACCAAAGTGATGCCACTCAACCAAAGTTCCGAACAAGCCACTCTCCCACTTAAAACTGCCTTTGTCAGCACCCCACCGCCCTGGGGATAAAGTGCAGTCCTCACCTTGGTTTAGCTGGGTCCCCAATGACTCCAGCCTCCTCTCTCATCACTCCCCACTTTCTAAACCAAGCCCCAGAAAACTACTCATGGCTCCAAATGGGCAGCCCTCTCTCCCACCACTGGGCTTCCTGCATGTTCCTGTCCTAAACTGCTGCTTCCAGCACTGTCAGCTGGGCCAAATCTTCCTCAACCATAGGATCCTGTCCCGATACCTCCCTACACCGACATCTCTTTAAAAAGCCCTCCTAGGTGCATTCACGGCAGCCTCTGTTTTCCCTTGCATCGTTTCTGCCACTTTCTGAGTCCACAGGATCATTTCTCTTTCTTAACCGCAGTTTTCCCCAGCATGCAAAACAGTATAAGGCATAGAGTAAGCCCTCAGGGAATATTTGCTTAATTAATTAACTATGAGATGGACATGAGAAATAGGGATTCAGGATGGAAAGGTGGTGGCACTCCTGGGCCAGTGGTAACCGATTTATCAAGCTTGATGAACTGATTAAGGCAAATTGTCCCCAGGGAGGGGGCTCTATGTTCACCCCACACTGGGGACAGCCGCGGGGATTGCTGGTGACTCCTGGGATATCCAGAAAAGTGTCATTGAATTCAGGTTGGCGTCCCACAAACACAGGTTTAGCTAAGGATGGAGCAGGCCCTCCCAAGGCCAGAGGAGCCAAGAAACCTGCTTTCCCCACCTTCATGCCAAGTCCTAGGCACGTCCTCTCCAGGTCTCCACAATCACCCAGGTGAATCACCCTTTGCCAAAATTTAACAAAGTTTCCACACCCCAACCTTTTTTGTACAGTATGACCTCATGGAAGTGACCGATTACATCTTTGGCCAATTTTTTAAAAGAAATTTTCACTTCAAATGCCACTGATATCTTAAAATTATTAAATACCTAGAGAATACCACAGCCTGCTAAACCATGACCTTCTCAAATAAGCAATTATTAGTTGCAGAGAAATGAAAATTAAAACCACAATGAGATACCACTACATACCCACTGGAACTACTACAATTTTTTAAATTTTAAAGTATTAGTATGAGTAGCAACTGGCACTATCATACACTGCTTGTAGGAATGAAAATGGAACAGCCACTTTGTTAAATACTCTGGTGGTTTCTTGTAAAATTACACACAGACTTGATACAGCCCAACCATCCTGTCCTAGGTATTTGCCCGAAAGAAATGATAGCATACGTTCACACAAAGACCTGTAAGTGAACATCCACAGAAGTCTTACACAGAATAGTCCAAACTGGAAGCAATCCAAAGATCCATAAATCAGTGAATAAATTAAAATGGAATACTACTCAGCAATAAAAAAGGACCACACTACTAATATATTCAACAGCATGGGAGAAATCTCAAAAGCCTTATGCTAAGAGAAAAAAGCCAGACACAAAAGACTATATACAATATGAACCTACTTATGTGACATTCTGGACAGGTGAAACAATGGGGACATAAATCAGACCTGTGGTTGCCAGTGGGTTGGGGAGAGGACAGATCGCAAGGAGCGCTAAGTGTTAGAAATATTCCACACCATGGTTGTGGCAAGTGGTTATACATGTGCAAGTGCTGTCCCAGACACTGGAGATTCAGCAGTGAACAAAAGTGTTCTCATGGAACTTCTAGCAAGGTGGAAGAAGACCTGACAAGTAACAGTGTGTTGTTAAGGCAGTGGGTGATAAGAATAGTGAAGAAAAATAAAGCAGAGCAAAGAGAGTAATGATAGGTGGGTAATTCTTTTCCTTAGGTCAGTGAAATGAGAATGTACCATATGCTACTGGCAAAGGGGTCACCAAGTGACAGCTGGGATTGTGAATTCTTTTAACTTTTCCCCAAACCAAAATATGAAATGCCAGGCAGACTCAGCAATGGCGGCAAAAGAAAAAAGAGCAAAGCTTCACAGGAAACCCGGTGCCAAGGGGGAAATGATGACCCCAGCCAGCAGCTACTACACTGCTCCTCCAACCCCCATCCTCACCAAAATGTTCAGCCCTTTCGAACTTCACATGTAAGCTTCAGAGACATGAGAGAAGAAGAAAGGAAGAGAGAGAAAGCAGCAGACATGCTAAAAAGACAAGGTGGGAGGATTTTTTCCCACTTACTGATTTCAAAAGGAAAACAGGAACTATATCCCGTGACTGCTTTCAACCCTTCCAAAACATTAAATCTGTCTACAAAAATGTACTAAGGAAAAAACTGCCCATGTTTTCACTACTATCTGAAACTCTTAGTTTGTGCAGTAACAAAGAGTTGGTTGGTCTTTTTCCTTCCTACAAGAACACTGCAAGCACTGAGCTTCCATCTCAGAGGGGCAGTGAACCTCCAACTCACTTGCTCCAAGAAAGGCCAGTCTCCACTGGGAACCACACAACTGCCATTTCTCACTGGAGCTGAGAAGTCGGCCCCTCAAAGCAGAAGAGAACAACCTTGCACAAGGCCAACCCCCAACTGAGAATTCATTGCAGCTTTGGAGACCCACTCCCACCACACCCCAATCTAACAGTGAAGCCTAGGCCCATCAAAAGCAAGGGGCCTGCCCAGACTCACCCCCAAGAGTTGGAACTGGCCTCCAGGTTTCTCCAGAAGTAGCTTTGTCAACAACTGCTCCTACTTTCCCACTGCTGTATTCCTCCTACGACCTGTTTATTCTTCTGAAGACACTTTCCCTATCAGTTCTACCCAAATAGCTCATATACACAGAACATGCAGCCAGCAACTGACTTTCATCTTTCAAAAACAGTGGTTTTATGACAGCTCTTTCTCTAAAAAAACAAACAAAAAGTAAGTATGTGTGTATTCTTTGTTAGACAGATTTCCCCATAGTTTCCAGAAGTGAGACAGAAGTTGAAATCTCTCCTGATGAAACTGTTTCTGGATGTCTTATGTCAATAAATAACTCAATCCAGTTCAGTTCAGTCACTCAGTTGTGTCCGACTCTTTGCGACCCCATGAATCGCAGCACACCAGGCCTCCCTGTCCATCACCAACTCCCGGAGTTTACTCAAACTCATGCCCATCGAGTCTGTGATGCCATCCAGCCATCTCATCCTCTGTCATCCCATTCTCCTCCTGCCCCCAACCCCTCCCAGCATCAGGGTCTTTTCCAATGAGTCAACTCTTCGCATGAGGTGGCCAAAGTATTGGAGTTTCAGCTTCAGCATCAGTCCTTCCAATGAACACCCAGGACTGATCTCCATTAGGATGGACTGGTTGGATCTCCTTGTAGATAACTAGCCAGTAACAAAAGCAAGAGGCAGATTTAAAGCAGGATATAACTATATAACATACGAACTGTAGTAAATGTGTTGGCGCAAAAGCTCAACTAATGACCTCTTCCTCAGATGCTGATGCAAATACAAGGATCACAGGCACTGCTGCATGTCATCTCCAGAGAGATGTAGAGGTTTCTGTAGAATTGAAGATATGAAACCTGTAAGACCACCAGAGCAAGCTTCTTCGGAAGAGGCCTGTTTTTTAATCGCCTCTCTGAGTGTATGTCTCCAGATCAGTAGCCACATTTACGGAAAATGATAATGAGATTAAAACCAGGTTGGAACAGGCTCTTTGCACCCATGGCTGATGACAGGGCATGGCTGCCATGGTGGAAGAAGGCGACTTGAAAAGTCTCCCCATGATTTCTCCCAAGATAGCCATCAGCTTTATTAAGCCTGAAGTTATTTTAACTGTCTTAGTTTCTTTTCTGGCCTCCAGTTGTCACTGAGCTCTCTACCCATAAGGCCATTCATGCTAATCCTTAAATTCTATCCCCTCGTACTCTCCAGACATACTATAGACTCACAACTCAGAGAAACTGTCCTTAGTTGCCACTAAACCCTTAGAGGCCTGCAGAAAGGTCATGGGCTGGTACTTGGTGACCCCTGAAACTGTGTTCCTACTTATAACATCTTAATCTAACACCTTAATACTCAAATTTAAGGAGAAAAAAAAATGATGTAAGAAATCTTCCAAGATAAAATTCACAGATAAAAGGAAGCCATTCTATCATTCTAGAAGATTCTTGTCATTCTAGAAGAACCTCTGCTATCACAAGACCTGTTTTAAAAATACAGATCTAGGACTTTCCCGGTGGTCCAGTGGCTAAAATTCTACATTCCCAATGCAGGGGGCCCAGGTAGGATCCCTGATCAGGGAACTCAATCTCACATAATACAACTAAGATCGAGTACAGCCAAATAACTAAATATCTTAAAAATATATAGATCTAATGAATTTCATTAATTCTAACAATTTGTAACTCAAGGAGACTTTTAAGTACCAAATGTATCATACATACTTGATTATTAGTAACAGTAAGTTTATACATAACTGCACATTCTTGTTTCACCCTGGGATATATATTCAATTTCCTGGACAAAAGTATTTGCTAATGGCTAATTTTCAAAATGAGGGCTAAAACAGGAATACACAAAAACGGGAAAGTTAGAAGAGATACAAGAATATTGTACAAATCCATAACGAGTCCTTGAGAAGCACATTTCCTCATGCTGTCAACACTTCTATTTTAAAGGGGATTCAAAAAGTTTAAATCTATTTCTATCATGTTGCTGATATTTGGACAACCAAAGATCCTATTTATCACTCTCAACAGTCCAGTTGCTAGCAGCTAACACAGTCTCAGGACTTCTAAAACTGACAAGAACCAGAGTTTCTGAAATCCATCCTGTCCTCAAGTTCTTGTTTCATCATTGTAGAATTATGGAGAAATTCTGACAAAATGTTAGAGACAGCCCTTCTTACGCTGCTGATTTCCACTAAACAAACACACAGCAACCCTGAAAGGAAGACTTCAGCAAACAATACAACTATTTGCTTTTTCCCTGGTTGGGGGTGTGTAGCATATAGGAAAAAGGAATCTTTCCCCTAGAAATGAAATACCTGTCAATATTACATGACATACAATGTATGGCAAAAATCACTACAATATTGTAAAGTAAATAGCCTCCAACTAATAAAAATAAACAAAAAAAAAAATTACATGACATAGAAAACAACTTTTTTCTCAACCACAATCATAATGCCAAAGTTAGAGGATCCTTCAGGGAAGGAACTATAAAAGTGACAAACATCCTGAGTGATGCAGAAACACAAGCAAGTCTGCCTCCATGAGCAATCCTTTATTTCCAGAAAACTTTGACTGGATAATGTTCCTTGTTGTTGGAGAAGGGCTTTCCAAGAGCATTTTAGGATAAAAGGCTTTGGGACTATATCAGCAAAAACCATTTTGTTTGCTTTACATCTCGGAAGGGTCAACATCTTCAGATGTTCAACCTTCTCCCAGCCTAAGAAGTTTATTTTTACAAAAGCGCTCAAAGGACTTGGGGACAGACAAACCCAAATCCCCTCACTGCCTTCTCCTTCCTGTAGATCAATGCCACCGTGCAGCAAGCTTCCCCAGATGTCCTTAATTATTTTCCTGAATTAAATGGCCTGGTAGACAGAAGAGAGGTTTTGGAGTTAGAGAGTGGGGTTTGAATCCTGACTCTGCTACTCACCAGCTCAGGGACCCTGAGCATTGAGCATTGAGTCCCTGTATTCTCTCCATAAAACAGAACAAATAATGTATATACAACATTATTTGGGACAAAAGAAATATCCAGTAAATGGCAGCTATGATTAGTGCAGCTGACTTCACAGTGTAAAGTACTCAGAGTATGTGTTAAGTCATCTCCGACTCTTTGGGACCCCATGAACTGTAGCCCACCAGGCTCCTCTGTTCATGGGATTTTCCAGGCAAGAACACTGGAGTGGGTTGTCATTTCCTCCTCCAGGGGGTCTTCCCAAACCCATGTCTCCTGCATCTCCTGTACTGGCAGGTGAATTCTTTACCACTGAGCCGCCTGGGCTTCCCCAAAGCACTCAGGTGGGGCAGAAAGTGGGCAGCTTATTAATATTGAAGCAATCTCTCTTCCTCCTTCTCTATCCACAGAAGGGACTATTTCCCCAACGCCTTTCCAGAACACACTGGAACTCTCTGCACGCCCAGATCGATGGGAGATATCAAAAGGTTTTACTGGTATCCTGGTACCATTTCTACCAGTGTCTTACCATAACCCCCCCATTTGGGGACCCCTACCACCCATGTACACTATTCTTCCACTCTGGGAGCAATCAGCTCTTCTGTTCCACATAGACTGCCTTCCTCCATGTCTTCAGCACTTCTCTCAGTTTTGTTCTCTAGATTACTTCCTCCAGCTTCCAGGTCAATTGCCTAGTTGCAATCTGGGCCTTATATTTATTCCTCCATCTATTCAGCTCTCCTACCATCTCCTCCAGTGTACTAAGTGCTCCGATGGTCCCTGATACACAAGCTACCACGTCTCAACATCTTACTGTCCCATGCCACACTGAGCCCAGAGCCGCTTGGTGCTTGTACACATTTGTGGAGTGAAGGTCTCTGAAGTCAGACCTCAGGGATGAGAAAATTAGTTAAAGCAGGTTCACCATAGTAGCAAATCAGAAATGTCATAAAGGACAAGTTCAGGTAGCCCAAAACCATGACAAGTTTTCCAGCTGCATTCATAGAAATTCAGATTAAACAGGAGTGCATCTAATTTGGTCTTCCCCAAAGTCACTCGAATTTGTTGGTAAGGGCATTCATTTCATGGACTTCTTGTGAGCAAAGGAGAATCTATCTGTAATTTGCCAGACTGAGGCTCCAGATGCCTGTAAACATGCCACCTAACAATAACACCTCTCCTAGGGGCTCAACCATGAATACAAAACTGTCAATATTGGTCAAGAGCCTCAAACTCTAAACTCATAGGCTCAAGTCAAGAACTCACTCAATGAAGCTTATCAAAACCTGTATACAGTTTTTCAACCTCAACTCTTTATTCCTTTTACCTTTGCCAAAACAAGTAATCTCACCTGTGACTCCTTTCCAGTTCTAGCTCATATGTGACCAAACCCAGCAACCTTCTCCAGAACCTCCCCTTTCACCAAGCAGCTCTTGAGACAGTGCCAGCATAGGTCATTTGTCCAAGATGCCTCATGTGTCCGAGATGCAACCCAGTGGGAACCAGCTGACCAGCTAGGTGAGGATGTAGTTGGGGCTCCAGGACAGGCACAGGGTCACAGGGTCGAAGCCCTGCCCTCCCAACTTCAAAACTGAACTCCTTCTCTTGAACTAACAAGCCGCTTTGTTGACTGCCTTGCTAAATTACAGAGGAACAAGATCACAAGTTGACCTGAAAAACAAAAAATGAAGGATGTTAGCCTTTAAAAAGAAAAAATACTGGCAACATGAGCTCCATTATCTGAGGTCTGGAAGGATGTTCCCAGTGGAAATTGATCTGAATTATTTCAATGTTATCATGATTCTGAGTACTCCTTCTTGAAAGTGCTACTGTCATTAAGATCTTCACAAATCACATATGTTATGTGCCAGATAACAAAATGCTCAAGGAAAGATGCAACTAAACTATTGGGTGGAACTCCTACTAGCCTCTTTTATCAACTGCAATTGACAGTGGCATTTTAAAATGCACACACTCTCATCTCCCAAGCAACTGTATGTTAAGTGTCTATATCACTTGAGCACGGAGTCCCCAGTGGAGTTCCACCTGAGGACAGTGTGCCTTGCTGGTCTTTGCAGCTTCCAGAGGCACATCCACTCCTCTCAATGGAGTCCTTTGGAACCTAGTGTCAGACAGCTACGGAGAAAGCCATACTGAGATCATGTGAAATGGGACTGGAGTTGGAAATGGAAAAATGGTACTAATTCCACTAAATTTGCGAGTCCTGTAACAGGACTGACAACTGAAGAAACACTACTTGACCAAAGGTTTTCCTTATCTTGAACTTGAGGTACTTCCTATAATTAACACAATCATTAAAGTTAAAAGAAAACTAAAAAACTGCCTGTAATCACAATTAATTCTAAACAGCCAAAATTAGCACAAGGTTTTTCTACTTTTGCATGAAGAAAATGGTCCCAGGGAAAGATTCAACCTTTGGGACTTTTGTGGGCCTTTCCTTGATTTGAACTTACAGCCAAAGAGCAGTGTTTATTTTGAGAGAAAAAGAAAACCCAGTTGAAAAATCCATTAAGATTCAAATTGGGCCAACAGACGGAATATATGAGGCCAGTTCAATATTAAAGATTCAGTGTCCACTGTAAGCTGAAAGGACAGACCTATAGACTGGATTCCTTTTTTTTTTCTCCTAAAGGGACACTGTAAATACCACCCTAAATTCTGGTACAGTAGCAAGAAGCTTGGATTAAAGAAGCGAAAGTTTAAGATTTTAAATTCCAGTTACTGACTGCTAGGGAATGAATTTAGGCAAACCATTATACCACTCTGAGCCACAGAATATAAGGAGACTGGAGCAGAAGATCTTCTGGGGACTTCCTTAGTAGTCCAGTGGTTAAGACTTCGCCTTCCAGTGCAGGGGGTGCAGGTTTGATTCCTGGTTGGGAAGCTAAGATCCCACATGCCTGGCCACCAGAAAACCAAAACCAAATTGTAACAAATTCAATAAAGACTAAGATTTTAAAAAGATCTTCTGAGTCTAAGAAAACTGCCTGCAGCTTAAGTTTCAGATTCAAGTTTGAACCTCAAGCTCTGCCATTATTGAAATACGTGAACCAGGAACAAAACATTTAACTAGTCTCTGTATCAGGTGTACCATCAGAAAAAAGGGGCAGCCTCAATATTTCCCCAATTGCAGGAAAGTTTATGAGATGAATTTAAGCAATATTTAAATTCCACTTAGAAGATTTTAGGGGATGGACAGGCACAGTATTAAACACTCAATCACACAATGAGAAAATGCTCTCTAGCACTTTAGATTTGTAAAAGCTGTATTACCTTAAGGAGAAAGTTTCTGTTAGATCTTCTCTTCAATGTTTCTATAACACGTGCTTAATTTCCCGTTTTTAACAAAGTAAGAACCAGTTTCAGAGTCAGTGCCTTTATAAAGCAGGCTTATTTTATAGACAATTTAAAAAACAATTCATTTTCATTCTAATTATTTTAAAAATTACCTTTTTATTTCAGACAACTGACATCAGTTTTCAATTTAGAGAACCAATATAAGGTTAACTTTTTAAAAATATATGTATTGATAACTATAAATGTGTGAGTCCATTGAAAGAATCTGAGGGGTTTACATGCTGCCTACCTCCAGGTTCTAGTGAGGAGTAAATGAGGCAATGGAGGGGAAGGCCCAGCCCACACTACGCTCATCTACCTGCGGTCAAGGGGCAAAATTTTTCTCAGTGAGGAATCAGAGGAGAAGGTACAGTATAAGCAAAATCCATCAACCACAAAGGATGGATGTAAGAATTCCAGAACAATGAGCTCAGAAAAAGCACGAAGGGGTTCCTAAAGTAGAAATCAGAGAAAAGAAGAAAACCCATAGAGGGAGTCAGCTAACAGTTACTGAGCCAGACTATGTCTCATCACCAGTGAGAAAACATGGTGCGGTGGATGCCTCGTACGGTCCAGGACAAAGCTATCAAAATGGTCAGAGTCTTATTTGGAAGAGCCTTGAATGCCAAAATCATTATGGTGTCAGATCCTTAACGTCTTTTGACATTTGTTTAGCACCGAGTACTCTACCTTGGTGTTCGAAAAATATTTGCTAAAGGAATGAATTTCAGTTTAATGGTATTTTTTGTATATTGAAGTGAAGTGAAGTGAAATGAAGTGAAGTTGCTCAGTCGTGTCTGACTCTTTGCGATCCCATGGACTGTAGCCCAGCAGGCTCCTCTGTCCATGGGATTCTGCAGGCAAGAATACTGGAATGGGTTGCCATTTCCTTCTCCAGGGGATCTTCCCGACCCAGGGATCGAACCCAGGTCTCCCGCATTGCAGGCAGACGCTTTAACCTCTGAGCCACCAGGGAAGCCCCCATAGACAAATAGATACACACACACATTTTAAAAATCTTCCTCTTCCCTCCTTCCAATACCAGAAATTACACCTCACTCCAGCTAAAGTAAACTGCCACTTCCATCCCAAAGCCTTGCATTGCGGAGTGGAGAAGAGTCTACAGATCAGTCTAAAAGCCATTATTCTGGGCCTTTACATCCTCTCTTACAGCCTTTCCAAGGAAAGCTGCTGCTTAGTGTTACTTTATGTCAAACTTGGATCATCTAAATACCAGATCCAATCAAATTCAAGCTGCCATACCCTTGAGGACTTGCTTCTTCCAGAAAACAAGCTTGGTTTGACTCTTGACAAAAACTATTCCCAACCTGACATCCTACAGAAATTTTGCAAATCAAGAGTAAACGGGGCTACGGACCACCAGCCCAGGTGGGATACATGAGTCAGGTGCTCGGGCCTGGTGCACTGGGAGGACCCTGAGGAGTCGGGTGGGGAGGGAGGTGGGAGGGGGGATCGGGATGGGGAATACGTGTAACTATATGGCTGATTCATGTCAATGTATGACAAAACCCACTGAAATGTTGTAAAGTGATTGGCCTCCAACTAATAAAATAATATTTAAAAAAAAAAAAAAAAAAAAAAGAGTAAACGGGGCTATGAAACCCAAACAACTTCTTAGCAGTTCCTTCCCTCTTCCCATGTCTGTTTCAATCATGAAATCTCTTGCTCCTTTTTTTCCCTTCTGCTTCCTTCCACTCCTAATTTTTTATGATCTTTGAAACAATTAACTCAAAGCAATGCTTTAGAAAACTTTTTGTCTTGCCCATCTGCCCCCAGTGAGAGTCTTCTGAGATATTTAGAAATATCCTTATAAGGTTAGTCTATTTCTCATCCTTTCTTGGAGGATGAACATATCTCAAAAGTCAGTTAGCTTTCTATTATATATTGGCTTAATAGGATTGCACTATAAGAAACAAAGTCTATACTCAAAATGGAGATGCCCAGAATAGAGAGTCCAAATGAATATTTTCTTTCAGAGAGAATCTCCAGATGGTGAGTCGGAAATGAGACAAATGTCTCATCATGTCTCACTACATCATGTTTGCTCCACTGAAACTTACTGAGATCACCAACCACTTTTTTCCTTTGCATTTAAGATAAAATTCTTCTTTGGGTTCTATGAATCAAGTCTTCATCCACCTAATGTGGATAAATAGATCTAATTCCAACCCCATCTCACTTCTTCTTCCTCTCCTCCCACCATCTTCTTTTCTTCCGTCATCACGTTCATCAAAACACTCCTATGTATTCCATGGGTATTTCCACTCTACCTCTCAAAACCCACACAATCTGTTACACTAATACTGTCCCTCAGGACATTTCTCTGGGCAGCTCCTATCAAAGAATCACACTTTTCCCTAAATACACATCTAGAGAATATAAAAGTTTGAATGGCTCTTTAGAAGTCATGTACTCAACCTCTTTCATTTCATCGAGAAACTAAATCTTAAGAAAGTAAAATGACTTGCCCAGGGTCACATGACTGCTTAGTGGGTTTCTAGAATTACATGCAGAATATAATTACATCAAATTATATGTAATTATATGTAAAATTTGGAGTGTACATGCCTGCGTATGTTTTTTCTGAAAAGAGAATCCATAGCTTTCAGCATATTCTTCATGCAGTCCAGAATACTGTCCCAATAAATAATAACCACTGATTGGCTTCATATATACAAAATTCTTCCCAAAAAAGTGTCTGGTACTAAACACCAGTTACCATAAAACACTTTGACTTCGAGAGTAGCCAAATAAAATGTTTTGACTTCCAAATGCTTCTTGGAAGTTGGATTTAGCGTAGAAAATGTTGCAATTCTAAACAAATACACATAAACACATACAGACACACACACATAAAGAATGAATAAAAGAAAAGATCCTATACATAAAAGGTTATTTTGATTTTTTAAGTAATTAAATTCTAAATTACTTAGTGAATTAAATAATAAATTAATGTGCAAATAAAAGTAGTTTAATGTGAAATGTAACAGACTAGATCACTTTCTCAAAGCACAGCTGCCTCAAAAAAGAGAAATGAAACTGAGTGGAATCAGAATTGTTTGTTCTACAAAAAGTAAGCTGGTCTAAGTACATACTAATATTTCTCAACCTATCACAAACCTAACCTTAACTAGTTATTTCTCATATAATTCTACTTCTAATGCTTTTCTGTGATTATCACATCATTTGAATTCATCTTTCAGAATATAGAAAACCAACAGTAGTTTCCCATTCTCTTTGACTTATTCAAGATAGCATTTATTGAATCCGCTTCCATATCAAGGAGAGTAAATTAAGGACTGGAACCTTAATCCTAGAGAATTAGGATTCTCTAGGATTCTAGGACCTTAATCCTAGAAGAATCCTAGACCTCCTCCTAGAGAAGCATACACTCAAGAACAAGACAAATAAATGTTAAGTATAACCAAAAAAAAAAACTCATGCAATTAAACCCATGACATTAATAGTGCTGTGATCCAATCCTATGGGAGCAAAAAAGAAAGGGATAATTAATTTTAACTCAGTGTTGGCAGGAAGGTGTGAATCCAGGAGAGCTTATGAGAAAGATGGCATTTAAATCAGGTCTTAAGAGTAAATTTTCAAAATGGGAAAAGACAGGATTTCAAGTTTTCTTTTGTTTTAGGAACCAAGTCTGATGCTCCTCGGAGTAAATGCTCTTTGCTTTAAAACAGCTTACTGTCTCAACAGAATGCAGAATAACCAAAGGCTCTACCTGAAAACAATTTTTCTTACAAGATTTTCTTACTCTGGCTTCAGATATTTCTAAAATGTGCCTCTCTAACAACATCTATGCAGGTTACCAGGGAACTATTTTCAGTCGTAAATATCCAAATGAAAAGTGAGACGCATTCTTTGCCTTTAGCGAGTATTTCATTTGTCAAAATTCAATATTTTAACAAAGCCCTTACCGTGTAATTGGTAAATTCGTGGAAACCAGACTGCCTGGGATGCAACCTCAGCGTCACTCCTTACTTACAAACTCCATGGTCAGGCTACTTACCCTGTCTACACCTCAGTTTCCCTGTCCGTAAAATGAAAATGATAACAGAACCCACCTCATGTGGTTCTCGACAGAGTGAACTAAGTTATTACATGTAAAATGCTTGAAACACCCAGCATAAGGTAAATCAATAATAAGCATAACTTTTTACCAAGAAAAATCTTTTCTAAGAGTTTACGTCTAAGGTGCTACACCAATCTAATAAGAAAAAGTCTCCCATTCTGTCTCACCTTTATTTAAGCTGACTTTGAAAATGGATTTGCTCAGAGAAAGATGCTGTAAGAAAAAAGCTAAAGGTGATTCCTAGACAGTAACATCAGTAACAGAAAAACAGGTTATTTCAGAAGGTCTCTGACATATTGAGGGATAAAACAAACGGAAATCATATTGTACAATAAGCAATTTTAAAAATTCACCAAAGATTTGACAGCTAAGCTAATAGTTCCCTTCCCTTTTTCTTTTGTTCCTTATCCTTTTACAACCAAACCCTCTATCCATTTTTTATGTATTACACAGGGAAAGATTTGGAGATCATTATAGACAGAAATATTTGACTGAAACAACTGCAAATTTTTTATTTTAAACCAAGAGCTAGAGTTGAGCAAATTTTACTGTCTGTCCTTCCCATGGTGTTGCAATCCCTATGCAATCAATGTCCCAACACGCTGAAGAGAATTTGGCTGGCCCATTCAGGGCAACAAGGGAAATAAGACACAGGCTGTAGATTCCGTTAAGGACTAGAGCAGATATATGTACCAGAACTCAGCGAGCATCCTCGCAAAGTCCTCTGCCACAGCAACTGAAACTGCACCACCTCACTGCTTAGAGTGGCGTCAAAGAAATCTGGGGCTCGCTGGATAGGTTCAAAACTTAGCTCTGCCAGTTGCAAGGCGTGTGGCCAGAAACTCTGTTTCTTAGTCTGCAAAATAGGGATAACAGGTAGATTTGTGGTTAAAATTAAAATAGTATTTGAAAAGCATTTGAAATAGTATTTGGCACCTGGTGTTATCTATTAAATAAATATTGCAGTAACTTCCACACTTATGATTATTTCCACATGCAGATATGAAGAAGGTTTCAGTTTTAGTGTAAGCCCTCCCCCAGAACAGTTAAATTAAAGCAAATTTTCAGCAAGATCTTTAAAATTTGATATGGAGGTAACTGACCATAAAGAGTATTAAATTTCCATTATTTCTTTACCATCTAGATAGTAAATAAAAATGTATTTGGAATTTAGAGTATTTTAGAAATGCAAAAACGATATATCTATTGGAATTTTCTAGACTGTCAGAGGTTCAAGAATTAAGGAAGAAGTTATTAAGGAATCTAAGGCAATGTCCATTTAATGTTTTAGGAGCTGAAAATAAAAACAGCAAGGATATTAACAATTTACAATCATGCTGAATAGAGCATAAGCAACTTAGCTTATGGGAAGGAAGATCCCCTAAAAAGAATTTTAACAAAAAATATTACAACTTCTCTCCATATAAGATAAATACTACAGAAGATAAAAAACTGTGTCACTGAGTTTCATTTGGTTTCATTCATTTTTAATAATGTAAGCATTAAGACTTTTTAATGTAAGCATTAAGAGCAGAGGTTGGAAACAATCAAACCCTAATCACCCTTTTCCAATCTAAGCTAGTCTTACATGAACTGTAAATATGCCCTAAGTCAAAAGGTGTCCAGGCTTCATTATAGGCTTCTATTTAGATGTAAATTGAGAGCTGAGATTTTAAATGCTCATCTGAAGGGGAGACACATATCACAAGTGTCCATTTCACAATGAGGTACATCATTCTGGAACACCAGGCTGGTCCCTGCAAGGGAGCTCAAGAATTACTCGGACTGCAGTAGCAATTCTTACCCCTTGAACTGTGGTCATCAAAGGCTGGTCACTCTGATTCTACTGCTTTTTCTCAAGCAAATACCACTGTGCTCTGTGTATCTAATGTTTTGCCAAAACTCTTATCATGGATTAACTTAATGCAAAAAGCATTAAAGCTCCTAAAAAAGGAGCATTTGGGAATGGACACATGTATGTGTGACTAAGTTCCTTTATTGTCACCTGAAACTATCAAATATTGTTAATCACTTATACTTTAATATAAAATTAAAAGTTAAAAAAAAGGAGTACTTGGAGAACAGGCTGACAAAGAAAACTTTGTACTTGAAAATTATTTACCATCAGAAGAGGTTCTACTACAGAACCTTCTCCCTTTGCTCTCACACTCCCTTTGATTTAGGATAAGTGTCTCAAGAGAATGACATGAACAGAAAGCGTCCATTAATTTCCTAGTAATTATGAGGAAAATGGGCTGAAATAAAAGAGGAGATAAGAAACTAAGTACTTCTTTAGTTGAGTTTTAAATTTTGTCTGAAAAGATCGAAACTTAGGCTTGGGTCCCAAACTATTGTTTAAAGAACCATTAAAACTCTGCTTTTGAACTTGCAAAATTTTGTGAGGTGTTCTTTGATGGGAGGTGGGAATCGGTCCTTAGAAAGTGACTAGTTGATTTTTATCACCAAGGAATTTTTTTAAATATCAAATTTATCGTCTATTACATGAATGCATATACCACGCACTCACTTCCTTGTTTCACTGAAAAGTCCTGGTTTTAAAAGCTGACGGTATCGCTTTTGCAAAAGACAAGGGCCAATTATTTCCAATGCCACATTTCTTTTTCTCCCTTTTTCTTTCTCTCTCTCTGTTTTCTTTTATCTTGTTTATTCCCTTCTTTTTGATGAGTGCTGAAAAACAAGCACCTACACACAACCCTAGCACTGGCCCACGCCCCAAAAACGTTCCATTTAGCAACTCTCTGGGAGTTGGGAACCATTCTAAAACACAAGCAGAAGCACTTTCGCCTGATCCCCCAGGTTTCCTCCCAGTCTACAACCACCCGTCTTCACCGGATCTCGGTCGGAACCGCAGCGGGCGACAAAGCCTCTTACAGCCTGGCCTCACTCCGACCAAGGAGCCGATTCCCAGGCCACCGGCCAGGAGGCGCTGTGGATCAGTGCCCCCCGTGGCCACCGGCAGCCGGCGCCCAACCCTCCCTCCCCCCACCGCGAAGCGCAGGCCGCCCGCGGAGCCGCGAGCTCTGCACCGCCCGCCGGGGTTACTCTCGGTCATTCTGCTGCACCGTCTCACCCCAGCTTCCCCATCTGTGCCCTGCCTGGAGCTGCTCCAAGAGACACGCAGCAAAGGGCAGGAAGATGGGGGGGAGCAGAGGGAAGGGTCACCTCAGCTCCAGGTTCCCGCAAGCCCCCCTCCCCACCGTTTGTTAAAGAAACAAAACTCTCGTCCCTCCGCCCCGCCCGTCTCCCCCACCCCCATCCCCAGCCTCCCACAGCGTCAGAGGCGGCGGCTCCTGGAAGCGTTTGGAGACTATGGGACAGGAACCCCCTGATCAAACAAAGCCCCCGAGGCCTCAAAAGAGCACTAGCGCTAAGGGCCCCCACTCGCATTCTTGGTGAGCCATAAAGCGCCGCTCCCGTCCGGGGGCGCAGGGGACCTATCCCCAGATCAGAGCCCGACCCGGACTAGCTGCTTAGGAACCGAGGGGATTCTGACGCCTGGCAATTTTCCCGGTGGGCGCCGGCCGACCCGCAGCCAGAGAGGGTTCCAACCGGCTCAGGCGCTTCCAAACAAAGGGAATAGCTCAGTGCCAGACCTGCCACTCTCCTTACTCCAGCGGCAGCGCCTCCAGCACCACCGGGAGCCCCCGATTCCACTGCGCCCCAGCCACTGCGCTCGGGTCTCCGCGCGCCCAGAGATGCTCCCCGAGCTCCACCGCGGGCGAACCCTGAGCGCAGAGATGTCGCGTCTTTGGGTCTCCAGAGCTCCTCCTAGGACATCCTCTCCACATTTACAAGCCCCTGTTTGCGCTGCAGTAGGTGGGGATGTGGGGGTTCGGACTAAAGTCCCCGAAACCCAGAGCTTCCCAAAGTCCCCTCGGCCCGAAACGAAACAATAACGTCCAAGTCGCTGGAGAGACTCTTACCTGTTTTCCACTTTTGTGTTTGTGGCTCTTTCCCCAACCCCTTGAAAAACCCTTCGGGAAAGAAGGAGCGTAAAGGGAGCAAAGCGCCCCGAGAAATTGGCTGTGGCGGCGCTGGTTGCACGCCCCTCTTCTGCCCACCTGCGCCCGGGGAGAGAGAGAGGTGTCGGCGCGTCTCTGCCGGCCCCGGCAGCACTCACTCTGCCTCGGAATTACCGGGGTTTTGCCGCGACTAGTTCCTTTTATAGATTCGGCGGCGCTGAGCGCTGGGGTTACTATCGGTCAAAGCCTGTTCTCTCCCTCCTTCCCCGCCCCCTTCCCGGCCTCTGTTTATGTAGTTCAGTCACTCAGCAGAAAGCACGTGGAGCCGCGTCCCGCCCCTTAAACGGGCGACGTCCAGCCGCGCGCGGGGCTGGGGGCGGAGGGCGCCAGTGGGGTGCAGCCAGCCTACCCTCGGCGTAGGTGCGCGCCCCGCGCCCCAGACCCGCCCGCCGGCGCAGGGATAGGGGCGAACGCCGGTCTTGGGAGTGAGCCCGCCAGAGACTCTTATCCAGGTTCAGGGCAACCAATAGCTTTCGCTAAACTAGTTCTTTCAGCAACTTTTGTTTCCTTTGTTAATTTACTCAGCTGGAGGGACTTGGGGGGCGGAGATAGGAGAAGGAAGGGGAAGAGAAAGCAAGGCTGAAACCCCTAGGGATGCCAACCCTTTCGTCTTTTTTTTTTTTTTTCCTTTAAATGCCCAGATTTGGGAGAAGATGGACAGTCCTCTGGACAATTGACTGGTTTTGTTGTCCACCACAAACCCTGACTTTGGAATTCAAGGACCTTTGGGGTTCCCAATTTTGGACCTCCCAAGTCCCAGGAGGACCCCTGAAAACTGTCTTGCTCCCTCCCTTGGCAAACTGGGAGGAGGGGGGGAGGCCACAGAAAACCCGAACAATGTGGACCAATCTCCTTTTTATTTTCACCATGTTAGTCAGCAGTGATAGATAAATACACGTGGGCTTGTATTTAGGTTTCTACAGGTTCGCAAAGTACTGCTAGAGAATCGCAGTCTTGTAAAATTACATAACCATTCCAATTCTTCAGCTTCTTCTTCTGGCTTTGGCTTTAACAGGCAAGAGCAAGAGAGCCCATAACATTTGAGGAACAGAAGTGCACAAATGGAGGCCCACATACTTTTAAGTCTCAATATTTAACTCAAAAATAAAGCTAACAAACTGTAAAATAAGTTCCTCCTATTTGACAGAGATACCTTTGGAGCAACTGGGAAGGGTAGATTCACAACCAGACTCCTTAGGCTTTGACTTGAGGTTTGACAAGAAAGGGGTAGAGCAGGAGAGCAGGCTCCCAGACAACTTTGCTTCCCATCCCCAGCTCCATCATATTCCAGAAGAATCTGCAGGTGTGCATCTGGGCCCCCAGCTGCACAAGCCCCTCCAGACCATGATTTGAACCCAGGTCCATATGTCAGTGGTTCTGTCAACACTAAGGATGGATCCAGTGAGGAGGCCCATGCAGGCCCTGGAAGAGCACTTAAGGGCCTTAGGACAATTCTGGGGTCTCAGCTACTCATAACTTGGTGACCTGGCCCCTGGGTCCTGTGGACCACTCATTCTTAGGAAGGGATGAGGTTTGTGGTGGGCCAGAGTCAAATCCTCTGAAGTCCAGGGCCCACAAGAGAAGACCCCTGGTCCCTAGGTTCCAGGGTCAAATCTGACAACCACATGATCCACTAACTTTCTGCCTCCATTTCGTTATCCATAAAAGAGACTATTTATATGCTCTCCCTGTCTCACTGGGGTTTTCTGAAAGTAAATTTTGTTCATTTGAGCTCCTGGGAAGAATGGCTCTGTAAAACTAAGAGCCTGTTGATAGCTGCCTATTAATGTCATTTTCTGGTACCAACCATGGCCTATAAAGAATTTCCCATGCCAAAATTTTAAAATTCCAAGCATAGGGAAGAAGAGTTCAAAGTAATCTCTCTGACCTCTAGATATAAAGGAAAGCTCCTGGAGGAGGTGTTACCACTCCACGTGTGATCTGTGGAAGCGATTCTGTCTCTCTGATTCTCCATCCCCCGCCCCACCCCACCCCACCACCCACCTATCACCAGAATCATTAAAACCCCACCACCAGAATCATTCTTTCTGAAACTGAAGGCTATAGTTTCCAAGAGCACCCTACTAAAGTAACGCCTCAGATTGTTCTCCTAGGGAATGAGTGACAGTAAGTCCTGTGCAAATGAGACAAGGAGAAAGGAGATGAGGCCAAGAAGGAGATGAGAGCACCAGAGAAGACAGCCATTGATTCTAAATACACAGGTCTTTGGCCCCAAAGTCAAATGTAATCATTTCTAACTGATAACAACCTATGCTATCAAGAATCTGCTCACCTCTGCACACACTGTAATGTCTGAAATAAGCTTATCAGTTGTGTTCCTTTCTACCAATAAAAGAGCCTAAATCCCCAAAGAGACTAAGTGATTTGGCCAAGGGCCACAAACACCTAATTCCGCCTTCATCAAGCCCACACTTGGCGAGTATGACAGGTTCATATGAAAAAAATACTTAATTCCAAAAGTTAGAGGTTAAAAGAATGTGTCCCTTGGGAGAGTATAAAAGTGTGAATTTCTCTCCCTCGAATGTCACAGGTCGATTTGTTCCTGAGTATGCTTCAGTGAACTTCCCCCAACTCCGTCAGTTCCTTCTAACACCTACACCAACACTCCAGGTCTCCGCCCTACGTGACTCTTCCCAAACGAGCAGAATGGCCCTTCTTTGTTACTGTCTCCGGACAAGCTGGTTCTGTCGGTGCAGCCTGAGTGCCTTGAGGTTCTACTCTGAGATGACCTTGGCATCTTCTAATTACAGAATTCAGGTAGCTGTGGCCTTAGAGATCCTGGTATAGGTCATGGCGCTACAGATTATCATTCTATTGAGACCTTTTAAATTAGGAACTACACAAAAGGCTTTGCTTGGAAATTGCTTTGATATATAACACTAATATAACATAAATGTGCTTAGTCACTAAGTCGTCACTCAGTCGTGTCCAACTCTTTGCAAACCCCATGATCTGTAACCTGCCGGGCTCCTCTGTCCATGGGGATTCTCCAGGCAAGAATACTGGAGTGGGTTGCCCTGCCCTTCTCCAGAGGATCTTCCCAACCCAAGGACAGAACCCAGGTCTCCCACATTGCAGGAGGATTCTTTACCAGCTGAGCTACTAGGGAAGCCTCCACGTAAATGTACATGTACAAATTATTTAAAATATAAATTATTTTCACCACACATGTATTTTTGGTATGCATACGATGCTGTTTGATTCCTGGAAACTCTGGGCGGGGGCGGGAAGAGCATTATAGGAAGTCAATGAAGAATAAAACAAAATATTCTAAAAATAATTTCCTTCGCAGAACTTGTTACAATTAATAAGACCTGATAGTTAGGCTTTTTGAGAATTGCTGAAGAATGACAGGTGCCTCAAAATTAGCGAAGAAAAAAAGACAATTCTTCTTTTATGTAAAGTGGAATTAAAGGACCTACAGTTCATATTTGAGTCAGTTTAATTCCAATACATGGTTAGAAACAAACTTTCAAGCTAAAGATAGTTTGGAAAAAGGGGGGGGGGGGGAAATCACCATTATTTGTGGAGTAAACCAGGTATTGCATAAGCTTTCAATATTACAAGTTCAACATAATCAGACCAGTGCATTCCCCCTCTTTATTAATGTGACTCTTATTGACACATGCAAGATTCAAAACCATTACTGCTTCTGTTCCTGAGTTTGTTCTGCTTGTCACTGGGATGAACCAGTTAGTCTGGATTATAGAGAAATATATCCCCCTGATTTACCGGTTGATCAATAAGCTATAATTCTTTTTAAAAGCCATCCTTTTAACCTTTCTCCCTTCAGGCTCTCCTGCTTTTAAGAGCCAAACTGCTGAAAAAATTTTTTCTGTAATCCCTCTCTTTTATTCAGTCTCCAACCCATTTCAGGCAAACTCTGGTCCCCACCACTCCCCAGATCCATTAATGACCTCCTTAAAAAGAGAGAGAGGGGTATATGTGCTTTCATTCTCATCATTATAAAATTTTCATGTAGAAAAATAGAAAATACCTCAAACACAGAAAGACCACTAAATGGGTAACACTGATGACCTCCTTTAAGTCCCTGGGCTACCTGATCTCTGGTATTCAACACTACTGACCACATCTTCCTTCCTGAATCTAGTTCTCTTGCATTTCCTGCATCTGGTTCTCTTCTGACTCTCCTGCCTCTTTAATAACTCTTTCCCTGACTTTCTCTGTCCTTATACAATGTCTCCTGATACTGGTTTTCTCTTTCTCTCTCTCTTTTTTTTTAAACACAATCCACTCCCTTGGCTTCAGGTAAACTGGGTATCCCCAGCTCTCACTTCCTTGCTGTGCTCTGGGACGGTGCCAGTCCATACAGCGTGGAGCATCCAGCAAGACTAGTGGTGTGCTCATTCCAGCTCATAATTGCTGACTGGGTATGTATATCTTTTCCGGACTCTGCAATAAGTAACTTTCACATCTGATACAATCAGGGCTTTCTTTTCTGCCTGTCTGTCTGTCTCTCTCTTTTTTTTTTTTTTTGGAAAGCCAGTTTTAACATTTACCAGCACAACACTTAACAAGATATTCTGCAAGTAAATCTCAAATCAATTTTTTAATCTTTCATTTAAATCTCCCTCCTCTATATGTGTCTTGTGTTTTAATTTCATTTAATGATCAATCCACATATTGACTGCGGGAAATTATAGTCATACTTGTTTGACTTTTCCTCTCTCTGTCCCCATCTTTTTCTTCTCATTCTAAAAAGCACCCAAGCCAGTTGAATCTCCTAAATATCTCTTTAATCTGCCCTGTCCTCTTCATCCTCACTTGTCTAAAACCAAGTCAAAGTTCTGGGTAACCTCCAAATTGCTATCCGTGCCTTTAGTTTCTTCTTCTTCCTATTTATCTTTCCTACCATGATGGAGTGATTTTTGCTTGAAGGGAAAAATCTAATCAAATCAACACAAAGCCAAAAAGTATCTAATCAAACTCCCCTCCAAAAAATGACTCCCCTCCTCCTATGATTCTCCATTGCTTACAAAGAAGTAATCCCTCAAAGTTCCTTTGGAAAACCTACAAAGACTTTTGCAAACATTGCATAGAAGGCCTTTGGATCTTCTCCATCTCCCCATTCCTTTTTTCCTTCTGCCCACTCCCCACTCCCACACTGCATCTCATGTAGTTCCCTTACTTGAAAATCTTTCTTCTCATCTCCATCCCTGGCCTCCTGTGTAAGATTATTGAAGGAGAGTGATGGGATTAAATAACTAACTCTGCTGTACTATTTTTCAAGAAGCAGGAGATAAAACGGACAGAGAAGAGAGAGAAATAGAATTCATTAGATAAAAAATGTATGGGGTAGAGAGTAGATGAAAGAGAAAGAGATAAATACTACAGATAGATATTTTTTATGTACTCAAATTAATAGGTAACTACCCTCTTGATGAAAGTTAAAGAGGAGAGTTAAAAAGTTGGCTTAAAACTCAACATTCAGAAAACTAAGATCATGGCATCTGGTCCCATCACTTAATGGGAAATAGATGGGTAAACAGTCACTGACTTTATTTTTGGGGGCTCCAAAATCACTGTAGATGGTGATTGCAGCCATGAAATTAAAAGATGCCTACTCCTTGGAAGGAAAGTTATGACCAACCTGGACAGCATATTTAAAAGCAGAGACATTACTTTGTCAACAAAGGTCCGTCTAGTCAAGGCTGTGGTTTTTCCTGTAGTCATGTGTGGATATGAGAGTTGGACTATAAAGAAAGCTGAGCACTGAAGAATTGATGCTTTTGAACTGTGATATTGGAGAAGGCTCTTTAGAGTCCCTTGGACTGCAAGGAGATCCAGCCAGTCCATCCTAAGGAGATCAGTCCTGGGTGTTCATTGGAAGGACTGATGTTGAAGCTGAAACTCCAATACTTTAGCCACCTGATGCAAAGAACTGACTCATTGGAAAAGACCCTGATGCTGGGAAAGATTGAGGGCAGGAGGAGAAGGGGATGACAGAGGACGAGATGGTTGGATGGCATCACGGACTCAAGGGACATGGGTTTGGGTGGACTCGGAGTTGGTGATGGACAGGGAGGCCTGGCGTGCTGTGGTTCATGGGGTCGCAGAGTCAGACATGACTGAGCGACTGAACTGAACGGAACCCTTAATTAATAGTATAAACAGTACCCTTAAATTTGAAAAGAAAATAATTGGACTCTGGGGATTAAAAGAAATCAAGCATTTTTTATAACAGAAGTGATGTACTTGTATTCTTCTCTTCTCATTCAGGGTGCTTTTCTGACACTTGCGAAGAATCCGTTTTGCTAGCTGTGATTTCTGGGATTAGGGGCCATTATTTTTTAGCCAGGAGCACTTTTTCTCTCTGACATATTAATAAGAGAATAAGTCATTAAAAAACAAAGAAATCCTAGGAAATGTTCCAGATTACCGTTCTCTTTTGCCCTGCTGGAGAGGCACGCCTCTTTTTCCACTTCAGCATTTTGAAGACAGTTCTTTTAGGAGTGCAAGGTCTTCCCTTTATTGTCCCCTTGGTGGTCTTGTGTTGGTTTGGCTTGTCCTTGCACCAGTGCCTTTCATAGCTTCTGAAGTTGTTTAGACAGAAGGAATGTTTGTGCCTCTTCAAAGACAACACTGTCCAGATGTTGTGCTGTGACCAGGCCATGGAAGCAGACCTTTGTTTCCCTTCTTTGTTGCCATGCTTCCGGTGACTGATGTTGTCCAGTGAAATCTGAGCCATTTCTTAGCCCGGTTACTTGTCCCAGAAACCTCCCCTTACAGAATTATCCACAATATGTAAGCTAGTGGGGGATGAGCTCCATTCCCAGATGCCTGGGGCTTCCCACAGAGCTGAGCCTAAAGCTGGTTCCTCTGGATTGACTTCTTTGCCCTGCAGAGCTCAGAAGCAGGAAGTCCCCACATCTGTCTACTTACTGCTGGAGATGGGAGGCCCTCAGCACACTGCTGGGATGAGAAAAGAAAGCTCAGTGGAGGGTCCAGTTCTGACAAATAAGGAAATAAACTCAGAGGTTAAGGAAACAGGAAAGTGCTGCAAAAGTGAAGATCATAAAAATTGAGGGTGGCATGTGAATTGGCCCAACATTCTGACAGGCGATGTAGCAACATGTGCTAAGAACTACTGACCCATTAATTTTACTTGGAGGAATTTACCCTAGGGAAATGCCCAAAAATCCAGTTAGATATTTATGTTTGTCAATATGTTTTCTCCAGAAGTGAGCATTTAAAAAAATTTTTTTTGGTTATTTATTTGACTGCACTGAGTCTTACTTGCAGAACTTGGGATATTCAATCTTTGTTGTGGCATATTGGACCTTTGTATTTGCAGCTTGCAGAATCTTAGCTGTGGCATGCCAACTCTTGGTTGCGCGTGTGGGATCTAGTTCCCTGATCAAAGATTGAACCCTAGCCCCTTGCATTGGGAGTACAGAGTCTTAGCTCCCAGACTACCAGGGAAGATCCCCATGAGTGAGTATTTTTAAAATATTTAATCATCTAATGGTGAAAAGATTCTAAAATAAATTCTGGTAAACTCATATGATAGAATCCTATGTAGCCATTAAAAATAAAAATAATGTTTTCAAACGTAGAGATACAGGAAATGGCTTGTGACAAATGTTAACTGAAAAAAGCAAAGCTAATAGTTATGTGTATATATGATTTATAGTCTGTAAAAATAGTAGTATATTTGTAGTCTTTTTTATTGAATATATGTGCATAGAAAAGAATGGAAAGAATGCCACCTAAAGGTTAACAGCAATTTCCTGTGGATGAGAAGATTAGGAGAAATTTTTTCATACGTGTCTGTATTTTACAAAATTTCTAGGATAAGTGTATGCTATTTTTTCCCTAAGGAAAATGGCATTAAAGACAGAGTCTGTAGATTAGCAGTAAGGAGATAGTTTACAACTGCAGAAAGGCAAACCATAAATCACCATATGGAAACAGTAAACTTTAATGTATTTTAGAAGAATGTACACACAGTAATGAAGAACAGAAGAGAACATGGAGAGATGAAATGGTTAAGGCAGAACTTGTTGGTGAGTATCTTGATAAATAAGTGAGAGGATTTTAAACTAATCCTAGGAGTACAGTGCTAGGTGAAAACTCCTTATTTGTATAATGTGTCTGTGTGTCCTTGGGAATGTTACTTCACTTCTCTGTGTCTCAGTTTACTTATCTGTCAATGGTAGATAATAATAGTAGAACCTACCTCTTATGGTTTCTAAGGGTATTAGGTGAGTTAGTACATGTGAAGCACTTGTACTGTGCCTGGCACAGTACATGGTAAGTACATGTCATGGTAAGTACATGGTACATGGTAAGAGCTCAAAAAAGGACAACTATTACTGGGAATTCCCTGGCAGTCCAGTGGTTAGGACTCCCTGCTTCCACTGCAGGTGGCACCAGGTTTGATACCTGATCAGAACTAAGATCCCACATGCTCCAAGGCGAAAGTAAACTAATAAAAGACAGCTGTTGTTATTATTAATACCATTTATTATGCTACACTATTATTATTTCAAATAACAATATAACTTTCTCCAATGTCCAATAATAACTTAATAAATATGACTTCTTTCCAAAATCCCAATCTGTGGATTTTCAAATTGATATTTTCAATTAGATTAACCAGTATAAACTACTTTGCCAGACAACAGTTCAAATTCGATCATATCTCTTTTTCATCTTTTATTTAATCACTCAAATCCCCACTTGCCTATTAGCAGGAAGTCCAATATCTTTTTCTTGAGATTTCCTTCCTCCCCTCCCTCCCCTAGAACTGCCTAAGAGCCCTGGGGGCTTCCACTGGGATCTAAAAAAGCCAATTAGGCTCTAATATTCAGCATCCAAAAGCCCTGTCCACTAGCACACAGCAGTACCACCAAAGTACCACTGATTTGTGCCTCAAAGTCCCATGTTACTCTTATTCACTGCTGGGTTTGTTATCTGTGCTGGTCCTGACCTCAGAACAGCCTCCATCAGGGCCCTGCTTTTGGATGCCCAAAGTTTATGCACTTTAGTTTTTATCAGAAGTTGCACACTGGCAACCCATAGTCACATCCAGCTCTCAGACACATGGTTTGCTAAAGTGTGTTGGTATTTATTGGAAATGGTTGATGAGATTGGAAATGTCACCAAAAAAATCTTTATTTCTTGCTTCTATTGAAAAAGTGGAAGCTCTGATCACCCCAGGTCTATTCCCACATAACAACAACTGGCTGAAACTGAGAAAAGGTTTCCTCGAGAACTTCCCCAGTGGTCTAGTGCTTAACGATCTGCCTGCCAACGCAGGCATTTATTATGTTAGATCCCTAGTCCAGGAAGATCCCACATGCCATGGAGCAACTATATCTGTACACCACAACTACTGAAGCCCACATGCCTAAAGCCTGCTCCGCAACAAGAGAAGCCACCGCAGTAAGAAGCCCGAGAACTGCAATGAAGAGCAGCCCCTGCTTGCTGCAACTGGAGAAAGACTGTGTGTAGCAACAAAGACCCAGCACAGTCAAAAATTACATAAATAAATCTTCAACAAAAAAAAAAAGAGGCTCTCTGTCCAAAGAAAAAAAAGAGGTTTCTCTAGGTGGAACATGCTGTCTCTACCTTGGCCAAATCCCCACTAAATCCTGTTTTTCTTAAACAGTCTTATTTACTCTTCTGCACTACCTGCCCAGCTCCTATAGGCTTCTGAGTTTGTGGCCCCTTGACCTGGAAGTTCTTGGAGGAGTGTGATGGAGGGGAGATGCTAGTCCACTGTACACCCTGAGAATGTGTTGGCAGAAGTGGTGGAGCTTGTCAGTGTAGCAGGCAACGAATGACCTAAATCTTGGCAAAATGAAAGCTAGATGAGGGTTCTTATTTGCTATCTTTGCATCAATAATGAGTCACATGTTTCCTTAAAGATCAAAACCTTGGTTTCTACTTTTGTTACTTTTAATTTGATTTTTTAACACTTTTGCGATTGTAATTGAACACATCTTGAGTCACAAAGCAATAAAAGTCAGTACCATCTCTAACAAAAGCAAGACCACCTCCTCAAAAATCTCAGCCTTTACTAGTATCAAAGGCCTAGTAAAATCAGCAGGGAAGAGTCAAAGAGGTCAGAAACAACACTCCCTTTTGGTAACTAAAACTGAGACCAAAGAACACATTGCAAACCCATGAGAGCCCAAAGTTTGATCCAAGCCACTTTGTTTATTGAATTAAACCCTGGAGATAAACATAGAAAGCAAGATGAAAAATAGTCAGCACTCCACTGGAGGTGGTCAATAAGGCAAAGCTGGAGAAGAGGGCAGCTGGGGAAACAAAAGCATTCCCAAACGAATCTTCAGTATGTGGGACATGGTTCTGAATGACTTAAGATTCAATGAGGTAGTGACAATTATTTCTTCAGCAATTTGTTTGTCGCCTTATATTTCCATGAAATGACTACAGTGTGTCATATAAAATATGATACAATGAAAATTAAATGTGCATTTTCACTCTTCATTTTCTTAAAACCATACAAAGGCAAACAGAAATTTGAGACTCTGAGACTTCAAGGAAACTGTAGAGTCTCAGTAATTTGATTCTAAAAACAGATGCTTGACAAGAAGTTATATTTAAATCAACCATTAATCTATCAGGACATAATTTCTAAATTTAGTAACAGATAATCTTTCCATTTTATCCTCCCAATTACCATATACATAGAATCATACTTTATACTAACTAAACAAGATGCATTATTTGATTTTTAACCATACACAAATACCTTGAGGTTATGTTCCTTGAGTCTAAGAATTACGTTTTTGTTGGGTTTTTTTTTTAAGAATTATGTTTTAAATATCAAAGACAACTCTCAAGATGAGGAAGTGTGTTGGTGACCCACACATATCTGGAGGGTGAAAAGTTCAACAATCCTAGCAATAAACAGCCAAATGCTCTCTCTTTTATAGTAGATGTGGGCAGGATACTTTTGTGGAGTATGTAATGTTTGAATACATCTGCTTCGACATGGGAAATTTTGTCATGGTCTAGAACTAAAACCTTAAACCTTTGCATGGGTTTTTGTAAAAGTCAAAATAAATAGTTAAGTCAAAAATTAAGTTAAGTCAAAAATGTTAAAAGTGCATAATACATGCTCATAGTCAAATGTTCAGGCTATAAAAAGTATAAAGATTAAAAGACTATGAAAAACGTACAAAGAAGAGAGTTAGAATCACTATAATCCCACTACCCAGAGATGACTTCTGTCAATGTGTCTGGTGTACATTCTTCCAGATATTTTTTCAGTGAATAAATGTGTATTTGGACATATATTGGGTTGGCCAGAAATTTTGTTTGGGTTATAGAAAAACGCAAACGAACTTTTTGACCAACCCAATATTTCTCTTTTGCAAAACAGTTGCATGCCATATATATTATTTGTAAACGATTTTTACATAAACATACTTTATATAAACACTGGAGTAGGAAATGGCCACCCACTCCAGTATACTTCCCTGGAAAATTCCAGAGACAGAGAAGCCTAGCAGGCTACAGTCCATGGGTTTGCAAAGAGTCAGACATGACTGAGTGCACGTGCACACACACACAGACACACACACACACACACACACACACACACATATATATCAAACATATATTTGACACCACCCTTATGGCAGGAAGAACTAAAGAGCCTCTTGATAAAAGTAAAAGAGGAAAGTGAAAAAATTGGCTTAAAAACTCAACATTCAGAAAACTAAGGTCATGGCATCTGGTCTCATCACTTCATGATAAATAGATGGGGAAACAGTGGAAACAGTGAGAGAATTTATTTTGGGGGGCTCCAAAATCACTGCAGATGGTAACTGCAGCCATGAAATTAAAAGATGCTTGCTCCTTGGAAGAAAAGCTATGACCAACCTAGACAGCATTTTAAAAAGCAGAGACATTACTTTGCTAACAAAAGTCCATCCAGTGAAAGCTTTGGTTTTTCTAGTAGTCATGTATGGATGTGAGAGTTGGACTATAAAGAAAGCTGAGTGCCAAAGAATTGATGCTTTAGAACTGTGGTGTTGGAGAGGACTCTTGAGAGTCCCTTGGACTGCAAGGGGATCCAACTAGTCCATCCTAAAGGAAATCAGTCCTGAATATTCATTGGAAGGATTGATGCTGAAGCTGAAACTCCAACACTTTGGCCACCTGATGTGGAAGAACTGACTCATTGGGAAAGCCCCTGATGCTGGGAAAGATTGAAGGCAGGAGAAGGGAGGCCTGGCGTGCTGCAGTCCATGGAGTCACAAACAGTCGGACACGACTGAGTGACTGAACTGACTGAACTTATATATTTGCATATTACTAATAATTTGGAAATTATTTTCACTAAGTATATGTTATGGACATTTTGATTATACCATTTTAAATGTATATATTCAACTGTATTAGGAGGGAAAGCACTAGATAATGTCAGAATTTTTTACTTTAGGCTTTCTAATAGGTATATATTGGTATGAATATGCCTAGTTCTTCATCCTTTTATCAACATTTTTATCAGTGTTAAAATTAAATCCAATCTAATTTACTATTGTTTTGATTTATTTTTTTGATTACTAATAAGATTGAACATCTTTTCATATATTTATTGACCTTTTTGTATCCTCGTGTTCATCTTTTTCTTTGTTAAACTCTTGTAAACCAAGTGTTTTAACTCCTCAAATGCTACTCGTATTACAAATATTTTTCCAAGATTGTCACCTTTTTTTTTTTTACTTTGTTAAGTCTATAAATCTTTTCCTTTAGGGTTTTTGGCTCTGATGTTTACAGATTCTTTCTACATTTCAAGATTATAGAAATAGTCAATAAAATTTCTTCAAACACTCACATAAATTACTAAACATTTGATTTTATTTTCACCCAGTCTCCTTCACCCCAGCCCTGTGGGGAGAGGCTCAGAAGTAGGGTAAAGATCAGGGCAGCCAGTTTACACTCATTGTTTGAAAATGAAAACTTTTTTTCAAAAATATTTCTCTATCAGCAGGGATCAATTTTCTACAGCCACACCAAAACATTACGTAAAATGTTCTGCTGAGCTTTAAAGTAAAACAGCCAAGACATTTCATGGGTAAGGAGATTGTTCTGATTGGAGAAGGACAGAGGTGAGAGTGGAGACAGGCTCTCCCTGGTGAAACTTTGCTAAGAATTCCATCTCCTTCCCAAAATAAACCTCAACCCCAAGAGCAAGAAAATGACCTTTTAAATTAAATCAAGAGTTAATGGCTAGAAGTCCTGATTTAGATGCTGCATACCTCAAAGAACAGTTTTTGTGACTAAATAGGATTAACACTGAGCTAAGCAGAGATGGCCTTAAAGGTGATCTGAAGGATAAACACAAAGATGGTTCCAAGGCAGGGGGTCCAGTGTCGGGGAGAACTAAGGAAACAAACTATAGAAGAGAAAAATATTACTATACAAGAGAGTAAACTGAACATAGTAAAGAAAAACTATGATTGAAGAAGGAGTCTATAAGGATCTGCAGCAAAGCAGATGACCAACTATGAAAGCATTGTGGCAGGAGATGGTAACTTTCTGATGGAGGAGAAGGAAAGGTAAACGAAGTTGAGGGGCCTGAGTCACAAGGAGCCAAGCGTCCTTGGTGAGGTCAGCAACTGTTTAGGAAAAGAGTAGAGCTATATTTCAAGCAAAGGCAGAAATCACAATCAGTTGTCATTTTCACTCTTTAGTAAAATCAAGCAATTGTTTCCCTATATTTTATAAATTATGCTCAAATCTCTTTTTTTAAAGACTCTAGGAACCTCCAAGGCTCATTAGTTACGTCAAAAATTCCAAACTCCTGTCAAGTCCAGGATAGGAACAGCATATCTTCCAACAGATTTTACCTGAATACCTGCCTACCTAGTAGAATGAAAAGGGAGGGTGTTACAGTTGATCCTAAAAATAAGGGTGTTACGTGTGTGTGTGTGTGTGTGTGTGTATGATTTAACATCAACATCACCATCATTAGAGTCACTGCTCAATTTGTATGTTAGCATAATCTCATTATAAAAAAGCCAAATATTTATAAAATGTCAATAATTTATGCAAACAAGCCAAAATAGGTGAAATGATTGACAAAATTATTAGGATAATCAGAACCAAAAATAAAGTTCTCTACATAAGCCTGAAGACAGAATCTCTGAAATGCCCATTGTTATCTAATGATGGGAATGTTACCTGAAAACCGGGTTCACCTCTTAGTGGGTGTCAAGCCAAAAAAATGAAGACGGATTTATTACTTGCAGCAAATAAGAACACCAGGGACCTTTCCCATAGTAGAACTGGGGAAGTTTTAAGCTAATGATACATGCACCTTCATGAAGGGGTTTGGACAGAGGAGACTTCAGCTTAGAATTGGGGCAAAGGTCAACAGAGTTCAAGCTTTAGTTGACTGAAGTCAGGAGGGTCAGAATAGATTAGCATCATCATTCCTCAGGTTCTAACCAGTCTAGGATCTCAACATGTAGTTACGTCTCCACTCAGGTGGGAGCCTTAGTTCCTGCAAAACTCAAAGATGTGTATCAGATTCTGATGTACGCCCTTTGAGGAGGAAATAGAGTGAGAGAGAATGTTAGTCACTCAGTTGTAGCTGATGCTTTGCAACCCCATGGATAGCCCATCCATGGAATTCTCCAGGCAGGAATACTGGAGTGGGTAGCCATTTCTTCCTCCAGGGGATCTTCCTGACCCAGGGATTGAACCTGGGTCTCCTGCATTGCAGGCAGATTCTTTACCATCTGAGCCATCTAGGGTTCTGTCTTATTGCTAAATTCTGGTTTCTTGACTGTTTTTCCTTTGTTCCTATATTCCTTCACTTCCCTTAAGATTTATTGAGACTAGTTCAAGGGCAAACACTTTGGTCAGGCTTAGATCACAAAATGGCTTAGGCCAAAATTGGCTTATCTTATGTAAAGAAAGTCATGCCTCATTCTCTTTCTCTGGGGATCTCCTACCCTATTTGCTTATAGAAATACTTGCTTTAGACTTTTTTTCAAGAAACATTTATAGCACACATTTTGCTAGATGCTACCATGATTTGAAGGAGCCCACTGAGCTCTTTGAAGCAGTCTAATAAGGAGAGATAAAACAATTTCAAAATTACCTGAAACAAACTGTTAATAAAGAACCAAACCAAACAACAACAAAAAATATAGGCCCAAATGGTGTTACTTGTGCCCATGATACCAAACCTAGATTTAATATCTAACCTAATTGCAGTTTCAACTTACACCAGAAATGTAATCAATCAACCAGTCTGGAGTTTTCTATTCAGCACCAATGAAGTAATCTACCACTTGGGCCCTCTCTACACCTAAGAGAAGAAGAGTCAGTCTGCATGATAAAACCTTTGCTGTTCCCTTTCCACATCCCACCAAAAGATTTCCTATCCAAAAAATAACTCTTTCTTCCCTTTTGCTATTAGCTCCCTTGCCCCACGCTTCTTCCTATAAAAGCCTTCTATTCTGTATAACCCCCTTGGAGTGCCCATCTACTTGCTAGATGGGATGCGGCCCCATTCATGAACTGCCCAATAAAATCAATTAGATCTTCACAATTATTCAGTTGAACTTTTGTTTTTTTTAACAAGCTTTGATAAAGGGATAAGCCAGGTGATAAGGAAGCACAAACAAGCAACAACCTGGGATAAAAAGTCTGCATGCTGTCACCACCACATGTTGCTTGTGCAACCCTTTGCAACACTATGGACTGTAGCCCACCAGGCTCCTCTGTCCACGGGATTCTCCAGGCAAGTGTACAACAGTGGGTTGCCATGCCCTCCTCCAGGGAATCTTCCAAACCCAAGGATTGAACCCACCTCTCTGATGTCTCCTGCACTGGCAGGCAGGTTCTTTAGCACCACTTGGGTAACTTTGTGCTACAATGAAAAGTCAGAGAAAGTTTCAAAAGGGAGTTAACATTTGAGCTGAGTCTAAAAAGCTGATGATTTCACCAAGCATAGATGGAAGAAAGGCTCTCCAGGGAGGGTGTATAAAGGCATACAATTACCGGGAGTTGAACAAATCAAGATGGGTGCAGACGGTCTCCTATCATGGCTAGAGCTCAGGAAAGTCACCCAGCTGGGGTGGCAGCACAGAAGGCACAGAGGCTGGACGGGACCAGCTCAGGAGGGCTGGGAAGCCACGCCACAAGGCTTGGGTCACCAGACCTTCACTTGGTTCAACACTTTTCCTCTTTTTTCCTTCGTTCTTTCGGTTTTACTCAAATACAACTGACATGCAGCATTGTGTAAGTTTAAGGTGTATCCCTCGTGGCTCAGATGGTAAAGAATCTGCCTGCAATGCAGGAGATTCAGGTTCAATCCCTGGGCAGGGAAGATACCCTGGAGAAGGGAATAGCAACCCACTCCAGTATTCTTTCCTGGGAAATTCCATGGACAGAGGAGCCTGGCAGCCAAGAGTTGGACACAACTGAGTGACTAACACATCACACCACAAGATGTACAACATAATGACTTGACTCACACATACTGTGAAATGATTACCACAATAAGGTTAGTTTACCGCCATCATCCCATGAAAATACAAAAGAAAAAACATGTTTTTTTCCTTATATCTCCTCCACTTCTAACTTGGCCTGAAATAGTTAAAATGAACAACATTCCTTTCTACATTCGCGAAACAGACAAAAACATTCTTGTTCTTAAAGAAATATAGCAATTAGTGTGAACACTGAAACTAAATAGTCTGCTTTCAAATCCCAGTTTTGACCCTTCAGCAGCTGGATGGTCAAGTTATTTTCCATTTCTGTGGCTGGGTTTTGTCATTTATGAAGTAAGGAAAACAGTAGTACCTGCCCTGGTTTGTGCTAAAGATTAGTGAGTTAATATACATTGAGATACTTGAAACATAGCTGATAAATAGTCAGCATTCAATAAGTATTAGATATTACTGGGTTATTAGGTTGTATTTGCATATTCAGAAACTAGTAATATGCTTTTAAAAGTTTCTTTTTCATCTTGTGCCTTCCCACTGATCCTCTGATTAGACCACATGTGATTTTTGTTTGCTTTCAGCATCCATGCTGGGTAGCCTCAGGACAACATCCTTCCTTAAAAATTACTTTTGAAACAGAGCAGTCTGTTGTATCGTCAGACTGGTCTTGTTTGATCATTGTCCAGGCTGGCTGCAAATAAAAAATGAATGGACAGTTCATAGTCAGTTCAGCTGTACCACCCAGATCAAAACCTGGGCCAGGAAAGGCTGCTCACTTGGAGAAGTCTCAGCCTAGGGCCCCCAGATTATGGCATGGTGGAGGTGGACTTTCTACTTTCAAAAGCAGTGACACCATGACATCATAACTACACTGGAGGCAAGACATTTAACTTTCTGAAACAACAGTTGGCCAACTCTGTGGGGAGTAAAAATAATAAAAAGGTGTCAGTTATAAGCATGGGATAGAAATCAGTCAGAGGCTGCACATGGAATAAGTAGATAGCTGTAAGAGGCATTTTTGAGTTTGTTCCAGATCAGTTCAGTTCAGTTCATTTCAGTTGCTCAGTCGTGTCCAACTCTTTGCAACCCCATGAACTGCAGCACGCCAGACTTCTCTGTCCATCACCAACACCCAGAGCTTGCTCACACTCATGTCTGTTGAGTCGGTGATGCCATCCAACCATCTCATCCTCTGTTGATCCCTCCTCCTCCCGTCTTCAATCTTTCCCAGTATCAGAGTCTTTTCAAATGAGTCAGTTCTTCACATTAGGTGGCCAAAGTATTGGAGTTTCAGTTTCAACATCAGTCCCTCCAATGAACACCCAGGACTGATTTCCTTTAGGATGGACTGGTTTGATGTCCTTGCAGTCCAAGGGACTCTCAAGAGTTTTCTCCAACATCACAGTTCAAAGGCATCAGATCTTTGGCACTCAGCTTTCTTTATGGTCCAACTCTCACATCCATAAACAACTATTGAAAAAACCAAAGCTTTGACTAGACACACCTTTGTTGGCAAAGCAATATCTCTGCTTTTTAATATGCTGTCTAGGTTGGTCATAGCTTTTCTTCCAAGGAACAAGCGTCTTTTAATTTCATGGCTGCACTCACCATCTGCAGTGATTTTGGAGCCCAGCGAAATAAAATCTGCCACTGTTTCCATTGTTTCCCCCTCTATTTGCTATGAAGTGATGGGTCCGGATGCCATGATCTTAGTTTTCTGAATGTTGAGTTTTAAAACAACTTTTTCACTCTCTTCTTTCACTTTCATCAAGAAACTCTTTAGTTCTTCTTCACTTTCTGCCATAAGGGTGGAGTCATCTGCATATCTGAGGTATTGATATTTCTCCTGGCAATCCTGATTCCAGCTTGTGCTTCACCTAGCCTGGCATTCTGCGTAATGTATTCTGCATTTAGTTAAATAAACAGGGTGAAAATATACAGCCTTAAAGGACTCCTTTCCCAATTTGGAACCAGTCTGTTGTTCCATGTCCAGTGTTAACTGTTGCTTCTTGACCTGCATACAGATTTCTCAGGAGGCCCATAAGGTGGTCTGGTGTTCTCATCTCTTAAAGAATTTTCCAGTTTGCTGTGATCCACACAGTCAAAGGCTTTGACGTAGTGAATAAAGCAGAAGTAGATGTTTTTCTGGAACTTCCTTGCATTTTCTATGATCCAATGGATCTTGGCAATTTGATCTCTGGGTCTTCTGCCTTCTCTAAATCCAGTTTGAACATCTGGAATTTCTCAGTTCATGTACTATTGAAGCCTGCCTTGGAGAATTTTGAGCGTTACTTTCTAGAGTGTGAGATGAGAGCAACTGTGCAGTAGTCTGAGCATTCTTTGGCATTGCCTTTCTTTGGGATTGGAATGAAAACTGACCTTTTCTAGGCCTGTGGCCACTGCTGAGTTTTCCAAATTTGCTGGCGTGTTGAGTGCAGCACTTTCACAGCATCATCTTTTAGGATTTGAAATAGCTCAGCTAGAATTCCATCCCCTCTAGTAGCTTTGTTCATAGTGATACTAACCACAAATGGGTGCAGTTAGTTGCCACTTTGGCAACCTATGTTTCATGCTCAAATGTATGATTTACAATGAACTCAATAAAGGCATGGTGTCCCAAAGACAATAAAATATCAATTTAAGAGTTGTCTCTTAAACATTTAAAACAAAGTCCCAAAGTAGACATTTACAAAAGCTGCAGCTGACACTCCTTTTTTCAATTCCACCGTATCTGGCCATAACCTGACATTTTATCCAAGAGCACTGTAAGAGAAAGAGGATTCCAGGCTCACGGGCCACTTCTGAACTCCAAGACAGGAGCCACATGGTGTGACATTCTCTAGGGCTCTGTGTGGTCAATAGTAATTTCTGGAGAAAGAACTCTGGTTTTCTTAATATTTAAAAGAACCTCAGCATTCATCTTTCCCAATGAGGTCATTATAAGATGAAGGAAACTGAAGCACAGAGAAGTCAAGTGACTTGCCCAAGGTTATTATCGGTGACAGGGCTAGAGCCCAGGATAATTGACTCAAGGGCTTTTTGTTGGACATGTTGATTAAATCACATGAGTGCCAGCAAACTCATAGCAAACATTATTTAGCTAAATAGCCCAGGCTTCACCTGCCTTTGAGTACAAGCTAGGTCATATGGACAAAGTCTCCTAAACTTTGTCAGTCCCATTCTTCTACCTGTGCATTCAGGAATTTAACCCCCTCCCAAAGGGTCCTTTGCTTTCTCCTGCTCATAGACAGACTGCAGTGCACCAGCCCCTGACGGGAGATATAGGCTTTCTGTTAGTCCAGCTGCCCTGCTCTGGGTCTTCCCTGATGTTCCCCTGGCTCTATTTCTGCAGACTGGTCTCTGATCCAGAATGAACACTGTGGTCTGGGGGACTGGGGTGGGGCTGAAGTGGGAAAGGAGGGCATGTGTAGCTCAATGAGTGCTGGCTTTGGCCACCTTTGTCCTAAAGCAGGACTGTGTGTACCCCAAGCTTCCAGTCTGTCTGAACAAGGACTCTGTTACTTGCTCTGGCATCAGTCCCACAGGGGCTCACAGCCAGGCCCTCAGCCATAGGCCAAAGTGAAGGGAAAGTCTGAAGCAATTATCTAGCCAATTCTTGTCTTCTTATCCTTCCACGGTCTTTATCTTCCCTCACGCCTCTTCAGCAGAAACAAAACAGGAGCAACAACATTCAACATCTCCTTCCTCAATCACCCCGAAACAAAAAGTGCCCACTCGTATGTGTTTGAACTTGTACAGTGAGGTCTTTGAAAGGATGTAATTGCCTAACCCTGAGCACCAGAACATCTGAGTGCCAGATCTGCCTCAGAGAAGATAATGGAATGATATCATAAGCTGATCATAAACTTAAATAAATCACTGGTGGAGTGGAGGTGGGGAGAGGAAACACCATTTTAAGAGATGCTTGTCTTAGCTTACATTCCCTCAGGAGTAGGAGTTGAGGAGAAAATGGGTGAAAGGCAATCCCAGAATGCACCAGTGAGGAAGTATGATGACAAAGAAAAGAGAAAAAACAGTAAAAGGTATGTTAATAAGTAGGTTATTAACTGTGAGCTATGGGGGCTCAGTTCTGCTGAAAACCCTCTCAAAAACTATGAGGAACTTGCCTCAGAATCAGAGCCAGGACCTGGGAGGAATGAATGAAGCAGTCAAGGTGCAAAATTTAAGGAGAGCAATCACTCTTGTTGAAGAGGAATATTTTCCCTCCACCCTTCTAGGTTCCTCTGGATGACCTATAAGTAAATTGACATAAGACAAATTAACAGGAGAAAACCCAAATTAATGTATGTCCCGGAACTCCTTAAGAGTATAAGGCCCAAGAACAAGTTAGGCAATCAAGACTTACATGCCATCTGAGAAGAAGAGAATCAGGTAGAGGTTTGGGGCTTCAGAGAGAAGGAAAATGATTTACAGGAAGATGGGGAAAACAAATGTTTGGTAAACAAATGTTTGCTCTGCCATGCAGACAATAGGACACAAAGAAGACTTTGCCCTCCAGGCCCTGTCAAGTTCCCCCTGTAATCCTGAGCTCATATTTGTAGATACCTCTATCAGTAGTGCCCTGTCTGGACTGGTTCTTTTATGTAAATTCTTTCAGGTGGTTAAGAGGGAGGCAAAAGCAATAACTTTTCCAGTATTCTGTTTCTTAAAACAATCATCCTAAAATAATCCTCCTGTCAAAGAGACACATCTTAGGAGTAGGGAAGGATATTTTCTTCCCTTATAGTACCACCACTGCAAGCTCCCCAAGAAGTTTCACAATCCAAAAGTTGAATTGGTAGACTGTTTCATCTTACTGAATCAGTCTCTTAGTCCTGACAATAAGTTAGTTCAGTTAAACTCATTTCAGGAGACCATGATGCAGTGAGGTTCCCCAAGATAGGCCTACGGTAGAAGCAATTGGGTATTTAATTAGAGGCATTTCTATGGAAACAAAAGAAAAAAATGGTTAGTGTTTGGAGCAGACCATAATCTTATTTTCAAACTTCTGAAGGCAACCAGTTGAGAAGATTTCTAGATGCCCAGTTCAAAGCATTTAGATAAAATGAGAGCAGGCAGTGACAATCAGATTTCCCTGGTTTGTAGATTGACTGAATGTCTCTTATGATGTTATCAGACATAGTGGTAAACATTCTGACTGACTCACACAGCAACAGGCACAAAGAAAATTGTCTAAACATGAAAAGTTATTTACAACAGCCAGGGCATGGAAGCAACCTAAATGTCCATCAACAGGGGAATGGATAAAGAAGATGTGGTACATATATACATGAATATTACTCAGCAATAAAAGGGAATGAAATAGTGTCATTTGCAGAGACATGGATGGACCCAGAGATTGTCATACATGAAGTAAGTCAGAAAGAGAAAAATATCTAGATATAGAAAAGTGGTATAAATGAACCTATTTACAAAATAAAGTCACAGATGTAGAGAACTAACTTATGGTTCCCAAGGGTGGGGTGGGTAATGGGACGAATTGGGAGATTGGGATTGACATATATACACTATAAAGTATAAAATAGATAAGTAATGAGAACTTGTGGTATAGCACAGGGAACTCTACTCAATGATCCATGGTGACCTAAATGGGAAGGAAATCTAAAAAATAGTGGATGTATGTGTATGTGTAATTGATTCACCTTGCTATACAGCAGAAACTAAAACATTGTAAAGCAACTATATTCCAATAAAAATAACAATAATAATAAACATGAAGTATTGTGATGATTTGTCTGAAGTTTATAGCTTTGACTAGCTTCAGTTTGTAGGACTTCAGGAAAAGAGAAATTTTAGTTCTCAGTGATTTCAAGTCAAAAGGATGGGAGAAATTGGGAATGTTAACTTGGAAATTTATAGCCAAATATGAGACAGCTAGAATAATCGTCAGGATCTAGAACAGTTCACATGTAGATAATAAACCTCAAAGATAATGGACAATATTAGAATTTAATATCCACAAATGTATCACTGAAACATAATCTTTCTCTCTAAAATGACAGGCAAATTGAGACTAATTTGTTTGCAAAAATAGGTCTAGCTTCAATACACATGGCCTAGTCATTTACAAAAGTGAAGCAAGAATAGTAATTGATCATATAGGCTTTTACATTTACTTTGCTGGAATTTTTCATAAGGAATTTCACATTGCACATGCCTTAGTGACTGAACAATAGCAATGCTAGGAAGCCAAGCCAAGAATTTGCCACTAGACTTACCTGCAATACCTACAGATTTGGATGAACTTCTCTCTTCCTGAAGTGCTCAAAACAACTTGCGGTTCCTGCACCTCCCAGGAAGTAACCTTCTTTACTCACCTGGTGAGACTGCTGGGAACCCTAAGCAAGATATTAGGCTGTTTTTCCAAGGGGCTTTTAATTGGCTTCATAAAGTCAACTTTAGTTCCTTAAGGCTGTCTGGTAATATCTGAGTCTAAGCATGCTCTCTCAAATAGGACACTGCAGTCAAAGCCCTGGCAATACAACCAATGTTTCTTATTGTGTCCTATTTCAAGAAGAACAGACTCTTATTGAACTTATGCAAATAACTACATTGCCATGAAAATAAGAATACTCATGGAGAGTTTCTGAACTCTGGAGGAATCAGGTAGGGAGAAAAAGATAGATGTTTCTATTCTACTTATAAAGATATAATTTACCAAATTACTCTAGGTCATAGTTAACTTCTTTATAGTTAGCTTAAGAGGAAAGGCTTCCTTATATTTGGAAAATAAAATATTTTTTAAAAATCAGCGATGTTTAAAGTAAAATAAAATTGCAAAAAAATTATAATCATCTTTATCAGTTCCTTTAGTCCCATGTAATTAATTGTTATTGATCTTGATCTTTTATTACCAGATTTATGAAGTTATCAATTTCTCCATTAGGATTCTGTAAATTTTTACCCAGTTCAGTGGTACAATCTGAAAGTTTAGACTTCCCTGGTGGTATAGAATCCACCTGCCCATACAGAGGACACAGATTTCATCCCTGGTCAGGGAAGATTCCACATTTTGCGGCTCAGCGAAGCCTATGTGCCACAATTGAGCCTGCATGCTGCAACTGCTGAAGCCAGTGCGCTCAGAGCCTGTACTCTGCAACATGAGAAGCCGTTACGAGAAGCCCATGCACCACAACTACAGGGCAGCCCCCACTCTCTGCAACTAGAGAAAGCCCCCGTGTAGCAACAAAACCACAGCAAAACCAAAAATAAAATTAATTAATTAATTTTTAAAAATCTGAAAGTTTATCAGAAACTTGTTTTCTGGAATATGTGTGAGAAGTCCTTCCCATGAATCTCTTTGAAGATGAAGCATATTTGCAAAAGCATCAGAGTAAAACGACTCCTGTCTATAGATTATAGTGAAAGTGAATTCACTCAGTCGTGTCCAACTCTTTGCGACCCCATGGACTGTAGCCTACCCGGCTCCTCCATCCATGGGATTTTCCAGGCAAGAGTACTGGAGTGGGTTGCCATTTCCTTCTCCAGGGGATCTTTCGAACCCAGGTCTCTTGCATTGTAAGCAGACGCTTTTACTTTCTGAGTCACCAGGAAAGTCGTCTATAGATTACAAGACCTTAAAAGCCTATTGTTAGAGTTCACTTGATAAGGAAGTGTGGTTATTTTTGTGATGAACAACACTTTAAGATAACTGAACTTATGATGACAACATTACACCAGGACACACTGGATTTTTAGTAATTTCACATAATTTTTGAAACCCTTATAACGTATACTTATAGAGATACAACATACAGAAGACTTAGTATTACTTCTTATTTGACAATGGTTTCCATGTAATTTAAAACACCAAATAAGATTAATTAGCTAAACTTCTCCCTTTCTATAAAGAGAGAGAACACATATTTCAAAATGTTCCAGGAAAATTCTTGAAAATTTCAAAGTTAATCTGAGATCAAAAAGGACTTCATTTAGAATTTGGTTTTGGGAAGTCTTTCAAAAACATCAAAAGGTTTTAAAACAGTTGGTCAAATAGAACCATAGACGACTGTGAAAAACACTGTTATCTACTTAATCATACTAAGATTTTATAGGCAAATACAGAAAATTACATAGTTCTAAGCAAACTTACTCTTAATATAAAGAAGATTTGGTTTACTTAAGTAATCAAAGACTTGATGAAGACAGAAAACACAGGAAATTATTTTGACAAAACATAGTTATCCTTGTTTTCTAGGCAGGCTGTTTTTAAAAATAAATAAAAACCTTTTACATTTCTTATCAAGAGCAGACTAATAGTTCAATAACACTTTACCCTTTTAACAGAGAAAACCCAATTCTAATTTTTCACTAGATTACCTCTGATATTAACATTCATTTACTTAAATAAATTCATTCCAATCTTATCTAGTCCTGATCACACTTACAATTTCTTTCCAAATACGCCTTTTTCCATAAAGCTTCTACAACTTTCTGTGTCTAGTTTGTCACTTGTTTTCTTTTCCATTTACAAATAATCAGTTTTAGGACAAAATCACTTTCATATCACCCAACAAAGAAAGTATCTCCATATTTCACACTTTTTCTTACCCCGAAATATATTCTATTTTCCATGTATGCAGAATTGCTTACCGCATCACTTCTAGTAGTTTTAATCATGTGCTAGACTACTTAACCCTTAGAAGCCTTAATTTATAATAACAACTAAGACGTAAGCAATTACGAATATACCAGCATTCTTTTTATTGACAAATGTATGAATACGTTTAGAAATTTCTAGAAACATATGTTTCCTCATAACAATGTTTTCAAATTGGCCCAAAACAGGTTTACAAACATCTTTAGTTCCTCTGTAATAAGAGGTCAAAAGTAGGTAAACTTAGACTTATTCAGCAATTAATGTTTCAGTATTTTAACTTATTTGGAAGTGATTTAGATATTCAAGGAACTTAGCTCATTAAGTTCCTTAATTTAACTTAACTTAGCAGAACACTAAGGTTTCTAGTAACCAAAAAGATTTTGGAAGTTATTTTAGAGTATATATACAATGATATGTAATTATTATTTAAAACATTGATCTTATTTATATCTATTTAATTTTATTTATTCTAAATGATTACATTTAAATTACCTACAGAAAAAATACTTCATGAGACATTTAACAAAGTCAACCATCAACACAAGCTTTTTTTTCTGGCTGACAAATTTTGTAATAGAGATAACATGAATTTATTTGACTTTTAGTGAATCTAAGTAGAATAAAAGTAACAAAGCACTGGTAATGCTAAAGACATGCTTGTTTTCATGAAATCAATAAATTTGTTTTTATTTTCTAAAGATTAATCCTAGATCACAAGAACTTGAAAAACATTTGATTCATGTTGATGTATGGTAGAAACCAACACAATAATGTAAAGCAAATATATTCCAATTAAAAATAAATAAATTTAAAAAACGAATCACTTCCCTAGGCATTCCCTGGTGGTCCAGTTTTTAGGAATCTGCAAGGAGCATGAGTTCAGACTCTGGTCAGGGAACTAAGATCCTGCAAACTATGCAACATGACCAAGGGGGAAAAAAAGAAAATTTACCTCTCTGAAGTTTGTAGAACATTTACATCTCAGAGGCACAGGGAAGAAATGTAGGTTCTCCAAGAAAGGCTTTGGTTTCCTAAAACCAGAATACTTAGAAGCCTTTCCAATAAATCTTCGAGTTGAGTTGCTTGCGAAAACACAGACCTATCTATCGACTTATGTTGTATGCTTTTCTTTCTCTTTGGGTGCATTTAACTTAGGGGATCCAACTAGTCTATCCTAAAGGAAATCCATGGCTGATTCATGTCAATGTATGGCAAGAGCCACTACAATATTGTAGAGTAATTAGCCTCCAACTAATAAAAATAAATGGGAAAAAAAAAATAGAATAGAATAAATTTAAAAAAAAAAAAAAGAAAGGAGAAAAGGAAATCAGTCCTGAATATTCATTGGAAGGACTGATGCTGAAGCTGAAACTCCAGTACTTTGGCCACCTGAGGGGAAGAACTGAATCTTTGGAAAAGACCCTGATGCTGGGAAAGATTGAAGGTGGGAGGAGAAGGGGACAAAGGATGAGATGGTTGGATGGCATCACCGAACTGATGGACATGAGTGTGAGCAAACCCTGGAAGTTGGTGATGGACAGGGAAGTCTGGTGTGCTGCAGTCCATAGGGTCGCAAGGAGTCAGACATGACTGAGAGATTGAACTGAGCTTAGGGGATGAGGTGTAAAATTTTCTTATTAGGTTCTGAATATCAGCTGTGGTTATGAGTTCAGTCAGACCAGTGGCCTTCTATTTTGCTTTCTGCCTTCTATAACAAATCTTTCAACAAAGCTATTTTGAAATTTAGAAGCCTTTTGAAGTTTCCTGCATACCAATTAAAATAGGTATCCTTTTCTCTTTGTTTGATTTGGGAGCCCTTGCTTTTAAGTGCACTCTTTAAATGATCTTATCTAATTGGAATGTTCCTCAAAATGGTCATTGTAATTCTAGGTTGTAATTTCCTTGAGGGCTGGCTGCAGTTTGGTAGGGCTCTAGTTGCAACTGGGATTTAACTCACATTTTCTGTTCAGCTATATCTAGCTACAAACAGGGTGGAACACACATTTTTGTCTGGCCATCTTTTTTTTTTTTTTTTGGTAGAACTAAATCATAGTTCTTAGATATTCAAAATTATTTTTATTTTCCCAATTTTCAAATAGTTCCTCTTGTTCTTTTTCCTTCTTATTCTTAAGCACAGGACAATTGTAATTCCAATGTTCTGATTTTTCACAGAATCTGCAAATATCTGAAGGCAAATAGGAACAAGTTTAAGTAATCTTCTACTTTAATTCTAATTTCTGTCCTTGTACCTTATTAAGGATGTCCCTCAGGCTAGCTGTTATATAAGATGATTATATAAGACAATTGTTTACAAAGAGAGGTATCTAATTTTTTTTTCTTTCAAATATAGCCAAACCACAGGATCCATAACCTGGCCATTGATGAGTTATAGGACCTCTGAAATAGTGACTCAAACTAATAAATCTTTTTATAGTTTAAACAAAGATACAAGAGGCATCCCATACAAGAGTGCAAAAGATGCAGCCCTTAAAAGACCCAGAAAGTTCACTCCCAGAATTAGTCTAAGAAAGCAAAGACCTGTTGTCACCTGAACTAAGAATGGTGCAGCGCAGATGGTATCCCACAAGAATATAAGACATCTCCAGTCACAGACCCACTAATCTGTGGCAGCAGGCAGGCGCTATTTGACTCTTCCAGCACTAATAAGACAACACAGGTTGGAAAGACAAGGTCCCTCATTGGAATTATGACAAATTTCCCCTGAGAGCTATCACCGTGGAACAAAGAGACACCAGTTGCAAGCCCAGGTTGTTAACTGTACTTCTGACAAACTGGCTACAGCTGTTTGGAATCTCAGTCCACTACACTGACCACCAAATACATGCTGGAACATGTACCTTTCAGCTGGTGGAGATCAGAGTACTCTCACTGGTCATAAAGCTATGATCTCAACATACAGAACAAGACAAACAATACAACAGACAAAGAAAAGCAGTGACCATCTTTGGGAAGAAAAGTATCAATAAAAATCAAGAGTAGTCATTAACCAAACTTTCACCAGGATCTCTGTGACTTAAGGAACTAGTTCCATAAATATTTTCTCCTGCTAATCTAAATTTAGAAAAAGAAAATAAAGGACTCTTACCATTATGACTTTCAATAGACCCTGCAGGCAGAGATTTGGGAGACTGATGTAGTAAGAGTCTTACATTATGTTGACTGAATCTCTTAGCAGTAATAGCCTCAGAGCAACTAGTGTCAGTGCTAGTTAATCCTGCCAACTATGCCAGTTGTTGGGGAGAAAAACTTTTCCTATACCTTTCTAGGTCTTCTGGCTGGCCTAACAACTAAATTGACACAAGACAGATTAACAGGAGAAAAACCAAATTTATGTACATATGGGAACTCCATGAGAATTTGAGATCCAAGGACAAGTTAGGCAATTGAATTTACATGCCATCTGACAGAAGAAGAGGGTAGGAGGCTGGGACTTCAAAGGGGAGAAAAACAATTTAAAGGAAGATGTGAAAAACAAATGTTTGGTAAACATATGCTTTGATGCCACTCAGGGACAATGGGACAATGCAGAGGATTTTGTTTCCCAAAGCCCTACCACATGTGGCCCATATTCTTTGTAGATATCTCTGGTGCCACTGTTCTTCCTGGAACCAGAACTTTCATCTAAATTCTTTTAGTCAGTTAAGGGGGAGGTAAACAAAAAACAAAACAAAATTTCCTATATCGTCTGTATTTCCTAAAAACAACCGACCTAAAATCTCATGCCAAAGAGACACATTTTGTTGTGGCATATTTTGCTCCCTTACACCCAAGGTCAGTCATCTTCAAGTCATGCCAAAGCAGAGATAGCCCTGCCCAGAGTCATTCCACGGGTGGACGGGAAGACTGGTTTTATCCGCTGATTTCCATCTCCCATTGCTTGAGAATTGCCCCGTGCCCTATGGGTGCTGATGCCCCTGGACTTCTGGGCTGAGCCAGTGTGAGGCTCTACAAGCTCTTCATAATGCCAAGAAAGCCCGTACACAGAGAAAAGAGAACCAGGTGCTTGGGTGGGAATCTGTCTATGTTGTGGAAACTATCTTCAGCAGGAATCAATGAGCATGGACGGACAGAAGGGATAGAACCATGGCATCAGTTGCATCTGCAACATGCCTTACAAGTACCAGCAGCTTCTTAAATATACATCAAAATTATGAAGCTCATATGCAGACCCCAATATTATTAAATATTTGGGCCACCTATAACTCAGACAATCTCTCAAACCCAAAGCAGGCTGAAGGCAAAAATATTCTGCACTTAGAGGTACAGGATTTCAAATATACGAGCTTTAGAAAATTAACACGACTTGCAGCGTCACTTGGGTCTTAATAGTTTCCCTGGAAGAAAGAGGTCATTTTTAAAGTCCCATTCTTCAGACTTTGGCACATGTAGTGGGTTCCATATTCATCTCAAAGGATATGTGTGCATATACCTAACTTATACAAAATTCAGAGTGGGAGAAATCCCTTTATCTATATTTTTTTGTTCCTCTTTCAAACTAGACCTTGGCCTCAGGGAAAGGAAGGCTTAACAAAAACACAAAGAAAAGAAAATAATTGTTCACACTTATTTTTCCCCATTGTTTCTCTTCAAATTCAACTATACTATAGTGGGCACTCAATAAGTGAATGAGTTAATAGATTATTGATAAGGAAATTATTGGACCAGGTCATTATAATAGTGGATTGATAGCAAGGGATTTAGACATTTAAAAAAGAACTGTGTAAGAATTAGGGCCTCAAATTTTCAATGCTGTAACTGGACAAAGGGGAGTCTAAGTTGTTGGTAGCAGAGGGAGGCTTCTGATGTGTCTCATGTGTGAGTTAACTAGAGGCCTCTAAATACGGAGACTCACATCTTTCCTGTATTGGGTTAGGTTATACTTAGCTACCTCTTTCTTGGTTTATTCACTCTTTGGTGGAGTATATCCTTCAGGAGCTTCTTGAAAAAACTTGCATCAAAACTACATTTTTAAGGATCTTATATAACTTTATTCCAGACAAATTTTATTGGTAGTTTGATTGAGTATAGCATTTAAGATTGGAAAACATTTCTCCTAAAAATGTGGAAAGATTGCTTTTATGGTTTTCTAGAGTCTAGGGTTGCCATTGAGATGTTAGATGGCATTCTGGTTCCTAATCCTTTGTGTATGATTGGTATCTTATTCTTTCTCCTCTCCTTCTCCCACTGGAAGATTTTAGGAGCTTCTCTTTGAGCCAATGTTCTGAGATTTCACAAAAATGTGCCTTGGTACAGGTCTTTTAAAATTCATTATGTTGGCCAGTCATTTGGCCCTTTTATCCTAGAGACATAGACTTCAATTCTGAGACATTATCTTTTATTTCATAATGCCTATATCCTCCTCCTCCTTATTTCTTTTCTTTCTTTTTTGCTCTTTTTCTGGAACCTACTTTTACTCAAATTTGAACTTCTTTGGACTGATCTTCCCATTTTTTTGCTTATTTTCTCCCATTTTAATCTCATTGACATTTTGTGTTATTTTAATGGATATTTCCACAAATTTATTCATCGAACTGTCTACTTAATTTTTTTTGCCTTCATATTTTTAATATTTTATTTATTTTCTGACTGCTTCTTTTTTATAGAGTTTCATTTTTGTTTCATGGTTACAAAACAACTCATTTCTCTGAATGTAGTAACTAAAAGGTTTATCTATAAATGTTTCTCCAGCCACTGTCTTGTTTCTCTTTTCCTTTGACTTGCTTTTATCTTTTCTGTTTGTCTGTCTATGTCTTTTAGAGAGTCAGTATATGGACTGGTGGATTTCACTATATGATGATTGTACCTGTTAATGGCGATTGTGTTGGGGGGACTCCAAAAGACAATATCACTTGTTATTTTCTTTGGGGTAGACCAGAGAAAAGTTCTTTCATTTCCCATCTAGGGGGTATATTAATTACTATGGCTATTGACATTCTGAGATCCTTTCTTAAGGAGAAGGCTGCCAGTTGCTAGAGACTGGGAGAGTTCACACCAGCTCATAGACTTGCAATTAATCACCCTTCCACTGTGTCTGGTGTTCCCAACACTGGCATCTTCAGTCTCCGTACAGGAGAGGTAGTTCACTTGGATTCTAGTCATGAAAGAAGGAATCTGGTGGTCAACTGCTCTTTGTGCAGACTTCTCAACCAATTTCTTCATATTTTCAGCCTTACCCCCTGTGCTTTATGCCTCTAATTCCTGAGCCTTTTGAAGACTGCAACTCATGTCAGCTCCCGTCTTGTTGGCTAGCCCCTCTGTTGGTACCTGGGTTTCTCCTTGGTAAGACTGTTACCTTTCATCTACCAACTTTCCATCTTTCAGAATTTTGCTGACATTTCTCTCCTGCTGTCATCTTATCTCCTTTTCCCTGTGAATTTCTACCTTTCTAAATTTACAATTGTGTTAGTTTGAGTCCTTTGAGCAGCAGATGTCAAGATTGGATTATACATACAAGAGGTTTATTTAGAAGAAAGGGGGGGCAGCAGAAGCTTCCAACTGCCATGCAATTTGGATGTCTGCAGGAAAAAGGAGGGAAAGAATTGAGGATTGTGTAGGAAGAATATAGAACTACATTGTGGTTCTAAGAAAGATTTGATCAGGCCAGGGAGGAGCCTTCAAACCAGTATCTTGCCACTGGAGGAGTCTCGTAGCAATGAAGTTGCATTGTGCTGCTTTGCTTAGTCACTCAGTTGTGTCCAACTCTTTGGATTATAGCCCACCAGGCTCCCCTGTCCATGGGGATTCTCCAGGCAAGAATACTGAAGTGGGTTGCCATGCCCTCCTCCAGGGGATCTTCCTAACCTAGGGATCGAACCCAGGTCTCCTGCATTGCAGGCGGATTCTTTACCATCTGAACCACCAGGGAAGCATCGTAGTAATGAGGTTGTATTAGTAACCCTTTGTTGTTGTTGTTCAGTCACCCATGGACAGCAGCACACCAGGCCTCCCTATCCCTTACCATCTCCTGGAGTTTGCGCAAGTTGATGTCCATTGCATCAGTGATGCCATCTAGCCATCTCATCTTCTGATGCCCTCTTCACCTTCTGCCCTCAATCTTTCCCAGCATCAGGGTCTTCTCCAATCCTACTTACCCTAAAAACCCTACCATGTACCATCAGGAACAGCTCACAGAAAGTCTGGCCTTGGCATCAAGGTGGTGGTAGCAACTAAAGCCACTGGTGAGTTATGCTCCTAAGAGCAGGGGATCTGAAGAGCCCATTTTCCTGGAAGCCATAACTGTCATTTTAGTGAGGTTTGAAAAGGGGATGGAGATAAAAGTATATGGTTAGTCTAACATGTTTAACAAGAAATCTAACTTATTTTTAACACCGATAATATGCCTTCCATCCCCATCACTACGCTAAAATTGTTCTTGGCCTAGCTAGTTTTGAAACTCCAGATTGCCAAACATAACTGTTATACTTCTAAAATTGTTTATTATTAATGGCCCTACAAAGTGCAAAGGGGACAGTGAACAAGATAAGAAAAGAAATAAAATATTGGAGGATGGTGGTACTGAAGAAGCAAGAGAAAGAGGCTTGTACACAAAGAAGAGACAAGAGGTAAAGGAAGAGAACTTTTGGAGAAAGAACAGAGATGGGTAAAGATTTGCGTCAAGTTTCAGTAGGTAGTATATAACTACATCCACACTTGCCCACAAAATCTTCAGTTACGTTCCATATTACTTACCAGTTGATTTTCACAGCTACATGGGACACCCCATTGCTCTGAGACTAACCTTATAAAAGGTACAGGAGAAAAAGAGGATGTCAGGGGCCCAGTTGTCTTAGTTACCCAGGGGCCTCTTTAACTCTCAAGCTACTTTACTTCTCTATAGCCTCTATTATTGTTCACTGTTCTTGAAACATTCTTCCCTTGGCTTCCATGACGCCACACTTCCTGGCTATCTGGCAACTTGCTTAACTTATTTTATCATCCATTTGGTGGGGTTCTCTTCCTCTTCCCCATTCTTTCAAAAACTGGTGCAATTCAAGTTTCTTTTTTGCTTTCTTTAGATTCTGTTCACCCAAGTCTGCAATTGCCATTTACAAATTCAGTATGCCGATGACTCTCAAATCTTTTTTTCAAAGCCCAGTCTTCCTGTATAAGTTCAATTCACATATCCAACAGCCCACTGAACAGTCCCACTTGAATGTCCCACAATCACACCAAAAGAAAATTCATCAGCATCCCATAATCCTATCTCCCAAAACTGTTCCTCATGTCCCATAAAAGAGTGAATGATATCACCTGCTTATGCAAGGCAAAAGTCTTATTCTTACCCTTGACTCCTTTTTCTCTCCCAACAACCAACCATTAATCACCAAGTCCCTTCAATTCTAACCTTCAGATCTCCTGGCTTTGCATTTTCTTCCCACCCCCATGATGACTTTAACCCACTCCATGATCATCTCTTATTTGGATACTCCAGCAGACTTTGAATTAGTCATCTACTGCCTGTCTTACCCCAAGCTCTCCTCTATGATAAGTTCTCTACACTACAGCTGAGTGGGTTTGTTTTTTTTTAATAAAATACAAATCTTATCATATCATTCCCTATTTAAAACACTTCAATGACTCCTTCATTTGCCTGCAGGATAAAGTCCAGACCCATAAAATTATTTACAAGGCCTTTCATAGCCACCTCTTCAGCTTCATACCGTGTCACTCTTTCTCATACTTTACATCTGGTTCTCTCAAACTACTTGTAACTAGGCCAGCTTGCTCAGTTTTTATTACTATTATTATTACTTTCCTCTACATGTACCACTCTTCCCATCATGCTGTCCCATTCTCCTGACTAATCTCAACTAACTCCCCAGGAATGAGGTTTATATAATTTATTTTAGGAAGTCTTTTCTGCTCCCCACCACTGAATTAACCCTATGTTTTACCCAAGCCCAGTGCTTACCCTTTCCATTTTGTGGTAATTGTCTATTTTCTTGTTGTAGTTTTAAACCATGTTTGCATATTGACACTTGTCCTATTCAGAGGTGGAGTCTAATTCTCCTCTTATTGAATAAGAGTGAGCTTTTGTCACTGCCCAGAGGAACAGAATGCACTAGAAGTGATGCTGTGTGACTTCTGAAGCAAGGCCAGAAAATGCAATTTCTGCTGTTTTCTCTTGGGTTACCCATTCTTGGACCTTGATCACCATACAGTGAAAAAGTGGGAGGACTATACTGCTGGGTCATATTGCAGTGTTATAGCCATAGCCACAGCTAGGATGTCAGCCTCCAGCCAGCACCAACCTCCAGACAGGTTAGTGAAGCAAGCCATCATGTGATCCCTGCCCCCTTTGAATTTCCCCAAAAGATGTGGAACAGAGATGAGTTCATGCTCTGCTCTCTGCCAAAATTAGGGATTTGTGAGCAAAATAAATTGCTGGTTTTGTTTTCAGCATTAGGTTTGGGTAGTTTCTTAGGCAGTAATATATACTAGAAACACTTGTGCCTCTTCCCAGTAACTCTTGAAGATAAGGGCAGTGGCCAGTTGACTAATGTATCTGCACAACCTGTCATATGATACGTGCTCTGTATGTAATGAATGTGGATGGAAGAATAAGATATGGATCCACCTTCCAAAAAGCAATTTCAGAGGATGGACTTCACTGACAAGATGGAGGCCATCTTTGAGATGGGATTATTTTGAGAAAAACAAATACCACTGACATAAATCTCATGTCTAAAAATGGGTTTCTGCCTCCTGCACCATTTCACATTCATAAGAAAAGAAGCAATATGCCCCAGCTACACCTGACTACAAGGTTTGCCTCAGGGTCCCTAGCTATAGAACTCAGTCATGGAGAATGAAGAAAATTACATTCCCCTATAAAGTCATGGTCTCCAAATGTAAGTCTAAGGAACAATTTGTAAAGTTACTCCATTTACTCTAGATAAGGGGGGTGCCCTAAAGGACCAGAGAAAATTTAAGGGTTATGAATTGTTAATCAAAAGCAGGGCCCTTAATCACTCCCATATCTTCAGGAGACTTCCCTGGTTTTCCTGGGATAATTCATAGCTACTGCTTGTCAACTCCCTGCTGAGAATATCATCCTCCCCTTCTTGGTCTACATAAAACCTTGGCTTCCATTCTTTGCTAAAGATTCTTTCCATGAATACGTCAGTGTGTGTGTGTGTGTGTGTGTGTGTGTGTGTGTGTGTGTGTGTGTGTGTGTGTGTGTGTGTGTGTGTGTGTGTGTATGCACTAGTAGCCAGCTTTACAGGTTAACACTTTTGGTAAAACTGAGAAAAGTACCCTCTCCACACACTATCTAGTAGTGTTTTGCTCACTGCACACCCAGCATGCACCTTCTCTGAGAAGAACCACAGTGTCCAGGAGGCTTCGGTCTGGCCAAACCCAAGCCAGATAGTCATGTATCAACTGGTTACCAAGTACCTCTGGAGGGGTCTGAATGCTTCCAGCCTACACTCAGAAATGGCTACAGGAATCCTGAACAGTTTATATCTGTCTGAAAGTCTGACCAGAAAGAACAAAAGCTGTTGTTAACTGGAATTCACAAGCGTAGCTATTTACTGAGTCAGTGCATCACAGGAAAGGAAGTTCCATATCCCTCCTGTGAGAAATATCTTTGGCAGAACTCTATTATTATTTATAACTTAGATTCCAGGATTCACTAGGAAGGGATGGGAGACTGTGTGCTCACAAATGAAAGAAAAGACACTGCTTCAGAACCAAATTTCTGTCTTCTCTGACACCAATCAATATGTAGTTTGATTGCTATAGCTATTACTAATGCAGTATAATGTGTGCATGTGTGTGTATGCTTTTTCAGCTTATTAGGTTATCAAAAGTTGAATGAGGTTTCAGAGTTTTATTTTTCCATAACTAGTTAGAAGATCTGTTCTGGGTCCAATTAATACATTAATTTAATTCCTTCCTTATACATTCAGCAAACATTGGAAACACCCATAAGTATCAGGCACAGGGTTATTCATTTGAGAAATAGAAATGAATAGGGCAAAGTCTTGCCCTCAGGGAGTCTGAAGTCCTATGAAAAAGCTAAGCTTCTGAAGGAAAATCTTAGGATGATTTTAGAAGCACATGGGATCTTAGCTTATCACGTATTTCAATAGCCAATGAACGAATACTCTTTATAAACATGTAATAGGTATAAAACTAAAACATTTTAATTGCATCAAACAAATTCTAATACCTTTTGGCCACTGTTCCCTCTTCCCCTGCATGGCCTTAGAGTATGGTTAAATGCTTAGCAGTAGCAGTACCCTTTCTTCAGGTTAATTCATCTGTGCATAATGAACAAATAAAACAGAAGTAGAACTGCTCTGCTTAAAATGTGAGTAAGGGAGGATCTCTGACATCTTCTGATTTGATCTCCCCCTTACAAGTAGGGCAAAGGGCATGGCAACCCACTCTATCATTCTTGTCTGGAGAATCCTGGGGACAGAAAAGCCTGGAGGGCTACATTCCATAGGGTTGCAAACAGTCGGACACAACTGAAGTGACTTAGCATGCACTTGTACATAGCAACCCCTAAGAAAGCTTCACGAGAGCCCAAAGATTCCACAAGGCACTCTCTGAAAACCTACACCAAGCAGATGTCCAAAATCCCCTCCAGCTATGAAAGTCTGCTCAGATGACACTTAGTCACTGGACTTATGACGGAGTAACTCTAGATTCCTAACTTCATTTCTCAGCTCTCAGAGGGCCGACTTGCAGGCACAATGCCCATTTGTCCCCTCCAGACTGTGAGCTCAATTTATGTAGAAAATGGATTTATTCAACCTTGTGTCTCCAATTCCTACAATGAGGCTTGGCACTAAATTAGCGACAACAGTGAACATGGAATGATAAGGACAAACTGGACTGTCCTGGGGGAAGGCATGGTGGGAGTAGGGGGAGAAGGAGCACATGCTGCTGTGGGCTGGATGTCTGTGTCTACCCCCACCCCAAAACATGTTGAAATCCTAACCCTAAATGTGCCGGTGTTAGGAGGTGGGACCTCTGGGAGGTAATTAAGTCATGATGGTGCAGTCCTCTCTATACCATACTTATAAAAGGGACTCCAGAGAATTCTCTCATCCTCTCTCTGCCAGGGGAGAATACACTAAAAAGACAGCAGTCTGCAACTTGGCAGAGGCCCCTCACCAAAACCTATCCATGCTGGCACCCTGATTGCAAACTTTTAGCTTCCAAAACTGTGAGAAATAAATTTCTGTTGTTTATAAGCCACCCAGTCTGTGTTATTTTGTTATAGCAGCACAAACTACCTAAGACATACTCTTTGATCACCACCTAGCTACCTACTTATCTGGACATAAACACATGCACATTTAAGTACACACACATGTACCCCTCACCCTTATTCAGAACAAGAGAAGGGTAGAAAGCCCTACTTGACTCCTTCCCTATCCCAGATAACTTGTGTTCTGGGGCCATTTCCTACACATTTACTAATTGTTTAAACCCCTAGGAAGCTCACCTATTCTTATTTCATCCTCCTATTCACCTCCAACCTTTTCATCTTCTCTCTTATGCTCTAACTAGACATTCAGTACATGTTGTTCCTTCCCCCATTTTATACAGTTGACTCACATTACTTTTGAAATCCTTTCATTCTTTCTGGGGTTATTTCTCCACTGATCTGCAGTAGCATATTGGACATCTACCGACCTGGGGAGTTAATCTTTCAGTGTCCTATCTTTTTGCCTTTTCACACAGTTCATGGGAGTCTCAAGGCAAGAATACTGAAGTGGTTCGCCATTCCCTTCTCCAGTGGACCACTTCTGTCAGACCTCTCCACCATGACCCATCCATCTTGGGTGGCCCCACATGGCATGGCTTAGTTTCAGTGAGTTAGACAAGACTGTGGTCCATGTGATCAGACTGGCTAGTTGTCTGTGATTGTGGTTTCAGTCTGTCTGCCCTCTGATGCCCTCTCTCAGCGCTTACCGTCTTACTTGGGTTTCTCTTACCTTGGACGTGGGGTATCTCCTCACTGCCGTGAACATGGGATATCTCCTCTCGGTCGCCGCTCCTGACCTTGGACTCTGGGTAGCTCCTCTCTGCTGCTACTGTGCCGCGCACCAGTCCATCCTAAAGGAGATCAGTCCTAGGTATTCATTGGAAGGACTGATGTTGAAGCTGAAACTCCAATACTTTGGCCACCTGATGCGAAGAGCTGACTCATTTGAAAAGACCCTGATGCTGGGAAAGATTGAGGGCAGGAGGAGAAGGAGACACAGAAGATGAGATGGTTGGATGGCATCACCGACTCAATGGACATGAGTTTGGGTAAACTCCGGGAGTTGGTGATGGAAAGGGAGGCCTGGTGAGCTGCGATTCATGGGGTCGCAAAGAGTCAGACATAACTGAGCAATTGAACTGACTGACTGACTTTTGAAATTGATTTAAATATCCATGTTTTCTCTTCATGAACTAACAAGAAGTTGATTACCCCATTCTATACATATATATATATATATATATATATATATATATGCATTTATATATATATGTTTTTTAAGGCACAGATTTAGGACTTTTACATCTGTCTTTATTAAAAATCTTTTATTAGTTTGGGGTATTGTTCCAGTCTGCTTTTTTTTCTTCTTAAAAAAACTTGATTTTGATATTCATTGTATTCAATATCTCTCAAAAATGTACAGATTTCATTCAGGTTATTGATAAAATGAAGGAACAATTAGAGTCCTCCAACATACCACTGTATACCTCCCTCAAGGTTATCCTGGTCCATAAACCGCTTGTTTAAATAGCAACAAATCAACTGCATTACCATTTCAGTGCGTTTTCTCCATCTTATCCTCAAGGACTATTTTAACCTTACTGAAATCAAGATACACTGATTTTAAGGAATTTCTTTTTTCTATCAGTGTTAATCCTATCACAATCATAATGGGAAACAAGGTTAGTTTAGCATGACTTGCTCTTGGTAAACCCATGCTGTTTTCTTTGCTATGTGCTTACAAACCATCTGTTTCACCATCTGATGCCAGAGACTGTATACAAAACCCATCATTTTCATGAACTTACTTTTTCCTATACAAAAGTTAGATTTATTGCATGCAGAATTGAATTTTATTTTTATTAACAAATCATAACATATTTGGGTAAGACTTTGGATATAATGTATTTGCAAACAAAAATATTAATGTTTTTCAAGCACCTTGAATTTATAACAAATTGAGAGTAGAGAAAATACAGGGTCTCATGCATATGCTGTCCCCATAGGTTACCATGCCACTGTCTCCATCCCTCTGTTTATATAATGTTACCGTCAGCGCCCCTTGACTAGTCCTCTAACACTGGTCACAAGCACAGTGGCGGACCCCAAACCAGCAGGCATACACAGTGATTTGATACAATGATTTAACAACTGGCTGGGAAAGCAAGGTGACATAATAGGAAGAAGTTAACTATACTAAGATAGCAGCAGCCAAACAGCAACTTCCCTAGTCCAGAGTGGATGCCCAATAAATACTACTGATGAAGGTGGAGGAGGCAGGGAGCAGCCTGAATTTCACCCCATCCTTATCCCGGACTGGCAGCACTATCAATTCCATACTTCATGGAATGGAACATAACAAATCCATATCCCCAAACCCATTGTTAAAAAAAACCAGTAATAGTCAAGGGAAATTAAAGGTAAAATCCAGCTCTCCTACTATCTGTTTTTATAGTGAATGTGTTCTGGGTCACGAAGAGCAAGAGTAGAAATGGCGATAGAGTTAGGCAACGAATTCATGCTGCACCTAGAGCTGGCTTGTCTGCCTCACGGCATTTGAGTGCATCCCAACAAACCCACAGGTGTTGCCTTTCCTTTGTATGCCTGCCTGTTTTATGTTTCAGGAATTTTATGTTCCTTTATGTATGAAGTTGACCTTTATAAAAGAGGATGCTTAGAGTTTTTTTCATTTTTATGTGCTTTACTATACTTCCTACACTCTAGTTGTCTGGTCTCTTTCAGGGAAATCCTAATTGAACTCCTTGAAATAAGTTCTCTTTAGTTCAGGTTTTATAAAATTTCTAGAAAAAAAATGACTCTCTCCCAGACAAGATATTGAGAAGCAAGTCTCCTCTGTAGAGACAGACTCATGATCATCACCAAACAGAAAACACTTGCAAAGCTACTCCCAAAATTCTTACGCAACTGAGGGTTAGGACCCAGAGAAAGAAAAACAAAAGTCGCTTTAATCAGGAAAAATATTTTGAGGGATATTAGAAAGATGTGAGGAGTCTGACACAGTAAATTTTACTTGACTAGAACATTCAGGGAATAGGCTCTGGTTTTGTTCTTGCTCACTCACTTTGCTTTAAAACCCCTAATTTAAAAGCTGCTATGCTGTTATATAACTCCACTTGCATGTCATTCTGGAAAAGACTAAAGAGGCAGAGACAAGATCACTGGTTTCCAGGATTAAAGATGAGAGGAAGAGTTGACTACAAGGGGGAAGCACAGGCTACTCTGAGGGGTGATAGAACAGTTCTGCCTCTTAACTTTGGTGATGTTGCATGACTTAGGTCATTTTTCAGAACCTATAGAACTGAACGCTAAAATGAGTGAATTTAGATGAGTATGAAAACAAAGGAAGCAGAAGTTTCAGTTGCTGTATGAAGCATAAGGAAGACTGCTGGGTTGGGATTCTCGTGACTTACCACCTACTTCTGTTAGCTGCATTCCCCTTTCTAGGTATTTTGGTTTTTATTTACTAGAAGTCATTCTAAAATTACTCTAGGAGACACGCCTGCCTTAGGAAGTAGAAAGAACATGCAGGGGAAGAATGTCAGCTCTCTTTGGCAAGTGTCAATGTGCCACATTCTGGGACACAGCCCTCCCCAGCTCAATATCCTCCCTTCCCTGTCCTCCTCTGGTGCTTTGCACCTCCACCAGCCAACATATTTCAGTAGATTTTACTATAGTATTAATGCACTTATTTATTCATGCATTTCATTATAAGCAAAATTAACAATTATGTTCTTAGATGCACTTAATGAGTTCAATAATCAGACTCCTGAGAGAGCAACATATGGTTGTTTGTGATTAGATTCAGCCACACAGAGATGTCGGTACAGAGCTGCCCTCCTGTGCATACTTTCTGAGCTCTGCCTGTGTCTCCTGTAAAAGCTCTTGTGATAGAGTAGATGTCTCAAACAGAGAGGCCAGAGAAATTCTCCTACCATGATAATCTTTAGAGTGTATTTTTAACTCCTGCATCTAAGAGCTCTTTGTAACAAGAATATTTATTGCTTTTCCATTGTCATTAATGATTTGCCCTCAGTATTTCTATCTGACTAGTCTCAGCAAATTTTTATGTCTCATTTCCAATACCTTTTCTCTGCCATCAATGTTCTCAGTCTTTAGTTGGTCTCCTGAACTATCTGATTGTTCTGTATTATTCCACCAGTTTTTCTTATATGATTTCGGGGGTTCAAAATTTTATTTAAAATTTAAACTTTTCAGCCAGGTAAGCTTCTTATAACTCTTGATAATGTAAGCTGATACACAGTCACGATGTGGCAGCATATCAAGTGAAACCTTGCCCAGCAGAACCTTGAGGCAGCAAGTCTAAGCACTATAAATTATACATAGAAAGACTGAAGTACTTACCATATTTTGTTTGTTTCAGGTGGTACCCAAGTTCCAGAGTTCTTGGCAGAGACTGTAGAACTCTGCAAAATGGGAGGAGAACCTCCAATAAGGAGCTGTCTTTGACTTCTCCATCATCATCCTTCGGGTCTCATGTCTTGTCAACTCCCTCACTTTTCTGTTCTACTCTCTATCCCCACTGCCCTGCCCTTGAACAGGCCTCCACTCTCTCTATTCCCGGATCATACTAGTCTAAGCAGCTTGGCACATAGAAAGCACTCAGTAAATATTGGGTGGATTGATGCATGGATGGGTGATGGATGATGATTAGGTGAATGAGAAGGAAAATGGGAGGGAAGTAGGGGAAAGGAAAAAATGGAAAGAAAGAAGGAAAGAGCTCTTTCTTATATTATGTGGATGGATTGCTTGCAAACCAGAAATGGTCATGCTGTGAATCACATATAATTTCCTAGCTCTCTAAATGGGAGAATGAAACCAAAGACATAAATTCTCCCCACCCCTATTCACCTAGGATTCCACTATGCATGTGAATAGTTGGCATCTGATGATTAATAATACTTCACATTCCACCAGCAAAAAAAAGAAAGAAAATAGAGAAACAACCACATTCTAACATCTCCCTGGGAAGATGTTGAGGCATCTGGTGCAGTTTGTTGACAGGCCCCCTCTATCCACACACATGGCTGCACAAGTCACCATGACCCTCAGTATCAGTTGCCTGACCTCCTGTTCTTTCAAACTTGAAAGTCTCCCAACATCACCTCTTTGAGAGGGCTAAGTCCTTCTCCTAAATCTCCTGAGTCTCTGAAACTGTGAAAGCCATCCTCACCAAGAAAGAGGCAGCCTGGGCTATAAACTGATTAACTAATGTAACAAGCTAGAAGATAGAAACCCACTCTTAAGACCATCACTCTCCTGTTCTTGTGGAAATTGAATCCTCACATTAAACTGTGTTGATCACATCTCTATTAACCAAGAACTTCTTTCTCTAAACTGCTGCTATTTATTTCAGTTGTATGATACTAGAACTTTATCATGTTTACACAGGTGAATGCTTTTGGTTTTACTCCTTACAGGAAAAAGAATCGTGTCCAACTCTTTGCAAGCCCATGGACTATACAGTCCATGGAATTCTCCAGGCCAGAACACTGGAGTGGGTTGCCTGTCCCTTCCCCAGGGGATCCTCCCAACCCAGAGATCAAACCCAGATCTCCCACATTGCAGGCGGATTCTTTACCAGCTGAGCTGCAAGGGAAGCCCTTACAGGAAAAAGCCCTATAACAATGAATTAAGTATGAATGTGAGTGGGTGTTATTAGCTCCTGGTACTGCCTTCATGATTTTTGATTGGTAGAGCTCTATACTGTGGGCTAAAATGAAGTACTTCCCCTTTCCTATGCACAACTCTAATGAAACAAGCTTCCTAAGGTGGTCGCAGTTGGTAAAGAATCCACCTGCCAATGCAGGAGACCAAAGAGACAGGTTTGATCCCTGGGTCAGTAAGACACCCTGGAGCAGGACATGGCAACCTGCTCCAGTATTCTTGTTTGGAAAATCCCATAGACAGAGGAGCCTGGCAGGCTCAGTCCATGGAGTCACAAATAGCTGGGACACAACTGAGCACGCACATGTGCATACATACACACTTCCCCTTTCCAGGGTGAAAGTCTATTGAAACAAGCTGTAGCTAGCTTTTTGCCCATGTGATTTCACCCATGTGATTAAAACTAGCTGAGAAGGTGGGAGAGGGCAAAACAGGTGAAGGAGGTACAAACTTTCAGTTAGGAAATAACTAAGTCATGAGGATGTCATGTACAGCATAGGGAATGTAGTCAATAATATTGTATTAACACTAACTTTGTATGGTGACAGATGGTAACTAGACCTGTGATAGTCAATTTGTAATGTATATAAATGTCAAATCAGTAATATAATATTGTCTGTCATCTTTACTTTAAAAATTAATTAGAAAAAATTAAGGACAAAAAATTTAAAAGAAAAACAAACAGCTGAGATGTTAAAAAGCCAACTGCCCATGGCAAAGGCTTATTAGACTTTTCCTAAAGACAGAGAAACTCTTTGCTACCACCTTCAGCCAAAGCATGCAGTGAATACCCACTGCATGGCTCATGGAGATGGTGGAGACCCTACAGTCCTGGACTCTTAACAGTTCCAACAATCTGGAGGTTAGGGAGGGGTGAACAGTGTAGCCAAAGATGAAGACCCAACAGCCTGTACAGCTGGCACTACTTGAGTTTAGACCATTGAGGCAAAGACTGTCCTTTTGAAAACTTATCTGTCAGGCGCTCAATAGAGCATTGTATCAATGTGGGTGTCAGTGTGGGTGTCTAATTAATCAGATGGGCTTGCTGATAAATATGAAAGCATTCCAAGGTCATTCACATCACTTGAGAATCCAGAAGGACCTATGAGTCAAGGCATAAGGTGAAGGTGGTAAAGAGCCAACATGTCCTACCAAGTGTTCATTCCAAATGCTCTTGTTTTAGGGAGAAAAAGACTGGATACACTTTTCAGTAGCCAATGATTGTGACTTGTGCTGCCCAAATAATCAGAAAGCAAGAATTAAAAATTTTCAGCCAAATTAAATTTTCACAATTAAGTATCTTTAGTAAAGCAAGGTATGTTATGCTCTGTGAACATGGATTTCTTACCATTTCAAACCTTTTAAAATGATTCTAAAAGAACCTTTTCTTTTTTTAAATTAGATATAATTGCCATATAACATTATATTAATTCAGATGTACAACATAATGGCTTGATATGTATATGCGGCAAAATGATCACCACAAATAAGTTCATCATCAAACATAGTTACAGAATTTTTTTCTTATGACGAGAAGGTTAAAGATCTACTCTCTTAGCAACCTTCAAATACACAACACAATATAATTAGCTACAATCACTGTGTTGTAGATTACACCCCTAGGACTTATTCATGTTATAACTGAAAGTTTGTACCTTTTGACCACCTTCACTCATTTTGCCTCATTGGAAAAGACCCTAATGCTGGGAAAGATTGAAGGCAGGAGGAGTGGGGACAACAGAGGATGAGATGGTTGGATGGCATCACAGACTTCATGGACATGAGTTTGAGCAAGCTCCAGGAATTGGAATTGGACAGGGAAGCCTGGCGTGCTGCACTCTGTGGGGTCACAAAGAGTCAGACACAACTGAGCAACTGAACTGAACTGAACCTGAACTGAACTCATTTTGCCTACCCCCAAAAGCACCTTTTCTAAAACTGAAAACCAGCGGAAGAAAAGGGGGGCATGAAGAGATCCTTATTCAAGAATTTGGCTCAGCTGCCATCCCACTAGCATCTGGGATTCCAATGGATTAATTTACCCATTTTGATTGGAAGATGCCTACAGAGAGATGAGGTGTTTAAGTGCTTAAAACTGCAGCTTTTATCGGCATCCACCAGAGATCAGCAGTAGAGAGCCATGCTCTCAGCCTGCAAACGTCCTACTCCTAGAATAAGAATTCTCAGCCAGATTTAAATTCCTCAGTGCCAGCTAAGCATGTTATCTCCACTAGTTCCACTGCGTTGTAGAAATGTGGAGATAGAAAGCTGGGCAGATGGCTGTCAGCAAGACTCCAACATGCCTTAGTCCTCAGTGCCAAGGGATCCTACAGAGAGAGTGACGGCTCACTGAGAATTATAAAGGAAACTCAGAAAGTTATCTGAAAAGTTCAACAAATAGGCCAGTCTATCTTTTCCATTTCTTTTTTTTTTTTTTTTTTAATTTTTTTTCCCAGTGGGTTTTGTCATACATTGATATGAATCAGCCATAGAGTTACACATATTCCCCATCCCGATCCCCCCTCCCACCTCCCTCTCCACCCGACTCCTCTGGGTCTTCCCAGTGCGCCAGGCCCCAGCACTTGACTCATGCATCTCACCTGGGCTGGTGATCTGTTTCACCATAGATAATATACATGCTGTTCTTTCAAAACATCCCACCCTCACCTTCTCCCACAGAGTTCAAAAGTCTGTTCTGTACTTCTGTGTCTCTTTTTCTGTTTTGCATATAGGGTTATCGTTACCATCTTTCTAAATTCCATATATATGTGTTAGTATGCTGTAATGTTCTTTATCTTTCTGGCTTACTTCACTCTGTATAATGGGCTCCAGTTTCATCTATCTCATTAGAACTGATTCAAATGAATTCTTTTTAACGGCTGAGTAATATTCCATAGTGTATATGTACCACAGCTTCCATTTCTTTTTTGGTGGAAAATTTCAAGAAATAAGGAAATATGTTATAGACACATTTGAAGTTCCTTTCAATTTTACTTTCTTCTTCTTGAATTTGGTGTTTATTAATCCCATATATGCTTTTTATACTTTCTCTACATATGAAAGTATCCATAATCAATAACTAGTATTGTATCATATGTTCCAAACTTTATGTTAAGTGGCAACAGGTTGACATCATATACATCATTCTATAACTTGTTCTTGCACTAATTATGTTTTCTATACATGCTGACAATGCAGTTGTAAGTCATTCATTTTCACTGCTTTATAGTAGTCCATTGAATTTGGTTTACTTATCCATTCCTCTCTTGAGGGACATTTTCATTGTATTCTATTTTGGGCTATCATCATCATGAATGAATATTTTCCAACATGTTATTTTATGCATATGTACAAGAGTTTCTCTAGAATATATATCCAAAGTGAAATTGCTTTGTAACCTTGACTTTTCATGATACTGTCAAACTCAACCAATTTATACTAACATCAGAAGTAGACAAGAGTTCCTGTTGCTCAACATTTTTGACAGCATTGGATACTATTGGTCTTATTAATTTTTCCAGTCAGATAAACATGAAATGATGTCTTCTTGCTGTTTTAATTACTATTTCCTTGATTACCAGGAAAGCTGAGCATCTTTTCACTATTAGCCATTCCATTTTCCTTTTCTAGGAACTGCCATATCTTCATTCACTGTTATATTGTGTCATTACATTGTATCATTTGTCTTTAAGTGATTTCTAGTAGTTAAATGTTCTGAATACTAATCTTACACCTCTGAGTTGTAAATGTTTTCCCAGTGTGCGCCTTGCCTTTTCATTTGTGTTTTCTAGTGTGCAAAAGTTTCATTTGTTTCTTTACTTGTTTTTATTTTTATTTTTGGCTGCAACACGTGACTTATGGGATCTTAGTTCCCTGACCAGGTATCAAAACCAGATCCACAGCAGTGAAAGCCTGCCTTAACCACTGTACCTCCAGGGAATTTCCTCTTACTTGTTTTAAATATAGTCAGATTTACCTATGTTTTCCTTCATGGTTTTAACTGTATGTAGCTTGTTTAAGAAATCCTTTCTAAGACCAAGTTAATAAAGATATATAGGAGAACATCTAAGATTTTAGTTTTGCTTTTTACATTTAAGATTTCAATTCATCAGAATGTATTTATTTAATTAATATGTTGAGAGACATATGTTCATTTATTGAATAGAACATCTTCTCCCAATGACTTATCACCTAAGTTCTTCTATATGACCAGGCCCTGATCTGTTCTCTAGTTGCCTATTCCAGCAACAATACCACATTATCTAATGACTATAGTCTTAATATGTAGTAGGGTTCGACCTTATTCTTTAAAAATTTGCTAATTCATGAACCACTGATCTTCCACACACATTTTAGAATAATCTTGCTAAGTCACACACATAATTCTAAATGCACTAAATACTTATTTTGTGTATGTAAAGATGCATACACTGACAATGGAATAAGAATTTGATTTGGGTTACATTCAATGTATAGATTTGTGAAGAATTAATAGCTTTATAAAATACACTCCTTTCATCCATGAATACAATATATCCATTCATTTATTTACACGTTTTCTTAATGTTTTTCAATAAAATACATTTCCTTTCATTAAAATACTGCACATCATTTTTCAGATTTATTCTAGGTTTGTTGCTCTTGTAAGTGGCATCTTTTGTCAAACTGACGCTTGTCCTTTGTTGACAGTGATGGGAATAAATTTGATTACTATATATTGCCCTTATTTCCAGCTGCTTTTTCTAAAAAGTGTTAATACTTTGTCTGCAGGTTCTCTTGAAATTTTCTTGTTCACAAAAACATTGTCTTAGATCTTATTCTTTCTTGTCTTACTGTGTTGGCCAAGACTTGATAAACTGGATGTTTAATAGAAGAGCTGATAGCCAGAAAACATGTTCTGTTCATGACTATAAAGAGAACATTGAGATTTGGGAAAATTTTAAATATTACCAAATATCATGAGTATTGCTTTCTCCCCTATTTAATGCTTCAGAATGTATGGAGGGTTTGTTTAGAGCACAATATCTACTCTCTAATCTTTTCAAAAATCGCTATACACCAACTATTATTTCCAGTTTTCAGTATGCCTTTTACTGAGGTCCCCCCACACACAAAGAACAAACAAAAATTACACAAATTGTTAATTTTTGGCAAAGTTGACCAATTTCATATTGTCCTCAAATGCCACACTACACAGACTGACAGCATACATAGTCATAAACCTCAGCCGGCTGAAGTTGAGACATCCCCCAACCCCCAGAAAAATCTTCTGCATTCAAGTTTTTAATTGATTCCCTTTGAGGCCTTTAAAAAGTTTTTGTTTGCAAAAAAACAAAAGTTCATTGTTGGCATTTGGAGGTGGCTTACTGGTGACTGTGAGAAATCAGGGTTAGAACTTGAGGTAGGAAGGGAAAAGGAAAATTCTTAAATTTTATTGCTGTAACACAGTAAAATTAAGTCAGTTCTCAATAAAAGAAACTTTTGTTCAAGAAACCAAGTATAGCCATGAGGACCTTGGACCCCAGTAGCACTATTCCGGTAATTATTCTTCATACCATCTAACAGTCATCACTTTTCGCTTCCCTATAGCAGGAAGCAAAGAGTAGCAGTTTTAAACCTCACTTCACATCCTATTAAAAAATCAGGTTACAATTAAAAGTAGATTTTAAAATCTACACCTTAAAACATAATTTCAAGTATGCTGCATTTTAAAAACACTTCATTACAAAAGGTAAAACTTAGAAAATCAAGTAGAACATTTATCAAATCAACAAATAAGCTTTCAATTTTTCAGGATGATTTACTGCAGGCTTTAACAGATTCCCGTCTTACTGATTGTGTTGAGTCTATTTTCAAAAAAAAAAAAAAGTGAGACTAGACATCAGCCACTGCCACCTTCAAACTAGAAAAGAAAATAAAGTTGCTCCCACATAATTGGGAAAATAATTTATCTTACAGAAATTTAACACACGAGCCATCTTTTAGGTTCTCATTTGCTAAATCGACAATTCAGAATTTGTGAAGTAGGAACAAAATGCTGAATCTGAGAGGAGCCTCTAAATGTGCTAAAACTACAGTTATTTTGTTTTGCGTTGTTTGTTTAGGTACAAAATGAAAAGACACTACCGCTTCCCACTCTGCCCAGTTTGGGATAAAGAGCGCAGGGCGGGCTCCCAGCAGTTGCGGCTACGTGGTTTTGCCGCTTTAAGCCGGGTCAGGGAGGTGGGAGGAGAGAGGGGCGGAGCTTGGGCCCGCCCACAAGAGGGCGTGGCCGGCCCTGTATCTGCTGGGAGCTGTAGTTCCAGGCCCTATCCCTTCTTGGCAGGCTTCTTCCTACTTCCACCGCGTCCCGCCGCCTACAGACTCTGAAGCTGCTGTGGATTGCGTGCTCTGAGACACAACCGGAGATAAAGGGAGAGAGGCTATGGGTTCTGTCGAGTGCCTGGCGGCAGCGGCGCGCATGCGCAAGCTGGTCTTGCTCCACCTTCACCTCTCCCGGCGCGTTGCAGAGTCGGGGACATTGGTAGGACGCTAACCCTAGGCCAGTTTGAGATGGTGTGGCTTGCGGGCGGCATTTGTCAACCAGGAGGTGATGAAAGCTGTCCAATTTTCTTCTCCCTCTACCTCATCCTGCCTTTCAGGACTCTCCCACTCCCCTTATACAGTTTGCAGAACTGCAGCCGCACATACATCCCCGCCCTCTCCTATCTCTCCTTGGGAAGCCTTCCCCGCTCTGTTGTGAAATCTGTTCGAGTTTCTCAGCCAAGGCCTTTTAGCCCGCCTGGAATTCAAACTGCCCCCTTTCTGCCAAATCCAGGTCATGTGAGGCAGCAAAAGGCTTGAGCCACAGGCCCCACAAAGCAATACCCTCGGCAGTTCTCTAAAACTTAGCGTCACCCCAATCCTCCTGCAAGGCTGGAACCAGCTAGGTGATAGATTAGATAGATGGATAGATAGAAAGATTAAGCGCTTAAGCTTGAAAAGGGCTTCCAGAGCTTTCTTTGTTCTGGAAAGGGACATCAGTACTGTAAACGGCCGGACACTGAGTGACCCAAGAACTCAGGAACTCACGAATGTAACTGATGACAAAGCCTCAGGACGACAACCTCCAGGAGTTCTAAATCCGCTGCTTTTTCCACCACTTCACAGTTGTCTCATAAACAGTTAGAGGAGGTAACCAGCTAAACTTGAGCAAGTTGCCTTTCAGAATGATCAAGCTCTGGTTGACAAAAGTCACTCTTAACTTAGTAAGCAGTTGCCCTCAAGGAGTAAGCCCTCCAGCAAACACAGAGGAGAGAAGTTTGCTGATGGAAATGTTTAAGATTGAACACATACCTTGTGCTGGACTCTGAAAAGATATGCATCACATTATAGCTTAAAATGTGCCCCTCCCCAGAGACTGGTTGGACCATAAAGCACCCTGTATTCCCCTTAGGATAGCATTAAGTACACTATGTCTTGTTTGCCTGCCTTTCTTGAGAGTCAGCAACACTGTTTTGTTCACCATGGTGTCTGCAGTGCTAACACAGTGGTGGTCTCTTAGAAAAGTTCCAGTGATGACATGTGTGAATCTGGTGAAAGCACAAGCCTTTTAGGTCTGTGCTCCAAGTCTGTTAACAGAAGTGGAGATGCAAGTAGAGATGCAGATTTATACAACATTTGAACAAGAAAGAAGGAGCATGAAACTGCCTGGAGAGGCCCGTGAAGCCTGCATGGAGGAGGCAGTATCTGCTAAACTTTGGAAATGCCCCTCATTGACTTATCAGATAAGAAGTTTTCACACCAAAGCTTCTCTATGAGCTTTGCCTAAAAGGAAAAGGGACTGATAATGTTTAAGAGCCAAACAGGACAGAAACACAGAGGCTACCCTCTTCCAGGTGGTCATCTGGAGAAACCATGCTTTCCAGGGACCCTGGCTTTCTTCAAACATCTTTGGAATGCTCTTTGTGGAAATGCCTTTTGAGTTTACAGCACATTCTTTTGCACCTCCTCAGCACTGGAACATCTCGTTCCTTCAGGGATTTGATATTTGGGAACAGCCAGAAGTCACTTTGGATGAAAGTCTAGAAGATAAGAAAGAGAGTCATGCTGCATAATAGTTGACGAAATTTGGGAGGTGTTTTTCTGTTTATAGGGTTCTCATCCTGGAGAGTGGATGTTTTGAGTGGATGTATATTTTCCTGAGAGATCATGTCTTTAGCTTCCATCAGATTCCTCAAGGACTTCATGATTTAAAAAAGATTAACAACTATTGCTATAGAGTTATGAGATCACTTCTTCTGGGACCTGTAAGCTCCTCTGAAGGAAAATCATGTGGAAGGAGAGCAGAGGGCAGGTTTCAGCTGCTCCTCTAATTTGATGTGTGACCTTGATGGGTTTCAAAGTTCCCAGAGCATCAGTGTCCCCACATACAAAGTAGAACAAATAGCAGCATCCCTGGACTAGCCATGTGATGCAGTCTTCCTAGGTGACTCCTTCAAATGGCAGCCCTAATTTGGATGCGTGTTAGTGCTACTGTGCTTGTTCAATGAGATCAGACTCCTGATGTCAGAATCAGGGATCTAGGGACAACAAAGAGGCCAAATCAGAGAGGAAAGGTGGGAGCTCAAAAACTAGCGAGACTTGCTGAGATTAGTACAAATGGACAGGGAAGGGCTCATCAAGAAGGGGGAGCTTGAAAAGAGGGAAGGGGGTGCTAGGGCATCACCCTTCCAGGGGCAGAAATCAGACCAGAAAGGCAGCACAGGAATCCAGAAACAAGGTTCTGCCATAAGAGTGAAAGTTCTGTTAGAAAACTCAACCACCTGAAGGGCCAACTGGAATAATCAGAATTTAAGCAAGACATTTATTTAACAGGGACTGAATTGCAGGCAGCAGGGGACCCATTCTAGGTACAAGGTGACCTGTGATCTCCTCTCTCCTTCCTTTCCTCCCTCACTTCTTCTCTTCCCTCTTTCTTCCTAGTCTCTGTGAGAGGGAAGAGATTTAAAAAAACAAAAAACACCAATGATGCGTTCTGACTTTAAGGAGCTTGCCGATTTGAGAAAAATATTTCCCACTTAGAAGTAAATAATTAAGTGTTAGTTGGGCAGTAGAAAATAAAAATCCTAGGAGGCAATGAAGGGTAAAAAAAAGTTAGTGTGAGTGTGTGTGTGGTGGGATGGAGGGGGCTGGGGGTCCATAGTTATTCTCTGCTTTTCCACAGAAAGAAGAGAATTTCAGAGTCACTTCCCCGAAATGGAAAAGTATGGAGGAACTCTCTGGTTTCTCCCTACTCCCAAGGGAAGGGATGACTTACCAGCTGGTGAATCTGCCCCTGCCTTTTCCCTCTATGTGTGGCCTTTTAGAGCTAGCCTGTCCACAGAACACCTGCATTCATGTCTGCCATGAGAGTGTGGCTAAGCCAGTTTTGCAGTGTAAGCAAAGATCAGGACAGGCATTTCAGGAACCCATCTTGCTTCAGGTCAGGCCACATTGTTCAGGTCAGCTTTATCAATAAACAAAAAATGATACTTTGATATCCAGTGGTCTGCCTCCTGGTCTTATTTCTTAGTCATTTCCAAACTCAAAAGGAGAAAACAAGCATGTTCCTTTTTTACGTTCCCAGCCCCCAACGCGGGGCAGAGGCCTTGGTGTAGGTCAGTCTGGAAGGAGGAGTCAGGCCCAGTGGTCACTCTGCACTGGAGCCTCAGGGACCTTTTTGTCACAGGGCTCTCAAGCCATGTGATCTGGCTACCTTGCAAACAAATTTAGTCTCCTAACTTCAAAAAAACCCTCTGAATCTGCAAGACTGAACCTTGAAGAGAAAGGAGTGAATGGGGGATATCCCTGCTGTGTTCTTTTGTACAATGGTCAGAGTCAGGACTAGACACATGGCGTGAACTGAAGTTAGACACACAGGAAGAGCTGCTTCTACAGGTTTCTCTACGCTCTGCAGTTGTATGTACATGTGAGCTTTCTACCTTTGGCTTAAGTGGTTTTCTCCTTGGAATTCCTTCTCTCCATTATTTGCACCAATCAAAATCCAAGAAGAGGCAACTTCTTCCTGAGAAATGCTGTTTCTTCCTAATTGAATACTTTTATCTTTTTGGTCTCCTAGCAAGTTCCTTGACATTCCATTCCTCTAACTCCAGGACTGCAGAGTCCTCCACAGTCTGGTCTCCATCTCCCAACACATCTCGACTCTTGCTTCTTACTCCAGCTGTGTCGTACAACCTGCCTCACATGCCCTTCTCCCTCTTTACAACCACCTGGCATCCTTTAATATCCAGTCCACTCTGTTCCCCTCAGACTTCCCTGACCCCAGAAAGAATTAACTGTACCTTCACTCTCATGTGACTTCATGATTAACATGGCACCTAACACACTCTACTGAATTTTTTTACTACACTTATCACCTGAACTATATTATGGGTTCTTTTTGCCAGAGGGATCATGTTTATCTCATCCTTGAGCCTAGAACTTAACAGACACTTCAATAAATATTGAATAAATGAATGAATGGACTAATGGTTTAGTTTGTTTACATATGTACCCCTCCCACTTTAATATAAGATCTTTGAGGTTAGGAATATTGGGTCATTTATCTTTTATTGTTAATAGCTACCTTAGTGCCTGGCTTATAATAGGCACCTAGTAAGTATTTTTCATTGAATGGGTGGATAGATGAGCAAATAAAGTCTTTTGTAATATCTCCAATCCGATATACACTTTTCCTCCTTTGAAACCTCGAGCACTTTCTTGTGTTTCTCCTGTGGCATTTTCTTTAGCTTGCACTTATGTACATGTCTACTCAACAGTCAACTCCTTGAAGGCAAAAGTTGAGTCTTACTTCCCTTATTATCCACTGTGGTATCTACTGCAATGCTGGGCATATAGCAGGAGCTCAAAATGGAGCTTTTCTGAGAAAGATAAAAGTACTTGTCATTCAGAGGCTCTGTTCCAGCCACAAGATGACTAAGTACAGGACCTACACACATTGGGTCATCTAACTCACCACTTCACCTCACACATGCTTAATGTTGCCAACTCCTGGGTGATGGGAAGGCAAAGTTGAAAAGACCATGCTGTTTCAATATTGTGTTAGTTGTAATTCTCTGTACTAGTAGATGCTCAGTAAACCTAATTTTCAGGTTAACAAAGCATATGAAAGTGAAAATGAAAGTCGCTCAGTCGTGTCTGACTCTTGGCAACCCCATGGATATACAGTCCAAGAAATTCTCCAGGCCAGAATACTGGAGTGGGTAGCCTTTCCCTTCTTCAGGGGCTCTTCCCAACCCAGGGATTGAACCCAGGTCTCCTGCATTGCAGGCAGATTCTTTACCAGCTGAGCCACAAGGGAAGCCCAAGAATACTGGAGTGGGTGGCCTATCCTTTCTCCAGCAGATCTTCCCAACCCAGGAATCAAACCGGGGTCTCCTGCATTTCAGGTGGATTCTTTACCAACTCAGCTATCAGGGAAGCCCAATAAAGTATATGAAGCCCATCAAAAATGAATGAGCCCAAGGACACAAAAGAACAACTGAAGGATGAAAATCATATCAGCCAATAAGGATACATGGAAAGGCAGATCCGGTCCGTGCACTCCCCCTCAGGGTGATGGCTTAAAAAGAATTAAAAGGCATGTTTTTCTTCACGAAAGGCAGAGGGAACTGGACGAATTTCAACTTCAAAGCATTAGAGTCCCTATAATTTCATCATAACTAAATAGAGAAGAGCAATCCTCAAGATTAGAAACCATTATTAATTGTGGGGATTTTTCATCCATTTGCTTTTTCACATGGGCTTTCATTCCTCTTCCTTCCTCTCTTTCCTTTTCTTTTTCCTCTCCTTTTTCTTTCTTTCTTTCAACATATTTTCACTGAGCATTAACTATGTCCTTGGTACTCATTCTTCTAAGTGCTTTATATTTATACTCTCTCATAACCCTGTTCCAATTCTGTGATGTAGTTACTAGGATCATCACTTAAAATGTGACAGAAGCTGGGGCTCAGCTTAGTTGCCTAAGGTTTCAAAGCCGATAGTTGCTGGGATCATAATTTGAAGCCATATTTCATAAACTCTGAAACTTACATGTTGTTGCTTAATTCCTACATTACAATGCTTCTTTATACAGTTCATTGGTTCTGTTCTCACATAGCTTACAGACAACTGGAAAGATAGACAGCAAATTAAATCAAGTGCAGGGTCAGAGGTTAGCAGAAGACAATATGGAACACAGAGAAGGCCATTTATGTCAGAGGGGAAGTATGAAGGTTAGCAACGGCTTCTCGGGGGAGGAGTCACACATTGAGGACTGAAGGATAAGTGGAAGTCTACTGATGAAGCCAGGGCATCACCTAGGCAGAGGTATAGCAAGTACAAAGACCTGGGGATGGGAAGCAGGCCAACACATTCAAGGAACTGTAAGTATTTCCTTGGGTAAACATCTTAGTCATTGTGTTTTCAAAGCTGTGTGTCTGTGTGTGTGTGTGTATGTGTGTTTGTGTGTAACTCACAGTGGCTAATTGTCTTACTTTTGTGTAAAACTGCTGAAGGGTAAGGGTGACTGGTCATTGAAATGAATTAGGGTTTTCGTGTTGGTTTCAAATGCTCTTGAGGGGACCAGTGCATTCTGATGTACAAATGACAGAATGAAGTAGACAGTGCTATGTGCCCTGTGAAATCAGAGAGCTGTGAGCATGTACTAGGACCCTTTAGGGACTGAAAAGTCCCAAATGTGAAGGCCTATATCATGCTTTTAAAAAATTATGATTTATCATTTCCACAGAATATATAAATGTAAATCATTCTATTTTTATGTCAGTTGTAAAATCTGAAGCCAATATAAAAATAAGTTATTTCACTAGTCACCTTGAACATTCAAGTGATACTAAGATCTAAGTTGGCAGGTCCATGGGGATCCATTCATTCTCTCTAATTTTGTATACATTTGAAATTTTGCATAGTAGCTTAAAAAATTTTAATAGACTTTTTAAAGAGTAGATTTAGGTTTGTAGCAAAATTGAGTTCAAAGTAGGGAGTTCTCATCTACTCCTTGCTTACCTGCCCCAAAACACACAGTCCTGTTCAATAATTTTTAATCTAATATTTAAATCTGATGTATATCATAGATGCTTTATTTATCAAATACATAGTATTCACTCTATCAACATCCTGTACAATAACTTTTAATTTAATATTTAAATCTGATGTATATCATAGATGCTTTGTTTATTTATCAAATACAGAGTATTCACCATTTGCTTGGCATTTTGCTAGGTCTTAGGGCTACAACTGGACAAAGAAATGGCAACCCACTCCAATATTCTTGCCTGGAGAATCCCAGGGACAGAGAAGCCTGGTGGGCTGCCGTCTATGGGGTCGCACAGAGTCAGACACGACAGACATGACTTAGCAGCAGCAGCAGGGCTACAACAGTGTGCAAAGCAGACATCATCCCTGCTCTTAACGTTTTTTATAAGTTTTGTCAGAGAAACAGCCATTAAAGAAATAATTTTACAAAAACTAGTTACCAACTGTGATGTGTCTAGTGAAGTATATGCGAAGTATGTGTTCTAGGAGAACTCCCTTACCCGGTGGTCAGGGAAGACTTTCTAAAAGAAAATCAATAGGTAAGCTGATATAGGAGTGAATGAGGCAAAGATGACAGAGGAAAGCGTTTTAGGCAAAGTAATGTCTTCACAGATCTTAAGGAAAGAAGGAGCCTGGCATATTTTAGGAGCTACAAGTTGGTGGGCAAGGACACAGAGATGTGACTGAAGAGGCTGACACTGTCAGCTATATTAAAGTGTAGCCTTTTGTCTTTTTTACCCTGAGTGATGGGAAACTGTGGATGGAAAAACAGTGGAAACATAAGAGAAGACATGAGTGGATTTTGTGTTAAAACAAAGGCTCTGACTGCATGGTAAGGAATAGATGGGGATGGGGGTAAGAGTATACCTGGGGAGACTCGCTGAGAAACTATTGGAATAGACCCAGAGATGGTGGCGGTGATATATTAGATAGAAATGACCTGATGGCATATGTATCAGGCAAAGTCAACAAGATGTGGTGTATGCTTTAAAAATTTTAGTTAGAAGGGTGCTGGATTTCTGAACTTGCAAAACTGGATGGATTATGGTGTATTTACTGAGATGGAAGTAGGGGGGAAGAGAAGTTCAGGAATTTAAAAGGGTTTTATATCTAGCTAATTTTTCTGTATAACCAACTCTGTGTTAGGCACCATGCTATTAATAAATGATTCACATTTGGTATCAGAGAAGTTCTTACATCTGATGTAATAGGGACGGGCAGCAAGTGGGTTGATTCCCATACTACCACAGCTCAGTGCACCTTGAGACACTTGATTTACTGTCCTGTTATCATGTCAATTGCATGTTGTTTATTACCTATGCACATCCTATTGGTATGTGGATATCTGAAGCTCTAACTATTGCTTCCAACTCCCTCCCCTATTATTTTTTCATGTGACTCATTAGGCAACTCCCATACCTATTTTCTTCTCTCAGTACTGTGTATACTTCATGGTAACTTGCCTAACAGGTTGATCTGGGCATTTCCCCCTCTCCCCACAAGGATCAGTTTAAAGTCCTCTTGATCAGAGTAGGTGCTCATGGCAAATGTGTTTGCAACCCGTACATGGTGGAAGTTCGTGTTTGATTCATTATTGCAGATCCTCAATCCATTGAGTGTTAGTCCTCTCTGGCCTCAGGCACTGCAGTGATTTGCCCACTGTTATAAGGAGCAATCCTCACATTCCCATTTTCCATTTCAAAGCCCTTATCAGAACAGACCATGGCATCCTTCCCATCTTCTCCTTATTCTAGACGCCTCCTCTATTACCCTGAGGCCCCTTTGTTATTGGTTCTCTTGAGTAGCAACCAAGAGAGTACCAGGTGTTTTCACAGATGTTGTGCCCCGTTTATCCCACAACACTTCTTCCTAGTTCCTGTCGCCAAGCCTGGATGATAGTAGTCGTCTCACTCTTTGTAGAACTAATGAATGAACTGTGTTACTAGAAAAACAAAGAATGCCTTATTTGGAGGGAGATCCTGTTTTTTAAGATGAATTGCAATGTTTTTTAAAATTTTCATAAGTAACAGCTCATCTGTAACCTAATGCCAATTTTAAACTATAAATTCATTTATGAGTATAATTCATTCAAATGACTTACTCTGAGTATGAACCTTATATTCTCACATGAATTATTGTTTAAATCAGAGGTAAGATGATGCCAAAACATCACTAAAAGGAAAAGTTAGGGCTTCCCTGGTGGTCCAGTGGCTAAGACTCACACTCCCAATGCAGGGGGCTAGGGTTCGATCCTTGGTCAGGAAACTAGATTCCGCGTGCTGCAACTAAGACCTGGTGCAATCAAATAAACAAAGATACATTTTAAAAAGTAGCAATGAAAAATGAAAAATTCAAGTTTTCCAAAACAATCCAGATTGTTTCAGCTTTAACTGTCCATTGAACATAGCGAGATGACTATTTTATGACTTTAGTACCTTTTCTAGAGTTGCATTGAACAATATGTTTCAGACAAATAGTGCTATATCATTGCCTTGTGCACTGTGGTAGCACTTTATATTCTTAAAGTGCATGACAATCGTATTCATTAGTATTTCTGCAACGCCTTCCTGTGAGGTAGCACGGCATTACTGAAGCCAAGCAGAAAAGTTAAGTGTGCACTTATTGGGAAGATGCTGATAGGATCCAAATGAAATGTCAATGGACACTACTGCACACCATTCAAAGTGGCACAGTCTGTCTAGATATCAATATGCTTCAGCAGAACTCTCAAAACCTCTTTCCATATCATTTGAATTTCCAACCTGAGAAGTGAATCCTAATTTTGAAGGAAATAAGTGATTATTATATTAGATGTTATTCTAAGTGTTAGGGTTTATGTTACTATTTAAAACTTAAGTCCACAGCAATTTAAGTTTATGAAGACAATGTTTAAATCAGTATTTCAGCTGTAAGAACTCACTTGTTGACCAGAGCTATTTTGTAAGAGTCAGATTAAAGTTAAGAATCTCTTGTGGCAGAGAATCTGAATTATTCAATGAAATGGTTTCAATATACCCTCAAATTGCCTGGAATTTACCATCTTAAAGATCAAATTTTAGTTAATTAGCCAAAAACCATTCACCTATCATGACCTATATTCAGACCGGCACACTCCAAGAATCTGTTCTGATGGAAGGGAGAGCTCCAGTCCATAACAGACTGAGAGAAAGATAGGGCAAACACAGAGAAGTAAAGTGAAATTCTTAGTAGCAGATAGGGGATTGTTTTGCCTGCATGGAACAGAAAACTGACTACAAAAGGCTTAATCAAATACAGGTTTCTTACTCTTGTGAGCACTTGGGGTTGTATGGAGGCTCCATAATGCCATCAAGTACTCAGACTCCCTCTGTCTTTTTGCTTCACCAGAATCCATATACCGGTCAAGGCAGGGGCTCTACATCCGGTCTCTCACCTTTGTTTTAGACCAAAAAAAGGAGAAGGAGGAAGGGGAGGAAGAAGAGAAAGGGAACAGCACAGGTATCAAGAAAACAAGACTTTCCAGTAACTGCTCAGAAGACTCCCCAGCAGATCCCCAAGTAGCCTCACTCTACCCTCACCCCAACCCTGCCCCAAAGCAGCTGCATGGGAGATAGAGAGTAATGTGTTTGTTTTTTCAAAAACTGGGCATGCTGCCATCCCAAACAAACTGATGTTCTGGTAATAACAAAAAGAGGGTGAATGGATATGAGACAGGAACTAGCAATATCCACCATGCCAGTTGTTTTTAACATGAATTACAGAGACACTTAAGTGTATGATGCAGAGAAAGGAAATGCTGAGTGGTAATAAGAACAATTGGAGGAAGATGCTAGAAAGGTTTCGTGGAGATTACTACGCCTTCAGGCAGCCTCTTTTAGGTTGTTATAAGATTTAAATTTTAAATTCCCCCAAGTATACATAAGGAGTTGTATTTAAGAATGTTCATTCATTCCAGAATTATTTGTAACAGTCAAAATTTGGAAAAAACCTAAATGTCCATCAACAGAAGAATAAATTTAGGTTTGTAAAAGTATGAAATACTTTACAACAGTTAAATAAAATCTGACAAAGTTCCATTGTAGGTATTTGTTATATTCATTTTGTTTTTCTGTATGGGATTGAAATATTTCATAATTTTATAAATTAGCAAAATAAAATAAAAGTTGGGCAGTGTTTCTCAGCATGTGGCCCACAAAGGCCCTGCACCAAAATCACTGAAGGTATATGTTAAAATACAGATTGCTGGGGGCCCCTCCCCTAGTACAGAAACTCCAGGCCCAGGCCCAACAGTCTGTATCTCAAAAAAGACACCAGATGAGTACCATTGGCACAGGGTTTGGGTGAGAAAACAAGTTTAGGGAAATAAGGAAGACCTCTGGACTGGAGATGTGACTCATGGAGAGCGTGGAGGTGGACTGAAACCACTGTACTCTCAGAGGCTCAAGTGGAACACATCAGTTGCCACCCATCCACACAAGTAAGGAGGGGAGTTCAGTAGTGAGCAGGCCCTGATAGTTAGGACTAAACTGGGAGCAATGAAGAATCCAAACATCAGTAATGCAGGACTTGCATTTCCTGCTCACGGGGAAGGAGTTTGGAGGCAGTCAATGCAGAGTGGGTGCAGCTCTCCACGACACCCGGAACTCAGGCTCATTCTCTGCTGTCGCTGTGCTATGCTTGGCATGTCACACCTGCCTCACGAACTAAGGTGACTGTTGAGTTTCAGACACCATGACTGCACTGCAACTAACAGGAAGGAGGAAAGGGAGAAGTAGATACGTCCTCTCCCTTTAAGAATTCTTCCTGAAAGTAGCACAAAACGTTTCTGCTCACATCCATAGTGTAGTCTTATGGCCATCCATAGCTGGAAGGGACACTTGGACATGTTGTCTTTATTCCATGGCCAGGTACCCACTAAAGATGGGGAGGGGAGGCTCTGTCACAGGGAGTAGAATGGATAAAGTCCAGCTGAAAAGGCTCTGGAAGCTGCTGTGAAGCCTCTAAGATGAGCCGTACTGGTCAGGTGATCTGGGGGTAGCTCACAGGCTAGATTTTTGCTCTTCAAAGCATAGTCCTCAGGCCAGCAGCATTAATGTCACCTGGAAACTGTTAGAAATGCAAATTCAGGCCCCACTCCAGCCCTGTGAACCAGAATCTGCATTTTAACTTTCTGCCCAGCACTGAGCTAAAAGATGTCAAAGAAAGGTCAGAAACTGGGGAGACTTGTAGCATAGGACAGGAATTAGAACTGATAAAATGGTGGCTTGGCTCCCATAAGATGGAAAGCCCCCAGTGGAAGTGAATGTGGAGATAGGCTAGAGAGCTGAAGGTTCAGACTCAGGGATGTGAATAGGAGAGACTGTCAGCAAAGGAGAATGGGGAAGGGGAAGAGAAGAGATGCTTGAGAAACTTGGAAAGAACGTGGCCTTGAAAACACACTTTAAAAGAGTATCAGTGAAATACAGATTCAAATGCCCTCTACTGTGGATTACTCAGCTCTTAATCCTTGTAACACCCCTGAGTGGTAGGAACTTTGATTCCCATTGGAGGTAATGAAACTGAGCTTGGGAACTGTTGACTTCTCAAGGTCACACAACTAGACATTAACATAGCTTGCAGGAATACTTTGTAGAGACCAGGCCAGTTTCCAAAGCACTATTATATGCATTATCTAATTTAATCCTCACAATTACTCTCTGAAGAACACAGAAAGTGGTTGTTATTTTAATTTTGCAACTAAGGGACTCTAGGTCTTTGATTCTCAGTCTAATTTTTTTTTCATTTTTGCCCCTGGTTTTCTTACATATGATGATAATGAAGGGACGGGAGTGAGGGGGTTCACCAGACCTGAATTTACCTGTATGAGAGTTTAACCCCATGACAGGAATATAGTAGACCTTCCCGTGTAACTAATATTGTTATTATAATTATGACTGGGTTTGTTCAAGAAGAAAGCAGTATTACAAAAGTAGCTTATTGGAATGAGGAGTACAGATATGGAGTGGGGAATTGAAGCTATTGTGTCAGCAACAAAGGAAGGAATTCTAAATAATGCTGCAGAGCAGGGACTTTGGAGCCAGAAAAGCCAAGTCCTCTTGCCAGCTCTGCTACTCATGAGAATGGTAATGTTGGACAAATTCTTTCAAGCAATCCCCTTGCTTGCACTTCCTCATTCTCAAGATTGAGAGAAATAAGACTTTATTGGATAATATGAGGATTAAATGTGATAAAGTATGTAAATAAGCCCAACACTTGGAAGAAAACAAATGCTCAACGATTATAGCTATTATTAAGTCTGGTTATGGATGGAATGAGGTGGAAGTAAAGCAGTAGCAGGTTCAAGTGGTCACTAAAGTAGGAATAAAATAACCTACATTAACTGTTTTTAATGTTTATCAGTTTATAGACTTCATAGCAACTTTAATTTTAAAAAAAGGATACTCCATCTTCCTCAAGCCCACAGTCTTTAAACACTGGGTACAATTAATTTGTCTTCTGATGATGCTATGTTTATGACTGATGCTTCCAAGTTGTATATTTTTAAATTCCTGTATTTCCCACAAATGTATTTTGTAATTCTGAATCTGTCAAATGAATACAAAACAAGTCATCACAGCTCTTTACCTTAAATGCTCATGAAGTAAAAGAAGGGAAAATGCCAACGAACTCTGAGATTGTCTCATGAGAATCTTTGGCACAACTTATGAAGGTGACAGATGTTCTGCTTCCTAGAACCTTTTTGTTCCACCCTGGAAATCTATATTTTCCTTTAGTATATCGATTTTTTGTTATAGAGCAGAATGGCTATTAAATATCTCTATTTGGGAGCTGAAGTTGCCAGAATGTGAGAAGGGAAAATGCATCAGTACTTAAAGGAGGGTTGATGGGATGGGTGGAGAAGGACTCAAGAGAAGGTTGTCTGCATCTGGGAAATTATTTACAATCTGACTTAAGGATAAAGAGACTTGCCAAAGGAAGAAAGGGGAGGGAGCAAATGAAAAAAGCATCCAATCACAGGTAAACCTTTTAATGGATGAGAAAGATACTTTAACAGATGAGAAAGCACTTCCCCCAGTGATCAACTAGTTCACCATCTCTCTCTTTGGATTGTAGCACAGTGGAAAGATTCAGTGTAACTAATTATGAAATAAAAGATAGTGAACAAGCTGTGCTACTGATTTCTCCTTTGGGGTGAGGTTAAATATTCACTACTGAAATATAGCTAGAAATTGAGATGACTGATTATGAATAATGCCCTAATAATTGTTTCTCAGCAATAGGAATAACATTTCTGTAGTTTATTTATATTTCAAAACATGCTCACCTGCAATGTCTCATTTTATCTTATAAATAACCCTGTGAGGTAAATGTCACTTTATACTTAAGAAAATTGAGGTTTAGAGAAGATAACTAATAGCAGTATCCATACAAGGGTCTGTCATACCTTTCTCTGGCTCCTCCAATAAATTTCAGTTTACAACTACAGTTCCCACCAAAGGCTTTGGGATGGGGGGGACCCATCTCTGCCAAGCATTTCCTAGGTTTTAATAATTTTTTTTGCTCCAGGTCAATTCCATGGCCCTCGACAATTCTCAAAGGCCTTCCAAGCCTACTTGAGGTTGCTTGGAGGACCTGCAAAGAGGCCAGGTGATTCAAGAGGGACAGAGCAGTGCAATCCTGCCAGCAGCCACACTACAGCTTCCCTGGGCTTCGCAGGACCCTATGTCCTTGGTGCCTCCCTGTTTCCCTGCAGTTCACCCCTCCTGCAGCACCCTCTCACCTATCTCCCTACACCCACTAGGCTGCCCTCTATGGGCATCCTAAGCATCCCATCCCTCAAAAGCCTCTCTTACTTCTACCTCCTTCAGGACATTTCAGCCAGTGTTTGGAGAGCGCTCATTTATTGCAAATTATCTTCTCCTTAAGAGAATTTCCAACACAGGGAACAAAGGACCCAGGGGTGGGGTCTTCCTTAACCATAACAATATACGCTTCTTCATCTGTGGGCAGAGAGCCTCCAGACTTGAAGCAACTTCTCCACTTCCTCCTCTGATAACTTCCTGGTCTGTGAGAACGTCTTCTATCACCAGTGGTCAATGAGCTTAATATTGGGTCTACATGAAGAGGAGAGGAAGCAGCCTTGCCTCAGTTTGGCAGTGCAAAGTAAAGCCAATTTCAGCTAAACATACTTGGATAGCTCCTTCAATTTCCAAGGGTACCTCATATTTCTTGATTAGCTTAGGCTCTAAATACCAGCTTCTTCAGAATTATTCTTTTTGAGGACTGTTTTGATCTGTACATTGTGTCTCCCAAATGTTTCAGTTCAGTTCAGTTCATTTCAGCTCAGTCGCTGAGTCAAGTCCAACTCTTTGTGACCCCATGGACTGCAGCATGCCAGGCCTCCCTGTCTATCACCAACTCCCAGAGTTTACTCAAACTCATGTCCATTGAGTCGGTGATGCCATCCAACCATCTCATCCTCTGTCGTCCCCTTCTCCTCCCACCTTCAATCTTTCCCAACATCAGGATCTTTTCAAATGGGTCAGTTCTTCGCATCAGGTGGCCAAAGTATTGAAGTTTCAACTTCAGCATCAGTCCTTCCAATGAATATTCAGGACTGATTCCCTTTAGGATGGACTGGTTGGATCTTGCAGTCCAAGGGACTCTCAAGAGTCTTCTCCAACACCACAGTTCAAAAGCATCAATTCTTTGGCGCTCAGCATTCTTTATAGTCCAACTCTCACATCCACACATGACTACTGGAAAAACCATAGCTTTGACTAGACAAATCTTTGTTGGCAAAGTAATGTCTCTGTTTTCTAATATGCTGTGTACATTGGTCATAACTTTCCTTCCAAGGAGCAAGCATCTTTTAATTTCATGGCTGCAGTCACCATCTGCAGTGATTTTGGAGCCCAAAAAATAAAGTCTGTCACTGTTTCCCCATCTATTTCCCCTGAAGTGATGGGACCAAATGCCATGATCTTAGTTTTCTGAATGTTGAATTTTGAGCCAACTGTTTAACTCTCCTCTTTCACTTTCATCAAGGGGCTCTTTAGTTCTTCTTCGCTTTCTGCCATAAGGGTGGTGTCATCTGCATATCTGAGGTTATTGCTATTTCTCCCAGCAATCGTTATTCCAGCTTCATTCAGTCCAGCACTTTTCATGATGTACTCTGCATATAAGTTTAAATGTTAACTCAATTTAATATCCACACAAAATTTATCAAAGTGTTCTCATATGTAGCAAACGTTCCTGAAACTTCAGGGAAAGGGAAGGTTATGTTACAACACCCAATCAATTTTAAATTTAGTATCAGTCATCCCTATTCTTTATACGGCCTTTGACCACATCCACATTTGAGGATTCAGCTTCTGTCAGCATCCTCAATCCTCCTCTCTCTTCCCCTTCCATACTATTCTCCACAGTCCCCCCCTTCAGACTGCCTGAGACTCCAATTTCTTCTTGTTCCATTACACAGACAAATCTATTATGTTCTTTCCAGTCCACTACTTTAAAAAAAAAGAAAAGAAAACCTGGCTAAACCCTGAAAAACCACCACCTCAAGTCACATAAATACCTTGCTGAAGATGGGAAACCATCCTTTTCAAGGACTTTGTTAAATTATTGGCCAAAGATTAAACTCATCCTTGCTCTGTGTTTATATGGAGATGAGAAACAGCGAGAGGATAGTTACTAAACATACATTATCTCAGTAAGTTCTCATAGCAACACTACAAGGTAGGTCTGATTCTTCTCACTTCAGAACTGGGAAAACTGAGGCTCAGAGAAGTTAAGGAATATACTAAAAATGATCTAGCTGGGAGGAGAGAAGCAGAGTCAAAACTATGTGAGTTTGACTCAGAATCCCTTGCAGTTGTCACTGCACCACATTGCCTCATATATGGTACTTGGCCTTGGGAATGTAGAGTGTACCAAGGTGGTGGCCAAGGTCAGAGGAGCCAAATGCAGCTCCTCTACAGACCCTTCATCTTGGATAAACCCTAAGCCCCTAACTGTCATCTTATGGTAAGTGTCCATGTCCGCATGGATGGTGCCCAGATCTGAGCTCAGCTTTTCAGGTAACCTGTGACCACCACACAGGAGAGAAGGACCCTTCACTTCAATCTTAACCCTGGATTTCTAGTCACACAACTTGGGGTCCCTTTGGCTCCTTGAATCCACATTCATTGCTGATTTATCCTGAGTTTTCAGCCAAGAGAAACCCATAGAACAAAGGACCTCCTTGAGCTTTGGAATCAGTCGCAGGGTGAACCCTTGCTTCACCACTTCCTGTGAGAACTTGGGCAACTCTCTTTTTTAGGTCCCAGTTTCCTTGGTTGCTCAAAAAGAGACAATAATATTATTCACCTAATAAGGCTGTTAAAAGAATTAATGAATTCATGCATGAAATGTGCTAATGCATTACCTGGAACATTATAAAGTTCAATAAATATCAGTTATAATAATAATAATTATGTCTATCTCCAATCAAATCTGTTCTCAGCACTTCTCCACACCGCCACCTCCATGTGTGCCTGAGTACACACATATAAAACACACACACACACACACACACACAGACACACACACACACACACACTCCTAAAGCAGAAGGCCTGGTCTTAGGAACCCCAGATTTCGTTTTATCACATGTTAGTTGTGTGACCTTGGGCCAGATGTTTAACCTCTCTTAGCCTGTTTCTTCCTTTGCAAAATGGAAACCATTACTTTGTACTCATTAAATTCACAGTATTTTTATAGGGGTTACATAAGGTAAAGATATAAAGGAGCTCTATACTTATTGGTACTTTATTTCCATTCTCCACATAAAGTATGTCAGTAGTTTTTTTTTTTAAACTAAGTGCTGGACTTTATACTAATCTGTTAAAATGTATAGACTCATTTAGGGTTTATCAGATTAATACTGTTTTAATGGTTTCTCTATGTTCTGCCTTCACTTTTTTTTCCTGTGATACATTTATCTGCTCATGAGTTTTAAAAATCTATTCACATTAAAGCAAAAGCAAAAGACCCCTCTGGGGCTTCCCAAGTGGCACAGTGGTAAAGAATCTGCCTGTCAATGCAGGAGACACTGGTTTGGTACTTGGGTTTGGATGATCCCCTAGAGGAGGAAATGGCAACCCATTCCAGTATTCTTTCTTGAAAGATTCAAGGACAGAGAAGCCTGGCAGGTTACAGTCCATGGGGTCACCAAGAGTCAGACACAACTGAGCAACTGAGCACACACACACACATACACACACATAAGACCCCTGCTAGTCACAAATTTTCTTTGATTCATTAAGAGAATAAACTAGCTGCATTATACACGGTGCTGGAGGCAAAGGCAGAGTCAAAGAAAGATAATTAGGGGGAAGTGCTCTCACGTCTATTAGTACATAGAGGAAATGACCTATGTACTTAACCTTAAATGTCATGTCTTGAGACAGTTACACAACCTTTCGAGAAACCTAGAAAACCTCAAAATGTCCAGTCATGGAACAATCTTGTAACTCTGATGGTAATTCTCTTTAACAGCATTCCCTGCTGGTCCGATCTGAAATGAAGAAGACATGACATTAGGGAATTGAAAATCTTAGGACTCCTCACCTAAACTTTAATGTTGCAGGGCCAGGGGGACCGTGAGGGCTAATCCTTACATCTTACACGAGAAGATACCCATCCTGGAGAGAGAAACGGGCTTATTTTAAATCACTCCGGTCGGTGGCAGAGCCTGGACAAACCCTGGTTGGCCATCACTCTTTTGGGGTTGTACCAAATACAGGAACCAGAGGAAGGAAGCAAAGGGATCAGACCACAGGAAGAAAAGAAATGGGTGTTTGGTTGTTTTTTTTTTTTTTTCCTCACACATCTGGTTCTTATTTTATATCCTAGATCATGTTCCCTGCTCCTAAGTCTGTGGGATGTCAGAGATGGAGGATCCCTGAAGCAGACGAGACAAGGACCCCTGAAAACCGTCGACGAGATTGTGTGATTGGCAACTGAAAACCTCCTTAGATGATTAAAAGCCTTTCTGCGACTGCGGTTTCCGAGCTCGAAGTCTTTCCCTCCCCCAGCGCCGCGCACGCCCCGCCCTGTGCCCGGTAGTAACCCCGAGACTCGCGGCGGCCTCGGCCGTCTTCAACGTAGCCATTTGAGAAATGGGAAAAAAAAAAAAAGAATGTGCTCCTTTTCACTTCAAACCTGTTGTTAGGTTCGGGCCCCTTCCTGGCAGAACTGGGAACATTAACTTCGTGCCTATGTGGCTTTTCCGCGGGCGTGTGCTCCATTCGGAAGCCCAGGACTCCTTTCCTGACCGCGTTTTGAGGAAAACGATGAACTGAGAGGGTAGAGCTGAACCGGGACCAGTTGTAGAAGAAGGTGGAACGTGAAGGTATCTGATAGGAGGTGGATGAGAACTTAAGAGGAGTCCGCCGAGGCAAGGCGATGCGCGAGGGGTGACGGCTCAGGGGGCCTCGGTCGCCACCATCCCCCTCCCTAGTCTGAGATTGTGCCTACCCCCTTACAGACCCAGATATTAGCGCACATCCGCAAAGCCCATACCCTTCATTTCAGAAGGGAACGGAAACCAACAGAAAATAAACGCTCGGGCCACTCCACTGCGACTGGGAGCGAGCTGCGCGCACGCGCGCTGGGCTCCGCGTTTGCCCTCGAGTTACCCAGCGCGGCTAGCCGGCCGAACTAGGTGAAAGGTAACTAGCAGACGCTGCTCCGGGCCGCGGCCCCGGCGCGCGTGTGCTGGCAGGCAGGCGGGCGCGGGCCTGGTAGCAGCGATTTCTCCAAGTCTGCACGTCATGGAGCTGCGGTTGTGGCAGGGAGCGGAGCAAGAGGCAGTGGGGCGGCCCGGCATCAAGCAGATTTGGAAAATGCTTGTCGCTCAGTCTGGCATGGGGAAATGAGTTCCAGGCATGGTGCAGGGGAGAAAACCACCGCCTGAGAGCCATGCGTGTGGTGGACACCGTGCTGGGCGTTATTTTCAACCTTGCATTCGAACAGACAAGGTAGCCTCCTATTTACAAAAGAGGAAACTGAGGTACAGCGAGTTCTTGTAATTTGCTCAAGGTCATCCAATCAATAAAGGGTAGTTTCCACAGATGGTCACTGGTTTGCAGTGAGGTTTTTTTGGCCATAGTACTAATAACCATTGTGTTAGAGCATTTTACAAAGCACCCTCCTGGTTCCATCCTTACCTGAAACGTACCCTTTTGCATATGGGGAAACTGACTTTAAAAAAAAATTTCTGTGATCACACAGAGACCAGCCGAGTTGAGATTGTGTGTCCCATTTCAGAGGGATAAAAACCTCAAGGTCAGGTTCCCCCACCCACCATCCCAGAGACCTATGTGAGAGCTTCAAGCTCTATGGGATGAGTTGACCAGGCATGAGGAAAACAAAGATGTTTTCATCATTGGAGGTTTCCACTGATTGCAGTCTCCATTACAGAAGTATAAAGTGACCCTCCCACCCCTTCTAGGAGATATATGTCTTGTTAGCTCATCCAGTGGGAGAAGGATATGGCAACCTACTCCAGTATTCTTGCCTAGAGAATCCCGTGGACAGAGGAGCCTGGTGGGCTGCTGTCCATTGGGGGTCACACAGAGTCGGACACGACTGAAGCAACTTCGCATGCATGCATTCATTGGAGAAGGAAATGGCAACCCACTCCAGTATTCTTGCCTGGAGAATTCCAGGGATGGAGGAGCCTGGTGGGCTGCTGCCTGTGGGGTCGCACAGAGTTGGACACAACTGAAGCGACATAGCAGCAGCAGCAGCAGCTCATCCAAGACAAGGACAAACATTGTTTGTTGAATATGGTGTTTACTGGGTGAGTTTATAAGTGACTGAACACATTTTCAACCCCAGACTAGACCAGAGGGAAGTTGCAATAGTGTCTGGCAGTAGGTGAAGGAACTGTTCTCCTGTGACTTCCCAGATGAGAGCTCTTGCTTTCATTCAGCACACATACTGAGCCTGAGCACCCACACTGCTGTACACACAGGTGGAAAACAGGATGGGAACTTCAAAGGGCAGGAATGCCTTGCTTTCCTGAAAATTCCATTCTGAGTCCTAGACATCTGGGAATTGGCCAACCTCCATGCATGTGGAAACCATTGTATTTCCTGTGACCCCAAAAGTGCATCTCCCAGGGAAGAGCATGGAAGCAAATCACACTCCTCCTACCCCCACCTGCCTCAGAATCAGAAAAATGATAGCAGCTCAACTCCTCTCCAGAAGAGGCCTAGGAAACAGGCAACTGCTGAAAGGGAAATGCAAGGGGAGCAGAAAAGACTGCAGATCTGCCAGTCAGCCCCCTCCCACCCTCATCTCTTTCCAAGAACCCCCTTCCTTAAGTGTTCAGTCAGGGAATTGGAATGTCACCGCCTTGTGCTCCAAGACTGTGCTGCTGCTCAGGCTGATAAAGACAAAGACTGTGATTGGACTGTGTTTTGCCCTAACGTAACCCTGCCTCGCAGCCTCCCCGAGGTGACTAGGGGAGATCATGTGCTGCCCGATGTTGTCAAGATGCCTCTGAACCGCCTGCCTGGTGGTGTTGGCAGGAAGAAAGCTGCTTGGGGACTGACATCATCATCTCATGTGCTGAGAACATTGGCCACAGTGAGCCCTTTGCTAGAATAGACACTTTTACTTAAATTCCCATATGATCCTCCACAGATCTACACAGTAATCCCCATTTTGCACAGGATAAAACTGAGACTCTTGAGAGGGTAAATGGTTTCCTGACATTACACAATCTGTAAGAGGCGTGGCTGAAACTCTTTTCTTACTGCTGTATGCATTTGACTCAGATTGTCCCCTCCTCACCCAGTGGGGCAGGTACTTGGGGCTGGTTGGGAAAACTGCTGCTAAATTTCTTTCTTTCCTAATTATCCCAGAGATAGTTCAATAAAATGTACACCAAATGAAAACCTGTGCCTTTTACACCATTAATAAGTGACTAATAAGTGACTTAAGAGAGAAATGAATGAATGAAGGTGAAGGATGAGATGTGATGAAGTGCCTTGAATTGTATCTGGCACATAGTAAACAATAAATATTTACCAAATGAGTTAATAAAGAAAAAAGAATAAATCAAAGTATAAGGAGTGGAAGAATTTCAAGAGGTGCAAATATTTTAGCAAAACAGTTTCCCAGCCTCAAGCTCACAGATAAGGTTTATAGTCCTGTTAGAATTTGAAACTCTTCTTTTTGAACCATTTGTGAAAGGTTTACTGGCCCCAGAAGGTTAGCAGTAGATATAGAAAATGGATATAGTCAAGCCCTGGTTCACAACTCATGGTACTTCTTAGCTATGATTTGTGCAGCTGGTTTCTATCAATAGGAAAGGCCTTTCATTCCATTCAGTAAGGGATAGGCCTTTTTATGAAGCACTACACAGATTACAAAGTGCATAAGGTATGGTCCTTCTTCTCAAGTGGGGAAAACATGAGATTTGGAGTCAAGTGTTCCCGGTTTGAGTTCCTGTTCTTACTGGGGTGCATATTTTAGCACGGTAGTTTACCTCAGCAATCCTTGACTTTCCCATATGCAAAATGGGTGCAAAATTACTCCACAGGGTAATTTTAAAGATGTGTGTGCTTAATCGCTCAGTCATGTCCAACTCTTTGTGACTCCATGGACTACAGCCTGCCAGGTTCCTTTGTCCACGGGGATTCTCCAGGCAAGAATACTGGAGTGGGTTGCCATGCCCTCCTCCAAGGGATCTTCCCAACCCAGGGATCAAACCCAGGTCTCCCACATTGCAGGCAGATTCTCTTCTGTCTGAGCCACCAGGGAAGCCCAATTTTAAAACTAGCAAGAAAATTTAATAATATATATATTTAAAAGGAGGAATTGATAAGTGGCAAGTGATATTGGGCAAAGGCTATTAATTTTATTTTCTTCAGAGAGAATATGGGGCATGTTGTCCCAAAAGCCAAGCCTAGCCTTCTAAAGGGAAGAGGAACTGAAAGCTGTACACTTGAAATCTAAGAGGGATTACAGGCTGGAAGATTTCCAGGCAGCATAGAGCATGGAGGAGCAGGGTTGTCTTGCTCGTTAGTAGTAGAGGAGCTAAGCAAGTGCCTCCTGTGCCTGAGCCTAGGGCCTATCTACCTCTCCCATATGGGGCTATGGATATGTCACTTGGATCCAGTGGCTGCAAGAGGAAGGAGCATCATGGGATCCATGAGAACTCTGCTGTCTCACAGGGCGCATTGTGCCACTGCTCTGCTCAGGGCAGCCTGAATTCATTACAGCCAGCATTTATTGAGCCTTTACTGGGTGCCAGACCCTGAATATCCAGAGCAGACCTAATATACATATAGAGTTTGTAAACATAGAATGATCTGAAGGTTTAAAAGGGGAGAAACCTAGCACAGAGGGGAATGAGAAATTCACCAGGAGGTAGCCTTCGGCAGAGACATGAAGGATGGAGTCCATTTTGCCTCAGATATGAAAAAACAAAATGGGTTTACACCTTTTGGCAAAATAAACAATAAAACTAAAACAAAAACAAGGCAGAATCCTACTGTGACTATACTGAATGCTTTCTATGATTATCTAGATTTTAAGAAAGAAAACACTAGGAAATGCATCTTGGTCATTGTGGAAGCAAAAGTAGCTGCTAAGATTTTATGGCTTAGGCTTGACTTGCTTACCAGCTCTGTGGCCTTGGCTAATCACCTCCCCTCCATGCCTGTTTCCTTGTCTATAAAATGAGTTTCTTTCTGCTTCCTGGAAGGTCAGAGTTCAAGAGGGCTGAGCTCATTCCTTTGCATTTAACCACACAGCCCTCTTAAAATTATAGGCCCAAGAAAGACTTCCAAACATCCTCCTAGACTTAGAAATGTCTGCTTTCTTCCTTTTAATCTGTAGAAAAAGTTGTGCAAGTGTTGACCCCTTGGGAACCAAGCAACTCTGTTAATTAAGCATAACCCTATTCTGTCTAAAGGCTGTAATTACCCTTCTGTGTCGCTGTCTCGCCTTGAGACTTCCACTGCTCCCTTGAGACAGGGTAACCTGTCAGAGCCCAGTCTCCTTAGGGTGAAGAGGCAGAAGGACTGGGATCTTAAAATCTGTTCACCAAGGATAAAATCTGGTCTCCCTGGAAATTTGTTGTAAATAATTAGTGGGAGCCCCATTTCCTTCCCTGGCCTCAAGGCAATTCCAAGAACAACAATACAGAGGAAAGCCAAGTCTCTGAGGCATTTCCTGAATAATCCAAAATGCTCAAGTGTCAAGGAATTTCCCCATATAGCATCCAAATCTAACCTGTTCTGCTCTTTGTCCCATTTCACATTTAAATACACTGTAGAGGGTACACAAAAATTTTAATTCCCAAAGTTGTTTTTTTCAGAGTTAATTGTCACTGGGAATAAAAACTGTCAATGCTATAAAAAAGAAACAAGAAGTTTTAATCCAAGCTAAACCTATTTCCATGGCTGAATGTAAATCTGTGAGAACCAGCAGTCAGTCATTTCAAGAAGGGGAAACAGGTGACTAGGGTCTAACCCTGTTTAGACCCTAACTTCTAACACAACATACAGCCTTAGCTAAGTCATTTCCTTTCTCTGAGCTTCAGTTTCTGAACTTACAAACTTAAGAGGTTTGGATTAATCGATCTTTCGGTTCCTTTCTAATTATCAGTTACCTCTGGTATGTGTTTGGAGTTATGCTACCTGCTGCCAAAACAGGGAGTGTTTTGAAACTAGAAGTCAATATCTCAGAAAACTCAGAATAAGGAAATCTATAAAAAATGACATTTGGAGCAGAGGAGCTGAATAGACATTTTCCCAAAGACAACATACAGATTGTCAAGAGACACATGTAAAGGAATTCAACATCACTAATTATTAGGGAAAAGCAAATGAAGTCACAATGAGATATCACCTCACACCTGTCAGAATGGCTCTTAACAAAAAGGCAAGAAATAACTGTTGGTATGGATGTGGAGAAAAGGGAACCCTCATACGCTGTTGCTAGAAATGTAAAGTGTGCAGCCACTATGAAAAACAGTATGGAGATACCTCAAAAAATTAAGACTAGAACTACCCACTTCTGGGTATTTATCCAAAGAATACAGAAACACAAAGTTGAAAAGATATATGCACCCTTACGTTCCTCACAGCATTTACAAAAGTGAAGAAATGGAAACAACCTAAGTGCCCATCAACAGACAAATGGATTAAAATGATGTGATATACATATACAATAGAATACTACCAAGTCATAAACAGAGACGGAATCTTGCCATTTGTAACAACATGGATGGACCTTGGAAGCATCATGCTAAGTGAGGTAACTCCACAGAAATACAAAGGACCATAAGAGACTACTATCAGCAACTATATGCCAATAAAATGGACAACTTGGAAGAAATGGACAAATTCCTAGAAAAGCATAACTTTCCAAAACTAAACCAGGAAGAAACAGAAAATCTTAACAGACCCATCACAATGACAGAAATCAAAACTGCAATCAGAAATCTTCCAACAAACAAAAGCCCAGGACCAGATGGCTTCACAGCTGAATTCTACTAAAAATTTAGAGAAGAGCTAACACCTATCCTACTCAAACTCTTCCAGAAAATTGCAAAGGAAGGTAAACTTCCAAACTCATTCTATGAAGCCACCATCACCCTAAGACTAAAGCCAGACAAAGATGCCACAAAAAAAGAAAACTATAGGCCAATATCACTGATGAACACAGATGCAAAAATCCTTAACAAAATTTTAGCAAACAGAATCCAACAACATATTTAAAAGATCATACATCATGACCAAGTGGGCTTTACCTCAGGGATGCAAGGATTCTTCAATATTTGCAAATCAATCAATGTGATACACCACATTAACAAATTGAAAGATAAAAACCATGTGATTATCTCAATAGATGCATAGAAAGCCTTTGACAAAAGTTAACATCAATTTATGATAAAAACCCTCCAGAAAGCAGGCATAGAAGGAACATACCTCAACATAATAAAAGCCATATATGATAAACCCACAGCAAACATTATCCTTAATGGTGAAAAATTGAAAGCATTTCCCCTAAAGTCAGGAACAATACAAGGATGCCCACTCTCACCACTAATATTCAACATAGTTTTGGAAGTTTTAGCTACAGCAATCAGAGAAGAAAAAGAAATAAAAGGAATCCAGATTAGAAAAGAAGTAAAACTCTCACTGTTTGCAGATGACATGATCCTCTACATAGAAAACCCTAAAGACTCCACCAGAAAATTGCTAGAGCTAATCAATGAATATAGGAAAGTTGCAGGATATAAAATTAACACACAGAAATTGCTTGCATTCCAATACACTAACAACAAGAGAAGAGAAAGAGAAATTAAGGAAACAATTTCATTTACCATTGCAATGAAAAGAATAAAATACTTAGGAATAAATCTACCTAAAGAAACAAAAGACCTATATATAGGAAACTATAAAACACTGATGAAAGAAATCAAAGAGGACACAAATAGTTGGAGAAATATACCACGTTCATGGATCAGAGGAATCAATACAGTGAAAATGAGTATACTACCCAAAGCAATCTATAGATTCAATGCAATTTCTATCAAGCTACCAATGGTATTCTTAAGAGAACTAGAACAAATAATTTCACAATTTGTATGGAAATAAAAAAAACCTCGAACAGCCAAAGCAATCTTGAGAAAGAAGAATGGAACTGGGGGAATCAACCTGCCTGACTTCAGACTATACTACAAAGTTACAGTCATCAAGACATTATGGTATTGACACAAAGACAGAAAAATAGATCAATGGAACAAATAGAAAGCCCAGAGATAAATCCACACACCTAAGGACACCTTATCTTTGACAAAGGAGGCAAGAATATACAATGGAGAAAGGACAACCTCTTTAACAAGCGGTGCTGGGAAAACTGGTCAACCACTTGCAAAAGAATGAAACTAGAACACTTTCTAACACCATACACAAAAATAAACTCCAAATGGATTAAAGATCTAAATTAAATGCAAGACCAGAAACTATAAGACTCCTAGAGGAAAACATAGGCAAAACACTCTCTGACATAAGTCGCAGCAGGATCCTCTATGACCCACCTCCCAGAGTAATGGAATAAAAGCAAAAATAAACAAATGGGACCTAATTAAACTTAAAAGGTTTTGCACAATGAAGGAAACTATAAGCAAGGTGAAAAGACGGCCTTCAGAATGGGACAAAATAATAGCAAATGAAGCAACTGACAAAGAATTAATCTCAAAAATATACAAGCAGCTCCTGCAGCTCAATTCCAGAAAAATAAATAACCCAATCAAAAAATGGGCCAAAGAACTAAACAGACATTTCTCCAAAGAAGACATACAGATGGCTAACAAACACATGAAAAGATGTTCAACATCACTCATTATCAAAGAAATGCAAGTCAAAACTGCAATGAGGTATCATCTCACACCAATCAGAATGGCTGCTATCAAAAAGTCTACAAACAATAAATGCTGGAGAGGGTGCAGAGAAAAGGGAACCCTATTACACTGTTGGTGGGAATGCAAACTAGTACAGCCACTATGGAGAACAGTGTGGAGATCCCTTAAAAAACTGGAAATAGAACTGCCATATGACCCAGCAATCCCACTGCTGGGCATACACACTGAGGAAACCAGATCTGAAAGAGACATGTGCACCCAAATGTTCATTGCAGCACTGTTTATAATAGCCAGGACATAGAAGCAACCTAGATGCCCATCAGCAGACGAATGGATAAGGAAGCTGTGGTAATATACACCATGGAATATTACTCAACTATTAAAAAGAATGCATTTGAATCAGTTCTAACGAGGTGAATGAAACCGGAGCCTATTATACAGAGTGAAGTAAGTCAGAAAGAAAAACACCAATACAGTATATTAACGCATATATATGGAATTTAGAAACATGGTGACACTGACCCTATATGTGAGACAGCAAAAGAGACACAGATGTAAAGAATAGACTTTTGGACTCTTCTCTGGGAGAAGGTGAGGGTGGGATGATTTGAGAGAATAGCATTGAATCATGTATATTACCATATGTGAAATAGATCATCAGTCCAGGTTCGATGCATAAGACAGGGTGCTCAGGGCTGGTGCTCTAGGATGACCATGGGGGATGGGATGGGAAGGGAGGAGGGGGGGGATTCAGGATGGGGAACAAATGTACACCCATGGCTTATTCATGTCAATGTATGGCAAAACCCACTACAATATTGCCTCCAATTAAAATAAATTAAAAAAATAATATTAATAAGTGAGGTAACTCAGACAGAAAAAGACAAATACCATGTGATTTCACCCATATGTGGAATATAAAAAACAAATGAATCAGATAAATGAACAAACCAAAGGAAACAAAAACATGCAGATACAAAGAGCAGAGTAGAGGTTACCAGAGGGGAAGGTCTGTGGGGGTGGAAAATGGGTAAAGGAGATCAAATGAATGGTGACAGAGGTAAAGGAAATTTTTTGGTTGGTGAGTATATTGTAGTGGGCTTCCCTAGGGGCTCAGACGGTAAAGAATCTGCCTGCAATGGGAAGACTGGGTTGGGAAGATCCCCTGGAGAAGGGAATGGCTACCCACTCCAGCATTCTTCGCTGGAGAATTCCATGGACAGAGGAGCCTGGCATGTCCATGGGGCCACAAAGAGTCAGACACAACTGAGCGACTAACACTTCCTTTCACTTTTCACATTGTAGTATACACAGAAGTAGAAATAGAAGGTTCTACACATGAAACATATAATGTTATAAACCAAAGTCATCTCAATATAAAATAAAGTTTTAAAAAATAATGACATTTGTCAAAATTTAAGCACAATCACCAATCACAATACAATAACAAAGTCCAATTCAGGAAAATACATGTTTGAGCACAAAGAAAGTATTATTTAGTTCCTTACCAAAAATTAAACTGAATTTAACAGGTTTTTTTGCTAAACTTATTTTACTTATTTTGCTGTGTATTAAGTATATTTTTTTAAAGGAAGCAAGCACATTTTATTAAAGGATGATACTGGGCCTACTTTTATTATTTAGGGGAAACAATGAATTTGTTTGCTTGCCTTTCTCAACATATATGTATATTAGATAAGGAGTAAGGAATTTTAGAATCAATAGCTAGGAAACACGAGTATATTTATAAATTAACTTTTTTGTGCATGGAGAGGTTGAGTTGGTATAGTTGTGTTGATACCCTGTTGATGCCTTGCTATCTCCCAGCTATAGTGCATGCCTACTGCTAATGATGGACATTGCCTCTGCAATAAACAGCAACAAATGCTGTTTATTATATAGTGGGGAAATACATCATGATAAATAAAATAAAAAAAAATTGTATTTTAAAATGAGAACTATTTAGGGTTATTATATTTAGATTTTTCAAAACTTGTGTTTCTGGATCATGTACTATGATCACTAAATGAATGTTCAAAATTTGAGTATGTATTTTTCCTGTGTATAAGCCTTTGACTCAATGATTCTATATCAAGAAATTCACTGTAGATATACCTGTAGAAGCAACAGTTAGAACTGGACATGAACAGACTGGTTCCAAATAGGAAAAGGAGTACGTCAAGGCTGTATATTGTCACCCTGCTTATTTAACTTATATGCAGAGTACACCATGAGAAATGCTGGGCTGGAAGAAGCACAAGATAGAATCAAGATTGTCAGGAGAAATATCAATACCTCAGATGTGCAGATGACACCACCCTTATGGGAGAAAGTGAAGAAGATCTAAAGAGCCTCTTGATGAAAGTGAAAGAAGTGAGTGAAAAGGTTGGCTTAAAGCTCAACATTCAGAAAATAAAGATCATGTCATCTGGTCCCATCACTTCATGGAAAATAGATGGGGAAACAGTGGAAACAGTGGCAGACTTTATTTTGGGGGGGTCTCCAAAATCACTGCAGATGGTGACTGCAGCCATGAAATTAAAAGACGCTTACTCCCTGGAAGGAAAGTTATAACTAACCTAGCCAGCATATTAAAAAGCAGAGACATTACTTTGTCAACAAAGGTCCATCTAGTCAAGGCTATGGTTTTTCCAGTAGTCATGTATGGATGTGAGAGTTGGACTATAAAGAGAGCTGAGTGCTGAAGAATTGATGTTTTTGAACTGTGGTGTTGGAGAAGGCTCTTGAGAGTTCCTTGGACTACAAGGCAATCCAACCAGTCCATCCTAAGGAGATCAGTTCTGGGTATTCATTAGAAGGACTGATGCTGAAGCTGAAACTCTAATACTTTGGCCACCTAAATCAAAGAGCTGACTTATTTGAAAAGACCCTGATGCTGGGGAGGATTGAAGGTGGGAGAAGAAGGGGACGACAGAGGATGAGATGGCTGGATGGCATCACCGACTTGATGGATATTAGTTTGAGTGGACTCCGGGAGTTGGTGATGGACAGGGAGGCCTGGCCTGCTGCAGTCCATGGGGTCTCAAAGAGTCGGACATGACTGAGTGACTGAACTGAACTGATACCTGTACCTGTGCTTAAAGACACACAGACAAGGCTGTTTATGGGAGCATTGTTCATAATAGTGAAAGATAATAAACAACTAAATGCCCATAAATGGAGAATCAGTTAAACCAATTATGTTCTGTTCATTCTAGGGAATATTTTGTGGCTATTAAAAAGAATTGGGTAGTTTTCTGGCAGCATGGTAGTTAGGACTTGTGCTTTCACTGCCAGGGCCTGGGTTCAGCCCTGACTAGAAAAGTAAAATCCTACAAGTCATGCTGCACAGCCAGTTAAAAAAAAAAAAAAAAAAAAAAGAATTGGACAGCTGTATATTTACTAGTGTGGAATGATCTCTAAAATGGATCACTATGTAAAAGAAGTGAAGTATAGGACAGTTTTTGTAGTATTCTTCCATTTGTGAATGAACAAATGTGAAGACACACACATACACATATACTACACACAACTCCTACACTGTAGAATCTCTGGAATAATACAGGAGAAACTGTTGATATTGCTGTTTTCTGCAAAAACAAACTAAGTGTCTGGATTTCTTTCCATTCCATATTTAATTTTGTAAATATATGCATTACTGTTTAATAAAGATAGTTGATTTAAAAGGTACTACATACTTATCATAGAAACCATACAATATATAGAAAAATTAAAATTACTTATAACCCACCTCTAAATACATCATTATTTATATTTTGGTGTATTTCATTTTAGTCTTCCTTCTACATGAAGACATAATTTTTTTCATATAAATGGGATCATATATGGTATAAATTTGTGGTATCAATAATAAATTTGTGGTATCATCATGGTATAAATTTGTATTCTTTTTTTTTTTACTTTTTACTCCATGTTATAGGGTTTCCCTGATAGCTCAGTTGGTAAAGAATCCACCTGCAATGCAGGAGACCCCAGTTTGATTCCTGGGAAGATCTGCTGGAAAAGGGATAAGCTACCCACTCCAGTATTCTTGGGTTTCCCTTGTAACTCAGCTGGTAAAGAATACACCTGCAATGCAGGAGACCTGAGTTCTCCCTGGGATGGGAAGATCCCCTGGAGAAGGGAGAGGCTACCCACTCCAGTATTATGGCCTGGAGAATTCCATGGACTATAGTCCATGGGGTCACAAAGAGTCAGACATGACTGAGCTACTTTCACTTTCATATCCTAAGTATTTTTCCACATCAATAAATTTTATCTTAAAGTATCATTTGCAATGGCTGTGTAGTTTCTTATTGTAAATGCACAATAATTTTTTAATCAGTTTCCTGTTGATGACCATTGAGATTATTCACTGTTTTGCTATTGTATAACACTGCTAGGTAGCTCTGAGTATCTCTTTGTCCATGTGTCCCTAATACATATAATAGATTGATAGATGTGGATTTACTTATAAAAGAAAAGTGGACAATTTAAAAACATATAGTAATTAAATATTAAATTGTCCTCCCCAAAGCATGTATCCATTTACAGTCCCCTCAGAAGCTTGTACAAATATTAACCAGCCCTGAGAATAATGCTTAGGCATTCTTGGGTTTACCATTCCCAGATCTCAACTACTCAGGAGCTTCCCAAAAATTCATGACAAACAATTGTTGTCACGTAGGCTGAGACAGGACTGGGAAACTGTTGAGACTGACTGAGAAGCTCACTCAGCACCCAGTAGGTCTAGTTGAGGGCAGTGTGGGAGCTCTATGTAGGGCCTTCATCCTGCAGTGTAGCCACTTCTGACCACTGCTACATCCAAAAGCCCTTCACCGGGCGGCAGTGGTCACTGGCGTCCATCATCATTACTGAATTTTTGTACATTCAGGTAAGCTCATAGTTTGCTTTGTTTTAGTAATGATATCAGCGTATGGTGTCAACTTTATTTCTGTGACAGAATCTATTTTAAAAGTCTAGTATTTATAGGGGCTTCCCAGGTGGCACAGTGGTAAAAGAATCACCCTGGCAATGCAGGAGATGCAAGAGATATGGATTCGATACTTGAGTCAGGAAGATCCCTTAGAGAAGGAATGGCAACCCACTCCAGTATTCTTGCCTGGTAAATATCTGCAGACTTTATTAAGGGCTTTATGGAGTTACTTCAACTCCTCGGTTATTCTATAATGCATTTTCTGGAGGAAGTTGTATTCTGCAGTGATATATGATAATTTGGAATCTCCAAATCATGGAGACATTCCTTATAGATGTCTTCTTTCCAATACTTGGAATTCTTTCCAATACTGGGAATTCTTTCCATTACTTGGTTTCCTTCAGTGGGCAAAGAATTCCTGATAGTAAGTGCTTCTAATGTTCCCATCGTATGTCTATTCCACACCTCATGATCTGGGAGGATCTGTGACCTTTATGAACAGGTTTATAATTAGCCTGATAAATGCACAATTCTCCAATTTGAAGTTCCAGGTTCTACTGCTGGTCTGACCCTGACCAGCTGGGAATCCTCGAGCACCTCACTTCTCTAAGTTTCAAATTTGTCATCATCAAAGAGAAGTTTATTCTCAAATAGAAATCCCTTAGAAACTCACTGGAGTCTTAAAAGGTATAGTAATGAGTACTCACAAGCTAAAATATTTCTAATATTTTATTTTATTAGAAATAAAATAATATTTTATTAGAAATCTAATATTAAAAGAAGTCTCTTTTGGTTTGACAGGATAACAAAGGGGGCTTTTCTTTGTTTGGGCTACAATAATGCAGGAATCTTCACAACTCTATATGAAGTACGTACTATCATCATAGTTCATGTACAGATGAGGAAACGGAGGCACTGAGAGTTAAGAAATTTGCTCAAGGTTGCTCAGCTAGTGAACGGTGGAACGAAGATTCAAACCCAAGTAATTTGGGCTCCAGAATCAATAGCCACCTGCCATAATTCTAGTTGCCTCATACTAATTGTAAGTTATGATAAGCAGTAACATCTTTAATGAAAGTGAGAAAAATGAAATATTGGTAATTAATAATGAAATACAGTTTGGTAGGCAAAAATTTTCCAGAACCTTGAGTCTTCAGAAAAGAAGCATTTTCAAATATTATGAAAAGAATGAAAGTGTTTAACCAGCATTAGATTAGATGATACTCACGTTTCCTCCTAGTTCTAATGTTCTGTGAGACTGAGGAGGAAATATGGATATTAAAGAAAATCAACTCTTCAAAACATTACTCAGAATGGAGCATTTATATTCCAAGAGGAATCAAAACACCATTTTTCTGTTAAATGGTGCAAACAAGTTTAATTTTCAAAACTGATAATCAAATGAAAGTCACTGGACTTGACTATTAAGAAATATTAAAGTCAATAATATTCCATGGTGTATATGTACCACAGCTTCCTTATCCATTCATCTGCTGATGGGCATCTGGGTTGCTTCCATGTCCTGGCTATTATAAACAGTGCTGCGATGAACATTGGGGTGCACGTGTCTCTTTCAGATCTGGTGTCCTCAGTGTGTATGCCCAGAAGTGGTATTGCTGGGTCATATGGCAGTTCTATTTCCAGTTTTTTAAGAAATCTCCACACTGTTTTCCATAGTGGCTGTACTAGTTTGCATTCCCACCAACAGTGTAAGAGGGTTCCCTTTTCTCCACACCCTCTCCAGCATTTATTGCTTGTAGACTTTTGGATAGCAGCCATCCTGACTGGCGTGTAATGGTACCTCATTGTGGTTTTGATTTGCATTTCTCTGATGATGAGTGATGCTGAGCATCTTTTCATGTGTTTGTTAGCCATCTGTATGTCTTCTTTGGAGAAATGTCTGTTTAGTTCTTTGGCCCGTTTTTTGATTGGGTCATTTATTTTTCTGGAATTGAGCTTCAGGCGTTGCTTGTATATTTTTGAGATTAATCCTTTGTCTGTTTCCTCATTTGTTATTATTTTCTCCCAATCTGAGGGCTGTCTTTTCACCTTACTTATAGTTTCCTTTGTTGTGCAAAAGCTTTTAATTTTCATTAGGTCCCATTTGTTTATTTTTGCTTTTATTTCCAATATTCTGGGAGGTGGGTCATAGAAGATCTTGCTGTGATTTATGTCGAAACTGGAGCCCATTATACAGAGTGAAGTAAGCCAGAAAGATAAAGAACATTACAGTATACTAACACATATATACGGAATTTAGATAGATGGTAGCGATAACCCTATATGCAAAACAGAAAAAGAGACACAGAAGTACAGAACAGACTTCTGAACTCTGGGGGAGAACGTGAGGGTGGGATGTTTTGAAAGAACAGCATGTATATTATCTATGGTGAAACAGACCACCAGCCCAGGTGGGATGCATGAGTCAAGTGCTCGGGCCTGGTGCACTGGGAGGACCCTGAGGAGTCGGGTGGAGAGGGAGGTGGGAGGGGGGATCGGGATGGGGAATACGTGTAACTATATGGCTGATTCATGTCAATGTATGACAAAACCCACTGAAATGTTGTGAAGTGATTGGCCTCCAACTAATATAATAATATTTAAAAAAAAAAAAAAAGAAAGAAATATTAAAGTCAAAAGCAAAAGGACCTTAGAAATGCAATTTCATGGTTGATTTTTAACACATTAATATTGTGCTGGAGACTAATCACATAGAGTTCTTACATAGTACATAGTGCCTATCAAAACATATGAATGCTATATAAACATTCTCTCCATTCTCCACAGCAAGTCTGCAAGTTTAGTGACCAGGATAAATACAGTCAGCATGGATTACTTAATAGCAAAAAAGAAAAAAAAAAAAAAAATGAGAGCAACGGCAGGGTCTGTCATGTTTGTCTCTATCAGCCATTTCTAAAACAGAGCTGGCATATGATATAAGCTCAGTAAACATTTGTTCAGTGAATAAAAAAACTCACCAAGCTGGTGCTGGACTCTGGGAAAACCTCTATTCAACTGTCAAATATCTACAGTGTAAGTTTAATATAATGTAATGACAACCAGTGCAATTAATCTTGAATAGCCATATGCAGTAATGGAACATAATAGCTGCAAAGGTCAGAAAACTTTTTTTAAAATTCTGTGACCATGGGAACTGTAATCCAATAATTTATTCTGGAGTTTATCTTTCCATCAGTTCCAACAATCCTTGTCCTGCTCAGAGCTTGCATTGTTTTTTACACATGTATAATGATTCAGATTCTTATTCTGACATTCTTGGTAAAAGAGACAGGCCTGGATTCCAGGCCTGGAAGTAAGTTGTGAATTAATGCTTTCTAGTCAGAGGTAGGTAAAAGACTTCTGGTAACCCTGACTGATTTTAGCATTGAAGTCAGCCCCACCCTCCAATTCATTGTACAGTGGGGAAGTGGTTTGCTGAATAGGCCTATGTAAAAAAGGCAAGAACTGTATTGTACATCAAATGCTTGAGTCATATCCCTTGCTCCTTGCTCAGGAACTGTATCTTAAACAAATGATGGAATGCATAGGCCAGACACTGCTAAGGTTTCAAAAATGAACAAGATGCAGTTTCAGCAATCATGTGACTGGGGCCCTGCATGAGGGAGTGGGAGGATAAATTAAAAAGAAAAAATGCTACAGATAACTACAATTCAAAGCCCTGATGCTGGGAAAGACTAAAGGCAGGAGGAGAAGGGTATGACAGAGGACAAGATGGTTGGATGGCATCACTGACTCAACGGACACGAGTTTGAGCAAGTGCCAGGAGATGGTGAAGGACAGGGAAGTCTGGCGTGCTGCAGTCCATGGGATCACAAAGAATTGAACACAACTAGGCAACTGAACAACAACAACAAGACAGAAGGTGTTCAGGGTGCTCAGTTCTCACCAGATGCAAAAATTACTCCTATTTAGAGGATCAAAAGATTTCAAGGGAGAAATACACTAGAACTAGAATTCCCCACTTTCTATAGGCACGTAACATGCTCTGCTGTTCATCAGATTCTGTGCCAGGCACTAGGGATGCAGAGATAAAATTGGCACATTGGTGCTCATGGGAAAGCTCTCAGCTCAGCCAGGGAAGTGAAACTTCTAAAAAGAAAAATCTCAATCCAACCTGGTAAATGCTCTCATAGGAAAAAGAAGAAAAAGAAACTGGAGCATGGAGGAGTAAGCAGCTAGTTCTGCCTGGGGATCCCCCAGGACAGCACAAAAAGGGGTAAACAAGAATCTTCAAGAGAATGACATTTGATCCTCACAGTGAAGTGGGTGCTTTCCTCAAGGATTTGCAGCATCCGGACTCTATATTCCACAATAACCCCTCAGTTCAGTCACTCAGTTGTGTCTCATTCTTTGAGACCCCATGAACTGCAGCAGCACACCAGGCCTCCCTGTCAATCACCAACTCCTGGAGTTTACTCAAACTCATGTCCATTGAGTCTGTGATGCCATCCAACCATTTCATCCTCTGTCGTCCCCTTCTCCTCCCACCTTCAATCTTTCCCAGCATCAGGGTCTTTTCAAATGAGTCAATTCTTTGCATCAGGTGGCCAAAGTATTGGAGTTTCAGCTTCAACATCAGTCCTTCCAATGAATATTCAGGACTGATTCCCTTTAGGATGGACTGGTTGGATCTCCTTGCAGTACAAGGGACTTTCAAGAGTCTTCTCCAACACCACAGTTCAAAAGCATCAATTCTTTGGCGCTCAGCTTTTTTTATAGTCCAACTCTCACATCCATACATGACTACTGGAAAAACCATAGCTTTGACAAGACAGACCTTTGTTGGCAAAGTAACGTCTCTGCTTTCTAATATGCTGTCTAGGTTGGTCATAACTTTTCTTTCAAAGAGCAAGCATCTTTTAGTTTCACGGCTGCAGTTACCATCTGCAGTGATTTTGAAGTCCCCCAAAATAAAATCTGTCACTGTTTCCCCATCTATTTGCCATGAAGTGATGGGACCAGATGCCATGACCTTAGTTTTCTGAATGCTGAGTTTTGAGCCAACTTTTTCACTCTCTTCTTTCACTTTCATCAAGAGGCTCTCTAGTTCCTGTTCACTTTCTGCCATAAGGGTGGTGTCATCTGCATATCTGAGGTTATTGATATTTCTACTGGCAATCTTTATTCTAGCTTGTACTTCATCCAGCCCAGTGTTCCTCATAATGTACTCTGCATATAAGTTAAATAAGCAGGGTGACAATATACAGCCTTGACATACTCCTTTCTGATTTGGAACCAGTCTGTTGTTCCTTGTCCTGTTTTAACTGTAGCTTCCTGACCTGCATACAGATATCTCAAGAGGCAGATCAGGTGGTCTGGTATTCCCATCTCTTTCAGAATTTTCCACAGTTTATTGTGGTCCACACACAGTCAAAGGCTTTGGCATAGTCAATAAAGCAGAAGTGGATGTTTTTTTGGAACTCTCTTGCTTTTTCAGTGATCCAGTGGATATTGGCAATTTGATCTCTGGTTCCTCTGCCTTTTCTAAATCCAGCTTGAACATCTGGAAGTTCATGGTTAACATACTATTGAAGCCTGGTTTGGAGAATTTTGAGCATTACTTTACTAGCTTGTGAGATGAGTGCAATTGTGTGGTAGTTTGAGCATTCTCCGGCATTGCCTTTCTTTGGGATTGGAATGAAAACTGACCTTTTCCACTCCTGTGGCCACTGCTGAGTTTTCCAGGTTTGCTGGCATATTGAGTGCAGGACTTTCACAGCATCATCTTTGAGGATTTGAAATACCTCAACTGGAATTCCATCACCTCCACTAGCTTTGTTCGTAGTGATGCTTCCTAAAGTCCACTTGACTTCAGTCTCCAGGATGTCTGGCTCTAGGTGAGTGATCACACCATCGTGATTATGTGGATTGTGAAGATCTTTTTTGTATAGTTCTTTTGTGTATTCTTGCCACCTCTTCTTACTATCTTCTGCTTCTGTTAGGTCCATACCATGTCTGTCCTTTATTGTGTCCATCTTTGCATGAGGAGTTCCGTTGCTGTATCTAATTTTCTTGAAGAGATCTCTAGTCTTTCCCATTCTATTGTTTTCCTCTATTTCTTTGCACTGATCGCTGAGAAAGTCTTTCTTATCTCTCCTTGCTATTCTTTGGAACCCTGCATTCAATTGGGTATATCTTTCCTTTTCTCCTTTGCCTTTCACTTCTCTTCTATTCACAGCTATTTGTAAGGCCTCCTCAGACAACCATTTGGCCTTGTTGCATTTCTTTTCCTTGGTAACGGTCTTGATTCCTGCCTCGTGTACAAAGTTACAAGGCACTACTATTTTTCCTACTTTATGGATGGAAAAACAACAGTTCAGCGTTTGAATTACTTGAAAGTTGACTAAATTTGTAAGCTAGGAAGCAAAGTTACCATCTGAATACAGAAATGCTGGGCTGGATGAAGCACAAGCTGGAATCAAGATTGCAGGAGAAATATCAATAACCTCAGATATGCAGATGATACCACCCTTATGGCAGAAAGAGAAGAGGAACTGAAGAGCTTCTAGATGAAATTGAAAGAGGAGAGTAAAAAGGCTGGCTTAGAACTCAACATTCAAAAAATGAAGATCATGGTATCCAGTCCCATCACTTCATGGAAAATAGGTGCAGAAACAATGGAAACAGTGCCAGACTTTATTTTGTTGGGCTCCAAAATCACTGCAGATGGTGACTGCAGCCATGAAATTTAAAAATGTTTGCTCCTTGGAAGAAAAACTATGACCAACCTAGATAGCACATTAAAAAGCAGAGACATTACTTTGCAGCAAAGGTCCATACAGTCCAAGCTAATGTTTTTCCAGTAGTCATGTATGGATGTGAGAGTTGGATGATAAAGAAAGCTGAGCACTGAAGAACTGATGCTTTTGAACTGTGGTGTTGGAAAAGACTCTTGAGAGTCCCTTGAACTGCAAGGACATCAAACCAGTCAATACTAAAGGAAATCAGTCCTGAATATTCATTGATACTGAAGCTGAAACTCCAATACTTTGGCCACCTGATGCGAAGAACAGACTCATTTGAAAAGACCCTGATGCTGGGAAAGATTGAAGGTGGGAGGAGAAGTGAACAACAGAGAATGAGATGGTTGGATGGCATCAACAACTTGATGGACATGAATTTGAATAAACTCCGGGAATTGGTGATTGACAGGGAGGCCTGGAGCGCTGCAGTTCATGGGGTCACAAAAAGACACGACTGAATGACCGAACTGAACTGAACTGAGGAAGCAAAGAAACAACAGGAATTGAACTCTGGATTTTGTTGGCTATCTCCAGTTGCTCAAAAGGTAAGGGAAGAAACTAGAAGAAGAAAGGAATTTATTCTGGTAGCTTGGCCACAAGCCAAGAAGCAGGAGAGCCAAGCTCTTTTTTAAAAAAAAAAAAAACACATAGAAAAGATTTTCCAGAATGTAGACTGCCTCGTAGTTATGACTATGGCTGTATTATAATATATATAATCCTTCCTTGAGACTGTATGTTTGTTTCCAACATTCTGCCACTAATGGGAGTTGACACCACTAAACCAGAATAGGGGAATAGGAAGTGATGGGGAAAAGGAGAGTAGCTATTTAGATGTAGTGATAAACAGTACCTCCCCCTGAAGAGGTCAATGGACATTTAGAGTCATTGGACTTTATTCCAAGTGTAGTAAGAAAACAGAACATTTTGAATATCAATAAGAAACTTTACAATAACCCTTAAAGCTTAAATGAGGATATAACGATTGATAATATTTTATTGTGTTTCTTTCCAGCTTTTTCCTTATGTATATAAATAAGGTAAATAAATATACTTTATTTTTTTTTTATTAGTTGGAGGCTAATTACTTCACAACATTTCAGTGGGTTTTGTCATATATATTGAAACTTATTTTTTTACTACACAGAGGTTTGTACCTTATTTTTGTAACTTTTTAATTTAGCATAATTTCAAATGTTCCCTACAAAAAAAGTTGTAAAAATGAAACAAAAAGAATACTCATATACTCTCTACCCAGGTTCATCAATACATGTGATTCATCTGTTTTATCAGATGTACTTATGTGTATTTATGCTTTTGGTATAAACCATTTGAGAGTAAGTTGGAGAAATCAGTGCATATTCCCTAAGAATAAGGACATTGATTCTCTTGTATAACCACAGTACAGCTATCAAAACTAGGAAATCTAATATTGATGCAATTCACAGTCCACAATCTTTATTCAAATTTCATCAGTTGTCCCGTAAATGTCCTCTATAGATTGTTTTCTCTTGGTCTAAAATCAAATCTTAGGTGCATTTAATTCTCACACTTTTCAATCTCCTTTCATTTGGAACAGTTCCTCACTGTTTTGTGTGTGTGTCTCTTGCCCTTGACATTTTTGAAGAGTATAAGCCAGCTATTTTGTACAATGTCCTTTAATTTGGATTTGTCTGATCAGACTCGTATTTTGCCTTTTTGGCAGGAATACCACCAAAGTAATGCTGTATCCTTCTCAGTGCATCTCACCAGTAGACAATAATACTGGTTTGTTAACTTTGATCACTTAGTTAAAGTCAAGTCTGCTAGCTTGTCACCACTCTAACATGGCTATTTTCCTTTAAAATTAATAAGTGATTTATTAGGAGATAATTTGAAACTATGTAAACATTCCATTCTTCATTAAACCTCCTAGTGAAACTCATTCATCCACTAATTTTAGCATTCATTAATGGTTTTCTGTCTCCATCACTCTTTTCTATATTTGTCAGTATTCTACTGAAACAATTCTCCTCCTTTCTCATTTTTTATTTACTCATTTATTCCTTTATTGATAAAAATATGGCCCCATAGATTTTATTTAACAAGTTATAATCCATTACTATCATTATTTTGTTGCACAAATTGTCCCATATTTACTGAGTAATTTTCTCAGCAAAAAAAAATTTTCCCAATATTTATTGAGCTTTTCAAGCTGGTTTCTGCATTCTTTTGAAATGTTCTTGCTGTTCTTTAAGAAATTCCTTTCTTTCTTGCACAAGATGATCCAGATTTATCTTGTGTTTCCTGACCCACTCTTGGAACCAGCAATTTTTCCAAGGAGTCTCAGTTCCTTTTATTGGAAAATGATATTTAGAAACCAACTTCTGTGTGCTAGGTGTGCTCACTTTTATTACTGAGTCATTTCTCCTAGGCCTTCTCAGAAGACAGAGCTAAAAATTATCTATGTATATATAATTATTTCTATACCTATATAATTATGATTCTTCTATATTCATCCTTCTATACATAGTATATTTTAAAAGTATATACTAAAAAACATGAATTGAAACTAACACGTCCAGTTTCAATCCAACACTTCAGAGAATATTTTGAATTCCACCTATTCACACCTGTAGCTACCTTTTTCAACAGTGAAAAAACTAGCTTCCATATCCTCAGTATATCTACTCACTTGCTTAAGCCCAAAATATGTAGTTTCAGAATTGCTAATTCACGCTACTACCAAAAGCAAATCTATTGACTAGAGTTCAATATATTTATAGGGTTTTTCTAAGATACATTCAGTGTGTGACATAGCCACTGAAATGCATACATTTAACATGTACAATGTGATGAGTTCTGACAACTCTCATATCTTATTTTCAACTCAAAATGAGCAATTTCTCATGCCATTAAGGCTTTTCAAAGGCGTGAATTTTTTAGCTTGGTTATTATTCTACAGTATGGATGTGTTGTAATTGATTTTCCTGCTCCTTATAATTATATAATTAGTCTTCAATGCTTCTTCAATGCTTTCTTTTAAAAGCAGTGTTGCAATGAATATCCTATTAACACCGTTAAAAAGAGAATGTAATACCACTATGTAAGGTATACTTATTCTACCATTCTTTTACTGAAAGAGATATTCTGTTGAATAAATTAATGAAACTTTCAAAATTCTAACTCCAATTGTTATTCCTAAGCTAAACTGGTTCTTGCCCAGTGTTTTAATTTTCTAGGACCACTATATCAAATTACCACAAACCAAGTGGCTTAAAACACTAGAAATTTATTTTCTCATAGTTCAGGAGGTCAGAAGTCCAAAATTAAGGTGTCAACAGGGTTGGTTCCCCCAGAGGCTGAGGGAGAAACCACCCCATGCTTCTCTCCTAGCATCTGATAGTTGCTGGCAATCCTTAGCATTCCTTGACTTGCAGCTGCATCACTCTAACTCCACCGTCCCATGGCCCTTTTCTCTGTGTGTCTTCACTTACAAGAACACCAAGTCATTGGATTTAGGGACAACCCAAATCCAGTGTGACCTCATCTTAACTGAACTAATTACATCTGCAAAGACCCTATTTCTAAGTCACACTGTGAGGTTCCAAGTGGACATGAATTCTGGGGGACACCATTCAACCCAGTAAGCTAAGTAAATGGCTGGTCCCAGTTGCAACTCCATAATCCCTTATCTGAACTCTTGAGATTAAATGCTTTTAGATTAGACTTAGATTTTAGAAAGGAAATATCAGCTATTTACTATATATTACATAACACTTCACTCAAGTCTAGAGCAGCACCTCATAATCAAACACATTACTGTTTCTGCAATGAAATGTATGCATTTCACACCAAGTGAGAGAAATAAAGACAATAGTTTCATGTCATTTCATATCTCTACTTGCTGCTAAATAAAAATATTTTTTTTGTTTTCAGAACTTCAGGGATTTCAGAATTCTCTGTTCCTAAATTTGACCCCATTTTCAGGTTCCAATGTCAAAAAGCCACCCACTGTAGTAGTATAAAGCAAATGGTCCAAGTGCATCAACACCTGAGTACAAATGTGGTCATAATATCATTCATTCCTGATATTCATCAGTTTCAAAGCCATTTATACACAAGTAGGATTTCCAGTACATTAGAAAACTCTCTACTCTTCAGGTACTTCTGGAAACTCCCAGAGTGAACAGGGAATACCCACAATGTCATTCTAAACCCTTGTTAGTATAGCAACTGAGTCAGGATTCTTAGCTGAGAATCAGCACATAGAGACCCTCCTCTGGGATGGCCTCCTGCCGTTTTAATACGCAGCTGTTCTGTGTCCCTGGAATCAGAGCCTGTTTTCAGCACCACCATTCCCCACCTATTTCCTCGGTGCCTGGCCCTGGCAATGTATTCCAATCAAAAATGCTTCTGTGGAATAAGAAGGAAAATGTGACCCCTTCCTACAATAAGCTCAGTTAGCGGTTTTCCCACATGTGACTTCTAAAGTATTACAGAACTCATCGAAAGAACTCTTCCATTTTGTCTTCACAATTCTTTTCCTCTACAAGTTGTACTCATGGTTCAGGTGGATTGTTCAGTGTATTCTTTTTCTACAGTTGCTGTAACAGATAACCACAAACACTGTGTCTCAAAACAACACAAACCTACCTTACAGTTCTAAAGCTTAGAGTTTGAAATGGGTCTTATGAACTAAAATCAAGGTGTCCACAGGGCTGCGTTCTTTTTCTATAGGTTCTAGGGGAGAATATTTCTTTCCTTTTCCAATTTCTAGAGACTGCCCTGACTCCTTTGTTCATGATTCCTCCTTCCATATTCAAAGCACTTGACTTCAGTCTCTACTTCTGTTGTCACATTTCCTCTCTCTGACTTGGACCTTCATGCCTCTCTCTTATCAGGACTTCTGTGATTTCTCCCCTACCCTCAACAGCCTTCACATGTCAAAATCCTTAACAGTCACATCTGCAAATTCTCATGTGCCTTTTTGTGTGTCTTTTTTCATGACTTTTTTCAAGTCTTTTTTCAGGTAAGGTAACACATTTGCACGTGCCAAGGACTGATATGTGGCTATCTATGAAAGGCCATTATTCTGTCTACCATTTGTGGAACTTAAAAACCACCCTTCACACCCATCCTAGGACACATTGCTGCCACTGAATAAACTCCCTCTCAGTAGCCCACCATGCATCTCACCTTCAGTTAATCTACCTCCCCACCCCTCACCATCTCCAATTTATCAGAAATATGTAGATGAATATAGAAAGAAGAACAGAATAATTTTCCAAATCTTCTAAATTTTATGAAGATTCTTTTCAAGTTTCTTTTGATTCAGATAGTCTCAGAGTCGATGGAATGGAGGAGGACCCTTGCCTTTCTCAAATGACCACACAGAAAAGTGATTTTATTTGTCAAATACTTTCTAATTTATAATTGACCCTGAAAAAACTTAATTAAACATATGGGACAAGATTTTTATTCTCATTCTACAGTTAAGGAAACTGAGTCTCAGGAACATTGTCTTCTGATGAAGGTTACATTAATAGCAAGACAGTATCCCTTCTGATTATAAAAAAGTCAAAGGGAAAAGAATAGAATTCACTCCAAAAAGCCAAATTTGGGGATTAATTATAAAATAAGATATGCATATGGTACATATTCCAATTATACATCTTTTCTCTGTTTCAATATTTTACTTTCATTTTCCCAGTCAAAACTCTAGTTTTAACTCTTCTGTCTAAGACATCTATTAGTGTCTCTAACAAAATTCAGTAAGTGTGTGAGCTTTATAATCTTCTCTTTGTATAAAAGAATCTGTGTGCTTTTCCATTTAGTTTCTCCCTTTCTCTTGGGTTGACCAATTCCTGTGTTTTGAGATGCAAAATCTGTAGAATGGGTAGATATATATGACTTAGAAGCAGAGACAACCTAACAAGATATCAAGTTGAATTACCTAAGAGCTGGGATATAGTGGAAAGAGGGAAATAGAGGAAAATAGAGGACATCATGTTAAGTGAAATAAGCCAGTCATTGAAGGACAAACACTTGATTTCACTTATATGAAGTATCTAAAGTAATCAGAGTCATAGAAGAGAATAGAACAGTGATTGACAGGGACTGGGGCAGAAGTATGTTCAGTGTGTATAAAGTTTGAGTTACATATGATGAAAAAGTTCTAGACATCTGCTGTACAACATTACGCTTAATGGTAATAATTAACACTATTAATTAGTGTTAAAGTTAAAGTACTATACTCTTAAAAGGGCTTCCCTGGTGGCTCAGCAGTAAAGGATCCACCTACGATCCCTGGGTTGCAAAGATCCACTGAAGAAGAAAATGGCAACACACTCCAATATTCTTGCCTGAGAAATCCCATGGAGAGAGGAGCCAGTCCAAGGGGTCAGAAAACAGTCAGACATGACTTAGCAACTAAACAGCAACAAATACTCTTAAAAGCTATTAAGAGGGTACGCCTCATATCATGTGTATGGATGGTCTTTTTCTTATCACAACTAGGAGGAAATGGAGGAAGAGAAGATGGAGCTGAGGATAAAGGAGGAATGGGATGTGAAAGACTCCAGAGCAGATTCAGGGTAGAAGAGAACTGGACTTGAGGAATATTTTTTTGAGAAGTACAATTCAAGGATAGGAACTGGACCCTCTTTAATATTCCTTACCAGATTTGAATCAAAATAGAATTCATTTTTAATAGCTCCATTTAGAAGGACACTTGTTTCTTCTTTAAATGTAACTGGATAGAATGGGCTTTAGGGACTTATTAGGATTACACATGTTTTGGCCTTTTCTTAGAATTAACATTTATCAGCTGTGATACCAGGGGAGCCCAAGGAACTGTTAAGGTTGCAAAATTCCAAATTTCAGAGATCATTCTAAAGCTTAAGGAAAAGGACTGTATTAGCTGCTTCCCCAAAATGGAAGGAAAATATAGCTCAAGTACACTGAATTTCACAATCTCACTCTGTAGTTCGATCCCTTAAAGCTTTTTAAATTTAAAAGTACTTTTGTGCAAATTAAAATTCCACTGAGTTACTATTTTTTTCACCCATCAGATTGGCAAAGATTGAAACACTAATTAAACTCACTCTAGCCAAGGGTGTGGAAAAATATACACCTTCATACAATGCTGTAGGCAGTACAAAACAGCACAACCTCTGAGTAGGGTAATTTGACAAAATCTGTCAAAACTCTAAATGTACACATATCCTTTTACTGGGAAAATTATTTCTAGTAATTTAGCTCACAGTTGTACTACCACATGTTGAAATGATATGTACATAATGATATTCATTGCAGCATTGTTTGTGATACTAAAAACTCATAAAAAACATATACATTATTCAAACTGAAACTGGTCAAATAACATGAGACAATGGATTCTATGCAATATTTGACAAGAATTAGGCAGCTCTGTGTATACCAAGGTAAAATAAATTGTTAAAAAAAACAATCAAGGTGCTGTGCATGCATTTTAAGCTACCATTTATGAGGGTGAGGCTAACCAAACACATACGCATTCACTTCAAAATGCATAGACAATCTCTGAAATCCCACACCGGAAACTGGTAACAATGGTGTGTTCAGAGAGAAAAACTGGGCAGATAGCAGACTAAGGTTAGGGTAGGGTGGGGGGTCTTACTTTGCTTTTCACTCCCTGTACCTCTTGGATTTACCTTCTGCATGATGTACCTATTTAAAAAAAAAAAAATAAGTGCCATTAAAAAAAAGTGTGGAACAATGTATAATTTTAAGTGAGAGAGCTGGGCTGAAACTATTATCTACTGTCACAAACATCTCAAACAAGTGATTTTCCCTCTCTGAGTGTTTGTTTCCTTGGGGAAATACAGGGGTAATATAATATTGTTGGGAGGACACTTGAGATATTGGATATGAGGTTGCTTATAAGTAATAAAATGTTTCCATGGTCTATTTGCCTGAGTACAAGGCACGGGAAAACCAAGTGTCCCTAAATCAGGTCATTACTCAGACTGGAACTGAGTCTCACACTTTAGGTTGATGTCACAAAGGGTCTTAGAAATTTAAGAGCAAAACACAAGATACAGCAATGGTTCCAAAACTTGTTACTATTCAGATCAAATGGAGAACTTTATATTCCCCAAAACTTCAGGTTAACGGGTCTGCAGTACAACTGCTCCTTCAGGTGATTGAGCACGCACAGACCTTGAAACCACCAGTAGAATGGAAGGAGCCTTACTGAATGTCAGTTCACACTGAGTTCTTGCACAAGTTGTGTAACCTTGGGCAAGTTAATCCACCTTTCTGGGCCTTCATACCCTCATCAGTGTATGTTCGTATCTTTTTTACCAGCTGTGATCTCTGAAGAGTTTTATGGTTTGAATGTCCTGGGATTCTCATTTCTGTCAGTTGGTGCCTCCCAGGACAGTTGAAAGATCAAAGAGGGGACAGAGACCATCGTGCTGGTGGTACAAATAGGAATGTTCCTAAGATTCAGTCCTGACAATGAGGGAAGTGCCAAGTTTCTAGAAATACTGCTTTGATGCACAGTAGAAGCAGTTCTGTGGAGAAGGCAATGGCACCCCACTCCAGTACTCTTGCCTGGAAAATCCCTTGGACGAAGGAGCCTGGTGGGCTGCAGTCCATGGGGTTGCTAAGAGTCGGACACAACTGAGTGACTTAACTTTCATTTTTCACTTTCATGCATTGGAGAAGGAAACGGCAACCCACTCCAGTGTTCTTGCCTGGAGAATCCCAGGGATGGGGGAGCCTGGTGGGCTGCTGTCTATGGGGCCACACGGAGTCGGACACGACTAAAGTGACTTAGCAGCAGCAGCAGAAGCAGTTCTGAGCCATTCTGGCACTAGCTGGAACTTTTTATTTCAATTTACCTGATTCTGATTCTATCCATAACTCTCAACAGGCAATCATTAAGCCATGGATCAACCTCCTCGGCCCATTCCTGGTTAATGATTTAACCTTTAAAACTCTGAGTCTGAAACCAAATTGCTACTACACCACTGACTCATTCATTCATTTATTTAATACTTAATACCCAAATATTTGTTGAGAACTTACAATTTCCAGTTACCTGTGTCCAAACCTGCAAGGAATTATAAGAGTGAATATTATTTACTCATCAAGATACAAAAATAATGTAGACATACAGATGGTCAACAGGTACATGAAAAGATGCCAAACACACTAATTAGCAGGGAAATACAAACCAAAACCACAATGAGATATCACCTCACATAAGAATAGCAATTACCAAAAAGACAAGAAACAGCGAGTGCTGTTTAGGATGTGAAGAAAAGGAAACCATTGTGCACTGTTGGTGGGAATGCAAACTATAAAATACAGTATGGAGGCTCCTCAAAAAATTAAAAATAGAACCACCGTATGATTCAGCAACTCCATTTCTAGGTATTTATCCAAAGAAGATGAAAGCACTACCTGGAAAAGATATATGCACCCCATGTTCATTGTAGCTTTATTTATAATATTTAAGATACAAAAACAACCCAGGTGTCCATTAATGAATGAATGGATAAAGAAAGTATTATGGATAATGATGAAAGTATTATGGATAAATGAATGGATAAAGAGAGTATTATGGTAAATAAAATAAGTCAGACAGAGAAAGACAAATACCATATGAGCTCACATATACGTAAAATTAAAACAAAAAGCGACCAACAACAACAAAAAAACCCAAGCTCATAGATACAGAGAACAGACTGGTGCTTGCCAGAGGTGAGAGATGGGGAGTGGGCAAAATGCATGAAGAGGGTTAAAAGTATTAAAAGAAAACTGTAGCTTTTACAACTAAAACCAGGAGTTCAAACAATGTCCTTGAGCTCCCTATGTCTCCTTCTATCTTTCCCTTTGCTTCTCTTTGCTTATGGCCTCATTCTCTTCTACGGTAGAAAGCTTCACAATGACTTCCAGCAGCTGGCACTTACATCGTCCATATAGCCTGCACCTCAGAGGAAGACTCTTCTGTCTTTCCTGATAGCTCCAAGAAAATAGCCTCCAGTTTGAGTCCTGTGCCACCTCTGAACAAATCATTGTGGCCAAGGAGATAGAATAGTCTGTTTGGCTAGACTTCAACCTGGGACAAGGTAAATAGCCCCACTCAAACAACCTAGAAAGGGGAAATTTAAAAGCTGTGTGCTATCAATAGTCTGGCTGGCTGAGGAAGAGGAGAAACAGTGGCTTTGATAAGGAGTCCACCACAATAGGGGTGTGGCATAAAAGGGAACAGCCTAGGTCTTGAAAACTGATTGCAGAGCAGAATGAAAACATAATTGTGGTGCCAGAGACTCCTTAGCTTCCCTTGTGGCTCAGACGGTAAAGAATCCACCTGCAATGTGGGAAACCTGGGTTCAATCCCGAGGTTGGGAAGACCCTCTGGAGAAGGGAAAGGCCACCCACTCCAGTACTCTGGCCTGGAGAATTCCATGGACTGTATAGTCCATGGGGTCTCAAAGGGTCAGACACAAGTGAGTGACTTTCATTTTCCTTTTTCTTTCAGCCGCCTTAAACACCACACACTTTAAATTTAGCAGATAGTCTCCTAGTGGGCTCCAGGATAAAGCTGTGAACTACAGACAGCCACAGGAATGTATCAAGCCATCTCTCTCCAAGTTGACAGATGCAATCTCTGCTTTCGCTTCAGACATAGTCCTAACCACTACTTGCCGTCTGCTAAACCATTGATTGTTTCTCAAAATTTTCCCCTGTCCAACACATGTAAAGGAAATGATATACTTCTATCTGCAAAGTGGTTATTTTATCAGTGACTTAGAAGAGAGAGGATAGTGAGATGTTTTTCAGAAGGAAAAGGCATGACCCATGCTGCCATGGTGGGTGCATAATGACGCTGAAAAGAAGGAAGAGAGAATTAAATTTTTAAAAAGCTCCCTAGGTGATTCTGCTTCACTCAGTTAGGACAATATTCCTCCCTCTCCTCTATGTTGCAGTTAAAAAGCAATAGTATTCTAAATCCAGAATATTAACCCCATGGGTCATCTCCTGTGACACCACCCACCTACACATGGCAATTGCCAACAAGACAGCCCCTTGTAACAGAAATCAAATCTCAATACGTGCAACATATCCTGTAGGGACACTTGCACACACAGTGTTAAATTTCTTAACTTTATGCATCCCCTCTGACCCAGTAAATTCACTTCTGGGGATTAATTCGAAAAGAAATGGAAATAATCTATACATAAAGAGCTTTGTAGATAAGATTTTCAGTAAGGATTTGCATAAAACAATGAAAAAAATGAAGTAGACTAAACTCGTAGGAAGGAATTGATGATAGCTGCTAACGCTGTTTAAATATTAACCACACATCACGGTCTGTGCTCTTCAACTCATCTAACCCATTTGACTCTCACAATAATCCAGTGAGGTTAGTATTATTTTTATTTCATACATTTCAGTTCAGTTCAGTTGCTCAGTCGTGTCCGACTCTTTGTCACCCCATGGACTGCAGCACACCAGGCCTCCCTATCCATGACCAACTCCCAGAGTTTACCCAAACTATGTCCATTGAGTCGGTGATGCCATCCAGCCATCTCATCCTCTGTCATCCCCTTCTCCTCCCACCTTAATCTTTCCCAGCATTAGGATCTGTTCAAATGAGTCAGTTCTTCACATCAGGTAGCCAAAGTACTGGAGTTTCAGCTTCAGCATCAGTCCTTCCAATGAATATTCTGGACTGATTCCCTTTAGGATGGACTGGTTGGATTTCCTGGCAGTTAGGAATTCAAGGCACATAGTAGCAAATAAGATTGTAGTTTTATGTAATAACTAAATGTAATAATTATGAAGAGCTTGTACTAACACAGAAAAATTATTTAATTGTAATATTAAGTAGAAAACAGATGCTATATCAATTATATAAAACATGCACACTAAAAAGACCTGAAAACATGTTCAAATGTTACCAATGTCCACTCTTGGATAGCAAATTACCTTCTTATTTGTAATTTTCTATATACTTAACTGCCTAAAAGGAGCATGATTGATTTTTAATATTAGTAAAAATAAAACAAATTGATTGTTTAAAAGTTACCTTCATATATACTAAAAGATTACAGGGGATGTCACTGGGTAAGCGGGATATCACCGGGTAAGTGGAATTCTGTCTTCTTCTTTGTAGTTTCCTATTTTCTGGTAATAAATATTCATTGTTTTTGAGAAAAGGGAAAAATAATTTTCAAAAGCACATTTTAAAAGAAAAAAGAAATGTAACTTTAGGCATTTAGGCTATAAATCCAGTAATTCATCCAAAGCATTTAAGGGCTTCCTTCTTCACTCCTTTTGCCACCCAGTTCTTTGTATCTTAAAATAAGAGATGATTATCAGTTTTTGTCTCAGAGAATTACAGAAAAGCATCTACTTCTGCTTTATTGACTATGCCAAAGACTTTGACTGTATGGATCACAACAAACTGTGGAAAATTCTTAAGGAGATAGGAGTACCAGACCACCTGGCCTGCCTCTTGAGAAATCTGTAGACAGGTCAAGAAGCAACAGTTAGAACTGGACATGGAACAACAGACTGCTTCCAAATTGAGAAAGGAGTACATCAAGGCTGTATATTGTCACCCTGCTTATTTAACTTATATGCAGAGTACATCATGAGAAATGCTGAACTGGATGAAGCACAAGCTGGAATCAAGATTGCCAGGAGAAATATCAATAACCTCAGATATGCAGATGACACCACACTTCTGGCAGAAAGCAAAGAACTAAAGAGCCTCTTGATGAAAGGGAAAGAGGAGAGTGAAAAAGTTGGCTCAGAACTCAACATTCAGAAAAATAAGGTCACAGCATCTTGTCCCATCACTTCATGGCAAATATTTGGAGAAACAATGGAAACAGTGACAGACTTTATTTTGGGGGGCTCCAAAATCACTGCAGATGGTGACTGCACCAGTGAAATTAAAACACACTTGCTCCTTGGAACAAAAGTTATGACCAAGCTAGACAGCATATTAAAAAGCAGAGACATTACTTTGCCAACAAAGGTCCTCCTAGTCAAGGCTATGGTTTTTCCAGTAGTCATGTATGGATATGAGAGTTGGACTATAAAGAAAGTTGAGTGCCAAAGAAGTGATGCTTTTGAACTGTGATGTTGGAGACTCTTGAGAGTCCCTTGGACTGCAATAAGATCCAACCAGTCCATCCTAAAGGAAATCAGTCCTGAATATTCACTGGAAGGACTGATGTTGAAGCTGAAACTCCAATACTTTGGCCAACTGATGTGAAGAGCTGACTCATTGGAAAAGACCTTGATGCTGGGAAAGACTGAAGGTGGGAGGAGAAGGGGACAACAGAGGATGAGATGGTTTGATGACATCACCAACTCAATGGACATGAGTTAAACTCCAGGAGGTGGTGATGGACAGGGAGGCCTGGCGTGTGGCCAATCCACAGGGTCGCAAAGAGTCGGGCACGACTGAGCGACTGAACTGAACTGAGTCATCCCTTGCAGTGTTGTAAACCACAAACAGCAGGAAGTCACATTTACTAAGCTGTGCATTTGCAAAATGCATGAAGTCAGGAGTCAGTGTGAGCAACAGCCCTGGTTTGCAGAAATGTTTTACCAGCGCATCACAAATGTGGGTGGTGAAACTGACAAAGACATTTGCAAGTACTTTGAAAAAAGAGAGTATTCAACTTTCAGAAACCAACATAGAGGGTTTAAAAGATTCCAGAAATAAGAATCCATAAGGTCTCTCCATTCTCAGCCAGTGAGTTGCATTTCTGTGGCACTGGAAGGGGTAAATTCTAAGGTCACACAGCCCTGCCATTTACATCACTGAGAAACAAGCAGGTCTACCTCCCCGCCTCCCCAACCTTAACATAGCCACCCAAGAAGCCCAAGCTCTTGTCATCTCTCACCTGATTATTACTACATCTTCCTTACTTGTCTCAGGACTTCAATTTTCCTCTCTCTAACCTTATCTTCACAGAAAACTCAAAGTGCTTCTTTAAAAATAAAAATAAGACCATTTCACCTCCTGCTTAAACCTGTGACGGCAGTCACATTCCATGGCAAATAGAATGGATGCTCCTACCCATGGTCAGGGAATTCTGTAGCATCAAAGCTGCTTTCTCTCTAGGCTCATCCTGGGCCACCCTGACCTTGCCAGCTTCCCTGCAGCCACAGCAGAGTATGCCAAGATTTTCCCCATCACAGGCTTTCAAACCAGCTGTGGCCCCTGCTGAAAGAACTCCACCTACTCTACATGGTTTCAGCTAAATGTCAGCTCCTTTGAAAGGTCTCTCTGACCACCCAGTCTAAAGAGCTGTCTTCCTCACCCTGCCCCCAGGACTCTCTGCCATTGGACTCAATTATTGCCTTCATAGCACTTGTCACAATTTGACACATTACATATGTCTACATTTATTTACTTATTTGTTGTCTGCCTGCCAGAGTGTAAGTGCCATATCTGGTTTACTTACCATTGTACCTCTCAATGTGATTCTAGAATAATGACTGGTACTTAGTAGGCCCTCCTAGAAAAACAAAACAAGAGAAAACTTGTGAACGAATGAATCAACTCATTTCTACCATGTATTCATTATATGTCCTTGCAGAACTTACTCTCTAGGACTCAATTTCTTCATGTGTACAATGAGAATACTACTTACCTGCCTCCTGAGAAATCTGTATGCAGGTCAAGAAGCAACAGTTAGAACTGGACATGGAACAACAGACTGCTTCCAAATTGAGAAAGGAGTACATCAAGGCCGTATATTGTCACCCTGCTTATTTAACTTATATGCAGAGTACATCATGAGAAATGCTGAACTGGAAGAAGCACAAGCTGGAATCAAGATTGCCAGGAGAAATATCAATAATCTCAGATATGCAGATGACACCACTCTTATGGCAGAAAGCAAAGAAGAACTAAAGAGCCTCTTGATGAAAGTGAAAGAGGAAAGTGAAAACGTTGGCTTAAAACTCAACATCCAAAAAACTAAGATCATGGCATCTGGTCCCATCACTTCACGGCAAATAGATGGGGAAACAATGGAAATGGTGAGAGACTTTATTTTTGGGTGGGGCTCCAAAATCACTGCAGATGGTGACTGCAGCCATGAAATTAAAAGCCACTTGCTCCTTGGAAGAAAAGTTATGACCAACATAGACAGCATATTAAGGCAGAGACAAAAAAAAAAAAAAAAAAAGGCAGAGACATTACTTTGCCAACAAAGGTCCGTCTAGTTAAAGCTATGGTTTTTCCAGTAGTCATGTATAGATGTGAGAGTTGGATCATAAAAAAAGTTGAGTGCTGAAGAATTGATGCTTTTGAACTGTGGTGTTGGAGAAGACTCTTGAGAGTCCCTTGAACTGCAAGGAGATCCAACCAGTCCATCCTAAGGAGATCAGTCCTCGATGTTCATTGGAAGGACTGATGTTGAAGCTGAAACTCCAATACTTTAGCCACCTGATGCGAAGAGCTGACTCATTGGAAAAGACCCTGATGCTGGGAAAGATTGAGGGCAGGAGGAGAAGGGGACAACAGAGGATGAGATGGTTGGATGGCATCACCGACTCAATGAACATGAGTTTGAGTACGCTCCAGAAGTTGGTGATGGGCAGGGAAGCCAGGCGTGCTTATAGTCCATGAGGTCGCAAGGAGTCGGGTATGACTGAGCAACTGAACTGAACTGATCTATGAATAAACACTTATAAAATTTCTGGCACAGTGGCTATACAGAGAAAACTCTCTTAAAATTATAGCTCTAGTGATGAAGGTTATTATGGGTTGGGCAGTATATCTAGAAATCCCATCTTCATCTTATGAACTGACAGGCAGAGTTTGTCCTACTAGTTGCTGATGTTGTTAAAAGAAAAAGAAGTACAGTGCAAGGCATGGAATGAATGCTTCATAAATGATCAGATGATCAGTGAACCAGCTATAAGCTATAAAGTTTAAAATTCTAAAATTTAAAAAGTTCACCATATGCATTGTTTACAATTTTAAAAATTGAACACAACTTAAATATCAATCAATAGGAGAGTAGGTAAGTAAGTCTGGTACATCTATAGAATGGAATTTTGTTCCTACAGAGTATACAAACTGTTACTTTTTGACATCTATAGATTAAGTCACCAAGGCATGAGGAAATGTAACAATAAAAATAAAGTGAATTTACTTTAAGAAAACAAGTAAGCTTCTGTACTGATACGTCCAGATTGCTGTAAACTACTTCCAGATTTACAAAGGGAACTTAAGTAATGCAAGCAGTATTCTAATGATCAAGGCTCTGACGTTAGGTAGCTACGTCAGGTGCATCCCTGCCTTTCTCTGTCAGTCTCATTTTGTAAAATGAAAGGACTGGACTAAATGATCCCTGATGTTCTGCTGAGTATAGCATCCTGAGAGTTTAATACTTCATTTGCTCTTCATAGCCTTCATTATCAATCTTCATTTCCGAGTTAATAATGATGGCTTACTTATATTGCTTCACCACATGAAAAATAACTACTGATTATCTATATGATGATAGAGGAACTCAACTAGGGTCTATAAATGTGGCAAACAAGGGCATTACTCTATCACCCTAATTCTTTGTAATCCAGAATTACTGCTTGCAATCTAGAGCATGAGCTCAAATAACTGTGTGATTTAGATACCCAAATTCAGAAATCTTTAATTTCCCAGACTGAGATTCTACAGGATAGTAATTCACCAAATAACTGTCAATTTATTACCAGTCAAAACCAGCATAAAATCAACACCAACATTGACAAAGACCAACACAAAAAGAAACTACAGACAAATTTCACTTATGTTCTCAACGCAAAAATCTTAAATACGTGTAAGCCAAATTGTGCAGCTCATTGGGACTCGCAAGACATATTCAAGGACTGTATACTATTAGCAGCTTCCCTGGTAGTCCAGTAGTTAAGACTCTGTGCTACCACTGCAGGGGGTGTGGGTTTGATCCCTGGTTAGGGAACTAAGATCCTATATGCTGCATGGTACAGCCAAAAATAAGTAAATAACTAAAAAGTAGGACCTGCTATTTAGCACAGTAATACTCTACTCAATACTCTGTACTGACCTATATGGAAAAGAATCTAAAAAAGAGTGCACTTATGTAAATGTATAATTGACTCACTTTGCTGCATGACTGAAACTAATATAACCTTGTAAAACAGCTATATACTACAATAAAATTTTTTTAAAGGACTGTTTAACATTTAAAATTTTTCTTGCCAATGACATTTACATGATAATCTTATTACCCCAATGCAGTAACAATTATCAAGTACTCAAACCACGACCTATAATTTGTAGCAGTAAAGAATGTTGCAAAGAATGCAGCTTCTGTGAGATGGGTTCAAAACCCACCTCAGCCTTTAGTTGCTGTAGGATCTTGGATAACCCCCTTAACTCCATGAGCTTCTATCCCCTGTAGGATGAGAATAAGGACACCTCCCTTAAAGGGCTGTTGGGACTATATTAAATGATGTACAAGAGGCATCAGCCTTATTGTCTGGTCTGGCAGGTAGTTAGCTCTTCCTATTGAAAACTGGACTCTGCTATGTTTTCCATTTGTGAGAGGGCAGAAGGAAGTTCAGAGTAATGGTGACCTTATCCCAGCCAGAAGACAACTCCAGAACCCAGTGTCTAAGAAGTCAGTATTTCCCGGTTCTAAATCTTAGTATAGAACCATTCTTGTGGTTCATTCACATCCGTGCTTCATGAAAAGCCACTCATATTTCTAGTATTTGTGAGCACTTACTCTATTCCAATTATTAATTTAGCTGCTGGGGACTGAAATAGGAGCAAGATACATTCCTTTAATGAGGGTATAGGCCAGTAAGAAAATACAAAAAAAAAGTAAAAAACAATAATAACAACATGAACCAAAAAAAAGTGTGGCATAACTGATGGTATAAATGGAGGTATAAAGAGTTCTCTGGGAGCATTAAGTCCTGCTTAAATAGTTGAGAAAAATTTCATGGAAGAATGGACATAAACCAGAAAAATAGAAATCCTCTATGTAGAAAAGGGAATTCTAGGCATAGAAATAATATTCTCAAGGCCACAAAAGCTCTTATGACTAAAATTAGGTGAGGGATAGTGTCTAGAGTGGGGTTTCCTTGGGGGCTCAGTGGTAAAGAATCCCTTGCAATGCAGGAGAAGCAGGTTCGATCTCTGGGTCAGGAAGATTCCCTGGAGGAGGACATGGAAACCCACTACAGTATTCTTGCTTGGAAAATCCCATGGACAGAGGAACCTGGGAGGCTACAGTCCATAGGATTGCAAAGAGTGGGACACAAAAGAAGCGATTAGCACACACACACAGTGTCCAGAGTCATATGTGGAATGCTGGGAGGTAAAAATGGAAATGTGTGTATTGAGGCAGATTGTGTCTTTAAAACAATTACTCTGGGAGTAGGGTATTTCCAGAAGAGGAGCAGAAAGAAGGAACTATGCCAGATAACTATAGTAATCCAGGCCAAATAAAAGGTCTGAGCTTAAGTATTGGCAGTGGGAATGGAGAGGGAATTATTTAAGAGACAGAATTATTTAAGAAACAGAACAAAAAGGACTTTTATCTGACTGTTTTGTGTTTGCCTGTTTGCTTCTTTAGCTGAACTGAGCTGCTTAAATTCAGGGTCATGTCTTTAATCATCTTTGGCTCCTCTATTAAGATATAATGTCTATCAACAGTTTGTGCATGCCTGCTAAGTCACTTCAGTCATGTCAGACTCTTTTCAACCCTATCCATGGGATCCTCCAGGCAAGAATCCTGGGGTGAGTTGCCATTCCCTTCTCCAGGGGATCTTCCCAACTCAAGGATTGAACCTGAATTTCTTAGCCTCCTGCACTGGCAGGCGGGCTCTTTACCACTAGTGCCACCTGGGAAGCCCAGTGGTTCGTAGTAGGTGGTAAGTAAATGTCTATTGAATGAATGTTTCGGGATCAAGGAGAAGAAATTGTTGAGCATGGCTACAGATATTTAAGCTTGAGTATCCAGATGGTTGATTGAACTAAGAGACTTAAACACAAGGGAAAGAATAGCATGAGATAGAGAAAGTTCTGAAGTACAGTTTGGGACATGGATAAGGTTACTGTGGGACAACTCACAGCTGAATATCTCTGGGTTGAGACCCTATGGAGAAACATGGATTAGAAGTTGGTTTGAGAATTATAGGAGAGAGAGACACCCAGGAAATGGGGCAGAGAGATCAGACCTCCTATGTGTAGACAGAAATTTGAGTCTGTCTAGATAGACTCTCAAGCCCTCCTCTTTATTACATATTATACACTTTCCCTCTTACAGGTAACAGCTCAACCCTCTTGGATGCTAGGAGAAACATCCAGTTGATCCCATAAAACTTCTATGACTCCTTCTTCTTGCTCATGATCCAATCATTATAAAGACTAGATGTGACAGAAGATTTACAACCATCACCTCCACCATCCACCACCTCTCCATCCTTAGCAGTCCCACGGTTTTACAGTTGATTAAGAAACTTAATCAACTTAACAAGCGGAAACACTGAACAAGAACTGAGAAGCCAAGTTTCACAAGAGTAGAAATCGTAACTTGTCCAGAAAAGCAAACTATACACTCTAAGAAAGCCAGAAAAACAGATGTTTAATGACAACAACAAGGAAAAGGCAATAGATCATCTACGTGTGTGTGTGTTTAGTCACTAAATCAAGTCTGACTCTTGTAACCCCATGGACTATAGCCCACCAGGCTCCTTTGTCCAAGGGATTTCCCAGGCAAGAACATTGGAGTGGGTTGCCATTTCCTTCTCCAGGGGAATCTTCCTGACCCAGGGATTGAACCCGTATCTCCTGCATTAGTAGGTGGATTCTTTATCACCGAGCCACTAGGGAAGCCCCCTAGATCATCAATGATTCCCTGTTAAATCAAAAATTAAATCCCTCTTCAAGAACTCTCAGAGATCTCAATTTTGATATAAAAAGTGAGATAATTTACTCTCACAGTAAATGTCCCATTGCACTTGAAAATATGTGGGCTATTTTAAAATATCTTTTGATACCGATTTCTAACATAACTCCACAGTGATAAGAGAACAGACTCTGTATGATTTCAATACCATTAGACCATGACAGTTTCGCATCCTATTTTATGTGCCTGTATATGTTCCAGTGTCTCATGGTTTATAGTCTATGGGAACTTGAATAGAATTTGTATCCTGCTTTTGTGTGAAAGTTTTATAAATCTTAATTATGTTGAATTAGTTCATAGTGCTTTCCAGGTCTACTATATCCTCCTACTTTTCTCTCCATTCATTCTATTAATTTTTGAGAGCTTGATATCAAAGTTACAACTAAAAATACATTATCATATTTCATAATTTAAGAAATAAAAAAGAAAGAAGATTGTCTTAAGAAAAGTGAGATGACTTAACCTTGTCAATTATATGTTACCAAGTGACTCTTAAGCTCATAAATATAATATGACCCTACATTGAACAAAGGCCATTTTCTTACAATAAAAATCACTATACCTCAAACCATCCCTTGCAGACAAAGAGAAGGTATAGACTGTTATCTCCAATTTTGTTGGACAAACCTAGCCATGGAGTTATCAAACAATGGCCTAAGGTTGCATATCAATTCAGTTCAGTTCAGTCACTCTGTTGTGTCCAACTCTTTGCGACCCCATGGCTTGCAGCATGCCAGGCCTCCTTGTCCATCACCAACTCCCGGAGTTTACTCAAACTCTTGTCCATTGAGTCAGTGATGCCATCCAACCATCTCATCCTCTGTCGTCCCCTTCTCCTCCTGCCCTCAATCTTTCCCAGCATCAGGGTCTTTTCCAATGAGTCAGCTCTCCGCATCAGCTGGCCAAAGTATTGGAGTTTCAGCTTCAACATCAGTCCCTCCAATGAACACCCAGGACTGATTTCCTTTAGGATGGACTGGTTGGATCTCCTTGCAGTCCAAGGGACTCTCAAGAGTCTTCTCCAACACCACAGTTCAAAAGCATCAATTCTTCAGCGCTCAGGTTTATTTATAGTCCAACTCTCACATCTATACATGACTACTGGAAAAACCATAGTCTTGACTAGATGGACCTTTGTTGATAAAGTAATGTCTCTGCTTTTTAATATGCTATCTAGGTTGGTCATAAATTTCCTTCCAAGGAGTAAGCATCTTTTAATTTCATGGCTGCAATCACCATCTGCAGTGATTTGGAGCCCAAAAAAATGAAGTCAGCCACTGTTTCCACTGTTTCCCCATCTATTTTCCATGAAGTGATGGGACCAGATGCCAAGATCTTAGTTTTCTGAATGTTGAGCTTTAAGCCAGCTTTTTCACTCTCCTCTTTCCCTTTCATCAAGAGGCTCTTTAGTTCTTCTTCACTTTCTGCCATAAGGGTAGTGTCATCTGCATATCTGAGGTTATTGATATTTCTCCTGGCAATCTTGATTCCAGCTTGTGCTTCTTCCAGCCCAGCATTTCTCATGATGTACTCTGCATATAAGTTAAATAAGCAGGGTGACAATATACAGCCTTGACGTACCCCTTTCCCAATTTTGAACCAGTCTGTTGTTCCATGTCCAGTTCTAACTGTTGCTTTTTGTCCTGCATACAGCTTTCTCAGGAAGTGGGTAAGGTGGTCTGGTATTCCCATCTCTTTAAGAATATTCCACAGTTTGCTGTGATCCACACAGTCCAAGTCTTTAGCATAGTCATTGAAGTAGAAGTAGATTTCTTTTGGAATTCCCTTGCCTTTTCTATGATCTAGCATCTGTTGGCAATCTGATATCTGGTTCCTCTGCCTTTTCTAAATCCAGCTTGTACATCTGGAAGTTCTTGGTTCATGTACTGCTGTGTTTTAATGTCCATAAGAAATTACTAGCCCATAAAAATCATCATAATTCTTTTGATTAGAAAGAAAGAAAGACCCTTTGATTGAAAGAAAGACCATTTAGAAGTCTTAAAAGAAAGTATATCTAAACATCTATGATTAGGAAGCCAGGGCCCAAACACATGAAGTGATTTGCCCAGAGTCATATGGATATTGAGAAGCAGGGCTAGGTTATAAACACAGAACTTTTAACTCATTTTTTAAAAATTGTGGTTTTTACTATTTTTATAAAAATCACAATAATGCTTAATATTTACTAAGTATGCATTAAACTGCCAGGCACTTGTTGTAAGCATTCCCCTGCATTAATTTATTTAATCTTATGATTATATTCATTTTACTGATGGAGATAGTATAAAAATAGGTTAAACAATTTGCTTAAAGCTACATACTAAGTAAGTAAAGGATCCAGAATTTGAACCCAGGTCTGTATGATTAAGTCCAAGTTCTTTACCACTATGCAATGCTACCCACAATGTCTTAGAATTTCAGAATTTGAAGGAATCTTGTTAATCATCTTTCTCAATGTCCTATAGCATCCAGGAACAGTCTTCCATATCTTTGATACCTAATGATCCAACATTTACTTGAATACCCAGTAGTGGAGAATTTACTGTCTAAAAAGACACTTCACATTATTTTAAGGCAGCTGAAACTCACTTTCCTAAGCCTTCTATGCACTGGTGCAACTTCTGGATAATAATGGATGGAACAACTTCCCTGAAAGACTTTAGAAAGAACAATGAAGGAAAAAGATGGCAACTCCAAGTGTAACCAAAAGTGGGGTCCAGCTGCTCATCTCTCAAAACCCAACAAAGAGGCAAGCTGGGGGAAAGGGGAAGTTCGCTTTATTTTGTATGCCAGCAGTGCGCCATTGGTGGGGGTGGGGGGTTGGGGAGGAAGGGTGGTGCCCCATTCAGAGACAGCATCGTCAGCTCTGACAGTTGTCTTAAAATTGTCATGTGGTGATCTGATCAGTCCTGTCTTATTGTTTTTAGGTGCAGTTAGTCCTCAGTTTCAGGGTTAGTTTGTTTCCATCACTCTGAGGCAAATTCTTGACAGCAAGCAGATCAAACCACCCAATCTTAAGGGAAATCAACTGTGAATACACATTGGAAGGACTGATGCTGACGGTGAAATTCCAATATCTTGGCCATCTGATGTGAACAACCAAATCAGTGGAAAAGTCCCTGATGCTGGAAAAGATTGAGGGTAGAAGGAGAAGAAGGCATCAGAGGATGAGATGGTTGGATAGCATCACCAGTGCAGTGGACATGAACTTGGGTAAACTTTGGGAGACAGTGAGGGACAGGGAGACTTGGCATGCTGCAGTGCGTGGGGTTGCAAAGAGTCAGACACAACTGGGCAACTGAACAACAATGTCATGGCTACAGTCTGGTCATCATGTAGTTAACTTCTTCCACCTGGTGCGGGTTTCAGCATCTATAAGACAGCTTACAGGAAATGGCTCAGAATATTACCTGTAGCCCTTGAGGAGGAACTAAATGTCCTTGACTATGCTTGAAAGTGAAGGTGAAAGTGCAAGTTGCTCAGTCGTGTCAGACTCTTTGCGAACCCACGGACTATATACTCCATGGAATTCTCCAGGCCAGAATACTGGAGTGGGTAGCTTCCCCTTCTCCAGGGGACTCTTCAAAACCCAGAGATTGAACCCAGGTCTCCCACATTGCAGGTTGATTCCTTACCAGCTGAGCCACAAGGGAAGCCCAAGAATACTGGAATGGGTAGTCTATCCCTTCTGCAGAGGATCTTCCTGATCCAGGAATCGAACTGGGGTCTCCTGCATTGCAGGTGGATTCTTTACCAACTGAGCTATCAGGAAAGTCCATGCTTAAGACTATATTATTATTATTTGGTCTTCTTTGACTTATTATTTGGTTTTCCTTTGCTTCTGTATTTTCTCATTTCTCTGATTAAACCTATGGCTAAAGTTTTTTCACAGACCAAAGGTAGGCTGAAGGCATGGGCGGCAAGGACCACAGGGTTCTGCTCCATTCCACCAGGACAGCAAGTTTAATTTATGTGGTCAATATGCAAACAGATGCAACTTCTCTAGTTTTATTTGCCTGATCTTATGGAGATATTAATCCAGCAACAATCCAAAGAAGGTACTGCAATGTATAAGGATAACAAATAAGGATAAAAATTCTCAGGACCAGGAAATAAATTTCAGCCAGTTCTTGTGCTATGAACAACGCACAAACCCTGAAGGAATATCCAGGGACATGTGGAACCTCTCTCAGCAGGGGTGTCCATAACAGTTTTCCAGTCACTTCCTTAAGAGAACGTGTGGATACAGCATCCAAAAGCTCCAAAATTCACCAATTGGTAGTGGATATTTTTTGAAAGCCATCTGGCTTAATTTGAAAGTTAACTGAAACCTGCTGATGGGAGTATGAAGACTCTCTGGTGTCTCACAATTACAAGATCCAACTAAAACCGACATGTCATTCTCCCCTTTTGCTCTGACTTTCTTTAGAGCCATTAATGTGCCTGTGATGGGGCTTAGAAAATACTCAGAGTGTATATAAATGTGTAATAGCACATAACAGACCTAATAACATTGGGATTGGGAATTGAAATTAGTCTTTTTCCAGTTCGGGTTTGAGGGTCTTAGAAGAGTTTTATCTAGAACAGAATTATCTGTTTGAGAATAAAAAAAAAAAAAGTTTTTGAAATAGTTATGATGGTTGCACAACAGTGTGGATGCAATTAATGTCACTGAATTATATACACTTACATTGTTAAAAATGGTTAAAAGAAAAATTTTGTGTTTTATATTTTTTCACATATATATTTTACATCATGTTTTGTTTTAGGGGCTTCCCTGGTGGTGCAGATGGTAAAGAACCTGTCTGCAGTGTAGGAGACCCAGATTCAATCCCTGGGTCAGAAAGATCCCCTGGAGAAGGGAACGGCTACCAGCTCCAGTATTCTTGCCTGGAGAATTCCATGGACAGAGGAGCCTGGTAGGCTACAGTCCATGGGGTTGCAAAGAGCTGTATAGGACTGAGTGACTTTGCATTTTTTAACCACAACTAAAAAAATTAACAATGTACTACACCCCAATTGTACACTTTAAGGAGAAGAATTATATAGCATGTGAAGTACATCATAATAAAGCTGCTAAAAAAAAAACAAATGAAACCTCAGAAATTTAGTCCTAGAACCTCATTTTATAATTGAAGGTCCAAAGAGGAGAAGGGACTCTACAAAGGTTGCACATATGCTTCATGTTAAAAAACAGTTCATTTTAATTTTACATTATGTGCTTTTTCCAAGAAAAAATATTTTATTTTATATTTGTAACAGAGGCTCATAGAAATCCACTATATCTTAATAAATTTTAGGAATAAAATTGTAAAATATGATTAATTTACTTAAGATTTTCTTGCTCTCTAGACTACTAGAAAATGTCTTGAGTCAGAAATATCTTAATAACTTCTATTTACTAATAAGCTATAAAACCACTTGAATGCTAAAACAAGAGAGAGAAATTATAATTCCTTAAGAAGAGAGGAAATATATCTACATTCAGCCTGACACTCCTTTTTAAAGTCTTCACAGAAGAACCCTGAGGTCTTTGGTCTTCAAGCCTCTGTTAGATGAGTATTATTGGTCTCCAAATGGTGTTGACCAAAAAGAGGCAGATCGCACCCCATGAACAGCTTACACACCAATGGTTAGTCAAAAAATAGAGAGCTTAGAAGCCAAATGAAGAGCTGAGAAATGAACATTTCCTTAATAATTTAAGCTAAAAAAAAATACAAACAGATTTCCCATCCTTTTAAAAATCTTTTAGAAATGATAATTTTTTGAGTATATTGAAGAGCTCAGGTCACAAGGCAACTGAGTAACACAAATTTCAAACAAATTCTTTCAAAGAGAAATAAGACACATAAACATTTGCTTTTGGCAAAGAAGGGGAAAAATACTAGTCACAAGATAAACCGGTAAAAAGAAGCCACCTAAAATGTTAATGAATTATTGAAGAGCAAATGGTGCCAGCTTGGTATAGTTGGAGGTCCCAGACACTAGTAAAACCCACAATCTGTTCCTCATGGGCCTCTACTGGGTTGTGTTGGTAATGGACTCTTTTAATCTGAAAACTCTGGTTTTTCAGGTCTGGAGATCTTTCTTCTATTATATTATGGAATAAAATTTCTATTTTCTTCTGTTTGCTCATCTTAGATATCAAATTTCTAGATGATTCCCTAGTTTTATGATTTTTGTATTTTCTAGTTATTTATCTTTTTTCCCATCCTATTCTCAAAAAAGTTTTTTTTTTTCAATTTTGTCTCTCTCTTTTTTTTTATTCCCTATTGAATCTTCAGTTTCACTCTGCAGGAGAGAGCTAACACACACAGCAGGTCTGGTTGTGCCGTCTCTAGGAGGTTTTAAAGATGGCTCCTGGCAACTTGGTCTCTGGTATGTACTCCCTGCTATTAAGTGATAAAAGTGTTAAAGTGTTTTAAGTGCCTGGGGCACTGAATTCTGTTCTATTAGCCTGACTAGAGTGTTTGTGCAAACAATGTGATTCAGGATGAACACCTGCTTTTCTTCTGACATTCAGGAACTTCAGTAATTGTGGCTAGTTCCACAGGCAGAGAGTACTTAAATGATCAGCCTTAAAAACTGTGAACTGCGAGTCTTAAGATGGCTTATCTGGCAAAAACGCTGCATGGGTTTCTATATTTCACTGTTGAAAGCCAAAGCATATTCTGTGCAGCAACTCTACGCTGCCCAGAGGAAAAACTTCGGAAACCTGTGCTGGGCAACTTCAGAATCTGCCTGATGTGCCTCCCCCTTTATGATCCTGCTATGCATCCTCTTCTGTAATAAATAATGGACATGATTACAGTCATCTTGGAGTCTAAGTGCTTCTACAGAAGCACTGGATGTGTGGGTAGTCATGGGAATCCCTAAAACTTTCAGGTACCGTATTTTTTACTTCTATATATTCTGTTTTATCTCTGTACTTTTTAAAAAAATCACAGCTTTTGTTTAAGAAAAGCAGTATCTTCTCTTCTCTTTTAGAGAATTTTAATTCTAAACTTTGTAGTATTGCTGCATATATGGTCTTTTTCCCCCTGTACTTGGTTTGGCTTCTCTTTTTAATGTTGCAAGTATTCCTTAAATATTTCATGATTCTTGATTGTCCATTCATGGTTAATCATGGGGAACTAAAATGCTGATGGAGGCTGTGTTTGCAGGGGTAAGTCTTGTTAAATGCTGGGCTTGACTGTTGGGAAAGCTGGCTTTCTTCAAAGGGGGTGCCAGAATATACAAGCTTTCCACCTGAAAACAGTTTCTCCAGAGAAGAATTCTTTAATTTTCTCCTTGTGATATACATGCAGGGCTGCTGGATTTTTGTGAATATAGTATGGAGTGGTTTTCACACTTTAATGCACATCTGGAAGTATGTCTATGGACCTCTTGCTGTGAGACCAGCAAATATTTGGGATGGGTCTACCCCATATGTATCTGCCCCCAAACTCCTGATAGGTAGACCTTGCTTGCTTCTTTCAGACAGGCCATTCTACCCCTGTCTCCTTGTGACCCTAGGGACTGACTGCTCCCTATTCTCTTCACAGGCTGCATGATCCCTCTCTAGTGCTGACTCCCACTCTCATCCCCATCAGATAGGTTATGAACAAGACGCGGTCTCCTTTGCCTCCCCCATTCTCTGCTTTCCCACAAAAAGCCCCCTCTTCATAAGTATACTGCAAATCAAGTCAGGGAAACAGAAGAATGACAAAAATAAATCTGAGACTAGGACAGCAGTTTTTGAGATCTTACAAAGTTCTGGAAATTGTTTCCTCTGATTTTTAGCTCCTAATTCTACTTGCTCCCCCCAACTTTGTCATCTCTTCCACCTCATACATATTGTGCTATAAAATAATAACAACAACCTTTTTCTTAGTATACAAGTAATATACAGTTATAGTAGAAAATTGTAGATAACATCCTCCATTTTCCACCATACACTCAAACAGAAATTTAAGTTATCCATAATCCTTCACCTACTACTGTCAACACTTTGATACATTTTTTTCCAGTCTTTCTTCTGTTCAAGACTGTTGATTTATATACATATGGAATAAATATTTTGCAAAACTGGGATTGTACTGTACATATTCTTTTGTAACTCTCATTTTCATTTAATAATAATGGGCATCTGCCTCAAGAAATGAATATAACTTTACAGTTATAAATAAAAAAATAAATAAGTCCATTTTTAGTATGTGAATTTGTCATAATTTATTTAACTAAAAGACCATATTGATGGACATTTAGGTTGTTTTCAACAGTATGCTATTATAAGTAGTGCAGAGATTACCATACTTCCATATATGTCTGTACATTTGTCTGTTGTTGATCTTAGACACGGAAATCTAGGGAAGTCTAAGATAAGGTATACTAATTTATATTCCACCAATAGTGGTCCCCTTTGCTGCATTATTGCCAACACTGCACATAAGCATACTTTTAAGCTTTTGATGGCCTAATAGGCAAAAATTACATTTTATTTGTATTTGCATTTCTTTGATATTGAATATGTTTCTATGTTTATTGATCACTTGTTTTTGTTTGTGACTTGCATTTTCTTGCCCACTTTTCTATTAGGATAGTCAGTTTATTTTATTCCTTTAGATAAGTTTTTTTTGTATTAAATATAAATTTAATTAAATATAAATTTAGTTTGAAACATACATTGTGAATTTTTCCCTGTTTATCATTTACCTTTTTATATGCTTATGGTACTTTTGGAAAATTAGAAGATATACACTTTTCCTAGTCAAATCTATCCATCTTTCTCTTTATGGTTTCTGCCAGTGGTGTGCATTCTTCACAAAGGCCTTCACTCCCTCCCACCTCTGCCAAAATATGTATCAATATTTCCTTCTAGTACTTTTATCTTTTTGCTTGTTTACATTTAATTTTTTAATTCAACTGAATTTCCTCTAGTGTACTGTATATGTGTTAGTCTTCTCCAGAACAATTAGGGTGTGTGTGTTTATATGTGTGCAGAGAAAAAGAAAGAAAGTTTTAAGAAATTCGCTTATGTGATTGTAGAGGTTTGCAAGTCCGAAATCTGCAGAGAAGATCAGCACTTGGAGATTCACAGAAGAGTTGATATTGCAGTTTGAGTCCCAAAACTCCCTGCTGGCCAAATTCCCTCTTTGTCAAACAACCTCTGTTTTTTTTCCCCTGAGGCCATCAACTGATAAGATAAGGTCCACCCACTTTATGGAGGGTACATATCTTCCTTGACTTACAACGGGATGACTTTTCAATAAACACATCATAAATTGAAAACATGTTGTGAAAAATGCATTTAATACACCCAGCCTACCACACATCATAGCTTAGCCTAGCCTACCTCAAACATGCTCAGAACACTTACATTAGCCAATAGTTGGGCAGAATCATCTAACATAAAGCTTATTTTACAGTGAAGTGTTGAATATCTCGTGTAGTTTATTGAATACTATATGAAAGTGAAAAACAGAATAGTTGTCTGGGTACAGAGTGGATATAAATATATCGGTTATTTATCCTTGTGACTGCATGGCTAACTGGGAGCTGGGAGACTCCCTGCCCTGCCCAGCATCTCAAGAGAGTACCCTACTGCATATTACTAGCCAGAGAAAAGATCAAAATTCAAAAAGTTCTATGCATGGTTTCTAATGAATATTGCTTTTGCACCATTATAGTCAAAAAATCATTAAATTGAATCATTCTAAATCAAAGAGCATCTGTAATCTGCTTTACTTCAGATCTATTGACATAAATGTTAATCTTATCTAAAAAATACCTTTAAAGAGACATCTAGACTGGTGGTTTACCAAACATCTGAGTACCATGACCCAGCCAAGTTGACACATAAAATTAACCATCACAGTGTGAGTCAGGGATCTGATTTCATCTCTGCCCTACTCTTTTTTGAAAGTGGGTCCCACGAAGCCCTAATTACTTCATATCCTCCTGTTATTTTAAAGAGGCTAAAAGCAGGTGTTCAACACATTTTTTTCTCTCTCTGAGCCCAGTCTTACCTTCTCTAGGTCCTGCAGATGTCTTTTCAAGCCACTAGACCTAAAATGACAAGCAGAGAAGAGCAATGAGTGTGATCCAGTGTCTTCTTGTCTCCAAAAGTGGGGAGCTTGAACCACAGCAGATTAAAGGCATGCCCCATCCTGATATCTATGGGGATCTTCGCCCATGACACTTCCCCTGTAGAAACAGCCACAAACATGTTAAGTTTCTCTTTATCTTCACACTCTATTGAGCCCTCTAGCCCTCATTTCTCAAATGCAAAGCAGGATCCAACTGCTGTAGAGCTTCCTAGCCATGGCATATGAGATCATGGAGGCCATGGTGGAAACTTCTACTTAAATATATGACATTATTAATAAGCACTAGCCAACTCAACCCTTTAAAGGGGCATCTGAATTAGGTCTGAGTTTCCTTCAGACACTGTGATCTCACTGCAGATTTCACACCCTGGTCTGCCTGTTTTGAAACCTCAGGCTTTTTGCACTTTGGCTTGGCAGGGATTTATCTGTGAGGCCAGTCCTGACTCTGAGTGTGAAGTATCATGAGTGAAGTATCATCCCTTGCATTTTGGAGGGCACTAAATGCCAACTCTCATTATACAGGGACCAGAATGGACTCAGGGATATTGGTAGCAAGCCAGGCTGCCAGTCTTCCAGTTAAGCAACTGGGCCAACCTGCAACAAATGCTGCCTGGTCTAGCTATTTAGAACTGAATAATTGGCACAGATATAAATGCCTGCTGACTTGCATTTGGTGCCCCCATTTGAATTTTAATTCTTTCATTATGCTCTGTGGAGCATTTTTTTAAAAGGCCCAGATCTTCCCATAATAATTAGACTCTTCCTAAAGTACCAGGAAGGCTGAATTATTGTTTATGCCTCCCTGATTTGGTTGCATTTAAATAAAATGGTACATACTTTCTGAGTCTAGAAAAAAGATAAGATGAGTAAGGCTCAACTCCCTTTTGAAAAGTACAGATAGCACTTCTAAAAATGCCTCATGATATCTAGGTGGCATAGATGTGCTTTCTTGGGTACAGAGGGGAGCCTTGAAAAACTGGGCTTTTGCTGTGAGCTCTCCAGTGAACTGAGGCACTAACAGCCCTGGGAAACTCTGTAAGGTTGTGGCAGTGTGGTTTCTGTGTACCCTGATAAACAGTTCTGTTGCTGTTTCAATGCATTTACAAGCCCTTATTGAGGTAGCAGGCGGCAATAGGAAAGGAATCCCGTTTATTTTTATAAAATCCTTTAGAAAGCTTCATCTAAGTACCCAGGATATATAAAAATGTGACTGTGATTCTCAGCAGGCTGAACCTCAGTAACAGAGAGCCAGAATAACAGTTTTCATGCAAGCTATTTATTCACTCACTGATTTTTTATTCATTAATTCCTTTACTGAGTGCCTCTGTTAAATACCAGGCTTTGGTAGGATCTAGTCCCTGTCCTCAATGACCTGAAAGTGTTTTGGTAGGGGTAGAGAACTGGGGTAGGGTAATTGGTAGGGGTAGAGAACAGAGGGCAGAGGAGATGGATAAGTAGGTAGGTTTTTTATATAGAGTGATGATTATTAAACAGCGGTAGGTACAAGTACAAAAATTCAGATGAGGAAGAATTTATTAGGAATGGTGCCAGAAAGAGGTGGGAATGAAAGGAAAGGCTGTACAGAGGAAAGCCAGGTTTAACTGAGTCTTGAATAGAGTCTTGAACTGAATCTTGTCAGGCAGATGAAGAAGTAGGAAAGAAAGAAAGACACTCATGTTTGATACAGGAAAATGTACAAAATAAAGGGGACATAAAACAACATGGCGTATATAGGTAACTACAGGTTGGTATGGCTAAACCTTGGGAGCACGGAGAAGGAGTAGCAAAAATGAAACTAGGGAGGTAGTGATGGGCCAGATCTACAAGGATCAATACCATGGAGCACATATCCCAAGAGCAATGAGTTCAATAAGCTATACCCTGGAACTCGGGGTCACTTGGCACAAACCATGGCTACCCATATCTTTCATTACATTAAGACCTAAGGGCCAAGCAGATCTCCCAGAGAACAGAGGATGATCATGAACAGAGAACAGATCATGGTTTGATCTGGTTAATATGCTAATAAAGTGTGTTCAAGCCCAGGCCCAGGGCCAATGCCCCACAGTAGCCACTGGGGATCTGTTTTCTTATCACAATTCATTCACTAATTGTTATTCACTGGAGACAATTATGCAGCCACCACATGATTATCTGTATATCTGCCCATCTTCCCTCATTTTGCCTTTAATGATATCACAAGAGACATGCCTTGCTGTCATCTGGATATTCTATGCTTACCTCACAACCCTGCTCAGCCATTCTAATCACCCTAATCAGAAAAGGAAATTAGATTACTTTAGCATGACCTGTTCTACTGAAATGCTACCGGCTTAGAGGCATTGCTGCTTAGCTTATGGGCACTCATCAGCCAGTAATAGAATAATCTTTTATGGAACTTTGCCTAAGACTGGTGCCAAACTCATGAATTCATAGTCAGTGGGGGTGAAGTGGGAAAATTAATTGTATTTCCTGAAAATCAAGACACTTGCCCATCCTTAGTCCTTCTGGATGACTCTCATTTTCTATGAGGCCCTCAGATTATTGACAGTGGCTGTTTGATCTCACCAGCAAATCTCGCAACAGCTTGTGAAGTGATTTGCTTAGTCCAGAAGACAAATTCTTTTAGGACAGCCTTTATCCCCATGTCTCCCCTTTCAGGGAATTCCATACCTTTTATCAGTTTGTCCCAGTCTTTTTTGTCAGAATAGCCTTGCCTTTGACAGAGAAGAAAGCAAAACTGGAGTAATCCATTTATCTTTCTGATTCTTTCTTCTGCTCTGTTTCTTGAACAGCTGTTAAGTTTTCTTGATGATTATAAATTTTTTTTAAACTTTGACTGGTTCAAATATTAACTCTCATATTTCATATGTTTTGTTTCAATGCTTAACATCCCCCAACATTCAAAGAGCACAGGACAAGTGCTTCCAAAGAGACAATTGATAGTCCCTGAAACCAAACATTTGAACTTAGTCTGAGTCACAAGTAGAATTTAGTGCTTTGGAATTCTCTCAGAGGTAATACATCATGAGGAAATCTACAGGGACAAGAATCTTGCAAATCAACCTTGACAGGAAAGAGCCTCATCTGCTCAGTACAGTTTCACCTCAGTATGTCTCTTTTACATTAGTTGAGTATAAGATAGATTCGGGGTTGAGGAGACAGATTTTCTCTATGGACTTCAGTCTCTTAATTTATAAAGTGAAGAATTTTGGTGGGATGACTTCTAAGATTGCTTTCAATTGGAAAGTTCTGTATCTCCAGAAAACCAAAGGGAAGAAGAAAACTAAAATTAGTGGAAGGCCATTAAGACTATGTACTGTACTAAACTCAATACCTGTGAACTCATTTAATGTAGACAAACAATCTTACAAACTGGCCCTATTTGACAGATAAAGGAGCTGAAGTTTATAGAAATCAGGCATCTTGTCCAAAGTCATAGAACTACTAATCCCAAATAACAAGCAGAGTTAAGAATTCAAATATTAATCCATCAACATCATTGATTCTCAACTGGAGCCATTCTCCCAACCCCCTAGAAACATTTTGCAATGCCTGGAGACATTCTTGGTAGTCACACATAGGGGACCATTACTAGCATCTGGTGGGTAGAGACCATAGATGCTGCTAAACATCCTACAATGCACAAATAGCACCCCACAAATTCCCCCACAAAGAATTTTTTGGCTCAAAATGTCTATGTGTTGAGGCTGAGGAACTCTAAAGAGAGCAAACCCAAGTGATATGCAAATAACCTGTCACTTTCTGAATTCAGAAAATGTTAGTCATTGCTACACACAAGGTTTTCTATCTAAAGACCCACAGCTACAGTGAAGATTAAACACATATCCCCAAAAGAGATGTGGCCATTGTCCAAGTCTGAGAATTTTGCACCATATTCCATAATAGGCTCACAATTATACAGTAGAAAACAAAAATTTCAAAGGCTTTCCTTCAAATCTTTGGGCAAAACTCGAAGATGCACCATGCTTATCCTATGGCTTATCAGACCCACTGACTCACCACTCATACCCCAAGAATATGGGAACCCCACCTTGAAAACATAGCTTTTAAGTGGTAATAAGGTATCAACTGTCCATTGGCAAAACTAGCCTAAATCAAAAATTATAGTTCTTAATGTAAACCTGTTATAAAAGACAAAAGAGATATGAATGGAATATGAGGCAAGACCTCAAAATCATCTATTTTGGCCATTTCATTTTAGGGAGAAGGAAGCTGAAGCCCAGAGAGGTCAAATGACTTGTTAAAACACACAGCAAGTAATGGGCAGGTCCAAAGATCACACAGTACTCGACGCTAATTAAAAATATGTATTTATTAAGCAAATAAATAAATCAGCTGAGACCAGAAGCCCAGTGTGTCCTGACGCCACAGTCTACTGTGGTAGACCCTCTCTATTGCCTACCCAACAGCCGAGCGCCCATGTATCCTCTTCCTTACATCAGAACCCAGATTTTGTTTAGGTGTTAGGCAGGCAGCAAAGTACTCAGGGAAGGAAGGACTAACCCTTCTCCAGGCGATGAATCATCTAAGCCATTCATGGTATTCTCGTTTCTATTTGTCAGTGACTGGATTACAGAAGACCCAAAACATAGGTATGGCTGCCAGTCAGACTTTTAGAAGTGAGTACCATTTTGGAAAGGAGACCCCTTTTTGCTGTTAACACCCAACCTCCCATGTTGAAAGCAGTCTTGAAAAAACACAATGTCTGCAGTTATCTAGGACAGCCATTTTGTTAATCTGAAGCTAAAAATCCAGTCCTCTGTGGATGCAGAATGTGTGTGCTCAGTTGCTTAGTCAGGTCCAACTCTTTGTGACCCCATGAACTATAGCCTGACAGGTTCTGTCCAGGAGAGGATATTCCAAAATAGAAAGATACAAGATCCAGGCTTAGATCTTAGCCTGGATCTAGGATAACATGGAGCGACTTAACCAGGCTTGAAATTGTTTACATCCTGTCTTCTTGATAAACGACATGACAAATCTCTGTAAGATTTAAGACACTTATTGGGGCTTATGTTGTTTGCAGCCAAACACATTCTAACCAGTACGGCCTGGTACCTGATTCTTGGAAATGGGGGGATTTCAAGGATGTCTTCTTGCTCCATTTAATCTTTTTTTTTTTTTTCCTTAAACAACATTTATCTTTCTCATAGTTCTGGAGGATGGGAAGTCTAAGATCAAGGCACTAGCAGATGCAGGTGTGGTGAGGGTCTGCTTCATGGTTCACGGATGGCTGTCTTCTCACTGTTACCTTGCATGGAAGAAGGGGCAGGGAATGTCTCCAGGGTCTCTAAGGGCATTAATTCCACTCACAAGGGCTCTCCTCTTGTGATTTAATCAGCTCTCAAAGACCCCACCCTCTTAATACAGTTCCATACGCGCACTTTCCTTGTTGTTGTTGGTTCGCTACATCCAACTCTCTAAGGCCTGATGGACTGTAACCTGTCAGCCTCCTCTGTCCATGGATTTCCTAGGCAAAAATACTGGAGTGGGTTACCATTTCCTTCTCCGGGGGATCTTCCCAGACCGGGGATCAAACTTGCATCTCCTGCATTGGCAGGCAGATTCTTTCCCACCGAGCCACCAGGGATGCCCCCGTTTCCCTTAGTGAGAGTTAATCATTCTCCATTTGTTTGGGGGTACAACAAAGGAATCAGGTATGAGATACAATTTGGACTAGATGAACTATAAGGCTGCATATACGATGAGCTCCAAGATAGTTTAGGGTGGTTATGAGCGTCAGATTTGGGATGAGACTGCCAGGGTTCAAGTGGCCGCTCTAACCCTCACTAGCTGTGTGATACTGGGATATTTCAGCTTCTGTTCCTCCTTGGTAAAATTAAGAAATTTGTGCATGTGGCGTACTTAGTCACTTCAGTCAAGTTTGACTCTTAGGGACCCTATGGGCTGCAGCCTGCCATGAGATTCTCCAGGCAAGAATATTGGAGTGGGTTGCCATGCTCTCTCCAGGGGATCTTCCTGACCCAGGGATCGAACCCAGATCCCCTGTGTCTCTTGAATTGCGGGCGGATTCTTTGCTGCTAAGCCACCAGGAAAGCCCAAGATAATTTATACAAGAAGTAAATGAAGTACTTGTGTAAAGCACTTTACAAGAGTGGCCAGCACACAGTAAAGGTTTACTAAATATCTGTAATAATGATTGGGCTGCCAACATGTAACTTTTACTTTGAGGTAACTAGTTACTTATTTTAATCAGGAGGAGAAGGTTTCTGTTGCTTGCAGCCAAACTACCAGAGAGAAATAGATCACTCAGGGATTCTAACTGCAAACAAAACCATTTGACCTAATTTAAGCAGAAAAGAGATTTATGAAAGGCTATTAGGAAACTCATAAAATGCCTGAGAGGACTGAAGGTTATGTCTCCAGGAATAATACCCAATCATACCACAGAGTTACCTGGAGGAAACATAACTGTTGAACCGCTGGGCAGACACAAGCTCACCTCAAGGAAAAGGCAGGGCTTGAGGGTCATTTCTAACACCTCTGCCTCTGACCCCTCCAGGAACTGCATCCACCAGAGACCACCATCACCAAAGTGGATTTTGTGGCACCCCACCTCTTCATGTCACCAGACTCCAAAAAAATCCTAGCTTCTCAAGCTAGTAGAGTTGGATTCCTATGTGGAGATCCTGGTTACAAAGGAGGCTGAGAAGAGAAGTTTCTGGTCTTCCCCTTGGATTGGTATGGACCTAAAAGGCAGAGAATTTGCCAAAGCAGGTAAGGATTTAACTTAAGGATGGCTACCCTTTTAAAGAATGAAATTAGTTTAATCATCATCCTGATGTTATCAGGAAGAAGTAAGGGAAAAGGAGATGTTATGTGGGAGTGCCACCACTCACCCAGTTACTCAAGCAAGAAATCTCCTTGCCACCTGGTCCCTCCTGTCTTAAGTCTTACACATTTTACCTTTGAACTCTCTCTAGTGTCGGATCCCTATCTCCATCCCCTCGGCCCTGGTTTAGGATCTCACTAATTCTTATCTGGACAGTCATCTAACAGGTCTCCCCACCCCTAGTCTAATTCCTCACATTGCTCCAAGAGCAACATATGTGAAACACAAGTCTGATCATGTCACTCCTCCAACTTAAAGGATTTAGCAAATCCTATTTCTCACAGGATATGCAGGCAGGCCCTTTACCACTAGCGCAACCTGGGAGGCCTCAGGTTTGGTTTTACTTGAATCAAATGACCCATTAGAGATAGATGATTGATAGGTCAACAGATAATAATATGATGCTTTTCAGAATATTCTAGTTTTAAGATAGAGGTTTTCAAAATTTGACTTCTCAAACTACTCTTTTTATATAAACTGCATTCTGCTGGTCAGAGAAGGCCTCTCTGAGGGGTACATATGAGCAGAGACCCGAATGATGTGGGGGAAGGAGCCACAAGTGTATAGAAGATGAGGGTCCAGCTCTCCTAACTGTGCACCCCCACCCCAGCTTCTTCCCTAGCAGCTAAATTACTAAGACACAAAAGTGCATCTTATTCTTACTTCCACAGCTCCCTTGGAGACTTGCTTTCCTTTCCAATTAATTCAGATATCAGGGATAGTTGTTAGTCTCAAATCTCCAATTGTTAGCCTCAAAATTCCCAGTAATGCCCTCAGGCAGCTCAAAGGACTCCTTGAGATTCTGTGGCTTCCTAGGGCCTCCCAACATTCCAAGGTCTCCCCTGAATCTTATTGCACATCTGTGGTCTCCAGGTTGACCCAGGTATTCATCTTCAAAGTCCTTTCCCCCAGTGTTGCCCTCCCCACAGGCACACACGCAAACCCACTCACACAAACATTCCTGAATACTGATACACTTTACTGACCATTGAGAGGGAAGGGAGAGGACGTTGACGTGGCTTTCCTCACTTCAAAATGCACAAACAAACTGGGTGATAAATGTGTGACCTCTCTATTTAAAACCCCTTTTGGGCACTTCACTACAGGAGACTCTCAACCACCTTCCCAGCTTCTCTCAGTCCCTCCCTCCTGTGGGGATAAACACGAAGGGGTACTGAGGAGGGGCCAGTCTCAGTGGAGGTGTTGAGAGGAAGGCTTTTCGGAGAAGATGACGACTGAAGGGGGAATAGGAGTAAGCAGGGCAAGAAGGGAGATGACAGAATCCATGGAGCTTAGCAAATTCAGCATATGATAGAGCAAAACATGCATATGGGGAGGTGAAGCTAGAGAGGTAAGCAGGGGCCAGCATAAGAAATTTAATGCTCCAGCTAATGGGTTTTCATTGCATTCAGAAAGCAATGTCGAGCCAGTGAAGGATTTTAAAGGATAACACAGATAGATTTGCCTTTTTTTTTTCTTTCTTTCTAAAATTCACTGCAAAGATCTCATTGAGGATAGATAGTTGGGAGGAGGGGAGAGAGCCTGCAGGCAGAGTGCCCATGGACTGGGGAAGGGAGACACAGTGCCAGAGTGCTAGCCATGGAGATGGCGATGAGGGAGCTGCAGGAGAGCCACGGAAGATGGAGACAGGACACAGACTGGTGACTGACTGGGCAAAGAGTCAAAAGGATGTGAGGATTCGAGGATCAGAATCACAGCAGGTTTCCAGCGGGGCAGCTGGTGAATGGTACGGCCATCCACTGGGAGGAGGGGCACAGAAACAGCCACACAGGTTTGAAGGCAGCTGTTAGATTGATTCCCTCCAGTTTCCCCATGCTGCCCATGATGACTTGGACTCCCAGCCTGGAGGACATTTGCTCCCCTCTCCCATTCCTGCCAGCTCTGCACCAGCTGCAACTGGGTATCTTTTGAGCACTTTCTTTCCTTGCTGGTGGTGGGTAGGGTGTGGCCTCCCCCACAGAGATTGTAGGCTGAAGCAGCTGAGCAGAGGGAAGAGGGCATAGAAGGCAATTTAAGAAACTCTTAAGTTGCTTCATATCTGTGTGACCACAGACAGCTCAGTCACCCCTCTGAGTCTTAGATTTCCTATAACTTAGTAATGGAGGGGACTACTTACTCTAGACTTGCGTTTTAAGGATTTCACATAATGCATATGACGGTGATTCTGTAAAGCATAAAATCCTATAAGGGGAGGTGTGGCATGGGGATGAAGGGAACTATTTGTGGCAGCTATATGAACAGTATCTCTACCCACTACCAGTTTCTCTCTGGGAGGATCTAGGGGTCATAACGAAACAGGTTTTCTGGAAGTTTTGATTCATCTTCATTGACTCATAGTCCCTTTGCAGTGAAAATAGGCCCTGAGAGGAGGAGAATATATAACTAGCACAATAATGTCAAGATTAATATTTCATACATAGGATCAAATAACTTTAATTAGAGGAATTTCATGTTATAACTGGACTGTATGATCTTCATAAGATAATAATTCTTATACAGACATTGCCTTAAGATTATTCACAAAGAAAGAGGGCTTGGTCATTACTGATAGAGGGACACCAAATTGAAGTCTAGTTCTCACCCTCCCACTGAGCCCATCCTCAGGAAGCCCAGCCTGTCACCCACCCAAGCTTCTCCCTTGGTCTTTTCAGAAGACTGGGCAGAGGAAACCTCTCTTCACATCCAGCTGCAGCCTGCAGTGCAGAGTCTTCAAGATATGAGAGACAAGGTCTGGGGACTGTCGTGCAGGGAGAAGGAAGAGTGTCTGGAGGAGGAGACAAAAGAAGGTCTTAAAGAGGGCGTCATGGGAGGAGGACAAGTAACAACTAGAGACTCAAAGGTGGAGCAACAAGGCAGCATCCAGGTAGAACTTCCTTCAGATGCCTGAACAGTGAAACTTGTCCCCACCCGCTGGTGCAGTTCGACAGATGACATAGCCAGAATCCCAAATCTTGTCCTCCAATCTGGTGCTCTTTGCAGGACTTTACATGCCCATCAGTAAATGAATAGCTCAAACCTCCAGCAGAGCTTGGTGAGGACTCCACTTCAGGAAGCTGAGCCTCCTCTGTACCTCATCTCCTGGCAGAAACTCTGCTGCCCCCAGGGATTTCCAGGCAGAGAGGATTAAGGAGCTGCAAATGCCAGTCTCAACAGAGACACTGAACCAGTATCCTTGTTCCCCTGCCTCCTTGCTCCCTCATTTGGTAAAAGATACTCACAGTGGGACAGACAGGAAGGCTCTCACTCTTTCTACCCAGGACAGTCCACACACCGAGGACAGATGCCTTTCCTTTAGGGATGAAGAGGCTCAGAGAAAGGGTGTGCATGACCACCATCTCATCCACACCATACAAGAGGGAGCAAGCAGTCAAGGCCATGTTCAGCTGTATCCAAAGCCTTCCTGCCACACCAGCAGTATACATGCTTGCTAAATAGGACAACCAGACTGGCACCTTTGCCCCTTTCCAGAATAGGTTGGCTCTATTCCCCTTCCCCTAAAACTCCTTACACACGCACACACACACACACACATACACACACACACACACACACACACACACACACACACACACACACCATGCTGCCACTGCCACCACCACCTCCGCCCACAACATCAAGTTCCAACCCAATAACCGCAAGAGGTCTTCCCTCAGGAAACATGACTGTCCCCAACACCATCCCTGGCCCTGTGCTGACTCAGCAAAGGGGGACCCTGAGCTGCTCCTGCCCAGAAGGCTCTCAATGTCGTAAGGAGACAATCCTAGAGGCATGTGGCACCAACCTGCTCTCAAGGAGCATCTCAGTTCTGGGGTTCTGGGACCCTTCCGCAAAAACCTAACTGTCGTCCCCACTCCATCCTGGGAAGTGGGCACCTCCTGGGAAGACGGAAGGTTCCCAGGTGACAGAGGGGGTATGTGGGGAGCACCAGCAAGAAAAGGGAGCTAAGAGAGTCCCCCTGACACCCCGATTCTCTCCACCCCACTGGGGCCTCAGGTATCCCTCCCTCTGCCCAGCTGCCTACTGTCCTGGGCACCAGTGAGGGCTCAGGCTCTGGCGATGATCGCTGTGGTTAGAAGAGACCCACAGGGTGACTGCTGGTAACCTAGCTGCATGTGATCATGGCCAGGTGTCAGTCAGCTTCCTTCTGGAGGCTTCCAGCTGGCAGCAGCTCTGAAGTCAGATAAGCTGTGACTCCTGGACTGTCCCAAGGGGGTGGAAAGTCCAGGGCCTACATACCAAACTGGCTGTCAGCACCCGTCTATATAATCCCCCAAGTCCAAACAGGACTTCCTAAAGGCCCCAGTGTCTCTGGCCAGCTGCTGTACCTAGACCAGAAAAAACAGAACGCGTGAACTTAATTCACCCCTGTCTGAAGCAGACAGAACAACAGTTCAAAGAGGCAGTCTTCATTCTGTCGTGTCATTTCACCTGCCTAGCAACACGGAGAAGAGTTCCGCTGAGTCTGACCTTCAGCATGCCACGCAACCCCTCCGTGCCACAGTGACCAACTTTGTAAAGTAGGGACAATAAAAGAACGCATGTCACTTTCTAGCTATGTGTCTTTGGCAATATATTTAACTTAACTGTGCTCCAATTTTTCTCATTTGCCAAATGCAGTTAAAAATAGAACCAATCTCATGGGGTAGTCGGGAAAGTTAAATAAGATAATAAGTTAAAACAATGGCTGTCTACATAGAAAGTACACGGGAAATGCTAGCAACAATTATTCTTTCTGTTACTAATCACAGGACGGTTATGAGGATTAATAGAATAATAGCTGTCATTTGTTGCATACTGACCATGAGTCTGGCACGGGGCTGTCTTGTACAGTAATGAGCGCGTGCTGACTGCAGCACCTTACATGTAGAGAGCCCGACACCTTACATGCAGACGGCAGCCTCTATCATACTTCACCCTTCCCCTGCATTCTACAGAAGAGGAAACTTCGCAGAGTTTTAAGCCCAAGGCTACAAAGCTAATAAGTAGGAGCACTTTGACTTGAATACAGGTTTTCTGGGAAATTAATCTTTATGGCCCTACAACCCTCACCTCCTCTTCCTGCTTGGTCTTCAACATTTGCTTTGTAGCTAAAACTGGTTTCCCCTCAAGAAAGCTGCCAGAGGACACATCTGCTGCTCAGCTGAACGGCACCCAGACTGCTATCAGTGCCAGCACCGGGACGAGCCGAGCTGGCCTCCCTATGGCTTTGCCCCTTCAGGAGCCAGGATCCAGCTCTGGCAGCCACGAGTGTGTGTGAGTGAATGTGATGGGGTCATGGACATTCTCAGGAAGCAGACCTGACCCAAATATAGCTCTATCCTTCTTCCCAAATGTCCCCCTGCTGGGATTCTGTGGTAGAGCACACCAGAAAAGACATCTGAGTCCCCCTAAATTGAGCAAAATGAGTCCACAACCAGCCACAGCCAGGGGTGACAGGTGTTTGTCTGCATATTCCACGTCAAAGGCAATGTCTCACTGAAGATGTGACTTCTGGACTATGGGCAAGTCACTTCCTCCCGCTAGGCCACAGTGCCCTCATCTGCAATATCGAAATACTAAGACCCATCTTACCACTTCCCAAGGAGTGCTGGTGGTAAAGAATCCACCTGCCAATGCAGAAGACACAAGACACTTGGGTTCAATCCCTGGGTCGGGAAGATCCCCTGGAGTAGGAAATGACAACCCACTCCAGTGTTCTTGCGTGGGAAATTTCATGGACAGAGGAGCCTGGCGAGCTACAGTCCATGGGGCCACAAGGAGTCAAACACGACTGAGCACACACACACCCAAGACCTGTCTAGTTGGGTTGCTGTGAGGACCCCATGAGAGAATGGGATCAGGGCCCAGGGCCGGACACCCAGCAACACAAGAAGGAGGGGAGTGAGCTCACAACGTGCACTCCACAAATGCCTGCTCAACGCTGAAATCCGACAGCCCAGAGCTCAGCAGCGGAACACAGTACAGGGGGCATGAGCAACGTGAGGTGAAGAATATGGGGATGGAAGACATCAAAGTCCACTGAAGAATAAAAGCATGTGCCCAGTCCAGGTAGCTCTGACCTAGAAAAGGGCACTTTCCTAAGACTTCACAAAACCCCACTTACTTCTGTCATGTGGCAGAAGGCACAGATGGCAGCCGTGGGAGATGTGAGCAGTGAGGTGTCTTTACATTTGAACCCCAAGAATTCAAGGAGTGAGCTGGTCCTTGTCAAGGAAATGGCGTGCAAAAGGACCTGGGATCAATGGTACACTGGGGCTGCCATGTATCAGCTCACATCATCGTTAAGTTTCCAGAACTTTTGCTAACCGGTCGTTAAACATTATTTAAAATGATGTGAACTTTCAGTTAAGCTAATTATTTTAAAAGCAATAATAATAAATACTCAAAACTCATCACTTCCTAATTATTTTACTGTATTTGGATGTGCTCTTAAGGTTGCTTACATCCGTGCTATCTGTATGAAAGAAATACTATATCATACTGTACTACTGCTCCTCTTTTCCCAAGCCCATGTTCAGTGATAGCAGTTTTTAACTAAACTTTAAACCAACCATAGAGTATTTACACCACAGAAATGGGCAAGCCTACAAATCATAATTTCCTCCCAGCCCTAGAGAGCTGGTTGTCAGACGTTTACCAGCACACCACTGACAAAGAGCCTCCCCACTGTTCCAATGCCTCCAAGGGAATGGGATTTTGTGGAACTTTGAGTCACGTTGTATTTAATGCTTAGGTTGTGTTTTCTCTGTTAATTAAAGCTCTCTCCACAACTTTGTATTAAGAGTGCTTACAAGGCATTTCATGAGTCTAAAAGTCCCAGGAATACTGAAATGGCACATTTCTGCAATGACTTATATGGTAATGAGGGGGCTTCATGAAGCGTGCTGCTGAAATGAAGTGACTCAGGAAGATACCAAAAAAGAAGATAAACTTAAGAGACTTTTATTGTCCTCCTTAACCTTCAGGACATTTCTACAAGTGTTCCGTTCAATAAACAGTTACTCCATACTCAGTACAGTCAAGGCATTAAGCCAGGGGAAGAGGAAGGAATATACATAGCCTTATTTCTCAGGAACTTGCTCTCTCTTATGATCCCATTGAGGCCTACATTAAGCACCTTAAGTTTTTTAATTTTTATTCCCTGGTCACTCAGATGGTAAAGAATCTGCCCACAATGCAGACGACCTGAGTTCAATCCCTGGGTCAGGAAGATCCCCTGGAGAAGGAACTAGCAACCCACTCCAGTATTCACACCTGGAGAATTCCAAGGACAGAGGAGCCTGGCAAGCTACAGGCCACGGGGTGGCAAAGAGTCAGACACAACTGGGCGACCAACACACACATAGCTGATTTACAATGTTGTGTTAGTTTCAGGAATACAGTGAAGCATGAACTCCCTATTTTAAATTATAGCTCTCCACCCCCAGCATTCCTAATCCTCCTAACTCTTTTTTTGCTATAACACTTGTCACTTTCTAACACACTATATTATTTACTTGTTTTTCATGATTGGATTTACTATCTTTCTTCCCCGTCTAGAATATAAGCCCCCAAGGGCAAGGATGTTCCTTTGGTTTGTTCCAGTACCTCACACGTACTAGGTCATCACAAATTTTTAAAAAACATTTATACTTAATATACTAGAAAACACACTGGGTCAAATTCTAATTTCTACTCTACTACTTAGAATGCAATCCTTGGCAAATCACTGTACCCCTTTGAGTTTCTGGTCCTCATATGTAAACTACAGGATTTGGATAAGACTATCTCTAAACTAGATAATGAAAAATTCAAAATTCAACAAATCTCTATTACACATACCAATCAAGGTATGTCTGCCATATTCATAGCCATTTCTACAGGAAACTGTTTTTCTGCAGCCCTCAAATCTAAGCACCTCTACGCTAAATTCCACCATGCAGCCACCTGGCTTCCTTCAAACCCTCAAATCCTCTCTCCTGCCATACGAGCATGAACACCTAACCCCAAGGCAGACAGAGGCTTATTATGTGACCCAGGAGAAAGATCTGCCATATAGGGAAGACTGGACCAACTCAATTCTACTCTTGATAGAATTAAATATAGAATATATTTAAATCCTTAAGAATTTAAGTTGAGAAATAGGCCTGGGGTTTCTCTGGTGGCTCAGTGGTAAAGAATCTGCCTGACAATGCAGGACACTCAAGTTCGATCCCTTACCCAGGAAGATCCCACATGCCAGAGAAACTTAGCTGGATTTTTCCACAGCTAAACAAAGCTCACCTGTGACCTGAACACTACACATCTAGCACTTAGAAAACAGCTTTGAAAAAAAAAAGAAATAGGCCCAATATATTGGGCAGTATACAGAAAACTGAGGGTCACAAGTCTGAGAGAAGCTGGAGATGCTACAATTAGTGATAGACGAACCAAGTCAGAAGACAGCAAAAACCACAAGGTAGAGAAAACCACAGAGTGTACAGAGAAGAAGTCAGTTTTTAGCAAGGAGTGAAATGGGCAGATACAAGAAGCAGACCCAAGAGATAATATGTGCGGCATTTCTCAGGGGAACACTTTAGAGAAGATCCTTAAAGTCCGCTGCTGAGATCCTTAGAGGCACTGGTCCACTGTCCACCTCCTGTGTCATGTAGGTTGACTTGTTTTGCCTGTTGTTCTTGGATTTCCATGAGATTGTTTCCCCTTTGCCCCACAGACATTTCTTGGACTAACCTGACTGAGTTTCTATGTGTTGCAATCAAAAGAACCCAATTCAGAGATTGAGCCCCACGGGCAGATTATGTTTGATGGAGTCATGCATTGTGTCAATGGCTTGTATAATCCTGTAGGTGTTGATCTCTTGATGGTGCATTGCTCAGGGATGAGATGGTCCTGTTTAGTACACTTCGATTACAATATCTGAACATACACACACACAAATGGTTTGAGGATATAGTAGAAAGAAAGTGAATGAATACTCATCTAGCTCGCATTGCCTGCCAGGCACTATTCTAAAGGTATGTCACCTAATCTTTGCTGCAATCTCATGCCTATGGTTGAGGTGATAAAATGGAACTTTAAAAAAAAAATGATTTTTGTGTTTCTTCTTTCCCGTCGGGGACCCTGATAGTATACTGTGTCTCTCCTCCTGGAGTTCTGGGTTATATCCCAAGCTCTCATATAAAAGATAAAATAAAAGGAAATCCTCCACAACATTCTTCCTTTTTCTAGTCCCTAGGAGCTTAGGAGAGACTAAAAACTGTCAGTGAATTTGGCCTGATGGACCCAGTCAGAACTGAGAAGCTCTCCATAGATTTCACAGAATACAGGGACCTATCACCCAGGACCCACCTAAAGCCTAAGCCTGGGAGGGATCATTTTATGCTGAGACTTCAAGACATAAAGACAAGGTGACTAAATCCAAAAGAAAGCTAATTCTCAGTGAGCTGTAACTCTATCATGTGCCAGATTAATAACTTTTGACTCTAAGATACCTGTGACTTCTGATGCCTTGCCTGCCCACATATAGCAATGTAAGCTAGGATGGAAGTCTGAGGTAAATTTAAATGAATCTGCACTGTCATTCTGGAAATGAGATTATTTGATTTCAGTGGTAACAAGGAGCATCACCAACCCACATCCTCCTCTATTTTTCCTCCCTTTGCTTTACTCATCTATCTAACACTGAATCTACTGATGCCTCTGCTTGTGGGGTCAGCATTCCAAATCAGTTCCTACTTCTAACAGCAGCAGGAGGTATGATCAGAAGCCTGTGTTCTCCTTCCCTCAATCTTATGAGTTTCAGGATTAGTCATATTCCTAGATCCAAGATCTGGTGTCCTAGCCTCCAAACCACTGTGTTCCCCAAATCACACCAACCAGAGACTTGCATGATTTAGGAATACTAATACAGGTTTTAAGGTTACAGAGACTTAGCGTTAGATTCCAACTCTGCCCTTAGACTTTGCACAGGGACAGTCAGAACAGAATAGGCAACAGTGCTAAAATTTCAACAACTTAAAATTTATTTCTCATCCCAATACATGGGAATGAGTACTCCACAAAGTCAGCCAAGGACCCAAGTTAAAAGAGATTCTATACTGTAATGTCACCATCACAGCACAACATCTTCAGGAATTCTAAGATGGTAGGAGGCTAAAGCTTGGGTTTTTCACCATCTCCTCCTGGAAATGACACAGTACTTCTGTTTGTGGTCCACTGGCTAGAACTAGTCACATGGCCCTGATGACTTGCAAGAGATAAGAAAACATATCCTTCCATATGCCTAGAAAGTGGAGACAATTGGATATGGCTGAATAGTTCTAACACAGCCAGTTCCACAGTATGGAATAGAACCATATGATTACTTTCTTCCTCCAAGGTTCCTGTAAATCCAACAAACCAAGGATCCATTAAGCTAGGGGGAGTCCCTCTGGCTTATGTAACTACTCTTCAGAGAACTCTATCCCCACGTCTCCTTCACCCTCAATGCCATCCACAGTAAACAGGCTCAATTTATCAGCTTGGGCTTAAGCCCAGGGACTTTCTTCCTGGTCAGTCTTGCTCTAATATCCTTCCTGATTTCCTGTCCTCCACCACCAACCTTGATCTCTGCCCTGAAAAAAAAAAAACCTGTAGGGCTAAAGTCTGGATGTCTTGTCTAGCTCTTGGCAGTTCTCTTGAAGACCAGTCAAGCAATGTTTTTAGCAGTAGTCATCTTGAATCCACAACTTTTCTGGAGTCAAACAATCCACGGTCACAACAAAGCTACTGCTGAAGATACAATCATTCAGCCACCACTAAAAATTGATTTGATGTGCAGAAAAGGATTATGTACAAAGATGCTTATTGAAGCACTGTTTGTAACAGCAAAACATTGGGAATAACCTAAATGTCCAGCAAAGGGGACTATTTGTAAATATCAATCATCCACTGATAGATACACTAGTTTAGCCTGCCAAGTTAATCAGTGTTAAAAAAACAAAAAACAAAAAAGACAAACTCAGATCATTTACTGTGACGGAGTTAACTAGGAGCTTCCCTTTCACTGTGGGTCACAGTGTGACCTGTTTTAATTTTGTTTGTCCTGCAACTGTACTTTCCCAAGTAGGTTTTCCAAGTGAAACAAGCTAGTCAAAAAAGGACAAATAATGTAAAATTCTACTCATATGAGAGACCTATCGTAGTCAAATTCACAAAGACAGAAAGTAAAATGTTAGTTGCCAGGGACTGAGGGTAAAGAGTGATGAGGGAGGGCCCAAAAAAAAAAAAAAAAAAAAAGAGTGATGAGGTATTATTTAACTCTGAGTCCAGAGTTTCAGTTTTGCAAAACAAAAAAAGTTCTGAAGATAAATGGTAATGATGGTTGCACAATAATGTGAATGTACTTAGTACAATTGAACTGTACACTTAAAACTCATTTAAATGGTAAATCTTATGTATACTTACCACAATTTTAAAAACTGAAATGTGTGAGTGAATGTGCTGAATGTCTGTGTGTGTGTGTATGTGTAGGCCCAGTGCTCCTGCCTTTGGTGATGAAGAGAAATGCTATAATTTCTTTTTAAATGTTCTTCCTTAGCTAGGCAAGGATTAGTAAACTATAGTCCTCCAGCCAAATCCAGCTTCCCATTTATTTTTATAAATAAAGTTTTATAAGAATACTGTCATGCCTACCATTTACATATCTATGGCTGTTTTTCTGCTAATGTGGCAGAGTTGAGTAGAAAGAAAGTATTATCCAGAAGGCCTAAAATATTTTACTATCTGGCCCTTAACAGAAAAAGCTTGCTGACTCTTGCTTTAGTGCATTGAGAATACACATGAAGGCCTGAACAATAATCAAAACTTTAAAGTGGGTTTCAAGTCCTATATTTTAAATGAAACAGAGTCTACAGGCCTGGAGATTTCAGAGTTGGCATCTCTTCTCTATTCAACTGTTTTCCAACTTGTCAACAAGTCTGGAGCCTTCATTCTCCACTCTCAGGATACCCCTGGAGGCTACCCTGGACCTGACAGGTAACAGAGAAAAAGGTGAAAAAAGGCTCCCCCAAGGTAGATCTGATTCATTATCTTCCTGGAGTTACATTGTTCAAGACTTTCCTCAGTTACACCAAATTTGGAATATATTAACAAGTGAGGGAAAGGACATGATGTTACACTTGGAAACACAGATGCAGTTTTGAAATCCGGGAGGATGTGTACTGACAAATTCACTGTGATATCTCCTGAGTTGGGGGATTATGGATAGTGTTTAAAAATATTCTCTATAAATTTTTAATTTTATTGTTTGTTACAATGAACATGGATTGTTTTTATAGTCAAATTGTCATTTTCATATTTTTTTAATTATTGAAAGAAACACGAGCATGGTAGGATGAAATCCAGGGAGAATTACATGAGAGACATTTCAGCAGGGTCAGAAATCTGGGTAACAATTAGCCAATCTCAGCTTGTTTTCTTGATCTAAACTATTCTCAGAAAGAACTGAAATCTGGCAAGCCCAGTATTTTCATGGCATGTTCAGTCACATGTCCCATAAATTTCATTTGTCCTGGTACTCTCTAGTCCCTTAAGAACTCCTGTGCCCTCTAGACTTTTTAAAGCAGCTTCTAATATGCCACATTTTTTTCTCCACTTGACTATAGGTTCTCTTTTCAAAGGCCACAGACACTGTTTCTGCAGAGTCAAAAAAAATCAGACAGATCTAGGTTGGACATAGGCTCTGCTACTCACTGAGCTTGAACCAGTTACTAAACTTCTCATCTATAAAAAGGAAGTAATCCTACATTTTTGGACCATAAAGAAAGCTGAGCGCCAAAGAATTGGTGCTTTTAAACTGTGGTGTTGGAGAAGATTCTTGAGAGTCCCTTGAACTGCAAGGAGATCCAAGCAGTCCATCCTAAAGGAAAGAAGTCCTGAATATTCATTGGAAGGACTGATGCTAAAGCTGAAACTCAGTACTTTGGTCACCTGATGAGAAGAACTGACTCATTGGAAAAGACCCTGATGCTGGGAAAGACTGAAGACGGGAGAAGGGGACGACAGGATGAGACGGTTGGGTGGCATTATCAACTCAATGGACATGAGTTTGAGCAAGCTCTGGGAGCTGGTGATGGACAGGGAAGCTTGGCACGCTGCAGTCCATGGGGTCACAAAGAGACAGACAAAACTGACTGAACTGAACTAAACTGAATCCTACCTGCAGGAGGAAAAGAAATTCTCCACTCTTCTGCCCACTTGTCTCCCTCTTCTCCCAAGAAGACCAAACACTCATCTAAATTATATACAGTATCTGGGTGGGTTTGAAGGTCATGCAGACTGGTAGCTCACCTGCTCCTGTACCTCCTTCCCTAGGGATAAGAGCAATCAGACGAGCAGAGGCTTCTCCCATAAGGAAGGAGGCACAGCCACCGTGTACTCCTTTCTGTGATTTCCTGTGATATAGCTGGCTACAGGAGGGTGGCATCCTAAGATTTGGGTTTAAATCAAGAAAAAAGACTTCAAAAGGCCTCACCTTGCCTGTATCACAAAGATTTACACTAGGTTTCTGACACAAGCCTAGGTATTTTCTTCATTTATAGAATCAAGACATGCCTCTTACAGAACTTGAGTAATGAATCCCATTGAGCCCCACCACTGCTCCTTCCGACATCTATGTCGCGGAGGCATAGAGAGGAGTAAGTGAGACTAAACAGGATAAAGCAGCTCACAGAGCCAGGTGCAGAGCAGAAGCTCAATATCAAGGAAATTTTTCTTTGTCCTCATCCTTGTTCTCTTCCTCCTTCCATTCTCCTCCTCCCTCCATTCTCCTCCTCTTCCTTCATTCTGATCTTAGGACTCTTCATCTAATCACCAAAGCATTTATCACACTAAATTATAAACACCAAATTTGCTAGACTTTGAGTACTTAGGAGGATTGAGCTGTATTTTTGTTGCTCGCCATTTAATTCCCAGAGCCGAGCACAGTTCCTGGTATAGAGTAGCTGCCCATTTAATATTTGACAAATTGAAAGAATGAATAATAAAAAAAGAAAAATGATACATCACACTGATTCTCTAAACCTGTTTTTCCCATAGTATTTCCTATCACAATTAATGACTCAATCTTTCAAGTTGATCAGGCCAAACAGTTATTCTGATGCCTCTCTCTAATAATTTACATCTGTGCATGCTAAGTTGCCTTAGTCGTGTCCGACTCTTTGCTACCCAATAGACTGTAGACCACCAGACCCCTCTGTCCATAGCATTCCCCAAGCAAGAATACTGGAGTGGGTTGCCATGCCCTCCTCCAGGGGATCTTCCTGACCCAGGGATGGAACCTGAGTCTCTTATATCTCCTGCATTGGCAGGTGGGTTCTTTACCACTAGTGCCACCTGGCAAGCCCAATTTACATCCAAATATCAGCAAATCTAACTGACTCAAGTTATATTCTGAATGCAACTATTCTGCACCACCTTCATTGTGATCATCACCACCAGGGCAAACATCTTCCCTAAGGTCCGTTGTCAATACAACAGCTAGAATGATTGTTTTTAAATAGTAGTCGGATCAGGTTACTTCTCTGCTCAAAACATTCCTGTGGTTCATCACTTCACACAGAAGGTTAACCATAACCCAGTTCCAGAGTCTCAGCATGCAAGCCAGCTTCCTGGGGCCACTCTTGACACTAGTCTTAGACTGGGTTTCCACTCAAAAGCAGAGCCTGAGACAAGAGCTGTTAGGAAGCAAGGGAGAGAATCTAAAGGGAAAGAAACAGAGAAAGGAAAAGCCAAAGTTGGTCACTACTTTAAGGAGCAGAGTTTAATCCTACCAGTACCTTCTGGGGAGGCATATAGAATTGACACAGATGAGAGCAATTGCCTGAGAGGAATGTGGGGAGGTATTTATCTATCAGCTCCCACTCCCCACTGTCACTCCCCATGTGTGCTAAGGACTTCACATCTCCAGGCTACACAAGTGTGAGGGTCAGACAGCTTTCTGTGGAGAATGAGGGGTGGGAGGAGGCAGAAATCAAGGGATGCTCAATGTAGCTGAGGCCCGATGTTGTCAGGTTAAACCTGTGCAAAGCTAGTTGCCACAGTAGTGGGATGAAAAATGGATCAAATCTGCAAACTTTTTCTGTAAACAACCAGACAGTAAATATTTTAAACTTTTCAGGCACATATTCCTCTTTGCTATTTTATAATCCTTTTTAAAATGTCTTTAAAAATTCTTAGTTTGTGTGCCTTATGAGGACAGGCCACAGGCAGATTTGACCAATGTGCTGCACTTTGCTACCCCTCAGCCAAGAAGATGTGAGGTCTTTCTTGTCCTGATTGAGAGGACTTCCCTGACCGCATTATTTATGAGGGAACCTACCCCTCAGCCCTCCTGATCTTCCTTCTTACTTGATTTTTCTCTTTAGCATTTATCACTTTTTCAAACTGCCATATGTAACTTACATATTTATCTAGTTTTTTGTACAGATGCTTCAAGAGAATGTAAACTTCACAAATGTAGGATCTTTCATCTGTTATGAGTTAGCACTGCAGTATTCCAGCATGAGTGCTTGACCCATAGTAAATCCTCAATACATTTCTGTTAAACAAATTAACACAACTGCATGCTTGTGTTAAGCACTTTACAAATGACATACATTTTAATATTCATTTTTATTTAATTTTCACAATCACGTTTTCAAGTAGGCAAAACAGGTATTATTATCCTGATTTTGCACATAAAGGAGAAAGGTTAAGCAATGAAGATGGCATTATAATAGAAGAAAAATTCCTCTCTATCCAGGGATTTTGGATCATGTAGACCTGGCTTTGAATTCTGGTCCTAATACCTTATGATCTTGTATAAGTTGCGTAACTTATCTGCAATCAGTTCCTTATTTGTGAAATGAAGATAATCATACTTGCTTTCCAAGGGTATGTGCAGATTAAATGAAATAATGTATTTGGGGACATCGTGGTAAAATCTAACTGACAGCCCTTGGGTAGGAGTGTGGGAAAAGGCTTTTCACAGAGTACTTGTATCTTTATGTCCAATTCTACAGGCAGATGATGAAAAACACCAGTCTGCAAATTCTAATCCCATTCTTTGGAAGAAAAGGCACAAACACATCTCAATTGTCCACAGCCATCATTTACACCACCTACGCCACTGCCCTCGGGCTGAGTTTTGTTTGACTGGTTAGTTTGGTTTTGTAGGTAAAAGGGTAATTTATTTTATGCAGGTGTTCAGCTTGGCTACAATATGAGCTGCTTCTTGCCAGTTGTCTTACTCTAGCTTGATGCATTTATTGAACTTGTCTGGCCCCTATAGACAGTTTGAGTTCTATACCCCTGGCATAGAATTTGGGGCAGCAGTCAAACCTAGGTCTGAATCTTGACACTACTGTTTATTTAATCTCTCTGAACTTCAGGTTCTTCATTTATATGAAACCGAGATATTTTGCTTCCAGAATACTATATGCCCTGAAGTAGACCACTTAAGTCCCCAGTTTGCAAGACTCCCAGTCCAGTACCTTTCCTGATTTTCCAAAGGGACCCCCAGCCTGCATACATATGAAATGAAAAGCTAGTTCTGTTTGCTCTCAAGGCTATAGCCTTGTCTGTAACAGAAACCTTGGCATTCCAAAGAGATATCTCTAATCCTTTCTGCTGTCAACACTGGCGCCAGAATAACTATCCCTGGAGTTTATGGGAGATAGTCCTAAAAGACTACCCCCAGGGATCAACCACAGTATATTCATTCTCTTCCCTTAAATCTGGGCCAACCTGGAACTAGCTTTTGACCAATTGATATGGCCAAAGTGATGCTGCGTGTCTTCCATGGCTGAATAAAAATTGATGCAGCTTCTAACTCCCTTGGAAAATGTGTTCTGGGAAAAGTCAGTCTTCGTGTTAGAATTCGAACTACTCTGGGACAACCATACTATGAGGAATTCCAAGCTACCCATGTGAATATATCTTCCCAGGTGTCACTGGTTTTTAAGAACCTGCTGGCCAATGCAAGAGACCCAAGAGATGAGGGTTCAATCCCTTGGTCGGGAAGATCCCCTGGAGAAGGAAATAGCAACCCACTCCAGTATTCTTGCCTGGAGAATCCCATGGACAGATGAGTCTGGTGGGCTCCAGTCCATGGGGTCAAAAGAATTGGACACGACTGAAGCACATGTGAGTGTGGGGAGAAAACCAAACTTCTGATGGAGAACTCTAGGATGACTCTAGATCAATAGCGAGCACCAACTTGCCCAACAGAGAATGAAGAAGCTATTTGGATGAACAACTCACTCAAGCCTCCAGATGACTCTAGCTCCAACCACCATCTGACTGCTACTGCATGACAGACCACAGCGAGAACTTTCTTACTGAGCCCAGAACAATGAGAGATAACAAAACGGCTGTTGTTTTCAAGCTACTCTGTTTGCGGGAAATTTGATATGCAGCAATAGATAGTTGAGTACATATTTTTTACTAATAAAACTGCTTGCTATATTTTTAAGAAGCAAATTTAACACTATTCCCAAAGAAGATAAGAAACATGCCATTTCCATTTATATTCACATTTCTATTTTTTTCCTTTAATGCACAGTTGACCAATAGAGCAATTTTTCATAAAAATACTTCTTATAATTCTGCTTCCAATTTAGCTATGAAAATACAGGATTATTAAATGGTGTCCTTCTTATGAATTTTAAAAAATCATTTCTCAGAGACTTAACCAGCTTCTGATTCTCTTATGCCAAATCATACATTTTAAAATTAAACTTTTACATTGGGATCATTGTAGGTTCCCATGCAGTTGTAAGAAATAATACAGAAATATCCCACATAACTTTACTCATTTCCCCCAAACATAGTACTATATTACAATTAGAATTTTGACAGCCATATACTCTATCAATCTTTTTCAGACTTCATCAATTTTATTTGTACAGTTCCATCACCAAAAAGATCAGACATGTTGTCTTTTAATAACTACAGCTACTTCTCCTGTGTGTCCTTAACCTTTTGCAACCGCTAATCTATTCTCCATACTTTTGGGGCTTTTTACATTTTTAATTGGAGGATAATTGCTTTACAAAGCTGTGCTGGTTTCTGTCACACAACAGTGCAAATCAGCCATAAGTATATATATCACAGTCCCTCCCTTGTGCGCCTCCCTCCCTCACACCCCCATCTCACCTCTCCAGGTCATCGCAGAGGGCTGGGCTGGGATCCCTGTATAGACCACTGTTGCCTGGCACATGCGAAGCCCATGACTGGGACCAAGCTTCTGCTTCTGATTGCTGCCAGCACCGCTAGTGGAAATTCCCTCCCAGAAGACACTGTTCCTCTAAAGGCAAGGGAGGATGACTCCTCTCTGCATTATACTTGAACAAGATTGCTCCATGACAACAAGATTATTCAGACAGTTTCTCCAACCCCTTCTCCAGGACATAAGCCTGCCAGGATGACTACAACAGGATGACTCAGTTGTAATAGGTACTAGCATCCACTGCCAAATTAACTGTATCAAGCAGGGTCCCAACTAAAAAATATAGTATTTTCAAATTAGAAAAAATAAAGGACTATTTACGAAGAGTGGCTATAGAGCACCCACAGGGAATAGTGGGGTAATCCCAATCTAGCAACCACAGTGGAATGTTGTCCTTAAGAGTGAGAGAATGGAGCAGTTAGCAGAAACTGAACACAGTCATAAGGAGAAGGCCATCTTAAGATGAACTGTGTACTTCAGTCTAGTGGTGTAGACAGACCTAGGTAACATTTTAGAAAATGAGCCAGAGGAATAAACATGAAGACCTCCTTCCCATGACCTCCCTCTGATTTCCTGCTTTCATTGACCAGAATCAAGCAGAAGGTGGAAGTCAAGGAAGTCTATTGGTTTTATTCTATTCTTTAATATTCTATTTTTGGGCACACTTAATAGGTATATGGGATCTTAGTTCCCTGACCAGGGATTGAACCTGTGCACTCTGGAATGAAAGCATGGAGTCTTAACTACTGGACCACTGGAAGTGGTCATCTTAACTACTGGAAGTCCCCATCGGTGTATTTTCTTAGGCTATACAAGTCAGGTTTCTAGAGTTTAGCTCAGGATGAGAAAGGACAAAGAAAGATATCTAGCATGTAGACCTGGATCCATCATTACTTAACACCTTCAGCCCAATAGTCCATCTCTTTCTCTCCTGATGGAGATTTTATCCTTGGAGTCTCAAGGCACTCCCTGTCAATCATTAATTTCAATAACTTTGGCTCTTAGATAAGAAAAGTTCTGAGTCCTTTCCCTCCCTAAAGGCCCCTGGATTCCTTATACAAGTTTGTCCACACAACTCCAGCAATTTTAACACTTCAATCACTTCTCTTTCCCTAATACACTCTCTAAAAACATTTAAGAACATAATATTTCTGGAAGGCAATCCAAGAAAATAATGATTGTGGTTATAGTGGGTTTGGGGTAGATAGGAACTTTAACTGTCACTTTTTCTGTTTTCTTAAAAAAAAAAAAAAAAGCTGCCATGACCTTGAGTTACTTTTTATAATTAAAGTAAAATGAAAATAATATCTGTCTCATGGAAGAGAATTAAATGAGATAATGGACAATTCACTTCTGGCCATATAACAGGTACACAATTAATGACATTTTTCTTCTCCTCCTCTTCATCCTTTTCTTCTCCTTCTCTTCATCTTTAAGTAATTTGCCCAAAATGACAACAAAGGCTCAGATTTGACTTCAAGGTTGTGAACAAAATTATTTCTCCCAAAAATACAGGAATAAATAAGAGCCAAGGCCCAGTACTAACCTTGTGTACCCTCAGAGAGCAGGTCCCCTAAGCCAGACAAGAAAGAAATTAATTCAAATCATATTGTTTCTAAAATGAAAAAAAATCACATAAATCTCTCTTATAGTACTTCAAAGTCAAAGACTCATCACTTTATTCTCTGCATCTTATGTCCCTTCTTATCTACAGGGGTATGATGGGGTCCAAAGACAGGATGTTCAGGAAAGCATGTTGAGTTGTTACTATCAGAGAACCTGCTACCTCTTAGTTAAGATCTCTTCAAGTGAGAATCCATCCTGTGTTAAGGGAGTAATGCTGGAAATTGTGGAAATTACATTTTTAGTTTTAAACAAGCCATACATTTAAAAACTGAAATTATAAGACAAATGGGCCTCCCTTGTGGCTCAGCTGGTAAAGAATCCGCCTGCAATGCAGGAGACCTGGGTTAGACCCCTGGGTTGGGAGAATCCCCTGGAAAGAGAAAGGCTACCCACTCTAGTATTCTGGCCTGGAGAATTCCATGGACAAGAGTCAAACACGACTGAGCGACTTTCACTCCACTTCATAAGACAGATACATCAGGGCATAATTGTTACAAATAATTTTCAGTTTGCAAACAGCAAGTTTTCCTGATTATTTTTCAAAATTATCTTAATTTATCCACAATTTTTTTAGGAATATGCATTTTGCTTAAAATGAGGTTTCATAGTTCTAAGACAATTCAAGAAGAGATGCACTGAGCTCTGAGAACTTTAAGAACAGAAACAAGGAAAAGCAGACCACTACTATAATTTCTGTGGCTCTGAAGAAGGGCAGAGCAAGAAGGTGAGATCAGAATAGCCAAAGAGAAATGCCATAGTCGGGGAAGTGCCACCTCCTCTAAAAGGGGTATAAGAGTGACAGCTGGAATCTATTCTTCCAAGCCACAGTTACCTTCTTAACTCCTTTTCTTAAAAATTCTCCTCTCAGTCTTTGAGAAGCTCTTTCCAATAGAATGTCTTTCAATTCAAAAAGAAAAGCAATGAACATAAATAATTTAGCTTCAAGAAATTTCTTTTGTCTGTTCCTTCACTGGAAGCCATCTATTCTTCAGAGACGCATTTCAGTGGCTACTGATGCTTCCTTGATCAATGCCATTACAAAACTGTGGGAGTCTTTTCAGTGCTCCACGACCCTCAAAAGGCTGTTCCACTCTCAGACCCTCAAAGGTTGCGCAAAGTAAAGAGACAAGAGTCCATCTCCTTCAGCCAAATCCTGGACTGCTAGACATTGAAGGGTTACTGTATTAGGGTCCTCAAAGGCAAGTAGCCTATCACAGTGTGACAGCCCCTCTCTTTGCATTCCCAGAAGGGGTTAAGTCATTGTAGAGGAGCTACCTGATATGACACATTTAAATATCCCTCTCTAGTCGGGGGCTCCAGATCAGGGCTCAGCTCCACCTTACTTTCTATTCAACTGGGACATCCTGTCTACAGGAGTGGGACAGCCTTTGTTCTCTGTTTCCATTCTCTGTTTAGAAGTTTCATTATTTATTAACTTTAAAAAAAGGTTTTTTAAGTATATGTTTGTGTATTTTTAGTCTGACAGGGAAAACAAACAATAACTAGAACACAAAAGGCTAACTGTTATAAATGAGAAATACAGGAAATGAGAACCACCAACTCTAAAAGGATGGAAAAGTTTCCCAGAGGAAATGTCTTTTAAGGCGAGTCCTGAAGAACAAATGAAGGTTATTTATGCCTCTGTGTGTGTGTGTGTGTGTGTGTGTGTGTGTGTGTTGGTGCTGGGGGAAGAGAAAATGGCATATGTGAGGATAACATCAAGTACAGAGATCTTAAGAAATCAGAAGAATATTGCTAGAATATAGCAGGTGAAGTAGAGGTAAACACGGTTAAGAGATGAACTGTAAGCATCTCTTACAGGTAAGCAAAGACCAGTCTCTATTTCTCCTTGCTATTTGGATGCTTTCATATATATATTTATTCAATAAATATTTATTAAACTCTCCACATTTGGCTATTAATGAAAGAACATGAAAGGCCTTATAAACCAGGTTAAGAAATTTTGTCTTTATTCTAAAGGCAGTGGGGTAACACTGAAGTATTTTGGTCAAGATCAAGCTAGAGTCCTGGAAAAACTAGTATCAAAGAGAAATAGAGTATCCCATTTTCATAGTTGGAGGTTTTAACAGCCCTCTACCAGAAATCCACAGGTTCAGCAGGCAGATAATCAACCCAGACAGAGTTGACCTCAACAGCATTATCAGTGGATTGAATATAATTGACATCCATAGACTACTTCATCTGATAACAGTAGAATAAACATTCTTCCTCAAGCTCACATGGAACATTCACCAAAATAAAACACATGCTAGGCCAGAAAACAGTATTTAAAAGAATAGAAATCATACAATATCTGCTCTTAGATGACAATGGAATTAAACTAGAAATTAACAAAAGAAAGATAACTGGAATTTTTCAAAATACGTGGAGATTTTGGGGGAAAAAAAAAAACATGCTTCTGGGACTTTCCTGGTGGTCCAGTGGTTAAGACTCCCCACTTTGAATGCAGGGGTCACTGGTTTGATCCCTGGAAGGGGAACAAATATCTCACATGCCACACAAAACAAAAAACACATTTCTAAATAACACATGAATCAAATAAGAAATCTCAAGAGAGAAATTTTAAAATATTTTGAACTAAATGAAAATGAAGATGAAAACACAGCTTATCAAAATGCTTAGGATACAGTGAAAAGCAGCACTTGCAGAGAAATGTATAGTATTGAATGCACACATTAAAAAAAGAAGGGTGATCTAAAATCAATAATCTAAGTTTCTACCTCAGGAAACTAGAAAAAGAAAAGCAAATTAAATCTAAAATAAGCAGAAGGAAAGAAATAATGACAACTAAAGCAGAAATCAATGAAACTTAAAACAGGAAATCAAAGGAGAAAACCAATGCAACCAAAAGTTGGTTCTTTGAAAGAATCAAGAAAATCAATGAATCTCTAACTAGGCTAACTACGGGAAAAAAAGAGAGTACACAAATTATTAGTACTAGATATAAAAGGGATGTCATCACTACCAAACTTCTGAACATTAAAAGGATAATAAATACTATATGTAGAAAACTCTATGCGCACAAACTTGATAGACTAGATTAAATGAACTGAATTCTTGAAAGATGCAACTTGCAAAACTCACACAAGAAGAAACAGATAAACTAAACAGGCCCATGTTGCTTTTAAAAATTAAATCAGTAATTAATAACCTCCCATAATAAAGCACCAAGCCTGTATGGGTTCACTGGCAAATTCTACCAAACATTTAAGGAAAAAAATTACCCCAGTAATTGTGGACCACGGGCTTCTCTTGTTGCAGAGCACGGGCTCTAGATCCCATATGCCACAACTAAGAGTTTGCATGCTGTAACTGAAGATGCTACATGCCACAACTAAGACTCAGTGCAGCCAAATAAATTAATTAATTTTTTTAAAATACATATTTCTGGACTTTCCTGGTCGTCCAGTGAGTTTGGAATCCTCCTGCATTGGACATGGTTTTGATCACTCGTCTGGGAAGATCCCACATGCCACAAGGCAACTAAGCCTGTGAGCTACAATTGAGCCCACACTCAGCAACAAGAATAAAATTACAAAGAGAAATAGATTATTTTACTCATCACAGCTACAGAGCCCACTCACAGCAGTGAAGACCCAGCACAGCAAAAAACAAATATTTTTTTTATAAAAAAGATATCTCCACTCTTAGAAAGTTTATACAGTTCATAAAGTACATCCAATACACTGGCAATTCTGAATTTCCTTCTTCTGTCAAGATCTCAGGCAGATGAGATCAGGTCCTTGAGGCATCTTAAGAAGAGGACAGGACTGGAAAGTAGGCTAGAGCTCAGAGCTGCCTTAGTAATTAACTGTATAGGGTCAACCAAGTGGACAATGGATGGTATCCAATGCTGAGGACAGGAAATATCACCCACAGAAGAGAAAGGCCACAGATGTTAGACTGGGGTTCAATTCAGTTCAGTTCAGTCACTCAGTTGTGTCCGACTCTTTGCTACCCCATGAACCACAGCATGCCAGGCCTCCCTGTCCATCACCAACTCCCGGAGTCCACCCAAACCCATGTCCATTGAGTCGGTGATGCCATCCAACCATCTCATCCTCTGTCGTCCCCTTCTCCTCCCACCTTCAATCTTTCCCAGCATCAGGGTCTTTTCCAGTGAGTCAGCTCTTCGCATCAGGTGGCCAAAGTATTGGAGTTTCAGCTTCAACATCAGTCCTTCCAATGAACACCCAGGACTGATCTCCTTTAGGATGGACTGGTTGGACCTCCTTGCAGTCCAAGGGACTCTCAAGAGTCTTCTCCAACACCACAGTTCAAAAGCATCAATTCTTCAGTGCTCAGCTTTCTTTATAGTCCAACTCTCACATCCATACATGACCACTGGAAAAACCACAGCCTTGACTCGATGGATCTTTGTTGGCAAAGTAATGTCTCTGCTTTTTAATATGCTGTCTAGGTTGGTCATAACTTTCCTTCCAAGGAGTAAGTGTCTCTTAATTTCATGGCTGCAGTCATCATCTGCAGCGATTTTGGAGCGCAGAAAAATAAAGTCAGCCACTGTTTCCACTGTTTCCCCATCTATATGCCATGAAGTGATGGGACCGGATGCCATGATCTTAGTTTTCTGAATGTTAGACTGGGGTGCCAGTGGTCTAATGGGATGGTCAGATAACCATGACAGCAGAAAATAAAGCTACAGGCCATGGCTTCAGGAGTATCATGGGAATCCAGAGAACATCATAGAAGCTGATTTCAGTTCTAAGGAAAGCAGCCAAGCTACCTGCCTCTTTTTCAGATGGGCCTGGACAATCTGAGACTTCAAATTTAGTGATGAATGAACCAGCCGTCTGGAGTGAAGGATGAAAAAAACTCACACACTAGGTCTCCATTCATGCTTACCCTGGAATGCCTGTCCATATCTTTCTTATATATATAACCCAGTTCATATGCCTCTCTAACAGAAAGCCAACAGGACATAACTTAATTCTCCTCTGAACATTTAGACACCTTGCCTGGAACCTCTTAGAAAACATTCTGCTTTCCATTTGCGGACACAAATTTGCCACAGTCTATATGATAAGCATTTTAGGGACAGTGATTACTCTTCTGTGGGTTCTAATCCCATCTCTGCATAGAGCTGCATGAAGCTGAACAACTCCTTTAGCCTCTCTGAGCCTGGTTCCTAATCTGTACAATAAGCATAACAAAATCTTCCCCTGTACCTCTTGGGGTTGTTGCGAAGTACCATCTAAGTCAAACTTACTCATTTACTTTATAAATTATGACATGTTAGGCAAATATGACTACAAATGGGGACACTGAGGCACTAAATATATTTAAGAAACTTCTTTAGCAGGTCTTAGAGCAGAATTAAAATGAGGCTACTCATTCCATTCCCATCTCCATTCCTCCATAAGAGCAAAGCTCTGAAGCCAGACTGCCTGGGTTCTATGCTGCTGCTGCTGCTAAGTCACTTCAGTTGTGTCCGACTCTGTGCGACCCCATAGATGGCAGCCCACCAGGCTCCCCCGTCCCTGGGATTCTACAGGCAAGAACACTGGAGTGGGTTGCCATTTCCTTCTCCAATGCATGAAAGTGAAAAGTGAAAGTGAAGTCGCTCAGTTGTGTCCAACTCTTAGCGACCCCATGGACTGCAGCCTACCAGGCTCCTCCACCCATGGGATTTTCCAGGCAAGGGTACTGGAGTGGGGTGCCATTGCCTTCTCCGTGGGTTCCATGAGTTTTGGACAAGTTATTGAACTTCTCTGCAAGCACTATGTCTTATTCATTTTTGTGTCTACCAGGTGCACACCTGGCACCCAGTGTCAAAGGACCAGAGCAGTGTCTAAGGAAGCCGAGGACCAGTTGCTACCCCAACTTGCCATGTAATGGACATGTCATCTAACCTCTCTGGGTGATTCGTTCTCAAAGCCTTGGACATGATGAACTCTTTTTAAATTCTCTTATGTGATACCTTAAAGTCCATATAATAAATCATTCTTAAAGGTCTTTTATAAATGTTTTACACTTCATAGTAGAGACTATCATTTTGGTTAAATATTAAAATTTTATTGAGAGCAAGTGAAGAGTAAAACTCTTAGTAGGCTTCTTACCAGCCTTCTGACCTTGGAAAAGCATGCTCCCTGTGGCTCAATTTCCTCCTAAGTAGCTACATCATAGAATAGTGTGAAGATTAAATATTTTTTAAAGCACATAACACAGTGAAGCACAAGGGTAGCCAGTAACACCAACAATAATTACAGCTTACCTTTAAAAATTAATTTTTAAGTGGATTTTAAAAAACTTGAAATCAGTCTTCATAGACTTCAATATTTTGAAATACCAGTCATTCATATTCACATTATCAACCACCAAAAATGTATTACTCAATGGAAATCCACTACTGTCTATCTTTGTGTTATTCTTTCTTCTGAAATAAGCTTCCCTTCTATACCACTTGATGAAATCCTAGCCATCTTTTAATGCCCAGATCAAATATCACTTCCTCCAATGTCTTCCCCACTTCCTCTGGGCAAAGAGATGCTTCCCAGTGCCACACACTTCTGTGACAACAATCATCATGCATCACTGCAAATACCATATTTCTTTATGTTTATATCTCCTCTACTAGACCATGAATGTTTTTTCAAGGATGACAGTGAGCACAGGACCTGGCTCCTGGTAAGTGCTCAATATATTCTGTAATTGTTTGAATGAATGAATGAGAATGAAAAATTTTTCTGCTTTTAGCTGCTATTTAGTAAATTCAGTCACTATTTATAGCAAGAAGAAAGGGCAAGTTAAAGGCTTTGTGTAACTCCACAGGCTCAGGTGCAAGCTAAAAAAAAAAACTAATCAGAGTTTTTTAGAAATTCAACCTCAGATGGAAATAGGAAAGAGTTTAGTGATGGTTACTAACTGCCTCATGACCAGGAAAAAAATTCTAAAATAGAAGAGTTCCAACTCTACACACTGCTTTATTGAAAACATCAGAAAAGCTTCCCCACTCTTGGGAATCACATGGCTCATCTTTTTAAGTCGAAGGAAACAAGAATAAGAACAAATCCAAGGTTGGTAGTCTGTAAGGGCCACCCCAAGTAGATTTCACAAACAAGTTTGATGGAAACCATGATTTGGCCTATTTTTTTAAAGAAAATTATAACTCTGTTGCTCAACTATAGATGTTTGAAAACTTTAGCTGAATCACGCATATTTATATTCTGGCATCTGTTTTCCCAAAATGTGAGGAGTTCAAAAGTTTGAACAGAGCAGGTTTATAGCCGTCACTAATTATGATGGGGACATGGGTAAGTTATTTTATCTTTCTGGGTATTAATTTTGTTCATTACAAAATGAGAGCATTGGAATGGATAATTTTCAACATCCCTTATGATTCTCAGCAAAGTCACAGGAAAGAAGCAAAGGGTATCATTTGGAATAGGCAGGACTGGCATCTGCCAACATAACATGTTTTGAGAGTAAAAAAGAAAGAATCTTGGTCCAAAATGTCTGTCCCAGTAGGACTAAACCCCACAAGATAATCAGTAGAGAAGCAGTGAAAGACATAGAGGCTTTAAAATCAGCCACACCTGGGCTCCAATCCCAATTCTGACATCATTTTCTGTCATTGAGAAAGTAGCCCATTTTCTCACCTGTGAAATGGCAATGCCCAGTACACATTGTATTATCCGGGTAGAACAATCATGGTCAAAGTGCAGCAGAGCTCTGAGAGTGGCAGGCCTTCCCAGACTGCAGGGTTAGTAACTAGTCAGCAAACAATGAGTTTGCATTACCTGCTTCTACTCCAACAAGAAGCAAGATGAGTGCTCGCTTCGGCAGCACATATACTAAAATTGGAATGATACAGAGAAGATTAGCACGGCCCCTGCGCAAGGATGACACGCAAATTTGTGAAGTGTTCCATATTTTTCACGACCCTATGGACACCTTATCTTCAACAAAGGAGGCAAGGATATACAATGGAAAAAAGACAACCTCTTTAACAAGTGGTGCTGGGAAAACTGGTCAACCACTTGTAAAAGAATGAAACTAGAACACTTTCTAACACTATACACAAAAATAAACTCAAAATGGATTAAAGATCTAAATGTAAGACCAGAAACTATAAAACTCCTAGAGGAGAACATAGGCAAAACACTCTCCGACATAAATCACAGCAGGATCCTCTATGACCCACCTCTCAGAATATTGGAAATAAAAGCAAAAATAAACAAATGGGACCTAATGAAAATTAAAAGCTTTTGCACAACAAAGGAAACTATAAGCAAGGTGAAAAGACAGCCTTCAGATTGGGAGAAAATAATAGCAAACGAAGCAACAGACAAAGGATTAATCTCAAAAATATACAAGCAACTCCTGCAGCTCAATTCCAGAAAAATAAATGACCCAATCAAAAAATGGGCCAAAGAACTAAACAGACATTTCTCCAAAGAAGACATACAGATGGCTAACAAACACATGAAAAGATGCTCCACATCACTCATTATCAGAGAAATGCAAATCAAAACCACAATGAGGTACCATTACACGCCAGTCAGGATGGCTGCTATCCAAAAGTCTACAAGCAATAAATGCTGGAGAGGGTGTGGAGAAAAGGGAACCCTCTTACACTGTTGGTGGGAATGCAAACTAGTACAGCCAGTTATGGAAAACAGTGTGGAGATTTCTTTAAAAACTGGAAATAGAAATGCCATATGACCCAGCAATACCACTTCTGGGCATACACACCGAGGAAACCAGATCTGAAAGAGACACGTGCACCCCAATGTTCATCACAGCACTGTTTATAACAGCCAGGACATGGAAGCAACCTAGATGCCCATCAGCAGATGAATGGATAAGAAAGCTGTGGTACATATACACCATGGAATATTATTCAGTCATTAAAAAGAATTCATTTGAATCAGTTCTAATGAGATGGATGAAACTGGAGCCCATTATACAGAGTGAAGTAAGCCAGAAAGATAAACACCAATACAGTATACTAACACATATATATGGAATTTAGAAAGATGGTAATGATAACCCTATATGCAAAACAGAAAAAGAGACACAGATGTACAGAACAGACTTTTGGACTCTGTGGGAAAAGGTGAGGGTGGGATGTTTCATGTATATTAACTATAGTGAAACAGATCACCAGTCCAGGTTGGATGCATGAGACAAGTGCTCGGGCCTGGTGCACTGGGAAGACCCAGAGGAATCGGGTGGAGAGGGAGGTGCGAGGGGGGATCAGGATGGGGAATACATGTAACTCCATGGCTGATTCATGTCAATGTATGACAAAACCCACTTCAATATTGTAAAGTAATTAGCCTCCAACTAATAAAAATAAATGAAAAAAAATAAAATAAAATGTGAAAAAAAAATATTGTAAAGTACTTAGCCTCCAACTAATAAAAATAAATTAAATAAATAAATAATAAATAAAAAGCTTTACTTGGTTAAAAAAAAAAAAAAAAGGCAAGATGAGAGGGGACCAGTTGCCTTCTGAGATTTCCTAGAACGGACTTACTCTGGCCCATCTGAAAGCCCAGCCCCACGAGGAAAATGAAACTGTCCAAGGTCCAGCCAACATTACATTTAATCATCTCTAGATAACAGTTGACTACAGTATTGTTTAAACTGTGGCGGTAGATTTTTCTGAAGCTGCCATTCCATCCTTACCTGCTAAAACCCTCACTGAATTGAGAGTTGACTATAATTATACGTTAAAGGGTGACTTATATGCAGAGTACACCATGAGAAACACTGGGCTGGATGAAGCACAAGCTGGAATCAAGACTGCCAGAAGAAATATCAATAACCTCAGATACGCAGATAACACCACCCTTATGGCAGAAAGCAAAGAAGAACTAATGAGCTTCTTGATGAAAGTGAAAAAGAAGAGTGAAAAAGTTAGATTGAAACTCAACATTCAGAAAACTAAGATCATGACATCTGGTCCCATCACTTCATGACAAATAGATGGGGAAACAATGGAAATAGTGAGAGACTTTATTTTGGGGGGCTCCAAAATCACTGCAGATGGTGACTGCAGCCATGAAATTAAGAGATACTTGCTCCTTGGAAGAAAAGTTATGACCAACATAGACAGCATAGTAAAAAGCAGAGACATTACTTTGCCAATAAAGGTCTATCTAGTCAAAGCTATGGTTTTTCCAGTAATCCTGTATGGATGTGAGATTTGGACCATAAAGAAAACTGATCGCCAAAGAATTGATGTTGTTGAACTGTGGCGTTGGAGAAGACTCTTGAGAGTCCCTTGGACTCCAAGGAGATCCAACCAGTCCATCCTAAAGGAGATCAGTCCTGAATATTCATTGAAGGGACTGATGCTGAAGCTGAAACTTCAATACTTAGGCCACCTGATGTGAACTGACTCATTGAAAAAGACCCTGATGCTGGGAAAGATTGAAGGTGGGAGGAGAAGGGGACAACAGAGAATGAGATGGTTGGATGGCATCACCAGCTCAATGGACTTGAGTTTGAGTAAACTCCAGGAGTTGGTGACAGACAAGGAGGCCTGGCGTGCTGCAGTCCATGGGGTCACAGAGTCAGACATGATTGAGTGACTGAACTGAACTGAAAGGGTGATTTTACAGATTGTTTTACTTTTGTTCAGTGGATGCCACAGAAATACCTTTTAATGATTTTTAGCACCTGGGAGACTAGAACTCAACTAGCAATTTTAGAGTTGAAAAGAACCTGAGGCCCAAGACCCTCACTTATAAGCAGAAGACCCAGCCTGCCAAGTATCTTGGGAAATGTGTTTGGTAGAAACAAAAGGAGAAGCAGCCGTGTCACGCTTCCCACATATGATTTTGAACAGGATATAATGCAATGATTTCTACAGTGCACCTGACATGATGCCTAGCTCTAGGAGTGATTTATTAAATGGTAATTACCATTATTAATCACAGCTGATCTGTGTGGCACTGTCTATGACTGTTTTTCTATGCTGCACTGCCTCCCTACCAACACAACGGCCTCTGGACTTTTTAGATCATATATCATACTATAAATTTTTTTAATGTTAGTATATATACTTGAATACACATGTATTTATTTATGTGATATATATGTGCTACTTTATATGTCAAAACTTAAATAAGATAAACATTAAAGAATCCAGTACAGTATGAAAAATACCTTTAAATAACCTTTTAATTTCTAGAACAAAAAACTGTAAGCAATGCATTTGAATATGCTTTGCTATTGTTTTTAGAATCTTGGTTTAATGTTTTGTGTCAGGGCAGTTTGAGGGCTTGCATCTACGTTCAGTTTATATCAACACTTAATCGTAATGTTTGTCATAGCTGGGAAAAGAACTTTGAGTGGAATAGAACTAAATAGAAGTCTCTCACTGACTACACTTATTAAGTCATAACACTCATTTTTCAGTTCTAGTCACTATTTATACAGAGATTATTGTTTAAGTTCAGCTAATCAATTTCCACCATTCCTTTTTTCCCCATCATTCTTGATGCCAAAAATTTATTCCTGCAAACAAATTAGAAGGAACTGAATACATCTTCAATAAACATATTTAAAACACACTAAGGCTCTTTGGGAGATTATTAAACATATTGGAAAATTCTGTTTCCAAGTTTATTAGATATGTAGGTGACAAACATATAATTTCTATAATTGAACAATATAATAATAACAGAAACACTCCCCAAGAACTATTTTTTAAAATGCCCTCTGGGTTTCTTTTTTGACGTAGTTTGTTTCTCATTATTAAATGTCACTTTTACCAAGAAGAGGCAAGCTATTTAATCTGTGCCTATTTTCCTTTTAATTTATCTGCTGGGTTACACAATACCAACAACTACCTGTCATCACAGAAAAAGGTAAATAAATCAGAGTTTTTCTTTATAACTTCAACAACCTTTTAAAGTGCTTTGATACAAGATAAACAGTGAATCTCTATGTTCATGGCTATTCCTTGCTCATAACAAAGCAGGAGTCAGCAAACTACAGTCCTTGTATCAGATCCAGCCTGCTCCTATTTTTATAAATACAATTTTATTTTGAAACACAGTCACAAGCATTCATTTCTATATTGTCTATGGCTGCTTTTTTTTTAATTTATTTATTTTAATTGGGGGCTAATTACGTTACAATATTGTATGGGTTTCGCCATACATTGACTTGAATCCTCCATGGGTGTACATGTGTTCCCCATCCTGAACCCCCCTCCCACCTCCCTCCCCATCTCATCCCTCCAGGTCATCCCAGTGCACCAGCCCCGAGCACCTTGTCTCATGCATCGAACCTGGACTGGTGATTCGTTTCACATATGATAATATACATGTTTCAATGCCATTCTCCTAAATCATCCCACCCTCACCCTCTCCCACAGAGTCCAAAAGACTGTTCTATACACCTGTGTCTCTTTTGCTGTCTTGCATACAGGGTTATCGTTACCATCTTTCTAAATTCCACATATATGCGTTAGTATACTGCTTTTGGTGTTTTTCTTTCTGGCTTACTTCACTCTGTATAATAGGCTGTATAATATGGCTGCTTTTTGAATTGTGGTGCTGGAAGATTCTTGACAGTCCCTTGAACAGCAAGCAGATCAAACCAGTCAATCCTAAAGGAAATCAACCCTGAATATTCATTGGAAGGACTGATGCAGAAGTTGAAGCTCTGGTACTTTGGCCACCTGATGCGAAGAGCTGACTCTTTAGAAAAGACCCTGAAGCTGGGAAAGACTGAGGGCAAGAGAAGAGGGGGCGGTACAGGATGAGATGATTAAATAACATCACTGACTCAGTGGACATGAGTTTGAGCAAACTCTGGAGAGAGTGAGGGACAGGGAAGCCTGGTGTGCTGCAGGCCACGGTGTTGTAAAGAGTAGAACATGGCTTAGCAACTGAACAACAATGCAGTCACCCTACAAAGCCAGACTTGAATAGTTGTGGCAGAGACCTGCAAACACTGGCCTGCAAACATTGACTATCTTCTTCTTTATAGAAAACACTCGCCAACTCCTGCTATAGATCATTATAAAAGTTTTACTATTAAAAGCTCTGTTTCACAAGATTCACCACACCTACATTCCTGGAATTTAAAGCACTATGGTTCTGAGTTCTTTGCTGCAATAGCTGCCGATGGATGATGCCATGACTAAATTTCTCCTGTGGTTCTGTCCCTCTAGCTTTACCCCTTCTTTTTTATTAAAGAAGTCATTAATATATGTATAATTAATATATGCCTTCTATCTTTTTCTCAGTGGAGACAGAGAAAAAATAGTTTTTAATGTATTTCATTATTGAAACAGAATCTAGCAAATATCATAAACTAGGACAAGTTAGAAACATCTGTACTTTCATCCAGCCATATCACAAACTTTTTACACTGTCAAATTTCTTCTTATAATGATAGTTTCCTCAGATCTTCAGCAGCGTTTTCTAGGCGTCTTCCAGTGATATTTGCCAACAAAGGAACACATTTTTGTTTATTATTTCAGGCAACTTTTACCATGTATGCTTTTTAACTTCTGTTCTTAAGCAAAAACTGTAAAGGCAGTAAAACTATGCTAAGTGAATTTGAGTATTGCCTGACTACAACATCACTGTTAAAAAAAAGGTGTAGAAATCTGACCTTCGTGTTCTGGATGCTGTTTCTAAATGTCATGATAATACTGACAGCTTCATGGATAAAAGTCAAGCACAATGCTCATTTTGGGTCAATGCCTACTGGTAACAGTATTAGATTTAAACCCACGGTACAAAGAGGCTCCAGAAAATTTTCTAATTTTCTTTACTACTTCTTGTCAGATCTGACTAGATAATTATTTGTTTTATCTCTTAACATTACTAACAAAGAACTCATAACAGGAGCAGAAGAGTTTACTTGACTATTTTCTCACTGTTTCCTTATTTTGCCATCATAGGTATTATCTTCAATTCAGTTTCTTTCCAGACACCTTTTTAAGCCTTTTATCCACTCTGTGAGAGTTACTTTAATTAAAAATATAATTGTACTACTTTCACAATCTACATAGGCACGCATAAGCTGCACACATAAACAGCTGACTCCTGAACAATACAAAGGTTGGGGTATTGACTCCCATGCAGTCAAAAATCCACGTATAACTTTATAATAGGCCCTCTGTATATCCATAGTTTTGCATTGAAAATTCAACCAACCATGGATCATGAGTACATGGGTATTAGAGTACATATTTAGTGAAGAAAATTCATGTACAAGTGGACCCACCACAGTTAAAACCCATGGTGTTCATGGATCCACTGTAATGAAAGTATGCTGAAAGCTAACACCTATGAGAAAATAACTTGGTTAAGCCTCCCATGTCGCTCCTCCTCAGAGCACTTCGTGAACCGCAGTTGACATTTGACGTATGTGAATGCACCAGTGTCAGTTCCTATGTTATATTATTTAATATTCCTTATTTTTCAGGTAAACACACAAAGAAGTCATGATTCTTTCACACCCCAGTGCAATCTACTTTGGAGACCACTGTACTACACAATGACTCTGTCATTTAAAAGTGTGAACTACTCAGAAGAAAGGAAGTGAAATTTACTCTGTTAATATTATACTTACTGAGCAACTACCATGTACAAAAACTCCTAGCATATGAGGTGCTATTTGAATATTACAAAGATGAATCACAATAAATCAGACACGGATCTAGTTTCACCTCTAATCATTCATTCATTTGGTCAACTAGTCAGCAAACAATTGCTAGATACATTCCAGTTTCAGGAATAGAGCCATGTACCTGGGCTTGGTGGCATGGTAACTTTCACTTTAAACACGGAAAACTATTCAATCAACTTGAATTGGTTTGATTATATTGGTTATTATCATGGAAAGTTTTCATTTTTTAGCCCATAATTCATTCTCCCTTCTTAGTAGCATTCCAGTTTCCTTTTGGATAACTACCTTTCCTCCATTATAAGACACTGAACCAAGTTGAAACTATAGGTTCAAAGATACCATGAATAAGGAAAAATGCATGCTCTGCAGAGAGATCAGAGTGGACAGAAATAGATTACAGAGACCAAAGAGTCTCTTAAAAAGGACAGATTTATGTCCTTACTCTCTATTTCCCTTTTTCAGATGCTCTAAGGTCAAACTATACTTCATTTCTTCTCCATAAACATCCATAGCATTGCCTCACTGTCTAGAACATGAGATGTTGTAACCACACAATAAACATTCTACGTGAGCTAATTTGAGTGCTCTTCCTTGAAACCAAATAGTCCCTAACTGACAATAATTTGGTTCCAGGAAGAGGAGATATGAAAAATAAACACTCAGAAGAAATTAAGAAAGATTGTTGTATAAGAACGATGACACTTTCCTCCCTTTCCATCACCACACTCCACAGTAGCAGAGGAGATAAAACTCTGAGATATACAATGGGGAATCAGCTAGTTAAACTTTTCCCTTAAGCTTCCATGCAACCTTAAGCAAAGTATCATTAGAAAGAGGAAAGAAAAAAATTCAGCTCCAAGTTGCCTGACTTAAAATAGACTGAGGAAAATATCAACTTATTACCACCCCAGCTTGGGGGTCTGGTGTAGAAACTCCTTCCCATCATTTCTCTGAGGGTCTAGGGGTTCCCTTTAGTCTCATAATTTTAGTAGGAACACCATAAGGAGTAGCTACCTAGTGGCAGAAGTAGACAGTATAAGCTGGTAAGTTGGGCTTTGCTTCTGCTAGAAGGAACATTTTTGAGGTCTCTGATGTAAAATATAAAAAGGGCTCATGAAGAGTGAACACTTGATCTTCAGAACAGGTAATGAAGATTTTCAACCCTAATGAAAACCTCATAGTCAGCTGGCAATGTTTCTGATCCAATAAGACTCCAAGGCAATGAAGACAAGGCCAATCACAGAAGTCTTCCCAACTACTCATGAATTACTTTTTTGACTTTGAGTCAATGGCCCTTCTAACTTTCTCACCACATACCTTTCATTCTTCACACCTGAAGTTTTATTTCTTTCCCCGTCCTCCTCACTAAAGTTCTTAATGACTAGACTCAAGAACATCAGAAAGAACTTTTACAGCCAGTGAAAAATCAAAGCAGGATAGGAAAGGTAAGAAATCAATAACAAACATCATCCTCCCCACCTTTCTCAAGAGCATGAAAGCACTTTTGAAACAATAATCTACAAAATAATATTGCCTAAAGAATATACAATGGAAAAAAGACAACCTCTTTAACAAGTGGTGCTGGGAAAACTGGTCAACCACTTGTAAAAGAATGAAACTAGAACACTTTCTAACACCATACACAAAAATAAACTCAAAATAGATTAAAGATCTAAATGTAAGACCAGAAACTATAAAACTCCTAGAGGAGAACATAGGCAAAACACTCTCCGTCATAAATCACAGCAAGATCCTCTATGACCCACCTCCCAGAATATTGGAAATAAAAGCAAAAATAAACAAATGGGACCTAATTAAACTTAAAAGCTTTTGCACAACAAAGGAAACTATAAGCAAGGTGAAAGACAGCCTTCAGAATGGGAGAAAATAATAGCAAACGAAGAAAGAGACAAAGGGTTAATCTCAAAATATACAAGCAACTCCTGCAGCTCAATTCCAGAAAAATAAATGACCCAATCAAAAAATGGGCCAAAGATCTAGACATTTCTCCAAAGAAGACATACAGATGGCTAACAAACACATGAAAAGATGCTCAACATCACTCATTATCAGAGAAATGCAAATCAAAACCACAATGAGGTACCATTACATGCCAGTCAGGATGGCTGCAATCCAAAAGTCTACAAGCAATAAATGCTGGAGAGGGTGTGGAGAAAAGGGAACCCTCTTACACTGTTGGTGGGAATGCAAACTAGTACAGCCACTATGGAGAAGAGTGTGGAGATTCCTTAAAAAACTGGAAATAGAACTGCCATATGACCCAGGAATCCCACTCCTGGGCATACACACTGAGGAAACCAGATCTGAAAGAGACATGTGCACCCCAATGTTCTTCGCAGCACTGTTTATAATAGCCAGGACATGGAAGCAACCTAGATGCCCATCAGCAGATGAATGGATAAGAAAGCTGTGGTACATATACACCATGGAATATTACTCAGCTGTTAAAAAGAATTCATTTGAATCAGTTCTAATGAGATGGATGAAACTGGAGCCCATTATACAGAGTGAAGTAAGCCAGAGAGATAAACACCAATACAGTATACTAACGCATACATATGGTATTTAGAAAGATGGTAACGATAACCCTATATGCAAGACAGAAAAAGAGACACAGATGTTAGAACAGACTCTTGGACTCTATGGGAGAAGGCAAGGGTGGGATGATCTGAGAGAACAGCATCGAAACATGTATATTATCAAGTGTGAAACAGATCACCAGTCCAGGTTGGATGCATAAGACAAGTGCTCAGGGCTGGTGCACTGGGATGACCCAGAGGGATGGGATGGGGAGGGAGGTGGGAGGGGGGTTCAGGATGGGGAACACATGTAACTCCATGGCTGATTCATGTCAATGTATGGCAAAAACCACTACAATATTGTAAAGTAATTAGCCTCCAACTAATAAAAATAAATGAAAAAAAATAAAATAATAATAATAATAATGCCTAGTATTATTGCTTAACATTGCCTAATATTACCTATTTCCTAGAGAGGAATGAATATATATATGTGTATATATATATATATATATATATACACACACACACATACATACACAACTTGGAGGAGGGTGTCCACCACTCAGAAATGAGTTGTGATACTTTCTAATTCAAAACTGTAACAAAAAGAAAGTCTGGGTTTCTATTTTAACAGAAATTAAGCATTAAGTAAATAAATATATATAACATATAATCTTATTACAAAGTCTTTTTCTGCCTGCAGATAATTATTTAAGTTCCACTAACAAAAATGTCCTTATTGAAAAAGACTGGGTACTTGTAGGTATTGAAATGGGGCTATTTGAAGGACCGGGGGACCTTGAAAACTTGGCCTCTAGGCCCTGCGTAAATAGAGCTGACTCTTGAACAACAGGTTTGAACTAAATGGGTCCACTTATACACAGATTTTTTTCAGTAGCAATTACTATAGCACTACACAGTCCTTGGTTGGTTGAACCCACAAACCCAAAAACACAAATGTAGAGAAATGAGGATATGGAAGACCAACTATAAATAATATGCAGATTTTCCACTGAAGGGTCACCTCCACCAAACTCTGTAATCTTCAAGGGTCTTCTATACTTCACTTTGGAAAGATTCCTTCTAGTTGGGAGAACCTGAAGTTGCCGTATTTTGTGTGGAAGAAACTCATTCCTTTTCCACAGAGGTGAATCTTTGCTATCCTTGATCAGTAGGAGGTAATATTTATCATAGAAAAATTACTGTTGCATATTGTGTTTCCTTTTTTCTCTTTCCTAAATAGTTGCTTTTCATTGTGGGTGTTAACACCTCAATTAGACGTGGGTTCTGAACCAAGAGAAGCAGCATTCAAAGTCACCTGAGAAAAAGGAAGATCTCCCAGAGACTTGGACTTGGCATTAAAGCAGCTTGTAAAGACTACAGATTTGGGGAGGGGGTGAGTACATTTTAGAGATCTGAATGATGGCTGTGTTATTTTGGCCTAGAACATTTTTAAAATACTAGCCTATGAAAGGAAAGTTTGTGTTAGACTGAGCAGTCAAGGGGTAGACTGTAGGAGGCTGTGGTAACTTATTTTCCCCCTCAGGAAGCTTTCATATGGTCCTTCTGTTAAGAAATTCTACTACCCTGACCATGTGCTGAGTAGATGATCCAGGTAAGGCAACTCCCTTGACAATCGCAGGGGTTCAAGGTACAGTAAAGCCAGTCAAAGTCTTTCATCTAGAGTGAACTAGAAACTCTGGAAGAAAGGTATTTTTTTTTCTTTTCTCTCAGATTCCTAAACTACGACTATCAGCAGTCATGTTTATATGGAAAAGTAGGAAAGAATGATACCAACATGCAAAAAATGCAAGTAGAGATGATAAGGAGAGCAGGATAAAAATTCTGGGGTTTATAGAGGCCTTAGTTCTAATCCCTGAGGCCCTGATTATTACAGTTTTTCCTTAAATTCTGTGAACTACTCCATCTCTGCCTGTGAGCCAATAAACCACCCCCCTTATCTGTGGAGGCCTACTTAAATGGGCTTCCATCATCCTAAAGAGTCCTGATTAATAAATGCCCAGAACTATGTGGTACTTGGGGAAATATTAGTTTTTTGCTGCTGTTATTTTTTATTTTACTGAAACCGTAATACATGCCTAGGGTAAAAATTCAAACAGTACACCAAGGTATATTATGCAATTATAAAATACGTCTTCCTCCTACCACCTTCAGAGCCCCTCTGCAGAGGCAAAACTGTTAGCAATTTCTTGTGTATCCTTCTAGGAATTTTCTTGAATTCACTTTATAGCACTCTAAAGGGACAAAGGAGAGAATGAAGGGAATGAGATGTGTGGTTCCCAGATCTAGCTCAATAAAGCAGAGGTGTATCAATATTATCTCTATTTTCCCCTTTTCTGATGTAATGTGTTTAAATTGTCTAACTATGAACTTTTTTTTAAGATTTATTTATTGATTTATTTTGGGTTGTGCTGGGTCTTCATTGCTGCACTCAGGCTTTCTCTAGTTGTGGTGAGTGGGGGCTACTCTTCCTTGAGGTATGTGGGCTTCTCATTGCATTGGCTTCTCTTGTTGCAGAACACAGACTGTAAGTGCATGGACTTCAGTAGTTGCAGCCAGGGGCTCAGTAATCGTGACTCACGGGCTCTATAGCACTGACTCAGTAGTTGTGGTGCATGGGGCTTAGTCACTCCACAGTATATGGGAACTTCCCAGACCAGAGATCAAACTGGTGATCCCTGCACCAACAGGCAGATTCTCAACCACCAGACCATCAGAGAAGCCTGCCTTGTCATGAACTTTCACATTTTTAAGTAAAATTCCAGCAGGGAAGTCCTAGCTAATGAGTTCTGTTTTGTCATCGTATCAGGCTTTTACAACATACTTTAAAACACCCAACATCTTGAAGCAATTAACAAAACCACTGAACTTCACAGAAACTTAGTTTGTTTTTCTAAGGCCTATAACCATAGAGGGATTTATTTTTAACTCTATATCTATGCTGTCTGGTTTGAGATTTCCCTCTTGAAAAATAGTTAAGAGATCAGAAAATCTCCGTTGTCACTGTGGTTTCATTTTTTCTTTCTTTTTTTTTTTTGTCTTTAAATTTGAAGGGCAAAAGAAATTGCTGGAAGACCATATCTAAAGATACCACTGATTCAAATATATTTTGGAAGTAGCAAAGAGTTGGACATGACTGAGTGCACACACACAATATATATACATATAAGTATGGCCAAAAATAGATGCTGCACAACACTGTGGATGTATTAACTGCCATTGAATTGTTCATTGTAAAATGATTAACTTTTTTTATTATGTGACTCTCACTTCAATTTAAAAAAAAAGACAATGTTTAAGAAAGTTCTATATTTTGTAAAGCAAACCTAAATTAAAAGATTTTTTAAACAACATCTCTGACAATGCAAGAACTAACCTTTGTTGAGAATCTGTTCTGGGAAAGACTCTGTGCTAAAAGCACTTCCATAAACAGTAGACATACTAAGCAAATTACTACAGTATGTTAGAAGGTGACGGGTAGTATGAAGAAAGAAGGAGAATAGACTAAAAAAAATTAGAATAGACAGCATTGCAGAGAGCACTATTTAAAAGGTTAGTCCCAGTAGGCCTCATCGAGAAGGTAACATTTAAGAAAAGAATCAAAGAATGAAAGGAAGCTGGTCAAGAAGATATCAGATTGGGACTTTCCTGGCAGTCCAGTAGTTAAGACTCCATGCTTCCACTGCAGGGGGGAATGGGTTCAATCTCTAGTTGGGGAACTAAGATCCCACAGGCTGCACAGTGCAGCCAAAAAAAAAAAGAAGAAGAAGGTATCATATTTCTGGGGGAAGACTATTCAAGAAGAAGGAACATCTAGCAAAAAGGCTGAGGCAAAAACATGTCCAACAGCAAGGTCAGCATGGCCAGAAGGCAGTAAAAAAAGGATAAAGTAACGGGAGATGAGGTCAGAAGTAACTGAGGGCCTGAAGCCCTTGGAGGCCATGATGAGGACTTTGAGTTTTTCTCTGGGTAAACTGAGGAGCCATAGCAGATATCAGGAGTCATGGTTGAAACCAAAGCCTGTGTAGAGAATGAAGTAGGGGAGAAGAAAAGGGAGCCTTGGTAGACTCAAAGAGACCAATAGAAGGCTATTTCTGTACCTCAAGCAGAAAACAATGATCACTATGACCAGGGAAATAAGAGATGGTGTAAAATGGTCATATTATCAATTTATTTTGAAACTGGAACTCAGAATTTCTGAGAGGCTGGGTATAAAGTGTTAAAGAAAGAGAGTCAAGAATGAGTTCAAGGTTTGGGATATGAACAACTGAAAGGACAGAGCTGCCATGCACTAAAGTGAAGTTACTTTGAGTGAAGCAGGTTGTAAAAGAGGCATGAGAAGTGGGAGGGGAGGGGGCAGCAGTGATAATCAGAAGTTCAGTTAGGGACAAGGTAAATTTGAAACATCTTAGAAAACCAAATGGAGATATCTCATAGAATGAAGGTGACTTTTGGAAGTCTAGAGCTCTCCAGTCCCCAAGCCTCCTTACAAGGCTATAATATTTAATTGTGTCTGTCAAACCTGATGTTTTCTTTTTCCCTAAAGAGTGAGGTCCTGATCTGATCTATGATTGAACTGTAACATGATTCTTGCATACTTCTCTTCACTGTGCATCCTCTCACCTATTTCTCTAGGTGGGAACATTAATTTATTTGAGCCAGTGCATATCACTCTTCTTTAAAAGGTACTAATGAAACTTACTGCTATTTTAAGAAATCTTTTACAATTATGTTAAAAGAGTCTGCAAATGGTGATTGCCAATTATTTTTCCAGACTCTGTAGGACATCCAACCCAGTGAAGTATGACACCCAAAAGGAACCTGGACCCTTGTGGCTGGGATGTATCTGACATATATCTGATATATCTGAGTTTCTTGTTGTTTAGTCACTAAGTTGTGACCAACTCTGAAATCCCATGAACTATAGGGATTTCCCAGAGTTTGCTCAAATTCAAGTCCATTGGGTTGGTGATACTATCCAACAATCTCATCCTCTGCTCCCCCTTCTCCTTCCTGCCCTCCAGTCTTTTCCAGCATCAGAGTCTTTTCCAATGAGTCAGTTTTTTGCATCAGGTGGCCAAAGTATTGGAGCTTCAGCTCCTACATCCGTCCTTACAATGAATATTCGGGGTTGATTTCCTTTCCGGTTGACTAGTTTGATCTCCTTGCAGTCCAAGGGACTCTCAAGAGTCTTCTCCAGCACCACAATTCAAAAGCATCAATTCTTCAGCACTCAGCCTTCCTTATGGTTCAACTCTTACATCTGTATATGATTACTGGAAAAACCACAGCTTTGACTATATGAACCTTTGTCAACAAAGTGATGCCTCTGCTTTTTAACACGTTGTCCTGGAGAAAGGAATGGCAACTCACTCCAGTATTCTTGCCTGGAGAATTCCATGGACAGAGGAGCCTAGCAGGCTACAGTCCATGGGGTCACAAAGAGTCGGACATGACTGAGCAACTGACACATACACAGGTTTGTCACAGCTTTTCTTCCAAGGAGCAAGAATGTTTAAATTTTGTGGCTAGTCACCATCCAGAGGGATTCTGGAGCCCAAGAATATAAAATCTGCCACTGTTTCCACTTTTCCCCCATCTATTTGCCATGAAATGATGGGACCAGATGCCATGATCTTAGTTTTTGAATATTAAGTTTTAAGCCGGTTTTTTCACTGTCTTTTTTCTATAGTAGTTTCCTAGTGAAACTGAGCAGAAACATGCAGCTCCCCCACCCCCCAAGTACAAAGGCCCTTCAATGTCCCCTACCTCTTGTTCATAGAAAAAAACTGAAGTCTCCCAAGCCTTCCAGAGTCATTAAAGAGCAACTCAGTTAATGATCATCGTGACAGAGTCACCAAATATTTTAGTGTCTGATGCACATTTTTATGCGGGCTCCCTTGTGGCTCAGCTGGTAAAGAATCTGCCTACAGTGCGGGAGACCTGGGTTGGAAAGATCTCCTGGAGAAGAGAAAGGCTACCCACTCCAGTATTCTGGCCTAGAGAATTCCACAGACTGTATAGTCCATGGGGTCGCAAAAAGTCAGCCATGACTGAGCGACTTTCACACAACAGCCATGGCATAAGCTACTCCATCTTGAGCAATACTGAACCTATGGATAGCATAATTCCAAGAACTGGCCTCAAGAGAATGGGATTAACACTAATGCTGATAATCATCTGTATCTCTGTGGGTATCAAAATAATTGTAGCTTGTTCTGCCTGTATATGTAAGCAGACAACTAAAATTGTTACCAAAGAGATGCCACAGACCCAGGTCAACATATTCCACTCTGAGAATATGGTGTCCTATGTCAACATGAAGAAATTACAGAAGATAGACCTCCACTCATAATCCCATGGTGGAATGATGGAGCCCCTTAAAGAGCACATTAGGGATTTGTGAGCAGCTTAGTGAAGACAGCTCTATGACAAGAAGCAGCTCTCCGCAGGAAAGCCTTTTGTCTTATCACTTTAACAAAGCTATATTTTAACTAACCTCTGACCTAAGCACACTTTTCAAATCTTTTGATCACACAGTGCCTTGCATAACCTGTTGTTTCTTTCATTAGATCAAAGAAATAGGAATGAAGAATAAGTAATTAATTGATGCCTAGAACTTTTCCTCAGCTTCTCCTTCTCAAGAGCAAACTGAACCAGACAGCATCTAAAGATAGATTATAAGGAGACAACGAGCCCATACCCAGTGGGAGATGGCAACAAATCTGACCACCTACCTCAATGATTAATTGAGATTACACCCCCTTTTTCCCTTTAAAAACTTTCATGGCTGAGCAGAATCTTCAGAGTTGTTTCTGGGACATGAGTCTACCTTCTCTTTAGATAGCTGGTCTTCTGATTAAAGCAACCTTTCTATCCCTACCAGCACTTGTTTCATGAGTATTGATTCAAGCAGCAAGCAGCCGAACCCAAGTTCAGTAACACTAGGAAGGAATATTTAGTATCTGACTGAAGGTGGGTCAAAAAAAAATGGCAATAATGAGACAGAATTAATCAATAAAAACCATCCCAAACATTAACCCTTAATTTATCCAGTTAGTTTCAAACTTTCCTTCACACCAGACCTCTTAAAGAACACAATAAAATGAAACCAAATGGCGCTTCTGTTTTTGCACAGGACACTACGGGCATCTCACAGCCATGCAGAGCAGGCAGAGAAGACAAAGTGAAATTCTGACCCTGGAAGTATACAGTCAGATCTTTAGCAGGAGGAATAGGCCCAGCTGCAAAGATAAATACAAGAGTAGCAGCCAGATGGATGAGGCACAATAGCCAAAGGACATAGCAAGCCCAAGCATGATTGAGGCAACTCTTCCAATCAAATGGGTAGAGCAGAATGGTGAGGAATTCTAGCATCCTGTCTGCCCTCCCCAGTCAGGCAGATAGACAGGTGGGAAGTGATTTCCAGGTAAATTGTCCATGGGCAACAACAGACTGGTATAAAGATCCAGGTTCTTGTCCCAGGAAGAAGTACCACATAGAACATCAGGACGCAGTCCTATGCTGAGTCCAGGGCCACTGTCAAGTCCTAAAAGGGAACAGTGCCTTTGAGCAGGAAAACTAATGATTGGTATAAGCCAGATCTATGGCTTAGATCAACAGTGAACAGGAAAGAGAACAAATGTCACTTGGGAAAAGGTGTCACTAGACCAAACCCAAGATCAGTCAGATGACTGACCAGCAAGTCCTTCCAATGGCACTGAGGTTGTTGATCTAATTCCTACCGGAATTGGTCTGCACTCAGAAATGAAGAGTGGGGGCAGAAAGAGAGGGCAACTGACAGTAAAGTGTATCAATGGGCCCAAAAGGGAATAGCTGGGCAACTTAAGCACTTCGAAAAATTGAGGCAAGAGACCAATAGGTTTGAGTAATTTTGCTTGATCATGCACCATGCTCACCCTCTGTTAGAGGTGCTAGTGGGGAAGAAATGGCTACAGTTGAATTATCCACTTGGAAATCCAAGAGGGTAACATTAAGAAATAATCAGTCATTCTAGAACATCCCAACAACAGATATTATAGCACCTACTACATTCACAGCTCTTGATTTGGAGTATGCAAAGATGCCAAAAACGTTGTGTTTGCCCTCAAGTATCCTCAAGTAGAGCAAGCCATAATAAGAGACTCACAAAAACAACTATATGATAAATCTTAGCCAAATACTTGGAGCACAGATTAAATAAGAAGACCAGCCAACACAACAGAAAAGTCTCATAAACTTCCTGAGGAAAGACCACAGCTATTACGACCTGGACAACACAATTCTAGTCATTACTCTACCAGATCTTTCAATCACCTCTGGTTGGTACCAGCTGCATCTAACTCCAGGTCTGAAGTTACAGGCATTTTGACTTTCTCCACATCCCCCTCCACTATCTAAATGTTGGCCATTGTGGTCCTCTAACAGAGGGAACCTAGGATTCTGAATAGCAAGAACTGACAATTCTTAGCTCTGTCATTTACTAAATAAGTACCCATGTCAGAAAACAAACTTATGGCGAGCAGAGGATTAAAGGGGTGAGGGAGGGATAGTTAGGAGTTTGGGATTAGCAGATACAAACTACTATATATAAAATAAACAATAAGGTCCTACTGTACAGCACAGGGAACTATATTCAGTATTCTGTAAAAAACTGAAATGGAAAGTAATATGAAAAACAATATATATGTTTGGGTATGTACATCTATGTATTCATGTATATACATGTGAGTATATCTATGTAACTATATGTACATGTACAGACACGACAGGGCTGCCTGCTGTCACCCTGTTTGTTTAATCTCTATGCTGAGCACATCATGAGAAATGCTGGATGAGTTACAAGCTGGAATCAAGATAAGAGGGAGAAACATCAACAACCTCATATATGTGGATGATATCACTCTGATAGCAGAAATCGAAGAGGAACTAAAGATCTTCTTGGTAAGGGTGAAGGAGGATAGTGAAAAAGCCGGCTTAAAACACAATATTAAAAAAACTAAGATCATGGAATCCAGCCCCATTATTTCCTGGCAAATAGAGGGGGAGAAGGTGGAAGTAATGATAGATTTCCTCTTCTTGAGCTCTAAAATCACTGTGGATGGTGACTGCAGCCATGAAATCAGAAGACACTTGCTTACTGGCAGGAAAGTGATGACAAACGTAGACAGTGTGCTGAAAAGCAGAAACATTAGTCTGCCAATAAAGGTCCATATAGTCAAGGCTATGGTCTTCCCAGTGGTCACATACAGTTGTGAGAGATGGACCATAAAGAAGGCAGAGCACCAAAGAATTGATGCCTTTGAACTATGGTGCTAGAGAAGACTCCTGAGAGTACCTTGGACAGCAAGAGATCAAATCAGTCAATCTTAAGGGACACCACCGCTGAATACTCGTTGGAAGGACTGATGCTGACACTGAAACTCCAATATTTTGGTCATATGATGCAAACAGCTAACTCATTGGAAAAGTCCCTGATGCTGGGAAAGATTGAAGGCAGGAGAAGACGGTGTCAGAGGATGAGATGGCTGGATGACATCACCGATGCAATGGACATGAACTTGGGCAAACTTCAGGAGATGGTGAGAGACAGAGAAGCCTGTTGTGCTGCAATCCATGGGGTTACAAAGAGTCAGACATGACTGGGCGACTAAACAACAACATGTATATGTATAACTGAATCACTTTGCTGTATACCAGAAATTATCAAACATTATAAATCAACTATACTTCAATTAAAAAAACTAGTAGCCATATCCACATCCCCTAACCTATGTGAACTTCAATTTTACTCCCCATAAAGTGATAATAAAGACAACACACACTTCAAAATGCTGTTTTAAGGATTAAGTGAAAAAATGTATGTGAAAGAGTTTTGTAAATTGCAAAGAACTGGAAAAACATTAATTTTAATGAGGTCCCAACATGAGCCTAAACTGGTTTCAGCCCTGGGTGGTGTGTTTGAAGAACTAGTACATAGGGTGTCTGGGAGTCACTTCACGTGAAGAGTAGGAAGTGGTTTGATTCACAAGCCAGAAAAAGAACAAAGATGAGTGAGATGCTTCAGACATCTGTGTCTGGCTGACCCCATGGCGACAATCAGAACTCAGCAGACAGAGGGCCTTCCTGCAGGACCTGAGGGGGTTGTTTCCAGAAAGGGACATCACCGCATTAGGGCCTAGTGACAAACTAAGGTGTAAAATGTGGCAGAGTGCGAGTTTGGGGGTATAGGTAGAGAGAAGTGAAAGGGGGAGTGCTCTTCCCAGCACAGGAAAACTCCAATCAGTACTATTTAGTCACCTGAAGAGTTTCCACATGAGGAGAAAGTGTTCTTAATACAGACAAGAGCACATAAGGCACCCACCGCACCCTATCCCCTCAGCTGCCAAGTGATCTAGAAACACTGCCAATACTCGTATGAGAGGAAGAGTGAGAGGGGTACTTGTGAGCAACTGTGAAGTTTTTCTAGGGAACAAAGTCGCAAGAGCAAGAGAAAGCAAAATATAGGTCATTGCCCCTAATAAGATCCCAACATTGACACCCACAAGTTGATAAGGCCTGGAGAAACTCAAGAAATTTATTATTAAGTCAGACTGACTGTTTGACACCATGTGAGTTCAGGTAGCATTAGACACTGTTTCCAGTCACTTCTATTGCTTCATTTGTTTTCTCTCAGGGAATTTGGAAACGGAAGTGTGAAACCCAGGAAGACTAGAAACCCCTTCTCTTGAGGATGACCACCCAAAAGTGATCCAAGGCGTTGGAAAGCACCTAATTCATGCTTTCAACAAAGGCTGCTCAAATAAGCTACAGCATCCAGTAAACCATTTTCCCTGGTTCCTATCAGTGTTTTGAGTCTGGAAGAAGAAGGAAAACCAGGTAGAAAGTGTGTAAGATTATGACATAGGAGCTGCACGGTGTGTGGCAAAGAAGGAGAGAGGAGCAAGGACTACACCAGCAAGAAAATGTAAAATTTCCTTTGTAAGTGAAGATGGGGGTGGGAGGGCAATGCAGGGAGCTGGGGGCAAAGATGAGCCAGAGAGAACAAAATGTGCCCCCTCTAAAGACAGAGCAAGCAATCTGGCCATGGGTAGGAATGCTGGGTTCTTCTCTCTCCCTGCAGCCCACTATCATTAAGTCCAAGCACCTTGAGAGGCACCTTAGACATACCCAGAACTGGACACATCACACAGACAACTGCATTCACTCAGCAAGAAGAGAGTAAATAATTCATTCAAGGTCAGCCAAGACAGTTCGCTGGTACTACAGTGCTCTCTGAGGTTGAAGGTTGGCTCTTGCCAGACAGGGAGGAATAAAGAAAAGGGGTCTACTTAGCAATCTGGGATCTCTGCCCAAGCGGCAACTCACAGGCCACCCTGACCAGCCCAACTTCACCTCAGCTCAGCTTCACAGCAGATTGCTGCCTCTGACAGAGCTGATGCCCATTTCCCCAGCTCATATTGGGTGCCAGTCATGGTTCAGAGTAAAGGAGACATGGCCCCTGATTGCCTTGGAAGAACTTAGTGTTAGAATAGGTCGGGGTGGGAGGCAGCAGGTCCCAAAATGGACAGTGAGTGACTAACTAGTGAGTGGACAAGTATGCACTTGGGAGAGAGTGTAGTTTTATAAAGGGGCAGGGGAGGGGGGTCATTTCAGCAGAATTTTAAATAGTAAGTAGGAGCTTACCAGGCAAGAAAGAAAGTGTAGTAGCCATCTTTGTTAGAGCTTAGTATATGCCAGGCAAAAGAGTATAAAGAGTATTTGGGCAGACAGATTGTCAGAAACAAAGTCTTAGAAACATGAAAGTGCATGACATTTACAGAAGGTGAATTCAGTCTAGATAATGTTAGTGTATTGTGGGAGTTGTCAAAAGATGGATATGAGAGTTGGACTATAAGGAAAGCTGAGCGCTGAAGAATTGATGCTTTTGAGCTGTGGTGTTGGAGAAGACTCTTGAGAATCCCTTGGACTGCAAGGAGATCCAACCAGTCCATCCTAAAGGAGATCAGTCCTGGGTGTTCATTGGAAGGACTGATGGTGAAGCTGAAACTCCAATACTTTGGCCACCTGATGCAAAGAGCTGACTCATTTGAAAAGACCCCGATGCTGGGAAAGATTGAGGGCAGGAGGAGAAGGGGACGACAGATGATGAGATGGTTGAATGGCATCACCGACTCAATGGACATGGGTTTGGGCAGACTCCAGCAGTTGGTGATGGACAGGGAGGCCTGGCCTGCTGCGGTTCATAGGGTTGCAAAGAGTCGGACATGACTGAGTGACTGAACTGAACTGAATTGAATGTTAGAAAGGTAAATTGAACCTGAAAAGGCCTCAAAATCTTAAATATATAGATAGATGTATATATATATATATATATATATATATATATATAAACACACACACATATATATATATAAACACAAATGACAATGAAATTCATGATGACAAACCTAGACAGTGTGTTAAAAAGCAGAGACATTACTCTGTCAACAAAGGTCTGTATAGTTAAGGCTATGGTTTACCAGTGGTCACACACGGTTGTGACAGCTGAACCCTAAAGAAGGCAGAGCACCAAAGAATTGATGCCTTTGAACTGTGGAGCTGGAGAAGACTCCTAAAAATCCCCTGGACAGCAAGGAGATCAAACCTATCAATCTTAACAGAGATCAACTCTGAATATTTACTGGAAGGGCTGATGCTGAAGCTGAAGCTCCAGTATTTTGATCATCTGATGCAAGCAGATGACTCACTGGAAAATTCCCTGTTGCTGGGAAAGATGGAGGGCAGAAGAAGACAGCGTCAGAGGATGAGATGGCTGGACAGTATCACTGATGCAATGAACATGAACTTGGGCAAACTCCAGGAGATGGTAGGGACAGGGAGGCCTGGCATGCTGCAGGCCATGGGGTTGCAAAGAGTCGGACACAACTGGGAGACTGAACAACAACAATATATATTCACACAAGTCTGGAAGGATACTTGCCAATATTTTAACACTGGTTATAGTGGAGAAGATTCTGGTGAATTTCAATTTTACTTTCTTAGGTATCCGTATTGTATTTTATCTTATTTTTTACCAAAAAGAAAGAGAGAAAGAAGAGGCTGAGAATGTAAGTCTGAATATCATATTAGAAAGTGTGCAGTTCATTCTGCAGGCACTGGAGAGTCACTGAAAATTCTTAAGGGAAAGACTGAACTAACCAAGTGTGAGCCATCAAGAACTACTAAGGTGGGAGGCCCGTAGTGACTCACTTTGTTCCTCTTTCCTCAGAACCATCTCCCCTGCACCACCTGCAGACCCAGAAGTCAAGCCTGCAGACTCAGAAGTCAACCCTCTCAACCCAGGAGGTGTGAGGCCCTAGGTAATGAGCAGAAGCAGTCAATGTGAGTGCATTTCTCTGCCCACGCAGAGCTCCCCCAAACTTGACAGTGGGCACAAAACAATCTGGCTCTGCTCCAGGCGTGAAAACAAGAGGGGGAATGGACAGGTGGTGAAGCATTCACAAAAGCTAAAAAAGAGGCAGATCAGTTTTTGTTGGTTTTTTTCCTACAATGTAGGCGCTTTTATTACTAGAAAATAAAATCCTGTCTGAGCAAACGCCAGGAAAACGATTAAGGGCTCAATTTAGACCAGGAGGTTTGGCTGGACACTGCTGAGCAGAGAGCTAAACAATGTCAGCCTCACTCTCTGTGCACATCACGTTCAGGGTGAGCAGCCCAAGCCCCCACCAGGCCTCTCACCGCCAGTTCTGCAGAATTACAGTTAAGCTTTGGTCACTTGGTTTCAGTTAAAAGGATTGTGTGGAAGGAAGGATGAAAGGCTCTTGCGTGCAGACCAGCGACTGCATCTGAGGACTGAGAAGAAACACAGCCAGGGCAGTGCCAGGCGCTGCAGAAACTCTTCCCCTCCCCAGCCTGACCCAGAAAGGGCATGAGATGGTGGAGGAGTGTGGGCTGGTTTTGGAGTCAGACGGGCATGAGTTGCAACCCCTAGTCTGTCACCCATGGGATTTTTAGGCAGGAATTTAATTTTTCTAAGCATTGGTGTCTTCATGTCTAAAGCAGAGATAATAACTTAAAAGTTATTATGGGGATAAAATGGCACGATATATATAAAAGCAAAAACAGAGTAGACACTTAGTAGTTGATAGTTTCTTCCTTTTCCCCTTTTTCTCTCCAGGGCCTCCTAAGCCAAAAAAACCATGGCACAGTGGGAAAGGTATGAGATTAAAGGCTGGAAAACTAGTGTGCCAGTCTTTATTCAACATTGAGATGTAGTAACCCTGGGTAAGCCACTCAGTCTCTCTGAACCTTTTGCTGCTGACTCCTTTTATCACTCACTTTCAATACAAATTATGATAACTACCACTGTTAACCAGTTGCTGTATGCCAGGCACATTGCTCAGCAATGCACATATAGTATCTTATCATGTATTATTATCCCTAGTTTATGAGTGAAGAAAATGTGGTTTACATGAGCTTGAGAACTCATCCCAGATTGAACAGCTAGTAAGAACAGGCCAGGAAGTGTTTGCCCTGACTTACTTTTTTAAACTAATTAACATCTCCAGGGTTCCAAGTCTTTTTACTGAACAAGTAATAAAATCCAACCACTTGGAAGTTCTAGGTCAGGTTTAAACAGTTGCCAATTCTTGGAACTAGAGTTGGGGTTTCAGGCCTGAGGAATACTGATCCACTTGTAGCAGCATGAAACTGGTCCCACAGAGAAAGAATCTCACATCAGGAGGTGGAAAGGAGGCACCGCAAATGGAATTCCTGGGGCTTTCAATCAGGCCAGAGAGAGGACATTGTGGGGAGCCAGGGAGAGCCAGGCAGACAGGTGTGTCATCAGCCAAGTGAGCAAGCAGTCAGCAGTAAGGGTCAACACAGCAAGGCTGGCAGAGGCCTCACAGTGACCAACTTGAGTTCAAGCAAAAATACAGACTATTTGGACTGCACCACTGTGGAGTGTGTAGGCTAGAGGGAGAACTGTGACTTGTCAGCCAGCTGCTATTTCTAGAGACACAGGCTTCAGTCTGACTGGCAACAAGGAGATTTAGGAAGACTCATGGCCAGGCCATGGAACCAAGAGCTAGGTAAGTGAACTGCTGTTAAGCTCCACATCTAGGACACTATTAAAAAATGCCCCAAAACTTAGTGATTTGAAACCACAGAGATGTATTATTTCTCACAATTCTATGGGCTGGCTAGTCGCAGATGGGCAGTTCTTCAACCCATGCAGTGTTGGCTAGAAGGCTATATCAGTTAGGAGCAGGGTTAACAACAGGAACAGGAACAACAACAACTGTTGTTGTTCACTTATTAAGTCATGTCTGACTTTTTGCAACCCCATAAGCTGCAGCATGCCACACTCCCCTGCCCTTCACCATCTCCTAGAGTTTGCTCAAACTCATGTCCATACAATCAGTGATGCCATCCAGCCATCTCATCCTCTTTCATCCCCTTATCCATCTGCCCACAATCTTTCCAAGCATCAAGGTCTTTTCCAGTGAGTCAGTTCTTCTCATCGGGTGACCAAAGTCTTAGAGCTTCAGCTTCAGCATCAGCCCTTCCAATGAATTTATGGGGTTGATTTCCATTAGGATTGACTGGTTTGATCTCCTTGTTGTCTAAGGGACTCTCAAGAGTCTTCTCCAGCACCACTATTCAAAAGCACCAATTCTTCAACATTTAGCCTTCTTTATGGTTCAACTCTCACATCCATACATGACTACTGGAAAACCCTTAGCTTTGACTATATGGACCTTTGTCGGCAAAGTGATATCTCTGCTTTTCAACATGTTGTCTAGGTTTGTCATAGCTTTCCTTCCAAGGAGCAAGGGTCTTTTAATATCATGACTGCAGACACAGTCTGCAGCGATTTTAGAGCCCAAGAAAATAAAGCCTGTCACTGTTCCCACTTTTCCCCCATTTGCCATGAAGTGATGGGGCCAGATGCCATGATCTTAGTTTTTCGAATGTTGAATTTTAAACCAGCTTTTTCACTCTCTTCTTTTAACCTCATCAAGAGGTTCTTTAGTTCCTCTTCAACGTCTGCCATTAAAGTGGTGTCATCTGCATATCTGAGGTTGTTGATATTTCTCCTGACAATCTTGATTCCAGCCTGTGATTCATCCAGCCTGGCATTTTGCATGATGTAATCTGTATATAAGTTAAATAAGGAGCCTTGATATACTCCTCTCGCAGTAGTGAACCAGTCCATTGTTCCATGTCCAGTTCTAACTGTTGCTTCTTAACCCGCATACAGGTTTCTTAGGAGGCAGGTAAGCAGTCTGGTATTCCCATCTCTTTAAGAATTTTCCAGTTTGTTGTGATTCACACAGTCAAAGGCTTTAACTTTTTCATAGCCAGTGAAGCAGAAGTAGATGTTTTACTGGAATTCTCTTGCTTTTGCTATGATCCAACAGATATTGGTAGTTTGATCTCTGATTCCTCTGCCTTTTCTAAATCCAGCTTGTACATCTGGAAGTTCTCCATTCACATACTGTTGAAGCCAGGAATACTGAAAATGGCTTCACTCACACAGCTGGCAGTGGTGACTGGCTGTAGGATGGGAAACCTCAGTTCTTTGTCACATGGTCTCCTGTGTTCTAGGATCTCTCTCCACCAGAATAGACTGGACTTCTTTACACAGCAGGTGGCTTACAAGAGGGCAACATCAGAAATAAATCAGTACACAAATAATTAATTGTATTTCTTTATACTAGCAATAACAACTTGAAACTGAATTTAAAATTTTAGAAACAGTACCCCTGGCAATTCCAAAACATGAAATACTTAGATGTCAGCTATAAACTATAAAACACTGATGAAATAAATTTTCAAAAGGTTAAATACATGAAGATATACCATATTCATAGATTGGAAGATTCAATATGTTAAGATATCAATTCTCCCCAAATTTATTTCTAGACTTACATTAGGAAATCCCAACATTATCCTAATCAAGTTTTACAGCTATTTACAAGTTGATTCTTAAAAAGGAAAAGGAATTGAATAAACAAACTCTAAAAACGAACAGCAATTGGATGAATAGTCTCTAGTACATCCATACAATGAAATACTGCTGAACAATAAAAACAAACGAAAGGCTGACATACACAACTTGGGTGAATCTCACACACATTCTTTATTCTAAGTGACACAAGCCAGACAAATTTTATAATACTATAAGATTCCATTTGTATGTCATTCTGGAAGAGACAAAAATATAGGAACCTACCATAATCAAGACCAGATGCTAATGAATATAAGATAGATCAATAAGACAGAACAGAGGGGCCAGGAGAAAAAAAAAGCACATATGGCCAATGGATTTTTGAAAGAGATACAAAGGCAATTAAAAAGGAAAAGGTTAGATTTGTGAGCAATGGTGCCAGATCAAATGGCCATCAATATACTACAAAAATATGAATATTGACGAACATCTCACACTTGGTACAAAATTTAACAAAATGGATTATAGACATAAATGTAAAACGTAAAGTTAGAAAACTTTTAGCAGAAAATATTTGTGACCTTGTGTTAAGCAAAGAATTCTTAGGACAACAAAGAACAGTATACAAAGTAAAAATATTAAGTTGGACTTAAGTTTTTAAAATCTTGCTCTATTAAATACACTGTAATATCATTCTGGGGAAAGTAAAATAAAGTGCATAGAATAGATCAGTAGGTGTCAGGAACTAAGAGTTGGTAGAGGGTTTTACTACAAAGAGGCAGCATAGATTCCCTATGGAGGGAGAAAACTGTCTAAATTCTGATTGTCTTAGTAGTTACATAACTCTGTGTACGCGTTAAAATCACAAAACTACACAACAACAAAAGTAAATTTTACTGTATGGGTATTTAAAAATAAGTAACATAAATAAAATTCAGTAAAAAAAAAAAAAAATCTAGTCACTATTCCTCCAGACCTACCATGGAGATGATCCCAAATATTATCTCCTATATAGCAAAGAAACATTTCAAAATGTTCACACCCCTGTTAATAAAAGAATAAAGATTCAATCAAAGAAATGCCACTTTGCCTCTCTGTTACATATATTTTAAAATTTTTAATAATACTCAGTTCTGGCAAAGACATGATAAAATGGGCACAATCAAATGCAATAAAAGGGCATGTGAATTTGTCTGTCCTTTTTGGAAAGCAATATAGCAATATGCGTCAAGAGCCTTAAAAGTGTTTTTACCCTTAAAGGCACTTCTCAGAATCAATCCTCAGGAAGTAATCAGAGATTCTGATGAGGTTCATTATCTTTTCTGCATTGCAATACTGTCTCCCTCATCACAGGGACAGACGTGCAGCGGCTTCTAAACAAATGTTGCTGACTCTCTGGATGGCAACTGACTTCCATAAAGCATCTGTTTCCAGCCAGGCATCTACTAGGAAGAGAAGCCTCTTCTGCTTAGGTCTGTTTGGTCAGGATGCTGCCTTCTGTGACATAGTGTTAAGGAGTGTCTACACTCCCTGTGAACAACTGCAGTGGTGGTTACATTCCTAAGAGTTAGCAAGTGGCGCCCCTGGCTGTGCCCACAGAGACAGCAGGGGTCCTCATCCAGACTGCCGGCTTTATGAGAGACAAACAGAGACCAGACGGGAGCAATCAGAGACAAGAGAGTCGGTTCAGCAGATACTGCAGGCTGCTGGGAAAGCTAAGGAACTGGGTCTGAAAGAACACTTTCAGAGGAAGAAAGACCCAGGTATAGGACACACGGTCAACGTCTTATTTCCAGACCCCACCACTGATGCCCATCCCCTCAGGAAAATTACTCTCTTTCATCTCAGCTAACAGTTTAATCTCAACTCCATTAACCCCCTTGCTCTGTGTATTCATCTAGTCACTGCTGTTCCACTTCTCTGTTCTGACTGATTGACAGTCTGTTTATACAATGGCCTCGGGCCTGGCCACAGTGCTCCAGGGACCACCTCCGTCCTTCCACCTGAGCTCTTTCCCCCTCCCAAGGCTCCTCGTACCCCCATCCACCATTCACCACATACTTCGTCAGGTTATAACGAGCACTGTATCGGCTTGGCAATGGGACCAAGTTATTAGGGAAGCAAGGAATATTTCCATAATAACACCTCTTCAACTGGAGAACATTAATTCTGTATGGTGACTCTAACAACAGTGACCACTTCTAAGTGACCACTTTAGTAAGCACTCTCTGTGTACTAGGCTCTGTGCCAAGTGCTCTACGCATATTATAAATTGTTACAATTTAACTCATCAGTCAGTCAGTTCAGGGGCTCAGTCATGTCCGACTCTTTGCAACCCCATGGACTGCGGCACAAACTCCCAGAGTTTACTCAAACTCATGTCCACTGAGTCAGCGATGCCATCCAGCCATATCATCCTCTGTCATCCCCTTCTCCTCCTGCCCTCAATCTTTCCCAGCATCAGGGTGTTTCCTAATGAGTCAGCTCTTCGAATGAGGTGGCCAAAGTATTGGAGTTTCAGCTTCAACATCAGTCCTTCCAATGAACACTCAGGACTGATCTCCTTTAGGATGGACTGGTTGGATCTTCTTGCAGTCCAAGGAACTCTCAAGAGTCTTCTCCAACACCACAGTTCAAAAGCATCATTTCTTCGGCGATCAACTTTCTTTATAGTCCAACTCTCACATCCATACCTGACTATTGGAAAAACCATAGCTTTGACTAGATGGACCTTTGTTGGCAAAGAAATGCCTCTGTCTTTTAACATGCTGTCTCAGGTTAGTCAAAATTTTCTTCCAAGGTGCAAGTGTCTTTTAATTTCATGGCTGCAGTCACCATCTGCAGTGATTTGGGGGCCCAAAAAAATAAAGTCTGTCACTGTTTCCAATGTTTCCCCATCTATCTGCCATGAAGTGATGGGACCAGATGCCATGATCTTAGTTTTCTGAATGCTGAGTTTTAAGCCAACTTTTTTACTCTCCTCTTTCACTTTCATCAAAAGGCTCTTTAGTTCTTCTCTGCTTTCTGCCATCACGGTAGTGTCACCGGAATATCTGAGGTTATTGGTATTTCTCCTGGAAATCTTCCAGCCTATGCTTCATCCAGCTCAGCATTTCTCATGATGTACTCTGCATATAAGTTAAATAAGCAGGGTGACAATATACAGCCTTGACATACTCCTTCTCAATTTGGAACCAGTCTGGTGCTCCATGTCCAGTTCTAACTTTTGCTTCCTGACTTGCATACCGATTTCTCAGGCGGCAGGTCAGGTGGTCTGGTATGCCCATCTCTTGAAGAATTTTCCACAGCTTGTGGTGATCCACATGGTCAAAGGCTTTGCCTTAGTCAATAAAGCAGAAATAGATGTTTTTCTGGAACTCTCTTGCTTTTTCAATGATCCAACAGATGTTGTCAATTTGATCTCTGGTTCCTCTGCCTTCTCTAAATCCAGCTTAAACATCTGGAAGTTCATGGTTCACGTACTGTTGAAGCCTGCCTTGGAGAATTTTGAGCATTACTTTGCTAGCGTGTGAGATGAGTGCAATTGTGCGGGTAGTTTGAGCATTCTTTGTCATTGCCTTTCTGTGGGATTGGAATGAAAACTGACCTTTTCCAGTCCTGTGGCCACTGCTAAGTTTTCCAAATTTGCTGACATATTGAGTGCAGCACTTTCACAGCATCATCTTTCAGGATTTGAAATAGCTCAACTGGAATTCCATCACCTCCACTAGTTTTGTCCATAGTGATGCTTCCTAAGGTCTATTTGACTTCGCATTCCAAGATGTCTGGCTCTAGGTGAGTGATCACACCATCATGATTATCTGGGTCGTGAAGATCTTTTTTGTATAGTTCTTCTATGTGTTCTTACCACTTCTTCTGAATATCTTCTGCTTCTGTTAGGTTCCTACCATTTCTGGCCTTTATTGAGCCCATCTTTGCATGAAATGTTCCCTTGGTATCTCTAATTTTCTTGAAGAGATCTCTAGTCTTTCCCATTCTATTGTTTCCCTCTATTTCTTTGCACTGGTCACTGAGGAAGGCTTTCTTATCTCTCCTTGCTATTCTTTGGAACTCTGCATTCAAATGGGTATATCTTTCCTTTTCTCCTTTGCTTTTAGTTTCTCTTCTTTTCACAGCTATTCATAAGGCCTCCTCAGAGAGCCATGTGGGTTTTTGCATTTATTTTTCTTGGGGATGGTCTTGATCCCTGTCTCCTGTACAATGTCATGAACCTCCATCCATAGTTCTTCAGGCACTCTGTCTGTCAGATCTAATCCCTTGAATCTATTTCTCATTTCCACTGTATAATTGTAAGGGATTTGATTTAGGTCATACCTGAATGGTATAGTGGTTTTCCCTACTTTCTTAAATTTAACTCTGAATTTGGCAATAAGGAGTTCATGATCTGAGCCACAGTCAGCTCCCTGTCTTGTTTTTGCTGACTGTATAAAGCTTCTCCGTCTTTGGCTGAAAAGAATATAATCAATCTGATTTTGGTATTGACCATCTACACTGGTGATGTCCATGTGTAGAGTCTTCTCTTGTGTTGTTGGAAGAGGGTGTTTGCTATTACCAGTACGTTCTCTTGGCAAAACTCTACTAGCCTTTGCCCTGCTTCATTCTGTACTCCAAGACCAAATTTGCCTGTTACTCCAGGTGTTTCTTGACTTCCTACTTTTGCATTCCAGTCCCCTATAATGAAAAGGATATCTTTTTTGGGTGTTAGTTCTAGAAGGTCTTGTAGGTCTTCATAGAACCATTCAACTTCAGCTTCTTCAGCATTACTGGTCGGGGCACAGACTTGGATACCATGATATTGAATGCTTTGCCTTGGAAATGAACAGAGATCATTCTGTCGTTTTGGGGATTGCATCCAAGTACTGCATTTCGGACTCTTTTGTTGACTAAGATGGCTACTCCATTTCTTCTAAGGGATTCTTGCCCACAGTAATAGATATAATAGTCATCTAAGTTAAATTCATCCATTCCAATCCATTTTAGTTTGCTGACTCCTAAAATGTTGATGTTCACTCTTGCCATCTCCTGTTTGACCACTTCTAGTTTGCCTTGATTCATGAACCTAAGATTCCAGGTTCCTATGCAATATTGCTCTTTACAACACTGGACTTTGCTTCTATCACCAGTCTCATCCACCAATGTGTGTTGTTTTTGCTTTTGGCTCCGTCTCCTCATTCTTTCTGGAGTTACTTCTCCACTGATCTCCAGTAGCATATTGGGCACCTACTGACCTGGGGAGTTCATCCTTCAATGCCCTCCTATCTTTTTGCCTTTTCATACTGTTCATGGGGTTCTCAAGGCAAGAATACTGAAATGGTTTGCCATTCACTTCTCCAGTGCACCACATTTTGTCAGCTCTCCACCATGACCCATCTATCTTGGGAGGCCCTACACAGCATGGCTCATAGTTTCATTGAGTTAGACAAGGCTGTGGTCCATGTGATCAGTTTGGTTAGTTTTCTGTGATTGTGGTTTTCAGTCTGTCTGCCCTCTGATGGAGAAGGATAAGAGGCTTTTGGAAGCTTCCTGATGGGAGAGACTGTCTGAGGGGAAAACTTGGTCTTGTTCTGATGAGCAGGGCCATGCTCAGTAAATCTTTAACCCAACTTTCTGTTGATGGGTGGAGTTATGTTCCCTCCTTGTTATTTACCTGGGGCCAAACTATGGTGGAGGTAATGAAGAATATGGTGACCTCCTTCAAAAGGTCCCATGCATGTACTGCTACCCTCAGGGCCACCAACCCTGCAGCAGGCCACCATCGACCCACACCTTCACTAGAGACTCCTGGACACTTCCGGGTAAGCCTGGGTCAGTCTCTTGTGGGGTCACTGCTCCTTTCTCCTGGGTCCTGGTGCACACAAAGTTCTGTTCGTGCCCTCCAAGAGTCTATTTCCAAGTCCTGTGTAAGTTCTGGCAGCTCTATGGTGGGGTTAATGGTGACCTCCTCTAAGAGGGCTTATGCCATACCCAGGTCTACTGCACCCAGAGCCCCTGCTCCTGCAGCCGTCCACTGCTCATCCGAACCTCCACAGGAGACACTCAAACACAGTTTTGCATCAGTCTCTGTGGAGTCTCTGGGTCCTGGTGCACACAAGGTTTGTTTGAGCCCTCTGAGAGTCTCTAGGAGGAATGGGGATTGATTCTAAACGTGAATTTGCCTCTCCTACCATCTTGCTGTGGCCTCTCTGACCTTGGACGCGGGGTATCCCCTCAAAGTTGCTCCAGCGCTGCCCAGCCACTGTTCCAGCAACATGCAGCTGGATTTAACTCATACAGCAACCGTATGAGGTGGATACTTGTATTATCATTATTAACATCCCAGTTTTACATATGAGGAATTGAAATCTCAGAAAGGAATTTTCCCAGGACAAAAGGACTAATAAGCAACACTGACAGAGTTCAGATTCTACTAGGTATGGGGGCTATAGGGTGAGCAAGAGAGATCCAGTCCCTTCCCTCAAGAAACTCATTGTTCAATAGATTATGTAAACCTCAATAGCTGCCCTCATTGACCAGAGAGCAGGGATTCAAAATCATATACCAAAGCCCAAGCATATAATCACAATACTTTCTCCTTCTCTCTTACAGGAAATAGTCCCTCTGTGAGAAACAAATCCTGGAAATTTTCAGGCCAAAGTGAGCCATGTACCTGTATGACCAGGAGTTGATGATGAGTAGATGTTGTGTATGGGCGTATAGAACACATAGTATGTGTTGTAAGGCTTTACTTGAGTGTTACCTTCTCAAAGAGGCCACTCTAACCATGTGCCTCTTATCAGCACTGTCAACCCATCTTTCCCTACTTACTTTTTCCATCCTACTTACCACCTTCTTTTGTAATATATGATTTATCACTCCTGTTGCTTAGTATGAGCTTCCTCACGCTTTATTATAAGGCCCCCAAGGACAGAGAATCCTACCTGTTTTGTTCACTGAGGTATCCTGGGTGCCTAGACACAGCATGGTACACAAAAAATGCACCCAGTAATTATTTTTGTGTGAATCAATAAAGGTGAAAATTATATACAGATTTAGAGACAGATGGTACTAATTAAACAGAAGCCAAGACAGAGCAAGAAGAATTGAGCTGGGGACTGAGTTCCCAATCAGCAGGATGAGAGTTAACCTCCCAGCAGTCAAGAGAGGTGTGCTGTGAGAATTGGAAGTGAGTGGTCAAAGCAGATCACAGCCTGGAAACCAGAAGGCCCTGCAGGAGGTAGAGTGGCTGGGTCTCTGTGCTCAGAAACACGTCAGCAACCTGACAGCCAGGAAGCTAGGGTGGATCAGGAAGAGTCCGGCCATCTGTGTTCTGCAAGAAACAGGGAGTCAGGAGGTCAATGAGCACTCAGGGCCTGGGGATCAAAGCAGGCAAGGCCAAAATCCAGGAAGTCTGGGAAGGCAAGATAATGGTACCCATCCACCAAAACACAGAGAAGAGCCCAATCCTAAAGGCAGAGATTGTGAGAGCTAACGTTTCTTTCAATTACTCTCCAAGTAGGCATATGGTTCTTAGGACTGCAGAGGTGAGCAGGGCAGGGAGTACGGTTTAATGGCATCTCTCTTTCCAGCTTCAAGTTTAGTGGCTTCATTTTATAGCATGAAATTGGCCATGGTGGAAGTATTGACACCATGGAAATTGGCAAATACTATAAATCAGGGATTGTTTGCTTGTTTTTTGGGTAGCTGGTTGTTAAATATTTACCAGCATACTGCTAGTATGGAACTGAGGCTGCAGGGAGGCCCGGTTCTCAACTAGAAGACAGCAGTGGAATTGCAGGTAGGTACTTGGGCTAAGGCAGACTCCGTGGAAGGCACCTGTACCCTTTGACAACTGCAGACAGAGCAAGGAGTCAACTTAATAGAACGCTTCCCTGGGGTTCTCCTGTTCACTGTACAGCTTACACAGAAATACTGTCTCTTAAATTTGGAAGCCAGAGGCTTGTCTGAACTCATTTATTGTTTATTCATTTATTCAACAAGTACGAATCAAAGGCCTATCAAGTGCCCGGGTAGCATTAGACCATCAGGGTAATGAGACAGATTGTTCCTGCCCTCACGGGACTTACTGATGATCAAATGTAAACTCATTTAATACAGCCTTCAAGTTAGGGGTGGTTTTTGCAGTTTTAAAGGGTTGTAAAGAAGAAGGAAGATGAAGAGGAGGAGACAGGACAGAGACCCTGTGTGGCCTGCAAAGCCTAAAATGTTTACAAAGCTGGAGGCATAACACTCCAGACAATACTAAAAAGCTAATCAAAACATTGTGGTATTAGCACAAAAACAGGCATATGGATCAATGGAACAGAATAAAGAGCCCAGAAATAAGCCCACCCACCTATGGTCAATTAATCTTCAACAAAGGAGGCAAGAATATAAAATGCAGAAAAAACAGTCTTCAGCAAGTGGTGTTGGAAAAGCTGGACAGTTTCATGTAAATCATTGAAGTTAGAACACACCCTCACACAATACACAAAAATAAACTCAAAATAGTTTAAACACTTAAATATAAGACATGATACCATAAAACTCCTAGAAAAGAAGATAGACGAAACATTCTCTGGCATGAACCGCATTTATGCTTTCTTAGGTCAGTCTCCCAAAATAATAGAAATAAAAGCAAAAATAAACAAATGGGGTCTAACCAAACTTATAAACTTTTTCACACCAAAGGAAACCATAAACAAAATGAAAAGACAACCTAAAGACTGGAGAATTTATTTGCAAACAGGAGAAACTGGAGAAAACATTTGCAAAAATGCAAGCAACAAGGGCTTAATTTCTAAAACATACAAACTGCTCATACACTTCAATACCAAAAAAAACAAACAACGCAATCAAAAACTGGGCAGAAGACCTACACAGACAATTCTCCAAAGAAGACATAGAGACAGCCAACAGGAACATAAAAAGACACTCATCATTGCTAATTATTAGAGAAATGCACATCAAAACTGCAATGAGGCACCTCACACCAGTCAGAAGGATGACCATAATAAATGTTAGAAAGGGTACAGAGAAAAGGAAACCCTCCCACACTGTTGGTAGGAATGTAAATTCGTGCAGCTGCTATGGAAAACAGTATGGAGGTTGCTTTAAAAATTTAGAATTACCATATGACCTAGAAATTCCACTCCTGGGCACGTATCCAGAGAAAACTCTAATTCCCTAATTCAAAAAGATCCATGCACCCCAACAATCACTGTAGCACTACAGCCAAGACATGGAAGAAACCTAAATGTCCATCAACAGATGAATGGATAAAGAAGATGTGATACACACACACACATAAACATATTAATAAATGGAATTAGAGATTATCATACTAAGTGAATTGTCAGACAAAGAAAGGCAAATATCAAATGATACCACTTATATATGGAATCTTTAAAAAAGTGATACTTATTTACAAACCAGAAACAGACTCACAGACAAGTTTATGGTTACCAAAGGGGAAAGGGAGGAAGGGATAAATTAGGAGACTGAAATTAACAGATACACACCACTGTACATAAAATAAACAATAAGCATAGCACAGAAAATTATATTCAATATCTTATAACAAATTATAATGGAAAAGAATATGAAAAATACATATATACATACACATAAATGTTTCTGAATCACTTTGCCATATACCAGAAACTATTAATAACACAACACTGTAAATCAACTATACTTCCATAAAAAAAAAAAAAATTTACTGTCCAGCCCATTACAAAAAAACTTTGTCAAATTTTGGTCTAGCAGCAGAGATAAACCTTACTTTTTCACAGCCCCCACAATCAACCATTAAAAGACCAAGGTCTGAATCAGGACTTGACCTGAGGAAAGAACCATGAGTAGAGGAGGTGAAGCTACTTAAAAGGAATGAGTCTAGATATCTCCTGGGCTACAGCTCAGTGTTAGCTTATTAGAAATCGGTAAATATTTGTAAATATTCAGCTAAGTGGACCAGAGAATGAGACTGAGTACAAAGAAGTCAAGAGGGAACAAAGTCAGATGACCTCTACTCAGTTAAGCAGTGAAGGTAGAGAACAGTAACAATAGCTGACACATCTAGAATGCCTGCTGGGTACCAAATCCTATTCCAAGTACGTTGTTCATAGTAACACATTTAATATTCCCAAGAGCCCTGTGAGGTTGGTCCTATTCTTATTATTTCTATTATTCCCACTTGACAGTGGAAGAAACTGAGGTACAGACAGGCAAAGTAACTTGCCAGTGGTTGCACAGCTTATAAGTAATAAAACCAGGATTTAAAACCGGAAAATCCTATTTAGGATCTATGTTCTTAACCACTACACTGCACTCTCTCTCAGATAGACTGGTAGGAAAAGCAAAGAGAGTAGGTGAAAAAGGAGAAGAGGAAAGAGTGTGGTGATTAGTTGCATCTGAACCTAAGGACAGACAGACAGGGAAAAGCACTCAGAGTCATATTTTCAGAGAAAAGTCCAGGCCACACTCAGAGGTGGCAGTGAGCATTTTCCAATCACTTCACAGTCATGGTTAATGCCACTCTGTGCCAGGCTCTGTGACAGAAGCCGAGGGTACAGAGATGCGTCTGACTTGGGCTAGAGGGGACGCAGCCATGAGTTGACAGGCAATGCTAATACAGTCTGGATTAAGTCCTTTGCACTGTGGAGCCCAGCAAAGAAAGAAACTCCACCCAGTAAATCTGGAAGCTGTACTGGTAAGCTCAGAGCCAGGTGCCAGGATGTGGGATGTGGAGCTTTTTTTGGCCGCCTTGGGTTCCCTGGATAAACCATAATATGCCACAAAAAGACAAGGTTCAAAGGAGCACTGCAGAGTTCAACAAATATCCACATGCCAGACCAGTGAAGCAAAGGCATAAATTCTGAAAGAAGTAGTGGGTCAAAAACCCAGCAGCTATAAGAAATAGGGGTATGGTGGCAGGTAGGCAGTTGGAGAGCCCAGATCAACCAACAGAATCCAGAACAGAGCAAGCAGAGATGGACCAAGGGGACCTGGACATGTCAGGGTCTTCATTCCATGCCACCTTCCCTACCTCACAGATTTGTCCCTCACCTTATTTCCTAACAGCTGACATGCTACCAGCCTTCAGAATCAGGAAGTTGCTGACTTTGGTGCCCCCTAGTGCTGGGGAAGACCGGTCCAGAGTTAAGCATTTAATGCTAATACTTCTATACTCTCTGCCACCATCCGGCTGACCTTCCCAGGATGAGCTAATCCTCTTCCTCTAAAAGGAAGTGTCCAGCTCCTTTTCTCACTCACATTTCTTCCTGGAAACATTCCATCCAGAGCTTAAGGCTGCCAGTGGCCTGACACTGTTGATGATTTCACAATATCCCTCTGGGAACTGAAGTGACTTAGCAGTCATTAAGACCAAGATAACAGCGCAAGTTGTCAGTGGTTCCTTGCAGAGCAGAGAAATGTCAAGGCTATTGGGTGTCTAAATGGAGCTGCAGGTCCTAGGGTTAATGGAACAGAAAAGAAAAAAAATGACAGTGTACAGAGTTAAAGGCTAGTCCAACAATTATCAAGTCCCCAGGGAGTAAGTCTCAATAAAGACTTGTTGACTCTGTTCTAAGAATAGGAAGGGTGGTATGCTACACCATAGTCCTTCCTTCCTGATTTCCAGCATACCGACCCACACGCCTATACTGAACATTACCAGTGGACACTGTCACTGCTGTGATTTTAATATATTAGCCATCCATAGGCCATCCATGTTTGGCCAAAACCCCTCCTCATAGGAACTATTCACCCCACCCCTATCCACATGGCAAATTCCTACTTGGCCTTGTCTTCCCCAACACATTTGGTTAGTTAGGGATGAAGCACTTGACCCCAGGAGAGATAACCAGAGCCCTTCTTTGGGATTCTCTCAACTGGAATAAGAGAGTCAGTCTATGCTCATCCACACTGCATGCCCCTCTACTTGCTCTAGTGTTTCTCAGCCACTCCAACTGAGGTCTACTTTGGTCTGTTTCTCTGGATTCCAACTCACTGCATCATTCTTGGCTGTTGCTTCACTATCGGTATGTCTTCAAAGTATTCAGACCCTCCAACCAGCAAGATAATTAGCCACTGCCACCCAGCATCAAGGGCTGAGCCCAGAAAAGCATAATGAATCTGTGAACGTTGCCACCGGAAGTCAGAAAAGGGAAAAGTCAGTGTGGGGTCTTATAGAACAAATGGCTAGAATTTAGAGAGATAGAAAGGACATTCCAATCTGGAAAAAATAATGACAATAAAGCAGAAAAGAGCTTAGGTCCAGAGGCCCGTAGACAAGAAATGAACTCGACAGGGGTGAGTCTTATAAGAATGGGACCATAGAGCTCTGTGGCAAGCTGCAGAGTCGGGGTTCTGTTCCACAGGATGGGGTTTGTTAAGTTGTCCAGAACACGGCCAACTTCAAGAGATACCAAGTAAAATTCAGAAGACAGCAGGAGGGCAAAACTGACTACTACGCTCAGAAACGATTGGTAATCCAAGACAAAAATAAGCACCACACATCCAAATAGAGAATGATCGTTCATGTAACAAACAGAGATATCATTTGTCAGACTGCTTATGCCCATAGAGAAGGACATATAACAGTTTGTGCAGTTTATGCTCATGAACTCCCGAAGTATGGTGTGAAGGTTGGCCTGACAAATTATGCTGTAGTACATTGTACTGGCCTGCCACTGGCCTGCAGGCTTCTGAATAGGTTTGGTATGGACAAAATTTACAAAGGCCAAGTCGAGGTGACTGGAGATGAATACAATGTGAAAAGTGTTGATGGTCAACCTGGTGCCTTCACCTGTTACTTTGATGCAGGACTTGGCAGGACTACTACCGAGAATAGTTTCTGGGGCCCTGAAGGGAGCTGTCAATGAAGGTTTGTCTATCCCTCATAATACCAAACGGTTCCCTAGTTATGATTCAGAAAACAAAGAATTCAGTGCTGAGGTATACCCAAAGCACATAATGGGGCAGAATGCTGCAGATTACATGTGTTACCTGATTGAAGAAGATGAGGATGTTTACAGGAAACAATTCTCTCCATTCATAAAGAATAACATAATTCCATACATGATGGAGGATATGTATAAAAAAGTGCATGCTGCAATATGAGAGAATCCAGTGTATGAGAAGAAGCCTAAGAAAGAAGTTAAAAAGAAGAGGTGGAATCAGCCCAAAATGTCACTTGCCCAGAAGAAAGATCAGGTAGCTCAGAAGAAGGCAAGCTTCCTTAGAACTCAGTAATGGGCTGCTGGGAGTTAATAAAGTGAAAGTGAAAGTCGCTCAGTCATGTCCAACTCTTTGTGACCCCATGGATTGTATAGTCCATGGAATTCTCCAGGCCAGAATACTGAAGTGGGTAGCCTTTCCCTTCTCCAGGGGATCTTCCCAACCCAGGGATCGAACCCAGGTCTCCCGCATTGCAGGCGGATTCTTTACCAGTTGAACCACAAGAGAAGCCCACGAATTAATAAACCAAGCCACAATCTTCTATCAGGATTTTTCAGGTAAAGACAATAATAAACTTATCAAACAAGCAAAAAAAAAAAAAAAGAAAAGAATGGGACCATAATGCCATCTGCAACAACATGGATGGACCTAGAGATTATCATACTAAGTAAATCAGACAAAGACAAATATCATATGGTATCACTTATATGTAGAATCTAAAAAAAAAAAAAAAATGAATGTATCTGCAAAATAGAGACAGACTTACAGACTTTGAAAGCAAATTTATGGTTAATAAAAGGGAAATGTTGATGGGAGGGATAAAGTAGAAGTTTGAGAATAACATATATACATTCCTACATATAAAATAGATCATCAACAAGGACCTACAGTATAGCATAGGAAACTCTCCTCAGTATTCTATTAATACCCACATGGGAAAAGAATCTGAAAAAAGAATGGATATCTGTATGTGTATAACTGAATCAGTTGTATACCTGAAACTAATGCAACATTGTAAGTCAACTATACTGCAATATAAAATAAAAATTTAAATTTAAAAAATGGGACCAAACTAGGTGAACTTAAGAGATTATACAAGGTCTTAACAATAAGGCAGAGGAGATTAGACTTGGTATGCAGGCAGGGATCATGGTAGGTGTTTGACAGAAAAAGAAGGAAGGGGCTTTCCTGGTGGTCCAGTGGTTAAGAATCTGCCTTGCAATGCAAGGGACACCAGTTTGATCCCTGGTCCAGGAAGATCCTACATGCCACAGCGCAACTAAGCCTATGCACCACAACTACTAAACTGGAGCCCTAGAGCCCACAGGCTGCAACTACTGAAGCCCATGCACCCTAGAGCATGTGCCCTGCCACAAGAGAAGCCCTCACACCACAACTAGAGAGTAGCTCCCACTCTCCACCACTAAAGAAAGTTTGTGCAATAGCAAAGTCCCAGCACATAAAAAAAAAAAAAATTAAAATTAAACAAATAAATAAATTTTTTAAAAAGAAGGAAAACAATAGTTTAGCTATGTATCTCTCACAGAAGATGAGACTCTCCCTGAACTACAAAGAAGATAAAAGAGGGGATAATGCTTATTCTCCCTACAAAAAGCATCCTTCGTTTTTCTAAAGAATTTATCAATGGATATTTTGAGACTTTTTGTTGTTAGGGTTCTATTCAATATAGAAATTTAGAAAATATAGACAAGCAAAATAAAAAACGAAAGTCTCCCAAAACTTCATGTACAAAATAAGCATTAAGACATTTATATACATGCTTCCAAATTATTTATAGTATGTATTAATTAAAATTGATATATGCTATACAAATACGGTTCTTCTCACTTATCAATATGTTTTCCACTGGTTGCTTTTCAGTGGTAAATTCCTCTATTATATTTAAAATATTATTTGATTCAAAAACCTGAGATTTACATGTATCTTTTTTAGAATTTCATTCCACAGCTCAGATCAACATTTTCCTAAATTTGTTCTATAGAACACTTAGTTATAAGATATTCTGTCCCAAATAATAGAGTTATATTTAGGAGAGGCTTCATCCCTTGTGAAAATGAAAGGTTTTTAGGTGTCCTACAATGAGCTGATCAAAGTTAAATGAAGTTTGCTCCAAGAAATACCTTCTCAATGAAAATTCATCAATACTGATATAATTCTAACTGAAATTAATGTATTCAGAAAGAGAGTTCAAAACATGGTCCTAGTTAAAATATCCTATAACCCAAAGAAGTTATCAAAAGAAAGCCCACTTTTGTAACAGTAGTGATCACCCCATTACTCAGTGAGGCCAGCCCTGGCCACAGGGCTACTTTACAAGGACTTAGACACCAGAATTCAGGCATCTACTTGAGGTTGCTGATGAAATTAAGATTCCTTTCAACCCTGAGACTCCATGAATTCTGAGCATTAAAAAAACCTTTCAGATCCACTTATTTGCCAGCCTCAACGTAAGCTATTTCCCCTCTGCAAGTTTCAGTTTCATCATCTACAAAATGAAGGATCTTTGTGTGAAGTCAAGGCTGCCATCCAATTGCGGGCCATAATCTGGATCCCCTTGGGGTCACTTCCTACAATAACATACTCATACCCCCTTAGTATCCTAACTTTTACATCCTCACTGAGGATGTCTTTTCTTTCTCTGTTGAGGAAAAAACGGTATAAGTAAACAATATCATCAAGAATTGCTCATATGTGCACACAGACCATACACCAAACAGCTGAAAAACAAAGAAAGTAGGTGAAAGGTGAAGTTGCTTTGCTGAATGGGTATTAGAGGTTGGCATACAAATCCACAGGGAGGATGAAAGCTTCACTAACGCTAGTACTTGCTCTGAAAACTCTGTTCACAGAACTTCCATCTCAGCAGCCCAGCCTCCTGTCCCCCCAGCTGGTTTCTTCTGAAAGGCCTAGAGGCAAAGATATAGTTTTTCTCCCTCGCTATCCTTTTTTCCAGGAATACAAATAGAAGTGATTCTTCTAAATGTTTTTAAGAGACTAAGGCTCAATCAGAAAGAGATCTTCAGGAAAAAAAGCTTGAAGCAGCTTCAAAGCAGCCCTTGGACCCCACGCGATTTGGCTTCTCTGAACCCTGGGAGGGGTCTTGCTATTTTGTGTGCTCCTCAGAGCCCAGAGAAACCAATTTTTGCCCCTCTTTCTTCCTGATGTTGAACAAGAATACAGGAATCTCAAGGGGGATTTATCTGGGCTATACTGCAATGTGGAATAAAATAGCTTTGAATGGTAGTCCTTTCTTGAGATGAACTTTCACTCACCTTCCAGGCAAAATATCAAAAAGAGACCAACAAAACCTTTATCTAATTAAGTCTGAGAGAGGCACAGAGTTGATTCCCTGGCTGAACCTAACACCCTTGAAGAAGCTCTAAAACCCTCGGGGCTCCTCACTGGGTGCAGAATTAAGCATATTGCTTGTGCTTGAATAAAATATACAAATTCAACCAAGCAGTCTTTTTGGGTTTTGTGCCTGAGGTCTAGTGTTCCTTTTGTCCTGTGTGTCTTTCCATAGAGGACAGTCACTTGAACCCTACTCCAAAGTTGGCCAGCTCCATCACTATAAAATACTTAAGTTCACCTTAAAGGGAACAGATCAGGCTAGTGCTGTTTACAGTGTCAAAGGCAGAGAATGGCCCCCCAAAGCCTCAAGAGTGAGTTACAGGACTGTTCTTTTACTGTCTGGCTAATAAACATTTGTAACTTTAGCAGAATTTTATCAAAGACCTCAGCTGGTGTAGAGGTTGTAAGGAAGATGATTTATAGTCCCACCCACCTGAAACTATTAGAGGTATGAAAATCTATTTTGTCCAGGACATTGAAAGTCCCATGTCCCAGGAAACCCCAGAATGCTAGGCAAACCAGGACATCGGCCAGCCTACATATCTACCAGAACAATTTACCAATGCCAAATTAGCTTGAGTCATTGCAAAACATCTTGTTTCCCTTATAACCTTTACAGACTTAAGTCCCCCCACCAAAACAACAACAACAACAACAACAACAACAACGAGATCTAGAGCTTTGCTACTCAAAATGTGGTCCACAGACCAATATGTGGTCCACAGATCTCTATTTCCCAGAACTTACTAGAAATGCAGTCTAGGTCCCACCTCAAACCTACTGAATTAAGATATGCAATTCAGCAAAGTCTCCAAGTGAAACCTTGTCTCAGGGGCATCTTAACTGGGACGAACTAGCCTAAAGGAAGGTATCTCAGAGTGGGACTTTTAGCTCAGTCTTGAAGTCAGTAGGAGTGAGTCAGCAGAGAGCACAGCAAACAGAGGCACAGAAGACAGCAACATGTTCATTCATTCACCAGGAGTCACTTGTTGTTTCTGGGGGCCAGGGGTGGACATAATCTGGAAGGCAAACTGGAGAGAGACCATGGAAGCCCTTGAACATAAGATTGCTTAGCCCTGTATCTTCCCTGTTCTCTCTCTTCTCAAGGCTCAGCTACTAAATTATGTTTTATTTTCTAAAAGCTAGAACCGCTCCCTCCCCCTGACCTCTTCTGGCAGCAGCTGGACTCCTAAAGTGCTAGCTAAGACAGCAGGTCCAGGAAGACCCTCCCCAAGGGATGCATTCAGGTTTAAGCTTTTCTATCTGGGAACCTTTGAACACTCAGAGTCCTGTGTCTGGTTTAGGGAACTCAGTCTCTGATGGGGGAAAGCAGAGGAGAGAGCCAGCAGTTAAAGGAATGCAGATCAGGATCTCTATTTCCAAATGAAAAGCTGGAAAAATGAGATGTTGTAAGCAGTTTCTCTTTCATTCAGAAACCATATGGAGTACTGGTTACTTAATTACTTTGTGCCTCAGTTTCTTAAGCCATACAGTGGGATAACCCTTGAACCTACCTCAGATTGAGCTCGTGAATTAATGTAAGCAAAGCTCTTAAAACAGTACCTAGATCCTATGAGGAGATCTGTAGATGGCACTGCTTTGAATTTAACATAATGCAGGAGCTGAAGACATGACTTGCTGAGTAGGGAGCTAGGATGTGGCAGTTAGCCTGATTCAACCCAAGGGGAATCTTCATAGGTCTTCATCTTCATAGATGCAGACATTTGCAAACACATTATTCTTTGCTACTTAAATGAACACCAAATAAAGAACAGTAATCAATCAAATACATGGTGAACTGAGACTTACGCGGTACATTAGTCAGGGGATGATCAGAGAAGCAGTGTGAGGATGAGTGATACAGAATAGGATTTATTATAGTGGTTAGACCTTAAGTTAAATAGTACAAAGCCACCACACTGTGCATTCCTAGCAAGGCTGGTCAATTTTGAAATTTCACCAAAAAAACTTAGTCCCTATACCGAAGCCCAGGAGCCTATTCAAAGGATTTCCTTTACTCTTTCCCTTTGGGGTATAACACACACTGCCCTTTGTATACCTCTGTAATAGAACCTGTGTCACTTGTGCTGCAACTATTGTGTCCACCTCCTTCCTGGACTCTGTAAGCTCCATCTGGCCAAAATTTGTGCTTCACCTCTTTTTATCTCCAGCTTCTGGCATAGTTCCTGTCATGTGTTAGGTCAAATCATGCAAAATCACTAATATTATACCATCTTCAGTCCACCAAAAAAAAAAATCAGAATTTCATAAATTTCAGGGTATTCAGAGGCACCCGGCAAATGTTAACCAAGTAAGTGAACACAAGGCAACCACATACTCATAATTTCTGGTTAAGCATCAATGAAAGAAAGTACTTGATGGAAAGAGACGCCAGCTCCTTATTACATACTCAATTATCTCTATACCCTTGAATCTGAAGTGCCAGTGAGTAAACTCTAACACATCAAATACACAAGTTTTGAAGCACTTTCGGGTTTCTAGAGCTTGGCACTGTCTCCACACAGAAGATGAGTGATTCCCCAAGGGGTCAAATACACAGTTTTCTGTACCATTGTAGTGTTTTCAGAGGCTGGCAGTATCTCCATGCAGCTAAGTGACAGACTCTGAGATGGATGAGATTAACTTCTGAGATGGCAAGTGTCCAAGACAGCTCAGTAAGCAGCTGCTGAACTCTGCCTGATTTTCAGTCCCAGCATCACGGGATAGCAAGGAGCTTCAGAGGTCACAGATCCCAACCATATATCACTTGGAAGTGAAAATTAGCAGATGCAAAATAACTATTTTAAAAATCAAGAGATGTATCAGTAAAAGAGAGTTTGAGAAAAGGAAAGCAAGAAAGGAAGGAGATAGCTGATAGAAACTCTTTAGCACCAGGCAGTTGCACCTGCCAAATGCAGCCTTTGACCTCACTTCACCCAGCTATAAGAGGTCTAAAATTGTGAGGTTGTGGCAAGATCCCCCATCCAAATGGGCCCCAGCAGCCACCATTTGAAGTTGCAGAGAGGTCTGAGCTGGTGGGTCAGGGAGAGGTTGTTCTGAACCTTTAAAAGGGACAAAGCTCCAGAGAAATGTTGTCCTTGCAGATGTGCCTCTGCCTGGATCCAGCCCTACAATTCCCTGGGGTCTGGGTCTCCTCTCATTTCTACTTCCTACTCCTTGGTCCTCAGGTCTCTTAACCATCACTATCTTCTGCCCCTGGTTACATGGTGACTGGACTTTTCACCTCCATCCTGAGTCCTGCCTCTCACACCTTGCCGGGTTATGAGGACAGGGCAAGTGAGTTTAGAAGAGCTGGTTATCTTATATAGGCTACATCACTTCAAATTCACAACAAAATGCTCAGAGGTAGGGATTATTAGCCTCCTCTAAAAGATGAAGTTAGGTAACCTGTCAAAACCCACAGAGCTAATAAAGGATGAAAGAGGAATAAAAATCCAGGTGTATCAGACTTCAAGTCCATATTCTTTCCAATATGCCACACTGTCTCTCTTTCCACGCTCCTTTTCCACTTTTCCTGGAGTCTCATGTGCATCTTCCCCAGAATGCGACAGTCCTTCTAACTCCTTCTTCAACCTACAATTCATCTCTTAAACTCCAGCAACTTCCCCTGCTCAGATTTTGGCCAACTCACAATGCCTTTTAAGATAGATGAGCTGCCTACCATTCATAATCCACAAATGAAGGGAGGGCATACCTGACCTCACCTCTCTTGCCTCCCATGAGAGTCCACTACTATAGGCAGGGTCCAAATATCTGATCATGGCATAAATGCCATTCACAATGTGGCCCCTACTGGTTCTGCTGGCCCCACTTCTCACCTGACCCTTCTATCTTTTCCTTTTTTCACCAGATTGCAACTACATTTAACCTCTTCTCCAAAAACACCTACTCTAAGGTTAAGTAGCCAACAACTTGGCCTACAGTACTTATTATAATAAGATGGAGAACTTTTAACTATCTTGGTATCTCGTGCTAAAATTTTTCTTTGGGAAGAACCACCCTTATTGGGATGGCTTTCCAGGTGGCGTTAGTAGTAAAGAACCCATTTGCCAATGCAGGAGACATAAGAGATGCAGGTTTGATCCCTGGGTTGGGAAGATACCATGGAGGAGGGCATGGCAACCCACTTCAGTATTCTTGCCTGGAGATCCCATGGACAGAGGAGCCTGGCGGGCTATAGTAGATAGGATCACAAAGAGTCAGACATGACTGAAATGACTTGGCATGCATGCACCTTTACTGGAAGAATTTCTTGATGACCCTCACTGGTGCAGAAGTTGAGGTTCTAGGGGTCCCAACTGAGGGTAGTTTGTGGGTTATGCTCTTCAGAAATAGATGCTGATACAGAGTTTGAGACCCAAGATATTTATTAGGACAAACCAATGTAGATCAATTGATGAATAAATCATAGTAGATCTACAAACTACATTGTGGAATATTATTCACCCATAAAAAGGAATAAAGTACTGATATATGGTATAACACAGATAACCTTGAAACCATTATGCTAAGTGAAAAGAAGCCAGTCACAAAAGGCCATATATTATATGATTCCATTTATATGAAAAAAATCTATAACAGATAAATCTATATAGGCAGAAAGTACAAAGAGTTGCCAGAGGCTGGGAAAGGAGGTAATATGGAATGACTGCTAACATGTATGGAGTTTCTTTTGAGGATCATGAAAATGTTCTGTAATTAGATAGTAACAATAGTTGCACAACTTTGTAAATATATTAAAAACCACTGAGTAGGACACTTTTAAAGAGTGACTATTACAATACATAAATTATACATCAACAAAACTAAACAATTTTTAAGGTAACTGTTAGGGATCAATATCTGTGAAAGGAAGGAGGAAGAAGCTGAACTTGGCGGAGGAAGAACCTGAACTGTGATGCAGGCCCAGCAAAGCCCCAGCTAACCAGACCGGGCGCTCTGGAGTGAATGCTGGCCATTAGTGTCTCACATGAGGCCGAAACAGCACAGCCTTATACCCCACTCAGTCACTGGATGTGGGTCACCCTGGGAAGGATGTGGCCTCAGGTAAGGTGTCGTCCTGCTGCTGGAGCAGACCCTGCCGACAGTGGGCAGCTGTCTGCTGACCCACTCGCTGGAGTTGAGCAACAAGACCTTCTTAGGAGGGGGTCTGAGTGTAAACATTCTGCAGGTCACTAGTGAAAGAATGTGATACTTGTTCCAGAAAGGAAAGAGAAAATGACAGGGGGGAAAAAAAGGAGTGAGTGACACACAGCCAGTGAGATGGCAAAAAGCCCTATAATGTGCAATGGGGTGTGCGTGTGTGTGTGTCTGTGTGTCTGTGTTAGTCACCCAGACATGTCCGATTCTTTACCGCCCCATGGACTGTAGCCCACCAGGCTCCTCTGTCCACGGAATTCTCCAGACAAGAATACTGGAGTGGGTTGCCATTTCCTTCTCCAAGTGTGCAATGGTATTCCTCCTCATAACTCTTCATATTTTCACCTATGTTAAGGCACAGAGTATAGAACCTTAACCTTTTGCCAAACAAATAATTCCATTCTAACACTCTACCTTTCTGTTCTTATATTCTCATTTCTTCCAGAAACTCAGCTTTTTGAAGCATTTATTCAACTAAAAGTTTTTTAAAGTTTTGTAGGACAGAAGCACATCTCTTTATTCTTTCTTTCCACAGACTTGCTAAAAGTCATTAATGCTGTGGCATAATTTATGAATTAGGGTCAACACTATGTTTAAAATTTATAAATAATGATGAACAAAGGAAGTGGTGAAGAAAAAACAAAACGAACTCTACCACCAAAACTAAGTTGTATTTACATCAGGAGTTTCATCCATGAGTTTTTCATGTAAAGCACACCTGGAAACACCACAAGAAAGACTATATTTCACATAATGCATCTGGTTAACACAAGAGCAGTAGGAAAACCAGCAGGGAAAATGTAAACCCAGACATCTAATAATAACAACTTATTTTTGCAAAATTACTTTCTATATATCATCCCATTTAGTCCTCTCAACAACTCCCTAAAGAAGGAAGATCAGAATTATTATTATAATCATCATTTATAATTAAGTCAACTGACATTCAGCGTTTAAGTGATTGGCTTACGTTTACATAGCAACGAAGCAATGTTACCAGAACTTTACATAGTGAGTGACTCCAAAAGCAATACTCTTTGCACAACAATACCATTCTATAGCACAACTGCCACCATCTCCTTACCCTTCCTGGCCAGAGAGGTAACCACAAGTGGATAGAGAGAAACCTGTTCAGCAATTCAAATGCATTTCTCATAAGGCAACATCCATTTGAGGGTTAACTTCTTAGAGGAAGTTTTCCATTAATTAGTGTGACTTTCAACCAACAAACATGGGTGTCCCTAGTGGCTCAGATGGTAAAGAATCTGCCTGTAACGTGGGAGACTGGGTTCGATCTCTGGGTCAGGAAGATCTCCTGGAGAAGGAAATTGCACCCACTCTAGTAGTCTTGTGTGGAGAATTCCACGGACAGAGAAGCCTGACCAGCTACAATCCATGGGGTGGCAAAGAGTCGGACATGACTGAGTGACTAACACACTCAACCAACACCAGAATGAATAGAACTACCTCAGAAATGTGAGGACTCATTTGTGTGTGGTGTTGAAAAAGTTAAACAATAAAACTGCAGACAAACAACCAGTGACCATTTCCAGTATGGCAGCAAGAGGAATTTTAGATAGCAAGATAGAAGAAGAAAATATTGAATAAAGGGTTTCCATAGAATGCAGTAACATTCAATCCAGGACTTTTCCTTCCCAACAGAAGTCACTACAATAACATCAGGAAATCAAAGGTACTCACTGGCAGTGATAGTGGACAAGGACAAAGTGATACACCCAGCACTGGTATGGATTGTGCGATTAGCAATGAAGAAGATACAATATTCCTTTACAAAAAAATATGTTTGAGAAACTATGTCTCAATCAAGTTAAATGAATTTCTTTACTCCAGGACTTCCCAGGAGGAAAAGAGATTATGCAGCAGTTTGAGAAATGGTGAATTCAAGCAATAAAATACAGTTGGTGTCATTTATAACAACTGCAGAGAAAAATGAATCGTTCTGGACTAGTTCAGGTAAGAAAAATACATGGCTTGTTAGCCTTCGTTCTCCCTCCTGCCCCCATCGCAAACAGAACTAATTAGTCACTGCACTCTGCCACTGATTACAGATACAGCCCCATAATCTTTAAAACAACACTCCAAGAAGCTGAAACTAGTTAATCATAAACGAATTATCAGCTTTGAAGCAAAAAAGTCAGGCATAAACCAGCATAGGATGAAGAGACAGATTAGATACTCCTCAGAGTGCAATGGATGTCAAGGGTCCAGACCAGGAAGACCTGTTAGCTAACTCCCACAGGAAGAGGTAAGGGCCAGAAACCAGATCCCACTTGCCACTGTACCCCCAGTACCTAGTACAGGGCCCGACATGGTAGACTCTATTTATGTTTGGTGAATTAATGGGTTAACACCAAAATCACATGGTAGTGATCATTTTACATAGTCTGTAGTACTACATAGTCTGTAGTTATATATGTATATTAGCCCTTAGGAAAATGTATAAAACTGTTCCCTATTATGGGTCTAGTTTCTTTCTCGGCTATTCTTTCTGCTATTCTCTTAAGGACCCTAATAAAGCACCCCATACAGCATGGCTTAAGAAGCACCAAGAACCACAGACTATAACACCAACAAATCCTGGTATGAATTCTGAATCTACATTTATTTGCTATATAAACTTGAGAAAATTACTTGACCTCTCCACGTGTCAGTGTCTTCAACTGTAAAAAGAGGATAATAATATCTACCTTGTAGGGTTGTTTTGAGAATTAGGGACTTATACAAAGCACCTAATACAGCTCCTGGATCTTTTTCTACTATGGTCTCTCCTTGTTTCCAAAAGGATTGAAAGTGGTTTTTAAAAAGTAACCTATGATCAACTAAATTAGTTTAAAATAAGTAAAAAAATTCAGAGCAAAGGGAAAACAGTATAGTAAAAAAAAAAGCAGAGTAAAATTAGGAATGTGCCTACTTGCACACAGTAGGCATAAAGTAAAAACATTGGTGGTAGTGGTAAGAGTTTGTCCTGTTAGTCATCATTGCTGCTGTCATTATCTCTGCCTGGGGGATTCCAGTCATCCTTCAATTGTCAAGTAGAGACTAGCTCCACTAAATCATAAACATAATGTAAAACTTCAAAAGTTAAAACACTATGTCACTGGTACATGAATAGACCAATAGAACAAAACAAAATGGCCATATGAGATGTAGTATATGATAAAGTTGCATATGTATGTGCTTAAAGTTTATGATAAAGTTTAGTATATGATAAATTTGCCAGATTTTGAAAACCTCAGATATAGATGTATAAACTAAAGCAATGAAACATTAAGAAATTTGCCAAGTTCACACAGCTAGTAAATTATACAATGGGGATTTGAATGTTGGCATTCTGATTCCAGAGTTCACTTTATTAACCACTAAACAAGAATATTAATTTTAAAAGCCAAAGTTCAGACAAGTAAGTATAATATTCTACCTTTGGTGTAAAAAAAGGGAGAAAGAAAAAAACTATGCTTGCTTGTATATACATTCAAAATTCTGAAAGGACACACAAGAAACTAATAGCCATAGTTACTTTTGGATAGCATGGGACTGGACAGAAGAGTAACAGGGGTTAGAGGAGATATATATACATATACATACATGTATATATACTGATTTATTTTAAAATACATGCATATATATTTGAACTATATGAATGTATAACCTGAACCAAAATTAAAATACAAAAACAGAAAGAAAATGCTCACCTGAGCAAACCTTTTCAGACCTTGTTCCAAACACAGTAAGCCCACCCCTCTTCCATGCTCCTGTATCACCTGTGCCTACATTTTTTCTGATACATACCATGTTGCACTGCCCTCATCTATGCTCCATTACCCTGGTCACCTGGACCCCGCCAAGCTCTGAGATCTTCTAAGGCAAGACTCTATTTCTTCCATTCTGATAGCCCCAATACATAGTGCAGTCCCTGATGTGTGGCATATATCCAGCTCATGGGGAAGTGAAAGTAAGAAAAAGAGAAGAAAGAGGACAGGCCGACCAGTCAACTTTGTGGTATTAGCACTCTGGAAAGGAGAATCAACGGGGGCCTCCATGTAAAAATGGAAAATCTGAAGAGGAAGTGAGGCGAGAGGAAAATACAGCAACCCTTGCAGAAAAGGTATAGCCAACCCAACTAAGGCAAAGGGGTAAAAGGGATACTTTGGGCCAGTGCTAATCAAGGGTAAATGCAGAAGGTGAACTTCCAACTGAGAAAGAGACGAAGGGAGAAACCAACCCTGGAAGAGCAGAGAACGGAGCACAAGACTGAGGCCTAGAAGCGAGTACTTTCAGCCACAAGAGATTCAGCTGAAGACTCTCTGGCCTGACGATAACTGAAAAGAGGGCAGAGGACATGTGAAAGATTCTCAATTTGTATATGCCGACCACACATTTGGTCTGTTGCTTTCTGTTCATTTAAACTCTTTGCATACAGTACAGGGAACTCGGTGCTCTGTGGTGACCTAAATGGAAAGGAAATCCAAAAAAGAGAGGACAACTGTATACGTGTGGCTGATTCATTTGCTCTACAGCAGAAACTGACAAAGCAGTGTAAAGCAATTATATACTCTGATAAAACAAAACAAACAAAAACAAAAAAACCTCTTTGTATACATTCATCTGAGGGTTGAATGAAGATTCAGGAATTGAGTCAAGGATGTATTCTCCCCAGCAGAATAAATCCCAAATTTCACAGACAGCAGTCAGACCACTCCCACCCCTGCAAAACTGGGCTTCTGTGGATAACTGTGCGTATCCTGAAACTATGCTCCACAGGAATATTTAATTACTTGATTGTGTTAATCATCGAAACTGCACTTTTTTTTTTTCCTCCAAGCCACTTGGCTTGCAGGATCTTAGTACCCCCACCAGAGACTGAACCTGGGTCCTGGCAAGGAAAATACAAAGTCCTAACCACTGGACCACAAAAAGAATTCCCACTAGTCCTTATTTTAGATGCAGGCACTTGGAATAGGTGGAAGTGACGTGAAACAATGTCTGCAGTTTCACAAAAATAACAAGGGCTTCCCTGGTGACTCAGTGGTGAAGAATCCACCTGCCAGTGCAGGAGAGGCAGGTTCCATTCCTGGTCCAGGAAGATTCCACATGACGTGGAGCAACTAAGCCTCTGAACCACAACTATTGAGCCTGTGTTCTAGAGCCTGGGAGCCGCAACTACTGAATCCACCTGCCGCAACTATTAAAGCCCACATGCCTAGAGTTGGTGCTCCGAAACCAAAGAAAAGCCCGTGCAGCAATGAAGACCCTAGCACAAAAGCAAATAAATAAATAAAATCATTCTTTAAGTAAAATTAAATTAAAAAAAAATAATAATTATTTGTAAAACAAGAAGCCTGGATTGTCCAAATGATAGACTTTAGGAAGGGAATGCACTTTATAAGGATACTTCCCTTTAAGACACAAACCAATTAAATGAAATACTAAATTCCTTCCTAAGTACAGGAAATGTTTGCAGAAGAAATTTTATTTCATTCCTTCAACCCTAACTGGCATTAGCAAATACTGCAAAGTAATGAAACAGGTCATTAAGAAGGAACTAAAAACACCTTTCAACGCTATGAGAAAGGGAAAAAAAAAAAAAAAAAAAAGACATCTTAATTATATTCTGCCACCTAGTGACAAAGGAAATTTAACATACTTGCTTAGCCAGTCTCTTGAGAACAGAGAGCAGCCCTCCACCACCTGGAGGCCAGAGCATGGTGTCCCACAGCTTTTGGTGCACCGTCGTCTTCTCTGCTTCGCCCAAACTTCAGGAGACATAGCAAATACCTCACAGCCAAGGAAGCTGTTCAGTCTGGGGCTGACAGACATCACGCGGAGTCCAAAGGCCCAGCCTCTGACAGTCAACAGGGTCCACTGGTCCCTTTGCTACCTCCTGCCAGTTGCCTAGGGCTTCGAGGGGCAACAGCAGAAGGCTGAAAAAGACAGGCTGAAATCGGCCATTTTCATCCTGAGGTTCCACATTAGGAAGGAGACGTGGAAATATTAGTCTATAATCTCCTCATGAAATGGGATAACTTTCACTTACAAATCTTCCTGCTCATACAAGACGCTGACACGAAAACTCCTATTCATTCCCAAGTGAGAACTGAAGGGACGTATGTTTTAAAGGGGCATTCAGTACACGAGTGTAAACGCTTTCTCTGAGAAGCTTTCCCGCAGCTGAGCTTCGCCCACTGAAGAGGCGCCGGGTTCGTCACTGCGAGGCGGGTCGCCCGGGAGCTGGGGGCGGAGCCAGTAGCAATGTGGCCGCTCTGGCCCGCGCTCTGGACCATAGAGTTTCCGACCAGGTAACAGAATCTCAATGATTCTTCAGAGGGCCTCAGGTTCTCCTGCCATTTGGTTGTCTGTCTAGGTCCTTTTGCGGAAGGCCATCGATCTTATAGCAGTAGCATTTAATAAGGAACTCGATCCTGTACAGAAACTTTTCGTGGGCAAAACAATCAGCTTTTAAGAACCGTCTTGGCCCAGAGGATCAGCAAAAGCTAGGGAGGGACTTTTCTGAGCTTTCACATGTTTCAAGTGAAGTAGACAGGAATATGTTGCCCAGCTGCAAAACTGAAGATCCCAAATTTGAAAACTTTAAAAAAAAATCCCTGTCCTGAAGAAGTAACGTAAAATTAATCTTCTTGTTTGTTATGTATGGATTCATTGTACAACTGAGTAGTATCAGGCTAAACTTGTAAAAACAAAAATGTGCATCCAAAGTTATTCGTATTAGATTTATTTCTATGCCCCATCTCACCACTTCCAAAAATAAAATTTCAAATTATAAATTAAAGCAGCCAAAACGCAAAAGGAGAAATGTAGTTGAGATAAATTCCATGGTAAGAATCTTCTGGGAAGAATTTGTTACCAAAATACTATGATATTCCACGACCTTACTGCTAACATTGTGGTCCCAAGACCAACAGTGTCAATATCTCCCGGAAACTCTTCAGAAATGCAGACTCTCAGGCCCTACCCCAGACCTGCTGGATCAGAATCTTCCAACAGGATTCCCAGATGACTTGCATGTACATGAAATTTTTGGAGCACTGATCTAGATTTCCCCCATGAAGACAGATACTTTTGAGCATCCTAGTATAGGCAATCCGAAGGAATGCTCAAACTACTGCACAATTGCACTCATCTCACACGCTAGCAAAGTAATGCTCAAAATTCTCCAAGCCAGGCTTCAGCAATACATGAACTGTGAACTTCCAGATGTTCAAGCTGGTTTTAGAAAAGGCAGAAGAACCAGAGATCAAATTGCCAATATCAGCTGGTGCCTGACCAGCTGGGAGATTTCAGCGAGCAACACGACGCGTTCCTTTAGGCTAAGAAATAAAGACACAGGACAGGTGGGGTCGAGAGGATCGCTGCAGTCAACGATGCTCCTTTATTTCTCTAAGCTTCATTTATACTTAAACCAAGAAGGAGGCATCCCAAAGAAAATTCTTCCCCATGTACATCATCTTAAGATAACAATAATTAGAACTCTCACTAGGCGCCAGAGCACAGGAATGGCATCCTGATTTATATTAGGGGTAATCGTAAAAAGGCTATCTGTCTGCATCTTGTGTGCATTCAAGGCTTATTAGTGTTCTGTTTAACTTTGGATAGTAAATTCAGAGGGGTGGCGGGACAGAGAGCTATGTCCTTGAAGGAACCCTTGATAATCAAGGCAGCTCCCAGAGTCAGCTCTTTCAAGCCGCTCCCCGCACTCTGGATCATCGAAAAAGCAAGAGAGTTCCAGAAAAGCATCTATTTCTGCTTTATTGACTACGGCAAAGCCTTCGACTGTGTAGATCACAATAAACTGTGGAAAATTCTGAAGGAGATGGGAATACCAGACCACCTGACCTGCTTCTTGAGAAACCTGTATGCAGGTCAGGAAGCAACAGTTAGAACCGGACATGGAAAACAGGCTAGTTCCAAATAGGAAAAGGAGTACGTCAAGGCTGTATATTTTCACCCTGCTTATTTAACTTATATGCAGAGTACATCATGAGAAATGCTGGGCTGAAAGAAGCACAAGCTGGAATCAAGATTGCCGGGAGAAATATCAATAACCTCAGATATGCAGATGACACCACCCTTATGGCAGGAAGTGAACATGAACTAAAAAGTCTCTTGATGAAAGTGAAAGAGGAGAGTGAAAAAATTGACTTAAAGCTTAACATTCAGAAAACTAAGATCACGGCATCTGGTCCCATCACCTCTTGGGAAATAGATGGGGAGACAGTGGAAACAGTGTCAGACTTTATTTTGGGGGGCTCCAAAATCACTGCAGATGGTGATTGCAGCCAAGAAATTAAAAGTCGCTTACTCCTTGGAAGGAAAGTTATGACCAACCTAGATAGCATATTAAAAAGCAGGGACATTACTTTGCCAGCAAAGGTCCATCTGGCCAAGGCTATGGTTTTTCCGGTGGTCATGTATGGATGTGACAGTTGGACTGTGAAGAAAGCTGAGCGCCGAAAAATTGATGCTCTTGAATTATGGTGTTGGAGAAGACTCTTGAGAGTCCCTTGGACTGCAAGGAGATCCTACCAGTCCATCCTAAAGGAGATCAGTCCTGGGTGTGCATTGGAAGGACTGATGCTGAAGCTGAAACTCCAGTACTTTGTCCACCTCGTGCAAAGAGTTGACTTATTGGAAAAGACCCTGATGCTGGGAGGGATTGGGGGCAGGGGGAGAAGGGCCGACAGAGGATGGGATGGCTGGATGGCATCACCGACTCGTTGGGCATAAGTTTGAGTAAACTCCGGGAGCTGGTGATGGACAGGGAGGCCTGGAGTGCTGCGATCCATGGGGTCGCAAAGAGTCGGACATGACTGAGCAACTGAACTGAGTATACAAAGTAAATCAGGAAAAAAGGTAAGCATAATTAGTTGCTCAATGGGAAGCCAAGCATTTTAAGAAATTTATCCTTTGGAACCTTAAGAATCAAGTATATAATGACCCAGTGGAAAGTGTTCTCAATGTCTTTTTTTTTCCTTTGGTGTCAAATGTTGCAGCAAACAGAATGTGGTTGTATCTTATAAGTTATTAATAGTAAAAGCTGAAGGTACCAAAGCCTCAGTGAAGGCAGTTCTAAAGTGGGGCTAAACTAATAATCTAAGTCAGAGGTCAGCAAACTTTGTGACCAGACTTGTAAATATTTTTATTAGAGCACAACCATCCTCATTCAATTTCCATTTGAAAAGACACTGATGTTGGGAAAGATGGAGGGCAGGAGGAGAAGGGGAGGACAGAGGATGAGATGGTTGGATGTCATCACCAACTCAATGAACATGAGTTTGGGTAAACTCCAGGAGTTGGTGATCGACAGGGAGGCCTGGCGTGCTGCGATTCATGGGTTCGCAAAGAGTTGGACAAACTGAACTGATAAATGCTTTTACACTATAATGGTTGAGGTAAGTATTTGCAACAGAGACCATATGGTCTACAAAGCCTAAAATATTTACTATCTGCCATTTACAGAAAAAAAGATTGCCAACTTGTGCTCTATATGATTACCCTGGGGAGAACACAGCTTTCAGTCTTCCCAAGAATATCACTTCTCGTAGCCAACTTCTGATAGGAATTAGAAATTGTACAGTAATGAGGGCATAAGAATTAATTTGAGGGGTTGGTGGCTGATAAACTGACATTCAAAAAAAAAAAAAAACCCACACTTGTAAAGTTTTCTAATTCCCATGGTATAAATTACAGTTCCTCAGCTTCAGCACTGTTGACATTTTGTGCTAGATAATTCCCAGGTGACACAATGGTAAAGAATCCATCTGCCAGTGCAGGAAACACAAGAGGCTCAGGTTCGATCCCTGGGTTGGGAAGATCTCCTGGAGGAGGGAATAACAACCCACTCCAGTATTCTTGAAACACTGGAAAATCCCATTGACAGTGGAGCCTGGCAGGCTACAGACCATAGGGTCACAAAGAGTCAAACACGACTGAAGTGACTTAGCACAGGCACCAGTATTCTTGCCTGGAAAACTCCATAAACAGAGGAGCCTGGTGGGCTACAGTCCATGGGGGCGCAAAGAGTCGGACATGACCTACCGACTGAACACACAGATACTTTGTTGGCTGCAAGAGAGGGTAAGGGTAGGGGCTGTCTTTAGCATTTTAGGATATTGAACAGCATCCCTGGCTTCTACCCACTAGATGTCAGTAGCAATCCCCAAGTTGTGACAACAATGTCTAGAGATTGCCAGGTGTCCCCAAGGGGCAAAATCACTCAAAGAACCACTGGTGTTAATACTCTTGCTCTGACCAATTTCAAGCTACCGACTTCACACCACCGACCATGGCTGTGGGAAGAGATGTGTACAGTCTCACAAACCAGAGAGAACCATCTCCAGCATAGCACTGTGTGAGACAATACTTGGTACAGGTAGTAATGTCCTTGCCTTATTTTAAAAAATCGAGGTATCTAGGCAGGATTTCCATCGGATTCAAAAGTTACCCCTTTCCCACAGAAATGAATCTACTAGCAAAATTATTTTTTCTTCAGGAAGTGGCCTGGATCCTGCCACACAAAATTATGTCCCACAAAGCATGGTTGAGATTGTTTTGAAATAGAAAATATCCAAAGCAGATGTTAACAGTCACCCCAAGGCTTATTAAAAACTCTCAATAATATATCCCTGAATCATGTGACTTCCCAGTGGATTTGACTGAATGAACTAGCCCCAAGAAAATTAAATGACTGAACTGTTTATATGAACATGGGTCCAGTTTTATTATAATTATTGTTTTTGTTTTGTTATTTATTTAAAGAAATTTGGGGAAATATCTACTAATGAGAGTAACATTAACTTGAAATACTCTACATCAAAAGTACTGACAATGGTTTATTATTCAGAGCCAATTACTGAGGCGTTTTTTATTGCCATGACATTAATGCCATATCATCAGCACCCAGGAGAACACTTACCCTCCTCTTCTGGGAGGGCAGGCATCCATATTTATCTACAGTTTGAGATTCATTAGGATGTAGGGCTATTTCTATCAATTCTGAATTCTTTAGGGATATTAGCATGCAGGTTTTGTAGAATCAGCAATAATGTAGTGTCTGTATTAAACTCATGATACTTAGAGTGACAGACCAATGGAAGGTCAATAACATTATTCTTGCCAGATTTCTGCACAAAAGCATTCTGCACAATGATCAGTGGGCTACCCCCCTGCAATTTCCTTTCCTCTTCCTAGCTGTGGCCTCCCTGGGTTCCCTAGATGATTAAAGAGACCAAAAGCAATCTGACTCACAGAGTCATAAGAATTTTGTCAACTTTGTCATAGCCCTTAGTATCATGTGGTTGACAGTGTGACTGATTAAACCCATCTCTAAATTAAAGATGTACATATACATGTACACTACACACATTGAATCATCTACAAATTTGAACTTCATCTTCAGGCTGGAGACACTACTTTTCGAGGGTCTCATCTGATCATTTCACCTTCTTGTGGGCTCTTGGTATCTTGTGACAATTGTTAACATCTGCTCCCAAGTATCAAAAAGTATCCAGGTGGATCTAGGTGCTCCCAACATCTTGGCATCAAGATAGTACTTAAGTATTCATATCTTCTCCTATACAAGCAATGATAAATGAGATAAATACCAAAATCCATATATGAAATTTGGGGAAAAAGAAGAATCTCAGTTTGAATTAGTACAACTGCAAAAAATAGAGAAATCTAATTTTCATACGTGACCTTATGTAGTGATTTTACATATATAAGATGTAAGAGCTATAAATGCACTGTAGGTTATGATTGCAAATCTTCCCCTTAATCTCAGTAAGGATAAGTCACCTCAAATCCATTGGCAATATCCTTTGTATACATTACCTCCAACAAATGATGTTGTAGATATCCCTAAAGCCCATTTGCTCCGCATATAAAATTCTATCCTGGAGACCCAAACAAGAATTTTCCTAAACATGAGATTAGAACAAAAACTGAACAAAAATATAGCAAACCACATGAATAAAAATGGAATTTTGGGGGCTAGAAGGTTTCTGTTTATAAAAATCAAATGGCTTCTGTTTTGAGTGTACCTAGATTGAATTGTACTTGAGGAATTAATTAAAAATGTTTAATAAGGATCAGAGGTCACCAACAATAACAGATTTTGGAAAAACAGCAAAATAAAACCTTTATCTAGAGCTTTAAAATAGATTTGAGAGGAATCATTAGCAGACTATCAAAAATGTAACACAAGGTCTACAAAATCTCATGTAAGCTGTGATGTCTTCTAGATATCAGTTGAGATCTTTACTTCCACTCTCCCCATAATTATGTTCATTATAGATTCTCAAGTCCAAAGTCAAAGTCTTCCAGAATTATATTACTCAACTTTTTGAATGACTGTATCAGTCAGGATAGGATAGGTTTTATGGCGATAACAACCCCCAAATTTCAGTGACTTAACAAATATTTATTTCTCATCCACGTGATCACAAGTGGGCTGGCAGGAGGTCTCAGCCCACCATAATCATTCACTCAGTTGATAGAAGTTTCATCTCAACATGTGCTTCCATCATCTCCAGAGTAGTGAGATGGGAACATGTAAACTTCATGTAACCTCTTGAAGATTCCGTCTAGAACTGTCCCATGTCACTCCCATTTGTGCTGCATTTGTCAAAGCAAATCTTATTGCTACACCCAATGTCATGGGGGGTGATGACTCAAAGAGGAACTGGGATAATGGTAATCTGCCCTAATGACTACCACAGTAACAAGATGTATTTTAGGATATAAATGTCATGACTCTTTGAGTCACCTCTGACTACTTCCCCCTTCAACTATGTAGAATTCTGTGTTTGTATAAGGCAGACATAAGGACTTTATATTCCATAAATTCTCATAAACCTCACCCGAAGAACAATTCAAATTGAGCTTCCCGCCCCACCCCACCCCACCCCACCCCCAGCCAGAACGGTACTGGCCCTGCAAATCTGTGGCAAGCCGCAGTGTCCGAACTCTGTTCTGCAGGATGGGGTTTGTTAAAGTTCTTGAGAACAAGACTTACTTCAAGACATACCACGTGAAGTTCAGAAGACAGCAAGAGGGCAAAACTGACTACTATGCTCGGAAACAACTGGTAATCCAAGATAAAAATAAGTACAGCACACCAAATATAGAATGATCGTTCGTGTAATGAACAGAGGTATCAATTGTCAGACTGCTTATGCCCGTATAGAAGGAGACGTGATCATTTGTGTAGCTTATGCTCACGAACTCCCAAAGTATGGGTGACGGTTGGCCTCACAGATTATGCTGTGGCACGTTGTACTGGCATGCAGGCTTCTGAATAGGTTTGGAATGGACAAAATCTATGAAGACCAAGTCAAGGTGACTGGAGATGAATACAATGTGGAAAGCATTGATGGTCAACCTGGTGCCTTCACCTGTTACTTTGATGCAGGACTTGCCAGGACTACTACTGGGAATAAAGTTTCTGGGGCCCTGAAGGGAGCTGTCAATGAAGGTTTGTCTATCCCTCACAGTACCAAACGGTTCCCTAGCTATGATTCAGAAAGCAAAGAATTCAGTGCTGAGGTACACCCAAAGCACATCATGGGGCAGAATGCTGCAGATTACATGTGTTACCCGACTGAAGAAGATGAGGATGCTTATAAGAAACAATTCTCTCCATTCTTAAAGAACAACATAACTCCATACATGATGGAGTTTTTTTTTTTTTTTTAAAAAAAAAAAGCTCATGCTGCAATACAAGAGAATCCAGTGTATGAGAAGCCTAGGAAAGAAGCTAAAAAGAAGAGGTGGAATCAGCCCAAAATGTCGCTTGCCCAGAAGAAAGATCAGGTAGCTCAGAAGAAGGCAAGCTTCCTTAGTGCTCAAATGGGCCACCAAGAGTTAATAAACCAGACCACAATCTTCTATCAAGATTTTTCAGATAAAGACAATAATAAACTTACTGAACAAGCAAAAAAAAAAAAGAAAACAGTAAAAAAACATTGAGCCCCAGTTAGATGCTCTATGAAACTCAACACTGAATGGGAGGTTATTACTCAGGATCTTTGGGGCTTCAAGAGACAGAAATCCAATTCAAACTAGCATGGGCAAAAACATAACCAAATTCAAAAAGAGCTATGGCATACCAGGTTTCAAAGTGAGACTGGATTTCAGGGCTTCAATACTGTTAGTCTTCCTTCTCTCTGTCTTTCATCCCTGGTACTCTTCCTTTATCAGAATATCTCAAGCTGACTTCTCCAAGCAAGGGGATGGAAGGGAAATACGACCCTAGGGAGCTGTAGTAGGCTTACAACCAGAAAGGAACCTAGGACTCTTCCTCACCAGCTCTACTTTGAAAGATCCTAGGAAAACCACTGAAGCTGCACTACAGCAAAGTTTGTGAATTTTCAGAGATTGCTCTGGCTGCTGTTTGGAGAATTTGTTGGATAGAAGCAAAAGTGGAAGCACCACATGACCTTGCTGGCCAACTGTTTAATGAAATTCTCTCTTCGCTCACTTTCTGTGACAAGAAGCCTTATAGGTCTCTGATAGAGGCTAAAAAGAGGCTAAAAAGACCATTTCTTTTGTTATCACAGATCACCTCTTGGGTTCTTCATGAACTACAAACATTGGGGGCAGTAATCCAGAGTATTATTATTCTGAGCCTGGTGTGGAACCCAAGTGGAAAAGTTTCACAAACTGATCCTGGGTATTTCTCTTTTCCATACTTAGATCCTAACCTTATAGTTACTTCTCTACTGAGCTTGCTGTTACTAATCTGCTCAAAAACAGCCACTGCTTTTACATTCATTTATTTAAATAAAAACTTCTCAAGTTGACCACAATACTCCTTTAGTTTACTTTTCCACAGTTTTTTCTCTCATTTTTACTACTCAAATGTAGGTTAGTACCTTTTCACAAAAGACCCCAAAAAATTCAGATGTGTGCAGAGGGAAATGTGGTAGCCCCCCTCTCACCTCCTCCACTTTCCTCTCCAGAGGTGACAAATTTGGCAGTGAAACTGACCAGGACAATATGGTCCTTCCCCTCCCCCCAGCCCCCATGTCCTCCACCTGCCTTTTGTCTGTAGAAAAACTTTAAAGAATAAATTTAATCCGAGAAATGATAAAATGCAGAAACGAAGGGAAAGAAATCAAATGGGACAAAATAATAATAGTTTAGTCATTAAGCAAAGTCAAGGACCTTTTATTCCTTCTCAACGGCTATAGATGATATTCTAACCCATGTCCTTTGAGCTGTTTTGTAGATACCAAAATTGGAAATTAAGTAGGCCAAAAAGTTTGCTTGAGTTTCCTCATAAGGTGTTATGGGAAAATCCAAACAAACATTTTGGTCAACCCAATGCATGATGACCAGACTGTAGCCATGACATAAGTTGCTCCATCTTGCACAACTCTGAGAACTGATCTCAAAGAAATGAGAACAAACTGACTTTGAAACTAAAGATTAGCTATGCTTAAAATAATCAAGATGATGCTGATCAGACCACCGCATGACTAATTTCAAGGTGACTGTCAGAACTGACTATGCTATTCTGCACGCAGACTGCTCCCTCCACCTCTGCGCCCCTGAAACTCGCCTTTAAAACTCTGTCCCGCTGATTGTCAGTGGGGAGTCAGCCTTCAGACATGAGTTCACCCTCTCCCCCGGTTGCTGGCCTCCAAAATAAAGCAAACTTTTCTTTCAAACAATCTTGCCTCTCAAATGTTGGCTTTTCAGAGGCAAGCAGCTGACCTGACTTTGTCTCCTTTCAATGCACTTATCCTATATATGTAAAAAGAAAATGTGGAAGTCTCTTTCTATAAATGTAACAGGAATTATATAATATATATTATTTGGCCAACTGCCAAATACTCAAACATATATGGTATTGTTACTTAACATATACCTTACCTCATCATTTCAATATGCCCAGCTGCCTCATTCTTTTTAAGAACAAACTGGTACTCATAAGGTGGATGAAGTACAGTAAAGGTCCATGATCCTTTTAAATGCAGGTCTAGATTCCAAAACACTCTGAAAGCTGAAAGTTTTTGGAAAGTTGGCAGCAAAATCCTTTGGTGGTAAAACCTGACCTGAACCAACATGAAGCTTTTCAGTCTTTATGTATCTGACTTAATGAATATTCATAACTTTTATTGCAGAAATAATGTTTGATGAGGACATGTTGTCCCAGACCCTACTAGTGCTGTGACACAATAAATAACAAAAAGTTCTAAAATATGAAATGTCTTCCCCAAGAGTTTCAAATAAATGACTGTGATTCTGTAGCTTAGGAATTTGGGTCTGTGTGTGTGTGTGTGTGTGTGTGTGTGTGTGTGTGTGTGTGTTTGCAGTTTTTTAAGAGAAGTTTATGAAACTTGTAAAATTTCCTACTGCTGCTAATTAACATTTATTGCCTGCTCATTATATGCCAGACACTGTTTCAGTGTTTTCCGTAAACTAGTTAATGTCATGCTCACAACAATACTATAAAGTAAATATAAGTATTATTATAATCTCCATTTTATTGATAAGAAAAACTGAGTTGCAAGGAGGCTAAGTCATTTACACAACTTCTACAGTTAATAACTTAAGCAGGCACAAATTAATCTAAACCTGTTTGGTTCTAGAACTTGTGCACTCAACTCCTTGTGCGATTTTGCCTTTATGCTCTCTGAGAATAATGTAGCAAACACAGCCAGATCTTTACATTTTGCCCCATTTGCTTGACATCATTTTTTAAAAATGAAACATTACAGATAGGTTAGAAATCCTCATATCCCTATCCAATCCCATTCTCTTTCCTTCCAGAGATAACTGCTATCTTCAGTTGGTATTTATCATTATATATATGTTTTTATACTTTTACATAAAAACATATAGTATTGTTCTGCATATTTTAAACTTTCCATATGGTAGGAAAAGGATGCACCTGAAAAAAAAGACTCATAGTGCTTCAAATGACTAATCTTCTATTTCAAACCAGATAGTGACTGTGTTTATTTCCTTGTCATTCTTTAAACTGTATTTATATTTCGAATTGTATATATTCAGTTCAGCTCAGTTCAGTCACTCAGTAGTATCTGACCCTTTGCCACCCCATGGACTGCAGCATACCAGGCTTCCCTGTCCATCACCAACTCCCAGAGTTTACCCAAACTCATGTCCATTGAGTTGGTGATGCCATCCAACCATCTCATCCTCTGTCATCCCCTTCTCCTCCAGCCTTCAATCTTTCCCAGCATCAGGGTCTTTTCCAATGAGTCAGTTCTTCGGATCAGGTGGCCAAAGTATTGGAGTTTCAGCTTCAGCATCAGTCCTTCCAAAGAATATTCAGGACTGATTTCCTTTATGATCGACTGGTTGGATCTCCTTATGATACTTTTAAATATTTTAAAGAAACTTGGTATTAATATTAATAATATTGGACTATTAAAAACTATACCCATGAAATGAAGCACTATATTCAATGAAACACTAATCTAGCATTGCTGTGAAGGTATTTTTAGATGTGATTACCATCTATAATCAGTTGACTTTACATAAAGGACATTTTCCTGAGTCATCTTGGTGAGTCTTAGCCAATCAGTTAAAAAGTTTTAAGAACAGAGCTGAGGATCCCCTGGTGGGGGGGAGAGAGATTTTGTCTGTGGACTTCAGCATCAGTTCCTGCCCCAGAAGCCCCAGTCTGCCCTTCCTGACAGCCTGTCCTCTAATTCTCAGACTTGCCTCATTAGCTCCCACAGTCGTGGAAGGCAATATTCCTTGCAATAAAAATGTTTTACACACTCATATCCTTTTGACCACATATCTTACTATAGATCCTACTGTCTGTTTCTCTGCTGGAACCGTGACTGATACTGATACAGGACAGAGAAAAATACTGAAAGATGATGACCATAAACTTCCCAAATTTGGTGAAAAACATTAAGTGACAGATCCAAGACTCTCAATAAACCCCAAGTAGGGTAAACAGAAAGAAAACCACACCTAACAGTGTTTGAAGCCCAAGATAGAGAAGCACCCTATCAATTCACGTTGCTGAGTCATGCAGAAAAGAATCAGATTTAGAGGATATTCTGAACTGTTCTGCAGGACTTGGAGTGGCAAGCCCACCTGGAAAGATGTCCAGATTTCCTAAGGCATTTGGACTAATTTAAAAAATCTAGGAACTTACCTGGTGGTACAGTGGATAGGAATCAGCCTGCCAGTGCAGGGGACACGGGTTCAATCCTTGATCTGAGAAGATTTCACATGCCATGGAGCAACTAAGCCCGTGTCCCACAACTACTGAGTCCACGTGTCCTAGAGCCCGTGCTCACAATAAGAAAAGCCACTGCAATGAGAAGCACGCACACCACAACTAGAGAGTAGCCCCTGCTGTCTGCAACCAGAGAAAGCTCACGCACAGCAACAAAGACTCATCACAACCCAAAATAATAAAGCAAGTAAATAAATAATCTAAACCTGGAGAGGTAGTTAGATCCTGGGATAGGTTCAAACCCTAAGTGGGAGTGGCTGGTGCTTCCCTACAATTGGAAGGAGAGTTAAATGTCAAGGTTTTAAATAAAGAAACATACTTTAGGATGGAATCAAGGCTAAGAACTGGTATTACATGCCAAGGTACAATGTACTTTCTAACACTCTCCCCCAGAACTTAACCTACCCATTCAATGACAAAGAAATCTGGACAAGCCCTGCTCTCACCCAGTCTATACCACCTAAAACATTACACGATGGCAAAGAGTAAAGACAATATGAATTCCCAGTAATCTACTAGTTAAGAAGGGAGAAGGGGAAAAATTGCTGAACCACCACACTTAGTACCTTTGCCCAAGCTTACCAACATTGTAGGTTACTCTCCCTCTCTTAGGAAGAATGAGAAAAGAAATAGAAATGGTCTCCCTTGGTTGTAGAGTAGAAATGCCTTCCCCTGTGTAGAAACAAGGGGAGAAATAAACTGGTCTCTTCTCCCAACTAGATTAAAAATTTCTTAAAGTCAGAAAATTGACTTATATAAACTGTGTTTATCACAGTTCCAAGCAGTGAGCTGGACATATAATACACAGTGAGCAAATATGTATCAATTTAACCATTCTATATTTATTGTGTGTGCATGATATGAAGACTAAACATAATTTTAATTCTAATTTTATCTCATATTTGAACAGTGACCAACAACTTATAAAACATGTACATATACACTATCTCATTCAGTCTTCACAGCAACCAGTGTTATGAGTAAGGAGAATGAGGCTCCGAGGGGTGATATAATTTCTTTAGTTACAAAACTGACATCAGAGTTAAGACTCAAATCCATGTGATCTGACTCAGATACAATTCTGTCTCCATCATGCATGTGTGTCTGCTAAGTCACTTCAGTTGTGTCTGACTCTTTGCAACCCTATTTATTTGTTAAGTGTTTTGATGTCCTTTAAGAAGAAAAGGATGTTGCCCATGAAGTCTGAGGCAGCTGTCTGAAATGCCTCCGCCAGGTTTGGCAACAGCTGTCTCAGCTTGATATCTCACTGGGTGCCTGTCAGAGCCCCACCTTGGGGAATGACAAGTTTAATGAAGAAAAATCCAACCTCCCACCTGAACTCCTAGCTTTGCAAATGCAATTGACATCTGACAGGCCTAGAGGCCCTCACTGCAGGGAATGGCGTGACCCCAGCCTCTCAGCTCATAGATTATGTGTTTGGCAGCTTTCTCTGCAATTGGCTGTCAACATGTGTGCCCTCTCCAGATCTTACTTCCTCATCCCAATGCTAACTTAGCTGCAATTCAAACACTTACCATTTCCTGTATGCCAGGCACTGGGGATACTTAAAGAGATGAGTAGCACACCATTCCTCCTTTGGGGGGCAGGAATCAAAGTCCTATGGAGAGTCAGAAACTTTACACGGCCAGTATTTCTATGGAGACAGTATCTCACTGCCATGGTAAATCGGTCCATTTTGAAAAGAAAATCGGTCCCTTTGGTAAATCAGTCCGTAATGAGTCTGCTGAAAAAACAAAATATTGTGTTGACTGTTTCCTTTGGCAGGAAGAGCAAATTCAAATGTCAGCAAGAATCTCAGAAGAGCAAGGGTGATTCAAGAATGACGGAAAGGGGTCACTTTGAAATTAGCATTTGAGAAACAGAGCCACATTGTTTTTTAACCTTAAAAAATAAGAGAGTGATGAGCATGAACCCAGGCCACATGAAAGTCTGTGGTGCATTGTGGGAAAACAAGCAGGCCCATATGTTTGGAGGACAGGTTATGGAAACTGAGATCAGAAGGAGAGGGTGGAGAGGCTTCAATATCACACCAAAATGTTTACAGTCTATTCTGAGTATCTTCCATAGAAGATACAGTATCAGATACAGTATCTGAATCAGTATCAGAAGATACAGATACAGTATCTTCCATAGAAGATTTCCAAGTTGGGATGGTGTTAGCATGATGTGATTTAGAATAATGATGCTAGCGCTCAGAGGAACACGTTGGTCAGGTCTGTGTCCAAGAAAGGAGTCACAAATCTAGTTATGTGACAGGGCGCTACAGAAGGCCCAAACAGGGATGGGAAACCCAGAAGAGGTGGAGAAGAAGGTTTGAGATGTTGCTGAGTTTGGTTTGTGAAGAAGTACATACAACATCCAAGTGAAGACACTTAGTGGACCGACAGAAAGTAGAGCCCAGAAACACAGAACAGGCTCACAGATTAAGCCATGAGTGTGCAGGAGACCCTCCCCCAGGAAGAGAGCACAGAGAGAGAGGGAAACTAGGTGAGGGAATAGGACAAGTCACTTGGGAATCCCAACATTTTTGAGCCAAGTCAGAAATCAAAAAGAGGAAACTGAGAACAGACACAGAAGATTAAAGGAAACTCAGGAGACAGATAGCAAGGGCAGAGAAAAGAAGGGTGAGCCACAGTAGCGACTGTTGCACAGAAATCACAGAAGATTAGCGCTAAGGAGGTGGGGGGCAGGGAGCGCGGTGTGGGTGGGATGCTGTGCATAAAATAGAAAATGAGTGAGAACCTACTGTAGAGCTCAGAGAACGCTACTCAGGGCTCTGTGGTGATCTAAATGGGAAGGAAATCCGAAAAACAGTGGTTATATGTCTGTGTATAACTGATTCACTTTGCTGAACAGTAGGAACTGACCAACATTGTAGGGCAACTATATGCCAATAAAGATTAATTTTTTAAAAAAAAGATTAGAGCTACGATTCCCTCTTGAAATTGAAGGGTCATTAGGTTTAGAAAATAAACAGGAGACTTATTAAACAAGAGATTAAATAAGATTGACAAGAGGTCAATCATTGTTAAAGGTGGGTCATGAGTACCTGGAGGTTCTTAATAATATCTCTACTTGTCTATATGTTCCAACATTTTTCCAGATAAAAAACTGAAAATTTTAACAATACATAAAAAAGAATAAAATGTCACTATTAGCTTCTAAGAACAGGCTTTCAGTTGAATATTGAGTAGCAAATGGGAAACAGAAGAAGGGCAGCTGGTATCAAATGTCGTATTTTGAGCTTTGCTGGCAATGTGATATAATGTTAGGGAAGAGCTGGGCTGGTGCCTATGTCATTCACTGGGTGTCACTACAGGAAGCAGATGACACTCAAATTAGGGTGGCTCCCCAAGGGCTTAATACAGGGAGTGTTTGTGGTGTAAGAACAGAACCCTGGTGCTGGTAGCAGTAGGGTGTTGCTACCCTTTATCACACAATCTCGGTGGAATGCAGCAAGAAGCATGCGCTTCTCCCAGGCTGTGGGTCTACTGGAGGTCAGCTGGCTCAGCTGGGAGCTCTGCCTCAAGCTGGTGTCCAGCTGGGCTTGACTCCTCTGCAGACAAAGGTCTGGGCTGCTCCACACAGGTTCGTTCTAGGGCCCAGGCTGAGGAAGGCAGCAGCGCCCAGGGGAAGCTCTTCTCACGGAGCTGGCAGAGGCACAAAAAGGCATTACAGAGACACATGATGCTTCTAAAGGCCTGGGCTTGAAACTGCTGTAAACAATTGCTTTCATTCACATTCCATTGACCAGAGTGAGTCACAGACCCAAGCCCAAGGGCAAGGAGAAATATATACCCCGCCCCCGCCCCCCCCCCCCCCCACCTCTCCTTTATGAGAGTAGCTGCAAAGTCACATCTGGGCAAAAAGTGTGGCTACCAAGAAGGACAAAGAATTCAGGCCAATAATTTAATCTATCACATACCTAGTGTTGAGGGAGGGAATGCTTAGCAGAACTCAGAGCCATGAGGAGAGGGCGCCCTTGGGAGGTGCTCTGACCTTCCATCAGAGAGAACCTGAGGAATCCCACAAGGAGAGCACCAGGGGAATAAATGTTCTGACCTGCCCAGGTCTCCTGCCCAGACATCTCACCGCTGGACCAGCTGGAAGCCAGGAATCAAAGGAACCATTTGATGGGGTCCAAACAGGCCCACCTCCCAGGACAGGGAGGACCATAAGGAAGAATGAGTCTGGAGGGACAGAAAAAAAAAGGGAGTTGGGCCCAGCACTGGCCAGCATCTAGAAGAGAACCCTTTGAAGGTGGACAGGAAGCTAGGGGGAGAGGCTCAGCATATGAACAAGACCTGCATCTTCCCCAGTACAGCCCCGGAAAATGGAGAACCTGGGGGCTCAGGAGTTGTAAGAGATCCTCTAGGTCAGGAGTCCCCAAACTCCTGTCAGATCATTGGCAGCATTAGATGAGAAATAAAGTGCACACAATAAATGTAATGCATGTAAATCATTCCGAAACCATCGGTCCAACCCCAGGTCCGTGGAAAAATCGTCTTCCATGCAATTGGTCGCTGGTGCCAAAAAAGGCCGGGGACAGCTGCTCTGGGTGGCCTGCATTGCCACCCTGGGCATCTGATCCAGGGAGATGAGCAGGCACCAAGCCCGAAGAGAGAGATTTTTCCCTCCTGCGAGACAGAGGCAGAGTTGGAGGTGGAAATGGGCAATTAAAACAGATTGTCTGACTCAGCAATAAAATTAGGCGATGATAGATAGTCAGATATTGATAGTCAAGGATAGAGCAGGCAATCAGTATGGAGACTGACCCTGGAGAGGACCAGAGAAGAGACTCATTGTCCAAGTCCTTCGGGAGACATCTCCCCAAAAGGCACCTTTTACTGAGACTGACCCGAAATCCCCTGGTGGACCATAAGAAGCCCTGAATGCTTGTGCTGGTTATGTTCCTGGAGACAAATTAATGCAGAATGGAGCCAATGTACTAATAATAACAATTGATAACCATTTTCTAAATCCAGTAGCTGTTGACAGCTCTTATTATCATTGTCAGACTCTAGGATTGTCCCCTGCCCCCCAGTTGCAACAGCATCCCTACCTTCTGCCACTCCACCATGCTTCACAGGTGGGAGCCTGAGGTGGTGGCTTTTGTCCTTCTAATGAAAACCTCGCTCTCACCTGGAGTGCAGACCAACACGGAGCCCCTCTGAGCCAGGAATGCGCACATCACATAAGGCTGGAACCCAGAGAAAACTTCTTTTCTCCATGAGAGCTCTGACCATCAAGTCCAGCTGCTGACTCTTGGTTGAGGAGCACAATTAAAGGACCAAGAAAGAGGTACTAGCAGCTGGAGGAAGTCAGTATTTTAATGACAGACAAAACAAACCTACTAGAATGAGTTGAGTCTCAGGGAAAGGAGTGTTGGACAAAGGCAGTATATTCTAAATAACATGGTAAATAATATTTAAGTATATCCTAAAGTATATGCTAAATAAGTATATGCTATAATAAGTATATACTATAATAAGTATATGCTAAATAATATTTAAGATGCTTCTGAAGAATGAAGTAGAGGCGCAGTGAGTTGAATGCAGATAAGTTCCTAGGAAAGCCTTAATGTCACAGAAAAACAGAGACTTGAAAAACAGAGGTTTTATATTTAAATAATAAGGCTGGGCACAGTGCTGAAGAGTCTTTGATTCAATGCTTTCTGAGCTCCCAATCAAACCTTAATAAAGCAAACCTCCGAGGGAGGCATCCCAATTAGCCCTATTTTCCAGATGATCAGACCAGGACCCCTGTCCAATTTCCTGTCCCTGGTGCTCATCCTGGAACAAAATTATCTCTGTTGAGAAGCTATGTACCAAATCCCACATGTACAAATAGCTGCCTGATTTTTGCAACAGGCTTATGTGGAGCCATTGATCATGGCTGTGTTTCAATAAGTATTTTTTTCCTGATAACAAGCCAATTTATAATCTAAAGTCAGGCCTAGGATCTCTAAAAAAAAATCATAATTATTATTATTTGGTATTGCCATCTGGGTTGCATTAAAAAAAAAAAAAAAAAAGCATTCTTGTGTTTTTAGAAAGTACTTCTTTGGGATTATTGTGTCCTCAAGACACCCCCTCACAGCTAGGCCTCGTAAATAACAAGCCTTTGGTGCAGGCGTCTCAAAACACTTTCTCCTGTGTGATCCCACTTTTTTACAAAACCCCCAAATTGTAGTATCTTCTCCTTCACACAGCTGCCTTTTACAGAGCACCTGCACTATCGTGGCTCAAAGCCAGAGGCTGTGAAGAAAGTAAAGTCCTGCCCTCAGCACTCAATCTAAAAGGCATTAAAGAAAAATTAGTACTATTATGTGGTGTTAAAATTTGGAAGCTGTGTAGGGTGTTTTACTTTCTGGAGTGAAATCCACTGCTGTCCACTTTGCCAAGCCTCATTGTCTCCCCATAATCAAGAAAGGTGTGTTGCTATGAATTGGTCAGATTTAATAGTTTGTGGCCAACAGTGCCAGGAAATGGTGCTGTGAGAAGAAAATAAGTGTTAAGCCCCCATGGCTGTTTCTGGCCTCCCTTTGCAATCTTCTTCTCCCTAGACTGGAGGCTAATTCTCCACCAGGGAGGACCTTCTGTTTCCTGAGCGAAACCAGAGTGGATTCTGTGGGGAGGTCACTAGGCCCACCTAGGCTGGCAAAGATACTTTCCTGCAGTTTCCTACAGTTCCACAGGAGACGACAATGGATAATTGTTAAAAAAAATTAACCAAAGCATAAGTTAATGAGTAAGTTTAAGTGCACCTGTCCTTTCAATGTCATACTGAATACTGTTTAGCAGACCCATCCAACAATTATTTAATTTCTCATGAGAAGGCATCATTCTATAACTTTTCTATTTACTATTAATTAAGGCTCAGACTTGGCAACTTTGCAGTTGACTTGTAGATTTGTGGCTAGCAGAGATGCAAATGATTTCTGACTGGTAGATATGATAACCTCAACTGTTATAGTTTTTGCTGCCCTATAGGGCACTAAATCAGTTTTGTATCTAATCCAGTGATCTTATTTTGATGTTCCTTTTTACAATTGTCTACAATTATCTCGTTCCTCAAATACTCTTTTTTTTCTCAATATTCGTTTATTTGTCTGCATCGGGGCTTAGTTGCGCCATTCGAGATCTTTTCGTTTCAGCATGTGAACTCTTAGTTGCAGCATGTGAAATCAAGTTCCCTGGCCTGGGCCCCCTGCATGGGGAACACAGAGTCTTAGCCACTGTACCACCAGGGAAATTACTCTTTAAAACCAGTTTTACGATCTTACTGGCTCCCTCACTAATGAACAAGTTAAATAAAATCTTTGACATATATTTATTCCATATTTTTAAGAGTCATGTTTTCAATTCTTTAATTAATATATAATTGAGTTACAATATTATATTAGTTTCAGGTATACAACATAGTGACTCAAAATTTTTACAGATTATACTCCATTTAAAGTTACAAAATATTGGTTATATTCCCTGTGCTGTACAACATATCCTCGTAGTTTATTTATTTTATACATAATAGTTCGTACCCCTTGTCTTGTCTCTCTACATTTGTCTTGTCTCTCCCCACCATTCCCCATTGGCAACTACTAGTTTGTTCTCTGTATCTGAGTCTGCTTATGTTTTGTTATATTTATTTATTTGTTTAATTTTTTGGTTCCACTTATAAGTGATAAAGTCTGACAAACTGCCACAATCAAGACAATCTTAAGTAGACCTATTAAAATTGAAGGCAGGAGGGAAAGGGGATGACAGAGGATGAGATGGTTGGATGGCATCACTGACTCCATAGACATGAGTTTGAGCAAGCTCTGGGAGGTGGTGAAGGACAGAGAAGCTTGGTGCGCTGCAGTTCATGGGGTCACAAAGAGTCGACATGAGTGAGCAACTGAACAACAAAATTAAAAGTACTGTAGTATCCTGGATGGGACCCTGAAAAAGGTGAAAAGTCATCAGGGAAAGACTGAGGAAATCTGGACGAACCATAGACTCTAGTTCTTAACAATGTACCATTACTGGTTTATTAATAGTGACAAATGTATCATATGAAGGAGTCTTTTGGGCCTAGAAAAGAGAACAACAGTCTCAAAGGCCCCTTGCTGAATCATCTAACTTCGGAGGAAACAGAACAGAACTTTAGTTCCACCCTGATGCTCCAGGCTGGTTGCATCTATCTGGGACTTATCAACCCCTGTCCAGAAACCTTCCACCCCCTACACCTGTCCAGAAGACTTATCACCCCCTGCCCAACTACAAATGTCATCTCAACAAAAGAATACTCAAAATATCCTGCCTGATTAACACTTCCCTTATCGCTTCCACAAATCTCCCTATAAGTATGAAGCCTCCCTGATCCCTCTCAGCACTCAGCCTGGTGTTAGGCCGACTGTCACCCCTCCTTGCCTGAATAAAGGTAACCTACTTCTGTTGTCTTTCCTTTTCTGCCTCGCCCGAACTGTACCTTACATCATACTAATGTATGATATTAATTACAGGAGAAATTGGATGTGGGGTATATGGGAACTCTGTATTATCTTCACAGTCTTTCTGTAAATCTAAAGTTATGCTAAAATTAAAAGTTTATTTTAAAATAAATCATAACACCACATACAGATTTTTTTTTTAAAAATCAGATTGAATCTCAATTCCACAGCTTATCCGACTGTGACCTTCGATAAGTCACTTAACATTTCAAGCCTCATCTATAAAAAGATAACAGTATCTACCTCCCAAAATGGTTATGAGGTTGAAATACAAAAGAACCTGGTTTCCTCTACCTTGACTTTAGAGTCTATTAAAATGCACTTCAGTGAATCTGGAGCAGAAGTGCACTTTCATTGGCCCAGAAGCATATCGCCTTTGCACCTTCTTGAAATCCTCGTTAACAATGCTAGGTGCAGGGCTCGCAGAAACGGAGCAGGATACTGTGGGGCTCCTGGGCACGGAAACCTTTCAGCCAGTTGCTAATCAGGGAAGGGAGGGGATGCAGAGATTTGGGAGGAGCAGCCAAGAGACAACAATGCGGACCTGGGGCAGTATTCTGGTTCCACCTCAAGGGATATACATAGTATCTCCGAGCTTCTTTACAGGACTGAGACCCACAACAAATGGAAACTCCGAACTTCATTCCAGAGAAGGTCACAGCTTGATAACCTTAAGAAGCTCATCAGGAGACTACCTGAGGCCAGATTAAAGGAACCAGAGAAGCTCATTTAGGAGACCACCTGAGGCTGGATTAAAGCAGTGCAGGCCTTGCACACACCCTGATCCCTATTAGCAGCTCTGCCCTTGAACTATTAGTATAAAACTCCTCAACCAAACCTACCACACAGTTTCAAGGGCAGGAGCCAACTGTATCCCCCTTTGCCTGGCAAAGCAATAAAGCTATTCTTTTCTACTTCACCCAAAACTCTGTCTCTGACATTCGATTCGGCACTGGTGCATAGAGACTGGGTTTTTCATATGACCACCCAGCACAAAGCTGAATAAATGAAACCTCAGCAGTTCCCGAGATACAGCTGTAGTGCCCTCCTGGTCCCTGAGATTCTTGGTCTACTAAGGTCAAATATGCTTGAACTTGCCTGGATTACAGAGAAGAGCCCAGTCTGAGTGGAGTGTGGGGGAAGGGAGCTGTCCTCACTTAGAATAAGCCTGAGAGGATTTGGAAGGTGATTAACCAGGGAGAAAGCCAGCCTTTTTCTTCAAGAGCTTTTATTTGGATGGGGGGAAGGAGGGAGGTATCAAACAGCATCCTTGGGTCTGGAGTTCCAGGGAGCAGACTGCTGGGTAGAGTTGGAGTGCGCCCAGGCATGCCTCTCTGGACCACAGACTGGGCAGGGGGAAGATGTGAGCCTTTGATAAGCTGCCCCTTTCCGTTATCCTGTTAATATGTTATTGTGTGCACTGGGTTTTTCATTATGGAACTTTGGATGTGGCGGAGCTATTCAGTTGGATCTGCTTTACTCTATAAAGTGAACGTTCCTATGCTAGGTTGGCCCCAGTGTTTCCACGGCTTTATTAATCATAATCAGGAAAACATTCTTTCTCAGAGAGAAGTTGTACTTATATATGCCTGTTTTATCTGAGATCTACACCAGAGGGCAGTATGGGTGCTCTGTTCTGGAGAAGTTTGTTTTTTTTTTTTTCCCCCCAGGAGAAAGCCCTGCTAAGTAGTGGGTCTTATAGTAGTTTCAGCATCTGCATATCTGAGGTTGTTGATATTTCTCCTGGCAATATTGATTCCAGCTTGTGACTCATCCAGCCCAGCATTTCACATGATGCATAGAAGTTAAATAAGCAGGGTGACAATATACAGCCTTGTCATATTCCTTTCCCAATTTTGAATCAGTCAGTTGTTCCATGTCTAATTCTAACTGTTGCTTCTTGACGCGTGTACAGGTTTCTTGGGAGATAGGTAAGGTGGTCTGGTACTCCCAACTCTAAGAATTTTCCACTGTTTTTTGTGATCCACACAATCAAAAGCTTTAGCATAGTCAATGAAGCAGAAAGAGATGTTTTTCTGGAATTCCCTTGCCTTCTCAATGATCCTACAAATGTTTTGGCAATTTGATCACTGGCTCCTCTGCCTCTTTGAAACACAGCTTGTACACCTGACGTTCTCGGATCATGTCCTGCTGAAGCCTAACTTGAAGGATTTTGAGCATAACCTTGCTAGCCTATGAAATGAGCGCAGTTGTGCAGTAGTTTGAACATTCTTTGGCATTTGCGCTTCTTTGGGATTGGAAAGAAAACTGACCTTTTTCAGCCCTGTGGCCACTGCTGAGTCTTCTAATTTTTCTGATATATTGAGTGCAACACTTTAACAGCATCCATCTTTTAGGATTTTAAATAGCTCAGCTAGAATTCTGTCACCTCCACTAGCTTTGTTCATAGAATGCTTCCTAAGGCCCACTTGATTGCACACTCCTGAAGGTCCAGCTCTAGGTGACTTGACCACATCATCATGGTTATTTGGGTCCCTTTTTTGTATGGCTCTTCTGTCTAATGACAGAAAGTGAAGAGGAACTAAAGAATCTCTTGATGAGAGTGGAAGAGAAGAGTGAAAAAGCTGGCTTAAAACTCAACATTCAAATAACGAAGATCATGGCACCTGGTCCTGTTACTTCACAGCAAATAGAAGGGGGGAAAATGGAAGCAGTTACAGATTTTATTTTCTTGGGCTCCAAAATCACTGCAGATGGTAACAGCAGCCATGAAATTAAAAGATGCTTGCTTCTTGGAAAGAAAGCTATGACAAACCTAGACAGTGTATTAAAAAGTAGAGACATCACTTTGCCGACAAAGGTCCAAATAGTCAAAGCTGTAGCTTTTCCAGTAGTCATGTACAGATGTGAGAGCTGGGCCATAAAGAAGACTGAGTGCTGAAGAACTGATGCTTTTGAACTGTGGTGTTAGAGAAGACTCTTGAGAGTCCTTGGACAGCAAGGAGATCAAACCAGTCAATCCTAAAGCAGATCAATCCTGAATATTCACTGGAAAGACTGCTGCTGAAACTGAAGCTCCAATACTTAGGTCACCTGATGCAAAGAGCCAACTCTTGGAACAGACCCTGATGCTGGGAAAGATTGAAGGCAAAAGGAGAAGGGGGCAGCCGAAGATGAGATGTTTAGATAGCATCATCTACTCAATGGACATGAGTTTGAGCAAACTCTGGGAAACAGTGGAGGACAGAGGAGCCTGGTGTGCTGCAGTCCATGGGATAGTGACTGAACAATAACAAAGTATTTTCCTGAGTAATGAAAGAGGAAAGTAGGTGTATACATTTTCTATTGCTGTGTAACAAATTAACTCAAACTCAATAGCTTAAAGCAACACCCACTTGTTAGCTCACAGTTCTGTAGGTCAGAAGTTTATTGATTTCACAATTATGGATCAGAGGTGACAGTGGGAATGACTGGCTAGAAGGCTTAACCCAGGAAGCCAGGCCATTTCCACTGGAGTCATAAACTTGGCTAGTGAACTCTCTCATGTTGCAGCCACTTCGATCAAGGAAAAGAAAAGAACAGGATTCATGATGTTTGTGAAAAGACTAAGAGAATAGCTGAACTAGGATTTTACTAGGTTTACAAACTCTCCTGTGTGTTCCTGGAATCTGACTTTAGATCAAAGTTTCACTTCCTATGGCCAGATAGTTGAGACTGTGTTCAATTGCACACTAAATTGTTCGTAAGTCTCAAAAAGAAGAAAAAACAAAAACAAAAAAAACCCTCCTGATTGTAGGACTTTTCTTCTGTGGTCTAACCCCACTTGAGACTACTCCTTAGTGATTCTTTTTTCCAAGCTGAGAAATAATCCCAAAACAGGAAAATGCCAGGTAAAAGAAAGCATCCTTGGTATTCTTGCCTTTCAAAATTCAGTTCAGTTCAGTCGCTCAGTCGTATCCGACTCTTTGTGACCCCATGAATCACTGCACGCCAGGCCTCCCTGTCCATCACCAACTCCCGGAATTTACTCAAACCCATGTCCATTGAGTCGGTGATGCCATCCAGCCATCTCATCCTTTGTCATCCCCTTCTCCTCCTGCCCCCAAACCCTCCCAGCATCAGGGTCTTTTCCAATGAGTCAGCTCTTCGCATGAGGTGGCCAAAGTACTGGAGTTTCAGCTTCAGCATCAGTCCTTCCAATGAACACTCAGGACTGACTTCCTTTAGGATGGACTGGTTGGACCTCCTTGCAGTCCAAGGGACTCTCAAGAGTCTTCTCCAACACCACAGTTCAAAAGCATCAATTCTTCAGTGCTCAGCTTTCTTCACAGTCCAAATTTCACATCCATACATGACCACTGGAAAAACCATAGCCTTGACTAGACGGGCCTTTGTTGGCAAAGTAATGTCTCTGCTTTTTAATATGCTATCTAGGATGGTCATAACTTTCCTTCCAAGGGTAAGCGTCTTTTAATTTCATGGCTACAATCACCATCTGCAGTGATTTTGGAGCCCAAAAAATTAAAGTCTGACACTGTTTCCACTGTCTCCCCATCTATTTCCCATGAAGAAATGGGACCAGATGCCATGATCTTAGTTTTCTGAATGTTAAGCTTTAAGCCAACTTTTTCACTCTCCTCTTTCACTTTCATCAAGAGGCTTTTTAGTTCATCTTCATTTTCTGCCATAAGGGTGGTGTCGTCTGCATATCTGAGGTTCTTAATATTTCTCCCGGCAGTCTTGATTCCAGCTTGTGCTTCTTCCAGCCCAGCGTTTCTCACGATGCACTCTGCATGTACGTTAAATAAGCAGGGTAGCAATATACCCTTGATGTACTCCTTTTCCTATTGAGAACCAGTCTGTTGTTCCATGTCCAGTTCTAACTGTTGCTTCCTGACCTGCATACAGGTTTCTCAAGAGGCAGGTCAGGTGGTCTGGTATTGCCATCTCCTTCAGAATTTTCCACAGTTTATTGTGATCAACACAGTCAAAGATTTTGGCATAGTCAATAAAGCAGAAATAGATGTTTTTCTGGAACTTCCTTGCCTTTTCGATGATCCAGCGGATGTTGGCAGTTTGATCTCTGGTTCCTCTGCCTTCTCTAAAACCAGCTTGAACATCTGGAAGTTCACGGTTCATGTATTGCTGAAGCCTGGCTTGGAGAATTTTGAGCATTACTTTACTAGCGTGTGAGATGAGTGCAATTGTGCAGTAGTTTGAGCATTCTTTGGGATTGCCTTTCTTAGGGATTGGAATGAAAACTGACCTTTTCCAGTCCTGTGGCCACTGCTGAGTTTTCCAAATTTGCTGGCATATTGAGTGCAGCACTTTCACAGCATCATCTTTCAGGATTTGACTTTCAAAATTAGAACAACCTAAATATTCATTACTAAAGGAATGATTCATGCAATAGAATACTGTGCTTCCACTTAAATGTTTATCTTGAAGACTGTATTGCAACAAAGAAAAGTTTATGTAATGATGTTGTTGTTGTTCAGTCACTAAGTCGTGTCCAACTCTTTGCGACCCTGTGAACTGCAGCATGCCAGACTTCCCTGTCCTTCACGATTTCCCACAATTTGCTCAAACTCACGTCCATTGAGTCAGTGATGTCATCCAACCCAGTCCCTTCTCCAGGGGATTTTCCCAACCCAGGGATTGTACCTGGGTGGGACTCCTACATTGCTTATGGGTAGTCCCATAATGATAAGTGAAATAAAGCAAAACAGAAAGTCATATTGTGCTATGATCTACTTAACAGTTTGTGTGTCTATGTTCTTAGTCGTTCAGTCTTGTCTGACTCTTTACAACCACATGGACTGTAGCCTGCCAGGCTCCTCTGTTCATGGGGCTTCTCCAGGCAGGAATACTAGAGTGGATTGCCATGCCCTCTTCCCAACCCAGGGATCAAACCAGGCCTCCTGCTTTGCTGGCGTATTCTTTACCATCTGAGCCAAGAGAAACTAAACTGAAGGAAGGGCAAAGTTTACGTACCCAATGCACAGTGAGGCCAAACAAAGCAAACCATGGGAGTTTGGGGTAGAGAAAGGTTTATTGTACGGTCAAGCAAAAGGAATGGGTGACGTATGCTTAAAAACCCCAAACTCCCCAATAGTTTGGGGGTAAAAGTTTTCATAGACAAAACTTAGGATGAGGGCTGCAAGGAGTATGACTTTCTTCTGATTGGTTGATGGTGACGTAACAGGGCAATGTTCCAAGAATCTTGTGCTCAGCCTGAAATTGCCAACCTCCACCTGAGTGGGGGCCTTAGTTCTGCAGAAGAGCTCATAGACATTGTCATATATATTCCATGAGGAGGGACCAGAACCCTGCCCACAGCTACACTAATGTTTCTTGACTGCTCCTCCCTTGTGTCTGTATTCCCTCCCTTCCCTGATTAGCAACTGTTTGAATCTGCCCTTTGAAATCCAGGAAAGGTTCAGGGGGCTGAATGAAGTCTATTTTCTGCAAACAAGAAAATGGGGGACATGGAAAGGATTTGCATTCATGAGTCCACACAAGGTCGTGTTCTGTTTCAGGATCTTGCAGGGAGGAAGGGGTCAACGATAGAACCTTGAAGAACCCTGCCATCTATGGAGTGTTCAGGGAAGGGATGCCTTCAAAGGAGACAGAAAGAAATGAATCAAAGAAGTCATAAAAAGAGTGAAACAAGACAGCCTGAGTCACAGAAGCTGGGAGAGGGTGGCATGTCCAAGGTGTCAGCATTTTATATCCATTACTATACTTAGTCCTCACCCGAAGTGAAAGATCCTATTACAGCCCTTTGACTATGAGCATATTTTGAGCAAAGTTTCAAGAGGAACTTAGCAAGTTGGGAAATATCCCCTCATGCGCAGAGTTGACTCATTGGAAAAGACACTGATGCTGGGAGGGATTGGGGGCAGGAGGAGAAGGGGATGACAGAGGATGAAATGGTTGGATGGCATCACCAACTCGATGGACATGGGTTTGAGTAAACTCTGGGAGTTGGTGATGAACAGGGAGGCCTGGCGTTCTGCGATTTATGGGGTTGCAAAGAGTTGGACACGACTGAGCGACTGAACTGAACTGAAGGGAGAGATGGGGTTTGAGCTGACATCTCTCCTTACGCAAAGCCAAGTACTTTCTGCTTTACACCAAATCACCTCCCTGTCCTGCTAGAAATATCTCCTGAATGTATATGAAGTCATTGTTTGAGAGGGATCAGTCAGTTGTATTTTTTAATGTGTGTGCATTCAGTTCAGTTCAGTTCAGTTGCTCAGTCGTGTCCGACTCTTTGTGACCCCATAGACTACAGCACACCAGGCTTCCCTGTCCACATCAACTCCCAGAGCTTGCTCAAATTCATGTCCATCGAGTCGGTGATGCCATCCAACCATCTCATTCTCTGTCATCCCCTTCTCCTCCTGCCTTCAATCTTTCCCAGCATCAGGGTCTTTTTCCAAGGAGTTAGTTCTTCGCATTAGGTGGCCAAAGTATTGGAGTTTCAGCTTTAGCATCAGTCCTTACAATGAATATTCAGGACTGATTTTCTTTAGGATTGAGTGGTTTGATATTGCAGTCCAAGGGACTCTCAAGAGTCTTCTCCAACACCACATTTCAAAAGCATCAACTCTTTGGTGCTCAACTTTCTTTATAACCCAACTTTCACATCCATACAAGACTACTGGAAAAACCATAGTCTTGACTAGATGGACCTTTGTCAGCAAAATAACGTCTCTGCTCTTCAGTATGCTGTCTAGGTTGGTCACAGCTTTTCTTCCAAGGAGAAAGCATCTTTTAATTTCATGGCTGCAGTCACCATCTGCAGTGATTTTGGGGCCCAAAAAAATGAAGTCTGTCACTGTTTCCATTATTTCCCCATCTATTTGCCATGAAATGATGGGACCAGATGCCATGATCTTTGTTTTCTGAATGTTGAGTTTTTAAGCCAGCTTTTTCACTCTCCTCTTTCACTTTCATCAAGAAACTCTAACTCTTCTTCACTTTCTGCCAGAAGGGTGGTATCATCCGCATATCTGAGGCTATTGATATTTCTCCTGGCAATCTTGATTCCAGTTTGTGCTTCATCCAGCCTGGCATTTCGCATGATGTACTCTGCATATAAGTTAAATAAACAGGGTGACAATATACTGCCTTGACATATTCCTTTCCCAATTTGGAACTAGTCTATTGTTCCATGTCCAGTTGTAACTGTTGCTTCTTGACCTGCATACAGATTTCTCAAGAGGCAGGTATGGTGGTCTGGTATTCACATCTCTTGAGGGATTTTTCACAGTTTGTTGTGATCTACACAGTCAAAGGCTTTGGCGTAGTCAGTAAAGCAAAAGTAGATGTTTTTCTGGAACTCTCTTGCTTTTTTCGGTGACCCTATGGATGTTGGCAATTTGATCTCTGGTTCCTCTGCCTTCTCTAAATCCAGCTTTGTGAGTTCACGTATTGCTGATGCCTGGTTTGGAGGATTTTGAGCATTACTTTGCTATCTTGTGAGATGAGTGCAATTGTGCGGTAATTTGAACATTCTTTGGCATTGCCTTTCTTTGGGATTGGAATGAAAACTGACCTTTTCCAGTCCTGGGCCATTGCTGAATTTTCCAAATTTTCTGGCATATTGAGTGCAGCACTTTCACAGCATCATCTTTTAGGATTTGAAATAGCTCAGCTGGATTTCCCTCACTTCTACTAGCTTTGTTCATAGTGATCCTTCCTAAGTCCCACTTGACTTAGCATTCCAGGATGTCTGGCTCTGGGTGATTGATCACACCATTGTGGTTATCTGGGTCATGAAGATCTTTTTTGTAGAGCTCTTCTGTGTATTCTTGCCACCTCTTCTTAATATCTTCAGCTTCTGTTAGGTCCATACCATTCCTGTCCTTTATTGTGCCCATGTTCCCTTGGTACCTCTAATTTTCTTGAAGAGATTTCTAGCCTTTCCTATTCCATTGTTTTCCTCTATTTCTTTGTGTTGATCACTGAGAAAGGCTTTCTTATCTCTCCTTGCTATTCTTTGGAGCTCTGCATTCAAATGGAAATATCTTTCCTATCCTCCTTTGCCTTTCCCTTCTCTTCTTTTCAAGGCTATTTGTAAGGCCTCCTCAGACTCCATTTTGCCTTTTTTGCATTTCTTTTTCTTGGAGATGATCTTGATCACTGCCTCCTGTACAACATCATGAACCTCCACCCATAGTTCTTCAGACACTCTGTCTTTCAGATCTAATCCTTTGAATCTATTTGTCACTATCACTCTATAATCGCACTGTGTGCATTAGGTTTATACCTTTTTTTTTCCTTAGCTGTGCTGGATCTTCATTGCTGCAAGGGCTTTTCCTGGTTGTGCCAAGCGAGGGCTACTTTCTAGTTGCCAGGGGCTACTCTCTAGTAGTAGTTCGTGGACTTTTCATTTCAGTGGCTTCTCTTCTTGGGGAGCACAGGCTCTAGAACACAGGCTCAATAGTGTGGCACACAGGCTTAATTGCTCCATGGCCTGTGGGACCCTCCCGGATCAGGGATCAAACCTTGCATTCTTGGATATCTTGCATAAACCTTGCATATCTCCTTGCATTGGTAGACAGAGTCTTTACCACTGAGCCACCAGGGAAATCCGTTTCACACTTCTAATACAAAGACAAAGGTGGGAGTAGAGGGTGAGCAAATGGACTCCCAGGCGATGGATTATTATGAGCATTGCAAACTCCATAACCTACATGACAGGTAAAAGGTAGAACCAAAAGCAGTGTGGAAAATGGGAGAATGCACACACTGTCCAAAGGAGGCAAGACTGTGACCCACAGTTGTCAGATATTTCTATTTCTTTAGAGGAGCCAGAAATCTAGGTTTTATCTTTTTCTGTGAAATTTCCCATTTCTAAATATTAGTGAACTAAATAAGAAACATGTTTAAACACTGTGAAGACTAAATGAATCTGTGGAGTAGATCACAGGTTAAGACCACTTACTTAGTAGCAACACCTTTGAAGGCAATTTGTCTTCAGGAACTACACTTTGAGTCGTGATGATTCTACACAGAGTCAGGTGCCAGGCTAAGAAGAAATCCCTGAGCAGGCCTTGGGTGGGGGCACTTCTCTTTCCATCTTCCTTCCCCAGCTGGTCTCACTGGGCCCATCACTCAGCTTCCCATGATGAATGCTTTGTTGGGTTCTGTTCCATGGAGTTAAAGGAGCATGGAGTGTCTCTCGTCAAGCCCTTCTTTTCTAGGAAAATAAATGGCCAGCTCCCTGGAGTTGGGGATTTTTTATGCAATGACTTTCCTCTATGAGATTTATTGCAGCAGCTTTGTGAGAGATTTGTAGTAAGTAGTGTTCGGGCTGTAAGTCTTAAATCCTCAATGCCACAGTCATAACTCTCCAGGAGGGAAATGATAGAAGATCACAGTAGCTAATATTGCATTATGATGATACTGTCTCCACAGAAATGATTGCTGTCTTGCCGCTGCTGTCTTACTTAGGAAACGTGAGCTCTTCAAATGTGCCTTTAGATATCTATTTTGGTGGTGCTTTATGAGATCCTGAAGAACCTGTAGGCTGGGGGAAGGAAGCAAACATTTGTGAAGTTTCTGTCACTCCTGTTTTCACAAATGGGGAGACTGAGGCTCAAATAAATGAAATAACTTTCCCAAGGTCTCTAGCTGTAAAACCTCTCTGATTCCAAAGAAGATATTGTCCACCATGACACACAGAACATATATTCATATATAAGAGGATATATATTATATAACATATATAAGAGGATGTCTAATGAATCAAACTTGATAGGTGTAAATGGTGAAATATTTTTTATCATTTTAGGTTTAACCTCCATCTATTTCACTTTTAGAATTAGTGTACAGTGTATGGGAAGTCCAGGTGATAAACAATTTAGAGGACATCATAAAAAAAACAATCTGACCAACAATCAGACTGTGGAATAAAGACAATTATGCTTATCACTTTAAAAAGTCAATGTCAGGACTTCCCTGGTAGTCCAGTGGTTAGGACTCCACACTCCTAGTACAGGGGGCTGGGCTCAATCCCTGGTCAGGGAACTAGAGGTCACATGCCGCAGCTAAGACCTGCACACTGCAATGAAGATCCAGCACAGTCAAAGCCAAATACAATTATTTTTTAAATTAAATTTTAAAAAATCAATACCATGGTGCAAAAGGTAAGGGTACTCTCTTCCAGACTAAGAGAGACCAAAAGGCACGTTAACAAAGAAAGTTAAATTAAAAAAAAAGAAAAAAAAAAGTTAAAGTGAAGTCATTCAGTCACTCATACTGTTTGCGACCCCGTGGACTGTAGCCTGCCAGGATCCTCTGTCCATGGGATTTTCCAGGCAAGAATACTGGAGTGGGGCGCCATTTCCTTCTCTAGGAAATCTTACCAACCCAAGGATTGAACCCAGGTCTCCCACTTTGTAGGCAGACGCTTTACCATCTGAGCCACCAGGGAAGTCTTGTGTGTGTATGTGTAAGATATTGTCAGTTGCTGAATCTAGCTAGTGAGTATGTACTTATTTATTACACTATTCTTTCAACTTTGCTGTACATTTAAGCTTTTTTAAAGTATAAAGTGACAATATATAAATTTTTAAAATGAGGTTGGATTAAGCTGCCTCAGAATAATGGAGAGGGAGCTGCTCTGAAAAGAGTAATAGCAGCTTGAAATTCCTTTAGAAGATCAAAACTGTGGACAAACTTACATGACTTAGGATATGTGTTCATGGGACTTCCTAGCTGTCCAGTGGTTAAAACTCTCTGCTTCCACTGCAAGGGGCACAGGTTCAATCTCTGGTCAGGGAACTAAGGTCCCACATCCTGTGTGGTCAAAAAAAAAAAAAATGTATATATATGTGTGTGTGTGTGTGTGTGTGTGTGTGTGTGTGTGTGTGTTCATTATAGTAAATGTAAAGAATATTTTTAAAAGATAAGTGCATAATTGCAGTACATTTGTACTGCATAATTGGAAATATATCTGTTGAACTAATGGAACTAGAGGTGATCTTTTTTTTCAAAATTACTCTTGCTGCAGATGGTGATTGCAGCCATGAAATTAAAAGACGCTTACTCCTTGGAAGGAAAGTTATGACCAACCTAGACAGCATATTAAAAAGCAGAGACATTACTTTGTCAACAAAAGTTCATCTAGTCAAGGCTATGGTTTTTCCAGTGGTCATGTATGGATGTGAGAGTTGGACTATAAAGAAAGCTGAGTGCCAAAGAGTTGATGCTTTTGAAATGTAGTGTTGGAGAAGACTCTTTAGAGTCCCTTGGACTGCAAGGAGGTCCAACCAGTCCATCCTAAAGGAAGTCAGTCCTGGGTGTTCATTGGAAGGACTGATGTTGAAGCTGAAACTCCAATATTTTGACCACCTGATGTGAAGAGTTGACTCATTTGAAAAGACTGTGATGTTGGGAAAGATTGAAGGCAGGAGGAGAAGGGGACGACAGAGGATGAGATGGTTAGATGGTATCACCGACTCAATGGACATGAGTTTGGGTAGACTCTGGGAGTTGGTGATGGACAGGGAGGCCTGGTGTGCCGCAGTTCATGGGGTCACAAAGAGTCGGACATGACTGAGTGACTGAACTGAACTGAACTGAACTCTTGCTATGTCACCTTATCTATTAGTGTAATCACCCAAAAGTAAGCCCACAGACCAAGATAGAAAAATATCACAGCTATTTGCTATGGTGTGGGGTTACAGATGAGTATTTTTCTTTTAAGAATCATACTGAAGCCCTTTGTAAAGGTATACTCTATTTTCAAAATTGGAAATGCATTGAGTTGACTGCATTACTAAAAACAAATCATTGTGGGAGCTTCAGCTCCACTAATTCTAGCATGGTTAAAAAGATTGGAGGAAACTAACCATAAGGGAAAAATAAATAATTAAACATACAAAACAGCTTCAGAAAGTTAGAAGGCTGGTTCATGAATGACTGAATAAATAGTTTCATCTAAATTATAAAAGCAGCCATATATAAAACAGGGGTCAATAAACACAAGCTGGCCACCTGTCTTGTAAATAAAAGTTTTATTGAAAAAAAGCAGTGTTTATTCATTTATGTATTGTCTGCAGCTGCTTTCATGATGCAATGGCAAAGTTGAGTCATTTTAACAGAAACTGTGTGGCATACAAAGCCTAAAATTCCGCTATCTTATGCTTCTCAAAGAAATTTGCCAAGTCCTTTTTAGACTTTTCCCAGGTCTAAAAGTATATACGTTACTATATGAGAAATGTGAATATAGAAAAATAAAGTTGATTTTTTTGTGGTAGAGGTATTATTGTGATTTTTAGTCATATTTAATAATTTAAAATTTTTGTTACAATGTGGTTTGTTCACTAAATATTTTTTAATAAATATTTTTTTAAATAAATATTTTTAAGAAAAAATGAATGAGACATTACTGCTTTTATAATTCATTAAATTGTAATTGGGAAGCAAATAAGAATGCATATCACATATTATTAAAGTCTAACATGAAAATTCTAACCCCTGGAGTTGAGCCAAAGAAAATAATCAGAAATACAGAGGAAATTACCAAGATAAGTCTCACAAGATTGTTCATAATAACAAAATAATGGAAATGACAAAGTACCTTTTAAATAAATGATGAAGTCTATGTAATCAAATATTACACACTCATAAAAATACATTTAAAAGCATTTATTATTATTTCATAATCAGAAAAAATAATGAAATATTTTTAAAAGATGAGGTGGTATTCACTGCCTATGGAAAATGTTAATGATAGTGATAGTGAAGTAAAATAAATTACAGAACATTTTAAATATCTATAAACCTTATCTATGTACACTTAAAAATATATAGAAAAAATGTCTGAAAAACATAAATTATACCATCAAGTGTGACTTAGGAAGTGACACATTGGAGAATTTTTTTCTTTCTTCTTAATACAATTCTAGAGCATTTAGAGTACATATAACAAAAGAGGAAATTAAATATGTATATATATCCATCTTTAAAAATAATACTTATTAGGGGTTTTTAAATTACCTTAGTTAAATGTTATGAGAAACTGTATACAAAATTACAGAGAAAATATGATCTCAAGTTCAGGAATAAAATGTACACAAAAATAAAATGTACCAAGAAAATGTCAAAAATAGTGTTGCTTCTGGGTGATGGTATTGTGGTGATTCTTGCCTTATCTTTTTATACTTATCTCTCTTTCCCTGATCTTTTTGCAATGAACACATATTACTTGGATAATCTGGAAAAAATTGTAAAGTGAGAATTTGTTAAAATAACTTTTTAAAGGAAAAGAATAACATTGCAGCTGTTACCGATTCGTATCATTAGACTTTTGAAACTTTTTTGTGTCTCTGTCTCTCTCACACACACACATGCACAAACACCACAAGTGGTGCACACAGCAATTCCTACATAATGACTTCTATTATTTAACTCTACCTGGTCCTCCATATTTTATTTATTTATTTTTTTTACAATAAATCATTCCTTTTGTTTTTTCAAATAGCAAGTCCTTTTGCTTATTTACTTATTTCTATTTCATTAGCTAATTTATTTTTTGGCCCCACCATATTGCACATACATGGGAGTGAATCCCTGCCCCCAGCAGTGGAAGCACTGAGTCTTAACCATGCACCACCAGGGAAGTCCGAGGTCCTCCACTTCTGTTTCACACTTCCTGACCTCCTTCCCACACAACTCCTCCAAATCTTGAATGTCACCTGAACTCCACAGGTGAGAGAGAAAGGAGAAGAAGGACTCAGGCAAGGCTCCTGACACTGTGGAAAGGATGAAATACCCAAGCCCTGCTGTGATCCATCTCCCCATAACAGCTCTTCCCCCCACACACTCCTCTGATCTCATCCCCCGCTCTCTCTGTCATTCTTACATTTCCTTCAGGTTTCCTCTCAAACTCCATCTTACCAGGAACACCTAACTTTGGCCTCACCAACTCCACGCACTTGCTTTCAAGGTCTAATCAAACTATGCTTTATGAAACTTGAATAAATTTATCATAGAGATAAAACAACCACTGTGAAAGTCAGCTATCCCAAGATGGCCTCCTGATAGTCACGCCTTTGGAAAGTCCCCTCAGCACAGGGCTGATGTGTGTGATCGTCTGCACAAGCAGACATGAGAGGGCGGCTTCCAAGCCTAGGCACAACAGACCCTGAGACTTCTGTCTTGCTTTCTTGGATCACTTGCTCTGGGGGAAGCTAGCCACCAGGCCATGAGGACTCTCAAGGAACCAAACGGGGAGACCCACATGGTGAGGATCTGACACCTCCTGCCAACAGCCAGCATCAACATGCCTTTTGTGTGTATAAGCTACCTTGGAAGCTACCTAGTCAAGCTCTCATAAGACTGCGGTCATGGCCATTATATTTTCCTTTCTCTCATTTTTGGCCATACCACACAAAGCTTGTGGGATCTTAGTTCCCCGGCCAGGGACTGAACCCAAACCCACTGCAGTGAAAGTGCCAAGTCTAAACCACTGGACCGCCAGGGAATTCCCCTGGCCGACATCGTGACTGTGATTTCATGAATCACCTGGTGCCAGAACTACCCAGCTAAGCCAGCCTCTCCTAAATCCCTGACCCTTGGATACTTTGAGGAATAAAACAAAAAATCCTTATTGCTATTTAATCCATTAAATGTTGGGGGTAGTTTGTTACACTGTAATAGATAATTAATATACTCACTAACCTCTTAGGATCTTTTATGGCTCTACTGCCTTTAAGTTACCCCTCCACCCACATAAACCAGCACAAATCCAGGCAAAGTTAGACCGCTGTCCCTGGGATTTGTCCAATGTACCGTTATACACTTGTGGCCCACTCTTCCTTGCTTTTCCTACCTCCCTACGTCCCCAAAGCCCACCTGTCTCTACATCTCAGTGAATGATTCTCACCTCAGGACTGTTAGCCTCTTACAGTAAGCTTGGGGAAGATTTCAACCTCTACCTTCTCCCATAATTCAGTTATTCTCCATCCAGACCTTCACCCTAAAGTCTGGGGATGGAGACATTTCACATTTTTCACTCCCATCCTCACCTCGGGACTTAGACTCTCTAGGCAATACTCTTGCCTGGAGAATTCCAGGGACAGAGGAGCCTAGAGGGCCACCGTCCATGGGGTCACAAAGAGTCGGACACAACTGAGCGACTAACACAACACAAGAAGGCCGGCCACATGTGACCAGCCCTGCCTGGAGAAGGGGCTTGAACAGCGCATGTCGGAAGCTTGTCTGAATGAGGCTCCCTCAAACTGCTGGGTGGGTCAGATTTTTCAACCCCAAATACTGCTAGGAGAGACGCCAGCCTCATCTCCACAGAGAAATAACTATATCCAGGTCAAGAGGCTCAGTCTTGCCCACTTGCCCTGATTCATCACCAATGTTCCTTAATTGTCTCTCAGCACCTTTCTGCTCCACCCACAAACTCAAGTTCCATCAGAAAACAATCTCAGAAGCCCCACATTATAGTATGAGCCCCAAATTCTACACAGCATGTGTGTGTATCTGGATGTATGGTACATGTACCTGTATATCTCTCTGTATGTTGTATGTATGTGTACACGTGTGTTTTGTGTGTCTACATGTGCTATGTGTATCTGTATGTGGGCTTTGTGTGCATAAATTGTGTTTGTATGTATAACAAGTGTACATGTATATTTTGTGAGTATATCTCTGTTGTGTGCATGTATGTATGATAGGTGTAGATGTGTATATATGTGCATGTGTGTGTGCTTGTGCTCACATTCAGCTTCACCAGCTTGGGGTTCACACAATTTCCCTCCACAAGGACACCTAAAATACAACAGATGCTTACTTTTGACAAGTGTACCACAGTTGTGTAAGATGTTAGCATTAGGTGAAGCTAGATAAAAGGTAAGCAGGGAAAAAGTAATAAAAGACTTTCAGGAAAAAAATAAAAGGTAAGCAGGGTACACAGGAGCACTCCTGTAAATCTAAAATGTTTAGAAGCTATTGCACAGATTAGCAGGAAATGTAATCCTCCCCTCTTCCTCAGGTCTAAAATTTCCCAGGGGCACTTATTTTACCCAAGGCACTGACCTAGTTGTGACATCCTCACCAGGGGCGTGGAGTCAGGCCTAATGCCTGCACAACCACAGCCAGACTCACAACTTTCTAAATTGCCAAGTTGGCACTCCTGTTTGCTATTCCTCAGAGTGATCACTAACAATCGAGATTCCCTCCCAGACAAGTATACTAAAACATTTAAAAGATAAAAACAACAAAAAAAGAATTCTTCAAAAAAGAAGAAAGAAGCACAACCTGAAGGGCCTGCAGCTAATTTAGGGCAGGACTGCATTTTTGAGGCACCAGGGGAGGAAATGGGTCTTCTGCCTGACTTTGATTGTTCAAATCAAAGCTGGGCAAATGGGAGGGTCAGAGGAGGAGGAGCCGAAAGCTGCTAGTTTAGCAGACGTGGGCCTTAGGTATTCAAATCCTCTCTAAACCTGTGTGTATCGTCAGGGGCCCAATGTTTTACAGATGGCTATTTGGGGTTTAAATATTCTTCCTCCTACCCCCGCCCCACAAGTCAAATAAGATTTCTTTGGAGAAAAGTGGATCTGCCCTGCCCTGCCTGGCTGGAAGCAGAGTGCTCAGCTCCTGCGGGAAACAGGTCCATTCGCTCTCAGCTCACTAAGCAACCTGTTGACGAGCTTATAATTACCAGAACTGTGTGCTGCACAGTGAATGTTCTTGGGGAGTTTAATGATCGAAGTGAATGAACATGCTTCAACGTTTGGAAACGTGTTTGAGAAGAATAATTGCTTTGAAGTGTTTCATAAATTGTTGCTAGGAGACCGCATCAAGATGGGCCTTTTCACTTACAACTTAAAGTTCAACTGGCAGGAAATTCTCCCATTCAAAATATAGATAAGCAAACAGAACAATTAGAAAAAAAACAGAAACCTACTAACTGTCAGAGAAAAGATTTCACCCAAAACAAAATGGAGAACAAGAGGCAAGACAATACTGATGGCAGTGATTAATTTGCATCTCAGTTCATACCAGTTATATGATCTTGGGCAATTCTTTTCTTTCTTTCTTCTTTTTTTTTTTTTTTTGCCCCATGCCGCAGTTTGTGGGATATTAGTTCCCTGACCAGGGATCAAACCTGGAGCCCCCACAGTAAAAGCACTGATTCCCAACCACTGGACTGCCAGAGAATTCTCTTGGGCAATTCTTTTAATGATTTATTCTCAGTTTTACTATCTGAAAAATGAGGCTATCAATAACTGAAAACTACTCAGCACATAATTCTCCATGTTTTATGTATTTAGTTATTCATACTTGCATGTTCCAAAGGATTTCAAGGTAGTTTACACATGGATTCCCTGTCTTAGTTTCTGTTCCCCTCAAAGCAGCCCTTGACACTAGACATTGGGAAGGGATGGCTCACTGGGGAAGTAATCCCAGGAAGTTCACGTGAAACAGTGAAGAAAGTAGACTGGAGAGGGAGAGAAGTTAATAAAAGGTGCCCCGAGGAGCAGGAAAGCCCACTGTGGACCAATATTGCTGGGAACACTCTGAAGAATCACATAGAATACATCTCAGAATTCTCCCTCTGAAGGTGAGGGGGATGCTGAGGTATTTATCCATTGATTCTCATCTCTCAGTGTTGAGGGTTGCTTCTGGAAGCCTTAAATAACTAGCATTTCCACAGTGCCCTGCACAGTCTGGTAATTGCTGGAGAAATAGGAGAAAACCTTCAGAAGAGAAGCAGGGAGCTACAGGCATGTGAGATAGGAACTAGCCAGTTTCTCAAACTATCCCGTTCCAACCACATATGAACTCAGAGGTGGACCAATGAGATAGGTTATCAACAGAAGGTAAGATTAACTGATGAAGAAATTGAGGTCAAATAAAAACAGGTACTCTGTAAGTGTCGCTGAATCTAATGAAAGATTATTTTGTAGAAAGGCTGGCTGTGATAACTGATAAAACTTTTCTCTAGACACAAAATAGCCTGGAACTGGGGCAAGCATTGCATATTCATGTGGGCAATAAATGATCGAGCAAATCCTTCTATATGGCAGTCCTTTGTTGACCAAGATCTGGGAATCTGGAACATTCCTATCAGGTTCAACTGTGGTTGGACTTCAGGCTTCAAACATTAAATTTGAACTTTGGGCATCGAGTGTATTTGGAAATTAGATTCCTACTCTGCATGGGTCAGGGAGAAAGTACTTCAACTACTTCCCCACCTCTAACAGTCCATCCCCTGCCTGACAGCAGTTTGCCATCTGGATCACTAGCAAGTTAAGCAGGGCTCAAACTTGGCCCTCCCTCATGTGGAAGAACAAAAGAAGCTCAGTATCATCCTCTGAAGTTTCCCTAGCATGTTTTTTCCCCAAATAGCCCTGAGAATATCTTTAGCAGCACCATGACGTCCTGCAGAAATGGAAAGCTGTACTGACAGAATTGACAGGAAGCAAGGGTATAAGGCAGGGCAATGCCTCCAGATGGGGGCAAAAAGGCTGGCAAACCCCTCGCCTGGACTCCCAATCTCCAGGTTCTCTGTCAGAAAGCAGAAAGATGAGATATGGAAAAGAAAAAAGAAAAGAAGTCAAGAAGGGATGGAAAACAGCAGGAGGGGAGACAATCAGACATTATATGCCTCCTGGTGGAAGAACACAACCCAGTTTATGAAAGAAAGTGAAAGTCGCTCAGTTGTGTCGGACTCTTTGTGACCCATGGACTGTACAGTTCATGGAATTCTCCAGGCCAGAAGTGGGTAGTAGCCTTTCCCTTCTTCAGGGGATCTTCCCAACCCAGGGATCAAACCCAGGTCTGCCACACTGCAGGCGGATTCTTTACCAGCTGAGCCAACAGGGAAGCCCAGGAATACTGAAGTAGGTAGCCTATCCCTTCTCCAGAGAATCTTCCTAACCCAGGTATCAAACCAGGGTCTCCCACATTGCAGATGGATTCTTTACTAACTGAGCTATCAGGGAAGCAAATTTATGAAATAGGTTGGCTAAAAAAATTGAACCTGGGTTTGATCAAGACTCTAGTTTTAACTACCAGTTTATGAGAAATGCAGAGGATGGCGCAATATGGTAAATGCCACCACAGTAGAGATTGCAAGATCCAGACTGCAGGAAATCCACAGAACAAACAACCATGTTTCAACAAATAAAGAGAACCCTATAGACTAAGAGAAATTTAAAAGGTATGCAGTTGACCCTTGACCAAAGTGAGCATTAGGGGTTAGGGGCGCCAACAGTTGCAGAGTCAAAAACCCACACAGTCAGCCCTCCTTATCTGTGGTTCCTCTGTATCTGCTGCTCTGCATCTGCAAATTCAACCAACCTCAGATTATGTTGTATTGCAGTACTTATTATTGAAATATCTGCTTGACCATGGGCCTGCTTAGTTCAAACACATCTTTTCATAGGTCAGCTGTATTAATTAATTGCAATGTGTGGTTTTTATTTAAACAATAAGGATGATTGATATTCATCTTCATTCAAACAATTTTTTAAATGATGAACTTATAAGGAAGGAAATTTGAATGCTAACTGAAAATTATGACGTTTGAATGACATTACATTGTTAATTATTTAAGTTATGTAATAATGGTATTACTTTAAATTTTTTAAAGTTCATGTCTTTTTTGGTTTTTTGGCCATGACACAAGGCATGTGGAATCTTAATTCCCTGATCAGGGAGTGAACCTGAGTCACCTGCAATGGAAGCAAAGTCTTAACCACTAGACCTCCAGGAAAGTCCCTCAAAAGTTCATATCTTTTGGAACTTCCCTGGTGGTCCAGTGGATAAGACACCACACTCTCAATGCAGGGGACCTGGGTTTGATCTCTGATCAGGAACTAGATCCTACATGCCCCAAGGAAGACTTGGCAGAACCAAATAAATAAATAAAAATATATATTTTTAAAGTTCATATCTTTTAAAGATACATAATCAAAACATTAATGGTAAAATTATATAATGTTTGGAATATTCTCTGAAAAGAACACAGGGGTTAAGAGTGGATGGGCGGGCTTGGTCATGAGTTCATGATGGACACCTGAGGGTTTCAAGCTACTTTGTCTCCTTTTTGAGTATACACAATAAAATGGTAAAAATATAAAACAAAACAGCAACAAAACCCAACAGAGAAGTAGGGTTCCTTCAGGGCACGACCAGGAGGCGCATGAAATCTGTTTGAGCAGGAAGTACATTTTGGATCTGGGCATGTGTTCTGCTTGTAAGGAAGCTTTAGTTTTTCAGCTTGAAAAAGAATCAGGGTGAGGTCCAAAGTGAAGGAGGACGCAACCTGACATGTGATCTTAGGAAATCCAGCTGCGGCTTGCAGGAATCCCAGTTCCCTGGCCAAGGACTGAACCTGGGCCACAGTAGTGAAAGTCCAGGACCCTAACCACTACTAGGCCACCAGGGAAGCCGCCTATGTTCTTTTTTAAAAATTTTTATTGGACTATGTTGTACCTGACTACATTCTTGATTATGACTGAGGTGAAGAGGAAATCATTTAAAAAAAAGAAAAATTAGAGCCATTTAAGTTTCATTACAGGCTTCCCTGGTGGCTCAGTGGTAAAGAATCTGCCTGCCAAGGAAGGAGACTCGGGTCTGATCCCTGGGTCAGGAAGATCCCCTGGAGGAGGGATGGCAATCCACTCCAGTATTCTTGCCTGGGAAATCCCAAGGACAGAGAAACCTAGCAGGCTACAGTCCATGGGATCACAAAAGAATTGGATACAATTTAGCAACTAGACAGCAATAAAAAGTTTCATTACACTAACACTATATCATGAAGCTAAAATACTACCTAGAAACATATAATAATTACCAAAATAATAATGGGAGCTAGCATTTATTGAGAAGTGATTTCAGGCTAGGTACTAAACTGAACAGGTTGTATGGATCATTTTTCACAGCATAGCTTTGATTACATCTTTGTTTCACAGATAAGATTGAGAGAGATTATATAACTCACTCAAGGTTGCATAGCTGAGATGTAGCTGAGCTGGAATTCAAACCCACTATATTAGTTTGCTAAGGCTGCCATAGCGAAGTGTCACAGCCAGAGTGACTTAAAAAACAGAAATTAGTGCTCGCTTCGGCAGTACATATACTAAAATTGGAACAATACAGAGAAGATTAGCATGGCCCCTGCGCAAGGATGACACGCAAATTCGTGAAGCGTTCCATATTTTTATAAAACATGTAGCTTTTTAATTTGTAAATTAAAATCTTGTAAACTAAAAAAAAACAAAAAAAAACCCAGAAATTAATTTTCTCACAGTTCTGGAAGCTAGAAGCCTGAAAGCAAGGTGTCAGCAGTGTTGATTCTTTCCAAGGGCCGTGAGGTGAGGGTCTGTTTCAGGCTTCTGTCCTTTCCAGGCAAAATCTTTAATCTCAGAGAACCGCATCTCCTGCCTCAGTCCCCCTGACTCTCAGGTCTCAGCCCTTCGCACTAGCCAACCCCTCCACCTGGAAGGCCTTTCCTCTTGCCTATCCCCCAAAGCTGACAGCAAGAACCACCTCCTGTGGAAGCCTTCCCTACCCTGCCAGATTCTTCTGAGCTTCCTAACACTATAGTTTTGCTACTGGACCTAAAGGAGGAGGAGAGAGGTGGGGAGTGTCTCAACCTCTATGAAATCTCTAACACTGGGCATGGCACATCTCAATCTGAGGAAATGTTTAACCGTTTTTGCTCCTCACACTCAAATCCCACAGACACCCGAGTGGTGATTGTTTGCCTGGATTTTGAAAAATCCCTGTGGCCTTGTCCTCCAGTCTTTATAAGTCATTGATTTCTACTGTCTAATCATCCTCTGACTTGTGGCTGCCCAAGCCCTGGGTACCATGCCCATGTCTCCACGCCCGCTGGTATATTCAGACTGTCGTGTGATAGAATAATCTTCCTTTTACCCACCTGTAGAGAAGGGTATCACTTCGGGGAAAGGTAAAACCATGTGTGTGTTTGTGTCTGTCTGTCTGTCTGTCTGTCTTGTGAGAGAGAGCTAGACAGAGACAGACAGAACCAGACTGCCTGAAGCAAAAAAGGAATGTCTGGGTTTCTGAAACTAAAATCCCCAGAGGCAGTGTTCAGCATCAGTATAGATACCAAACTCAATAAGATAACTACACATGCTAAACATCCTGTTCATTTAGTGTATTTACCAAAGATCTGCTCATCCCACAAAGGGTTCCATCGTGTGGCAGACATCTCTCTGCTATTGCACTGCGGTTGCACACCCTACCCTCCACCTCCCTGCCCTCCCCCTGGTCTGCCCGCCTGTTCTCTGCCTCTCTTAGGAGCAAAACAATCCCTCTCCTTGTCTCATGCAAAGCAGTTTAGCAGACATCTTTCCTTGATGGATAAGGCCTTTGGGACTCCACCTTCCACCCCAAATGTCATTACAAAGTATTTCTTCTAATCAGACGGAGAGCTCTCCCCAAGAGAATTCTGGTGACATACATTTTCTCCACCTCATTACTCGCCAGTCTCACAGTTCTGCCACTTTACTGCGGGTAAAGCTTGTTGTACCTCAGGTCCCAAACCAGAAGAGTGAATGGGAGTAGAGCAGAGAGCTTAGTTACAGCAAAACATCCCCTGGGCAAGGAGCCTGTCCAGTTCATCCCACTGAGTCACCACAGTGCCCAGAATATGTTTCTGGCACAGAATGGATCTCTGATACTCTCAGTGGAATGGAGAGCAGTTTGAGTGATGAATCAGCATCTCTTATGAGGTAGGGGAAAAGATGACTCACAGGACTTAGAAAAAAGCAGCCAAGGACCGTCTGGGAGGAATAGAGGCCAGGCAAGTTGTATACAAAGGGACTAGTGTCTTCCCTTGAATGGAAGGCTATTTTCTGGAACCTAAAACAACGTGTCCATTTCTCTGCATTTGGTACCTCCTGTAACTGCATATTTCTTTTATGTCCTTGTTGATTATTTCATTGTCTATGTAACTACATATATCCCTGTCTTTTATTTATTTTGGAAATATAGGGCTGCAGGAGCTATTTTAGGAGAAATCAAGATGTTTTGAACTGACCCACTAATCTGGACACTCAGCAACTGCCAGGCTCTTGGGATGACTATCAGTAGTTCTAGTGCACACAAGAGGGTAGTGGCATATATCTTTTACAACTTCCACACCAGGTGAGGACTCAGACCTAATTCTACCAGAGCTACAAATGTTGACTAGCCAGCAGGTACAAGAAGAGTCCTGCAATTGACTCTTGAGGCTTTAGGGATCCATTTTCCACAAGTAACAGGCACTACATTGGAGTCTGACCCCACAGCTTGCTAGAGTTGTACTCTCAGTCATGCAAAACTAATGGTGCTTCTACTTCCTAGTTAACCAAAAGTCTTGTTCCATCACTCAATTTACCTGTTCAGAAATATTGCTAACATTCCTTATAGGAATTAAAAAACCAAGTGAAATTTTTGATAAGGATATTTGAAGTGTCATGTAGCCATCTTTGGGGTGTTAATTCTGATAAGAGAACTTCAAAAGCTACCTGCCTGTCCCAGGATATATATTAGAATTCATTTGTGGTCTAATGAGGGAGGAGCCAAGATGGCGGAGGAGTAGGACGGGGAGACCACTTTCTCTCCTAGAAATTCTTCAAAGGAATAACTGAATGCAGAGCAAACTTCACAAAACAACTTCTGATCTCTAGCTGAGGTCATCAGGCGCCCAGAAAAGCAACATTGTCTTCGAAAGGAGGTAGGACAAAATATAAAAGATAAAAAGAGAGATAAAAGAGCTAAGGACGGAGATCCGTCCCGGGAAGGGAGTCTTAATAGAGGACGTTTCCAGACACCTGGAAACCCTCGCACTGGCGGGTCTAGGGGAAGTGTTTGAATCTTGGAGGGCAACCTGACTGGGAGGGAAATAATAAATAAAACCCACACATTACATGCCTAAAAGCTACTCCCAGCGGAAAAGTACCCCAGACGCCCGCATCCGCCACCAGCAAGTGGGGGCAGAACGGAGAGGAGCGGGCGGCATTGCTTAGGGTAAGGACCAGGCCTGAGTGCCCTGAGGACAATCGGAGGGAGCTTTTGTGAGTTACCAACTTAAACTGTGGGAGAGCAAAAGAGAGAGAGAAAATTAACCGGCCGGAACACACCGCCGGCCGTTCACAGAACAAAGGGACCAAGCAAGTTCAGAGAAGAGCTCGCAGGCTGCTGACCGGCCCAGCCCCGCCGCAGGCAGGAGGCAGAGGGGAGGGGAAAGGGCAGGCTCGGCCCCAAGGACCACATCCCCTACCACACTGCAAACAGGCCTCCACCTTCTAATAAAAGACCTCCCGATGTTCTGGATGGTCGACATCCGCCGGGAGGGTCCCGGCGAGACACAGGGCGCAGGCACCCGACCTGCGCGGGCGGGGACTGGGGCTGGGATCGTTCAGGGCAGAAGACCCGCCGCACCCAGGGAGAGAGCGCCCGTCAAGCTCCTGGCGGTCTGAGCCGCTCTGACGGGGAAGGCACAAAAAGCAGGCGCAGCCGAGCCCGCGCTTTTGTGGATCACCCAAGGGCTGGAACCGCACGCAGCGCAGGGCACGCTCCATATAGAGCAGCCGGGAGCCTGAGCAGTGTAGACGGGAAAGCAGCGCCAGCCCCTCCCTGCAGCGCGACGGAACTAGCAACCTGAATAAGAGTCCACCTCTGCCCGCCTGTGCCAGGGCGGAAATTAGGCACTGAAGAGACCGGCAGACAGAAGCCAAATAAACAAAGGGAACCGCTTCATAAGGGACCGGTGCAACAGATTAAAATCCCTGTAGGTAACACCGACTACACAGGAAGCGCCCTGTAGATGTCGAGAAGTGTAAGCTGGAATGAGGAGCTATCTGAAACTGAACCGAACTCACACTGAGCGCAACAGCTCCAGAGAGATTCCTAGATATATTTTTACTTTTTTTTCCTTTTTTTTTAAGTAAGAAAAAAAAGGTTTTATTCCCTCTTTTTTCTCTTTTATTTTCCTTTAAAATTCCCTATTACTCCCCCATTACTCCTTAACTTTCATTTTCATAGATTTTTATGATTTTTTTAATTAGGAAAAAAATTTTTTTTCTTTTTCTCTTCTATTTTCTATTTTTCTTTTTCTCTTATTTCCTTTTAAAGTCCTCTATTACTCCTCTACTACTCCTTAAATTTCATTTTCATTACACTATAACCTTACAAAAAAAAAAAAGATGAGAAGCCCGATTTTTAAACTGAACTTCATATATATTTCTAAAATTTTTGTGTGTTTTTTGCTTTTTGTTTTTAATATAGTATTTTGAAGAGTCTAACCTCTACTCTAGATTTTTAATCTTTGTCTTTCAGTATATGATATAAATTGTGGACATTTAAGAATCCAATATTCAGTTCCCATTTTTATTCAGGAGTGTGTTGATTACTCTCTCCCAGTCTTGACTCTCCGTTTTCTACCTCAGAACACCTCTATTTCCTCCTTTCCCCTTCTCTTCCCAATCCAATTCTGTGAATCTTTGTGGGTGTCTGGGCTACGGAGAACACTCTGGGAACAGACAACTGTGTAGATCTGTCTCTCTCCTCTTGAGTCCCCCTTTTTCTCCTCCTGCTCATCTCTATCTCCCTCCTCCCTCTCCTCTTCTTCATGTAACTCTGTGAACCTCTCTGGGTGTCCCTAATGGGGGAGAATCTTTTTGCCATTAAACTAGAAGTTTTATTACCAGTGCTGTATAGTTGGAGAAGTCCTGAGACTACTGGAAGAATAAAACTGAAATCCAGAGGCAGGAGACTTAAGCCCAAAACCTGAGAACCCCAGAAAACTCCTGACTACATGGAACTTTAAATAATAAGAGACCGTTCAAACGCCTCCATATCTACACTGAAACCAACCACCACCCAAGAGCCAATAAGTTTTAGAGCAAGACATACCACGCAAATTCTCCAGCAACGCAGGAACATAGCCCTGAACGTCAACATACAGGCTGCCCAAGGTCACACCTAAAACATAGACCCATCTCAAAACTCATTACTGGGCACTCCATTGCTCTCCAGAGAGAAGAAATCAAGTTCCACGCACCAGAACACTGACACAAGCTTCCCTAACCAGGAAACATTGACAAGCCAATCGTCCAGTCCCACCCACTGGGTAAAATAAAAAGGAACCCCAGGCCTCCAGAATACAGAAAGTCCACTCCAGACACAGCAATCTAAACAAGATGAAAAGGCAGAGAAATACCCAACAGGTAAAGGAACATGAAAAATGCCCACCAAGTCAAACAAAAGAGGAGGTGATAGGGAATCTACCTGAAAAAGAATTTAGAATAATGATAATAAAAATGATCCAAAATCTTGAAAACAAAATGGAGTTACAGATAAATAGCCTGGAGACAAAGATTGAAAAGATGCAAGAAATGTTTAATAAAGACCTAGAAGAAATAAAAAAGAGTCAATTAAAAATGAATAATGCAGTGAATGAGATCAAAAACACTCTGGAGGGAACCAAGAGTAGAATAACAGAGACAGAAGGTAGGCTAAGTGAAGTAGAAGATAAAATGGTGGAAATAAATGAAGCAGAGAGGAAGAAAGAAAAAAGAATCAAAAGAAATGAGGACAACCTCAGGGACCTCTGGGACAATGTGAAATGTCCCAACAATCGAATCATAGGAGTCCCAGAAGAAAAAGACAAAATGAAGGGCTATGAGAAAATACTCGAGGAGATAATAGCTGAAAACTTCCCTAAAATGGGGAAGGAAATAGCCACCCAAGTCCAAGAAACCCAGAGAGTCCCAAACAGGATAAACCCAAGGCAAAACACCCCAAGACACATATTAATCAAATTAACAAAGATCAAACACAAAGAACAAATATTAAAAGCAGCAAGGGAGAAAAAACAAATAACACACAAAGGGATTCCCATAAGGATAACAGCTGATCTATCAATAGAAACCCTCGAGGCCAGAAGGGAATGGCAGAACATACTCAAAGTAATGAAAGAGAATAACCTGCAACCTAGATTACTCTACCCAGCAAGGATCTCATTCAGATATGAAGGAGAATTCAAAAGCTTTACAGACAAGCAAAAGTTGAGAGAATTCAGCACCACCAAGCCAGCTCTTCAACAAATGCTAGAGGATCTTCTCTAGACAGGAAATGCAGAAAGGCTGTATAAACGTGAACCCAAAACAACAAAGTAAATGACAACGGGACCACACCTATCAATAATTACCTTAAATGTAAATGGGTTGAATGCCCCAACCAAAAGACAAAGATTGGCTGAATGGATACAAAAACAAGACCCCTATATATGCTGTCTACAAGAGACCCACCTCAAAACAACAGACACATACAGACTAAAAGTGAAGGGCTGGAAAAAAATATTTCACGCAAACGGAGACCAAAAGAAAGCAGGAGTCGCAATACTCATATCAGATAAAATAGACTTTCAAATAAAGGATGTGAAAAGAGACAAAGAAGGACACTACATAATGATCAAAGGATCAATCCAAGAAGAAGATATAACAATTATATATGCACCCAACATAGGAGCACCGCAGTATGTACGGCAAACGCTAATGAGTATGGAAAGAGGAAATTAATAGTAACACAATAATAGTGGGAGACTTTAATACCCCACTCACAACTATGAATAGATCAACTAAACAGAAAATTAACAAGGAAACACAAACCTTAAATGACACAATGGACCAGCTAGACCTAATTGATATCTATAGGACATTTCACCCCAAAACAATCAACTTCACCTTTTTCTCAAGTGCACATGGAACCTTCTCCAGAATAGATCACATCCTGGGCCATAAATTGGTCTTGGAAATTTCAAAAAAATTGAAATCATTCCAGTCATCTTTTCTGACCACACTGCAGTAAGATTAGATCTCAATGACAGGAAAAAAATTGTTAAAAATTCAAATATATGGAGGCTAAATAACACGCTTCTGAATAACCAACAAATCATAGAACAAATCAAAATATGCATAGAAATGAATGAAAATGAAAATACAACAACCCAAAACCTATGGGACACTGTAAAAGCAGTGCTAAGGGGAAGGTTCATGGCATTACAGGGTTACATCAAGAAACAAGAAAAAAGCCAAATAAATAACCTAACTCTACACCTAAAGCAATTAGAGAAGGAAGAAATGAAGAACCCCAGGGTTAGCAGAAGGAAAGAAATCTTAAAAATTAGGGCAGAAATAAATGCAAAAGAAACTAAATTGACCATAGCAAAAATCAACAAAGCTAAAAGCTGGTTTTCTGAAAAAATAAACAAAATTGACAAACCATTAGCAAGACTCATTAAGAAACAAAGGGAGAAGAACCAAATTAACAAAATTAGAAATGAAAATGGAGAGATCTCAACAGACAACACTGAAATACAAAGGATCATAAGAGACTACTACCAGCAGCTCTATGCCAATAAAATGGACAACTTGGATGAAATGGACAAATTCTTAGAAAAGTATAACTTTCCAAAACTGAACCAGGAAGAAATAGAAGATCTTAACAGACCCATCACAAGCAAGGAAATCGAAACTGTAATCAGAAATCTTCCAGCAAACAAAAGCCCAGGACCAGATGGCTTGACAGCCGAATTCTACCAAAAATTTAGAGAAGAGCTAACACCTATCTTACTCAAACTCTTCCAGAAAATTGCAGATGAAGGTAAACTTCCAAACTCATTCTATGAGGCCACCATCACTCTCATTCCAAAATCAGACAAAGATGCCACAAAAAAAGAAAACTACAGGCCAATATCACTGATGAACATAGATGCAAAAATCCTTAACAAAATTCTAGCAAACAGAATCCAACAACATATTTAAAAAATCATACACAATGACCAAGTGGGCTTTATCCCAGAAATGCAAGGATTCTTTAATATCCACAAATCAATCAATGTAATATACCACATTAACAAATTGAAAGATAAAAACCATATGACTATCTCAATAGATGCAGAGAAAGCCTTTGACAAAATTCAACACTCATTTCTGATTAAAACTCTCCAGAAAGCAGGAATAGAAGGAACATAGCTCAACATAATAAAAGTTATATATGACAAACCCACAGCAAGCATCACCCTCAATGGTGAAAAATTGAAAGCATTTCCCCTGAAATCAGGGACAAGACAAGGGTGCCCACTCTCACCACTACTATTCAACATAGTCTTGGAAGTTTTGGCCACAGCAATCAGAGCAGAAAAAGAAGTAAAAGGAATCCAGATAGGAGAAGAAGAAGTGAAACTCTCGCTGTTTGCAGATGACATGATCCTCTACATAGAAAACCCTAAATCTCTTCCAGAAAATTACTAGAGCTAATCAATGAATATAGTAAAGTTGCAGGATATAAAATTAACACACAGAAATCCCTTGCATTCCTATATACTAACAATGAAGAAACAGAAAGAGAAATTAAGGAAACAATACCATTCACCATTGCAACAAAAAGAATAAAATACTTAGGAGTATATCTACCTAAAGAAACAAAAGACCTATACATAGAAAACTATAAAACACTGATGAAAGAAACCAAAGAGGACACAAGCAGATGGAGAAACATACCGTGTTCATGGATTGGAAGAATCAATATTGTCAAAATGGCTATTCTACCCAAAGCAATCTACAGATTTAATGCAATCCCTATCAAGCTACCAACGGTATTTTTCACAGAACTAGAACAAAAAATTCCACAATTTGTATGGAAATACAAAAAACCTCGAATAGCCAAAGTAATCTTGAGAAAGAAGAATGGAACTGGAGGAATCAACCTGCCTGACTTCAGACTCTACTACAAAGACACAGTCATGAAGACAGTATGGTACTGGCACAAAGACAGAAATATAGATCAATGGAACAGAATAGAAAGCCCAGAGATAAATCCACGAACCTATGGACACCTTATCTTCGACAAAGGAGGCAAGGATATACAATGGAAAAAAGACAACCTCTTTAACAAGTGGTGCTGGGAAAACTGGTCAACCACTTGTAAAAGAATGAAACTAGAACACTTTCTAACACCATACACAAAAATCAACTCAAAATGGATTAAAGATCTAAATGTAAGACCAGAAACTATGAAACTCCTAGAGGAGAACATAGGCAAAACACTCTCCGACATAAATCACAGCAAGATCCTCTATGACCCACCTCCCTGAATATTGGAAATAAAAGCAAAAATAAACAAATGGGACCTAATGAAACTGAAAAGCTTTTGCACAGTGAAGGAAACTATAAGTATGGTGAAAAGACAGCCCTCAGATTGAGAGAAAATAATAGCAAATGAAGCAACAGACAAAGGATTAATCTCAAAAATATACAAGCAACTCCTGAAGCTCAATTCCAGAAAAATAAATGACCCAATCAAAAAATGGGCCAAAGAACTAAACAGACATTTCTCCAAAGAAGACATACAGATGGCTAACAAACACATGAAAAGATGCTCCACATCACTCATTATCAGAGAAATGCAAATCAAAACCACAATGAGGTACCATTACACGCCAGTCAGGATGGCTGTTATCCAAAAGTCTACAAGCAATAAATGCTGGAGAGGGTGTGGAGAAAAGGGAACTCTCTTACACTGTTGGTGGGAATGCAAACTAGTACAGCCACTATGGAAAACAGTGTGGAGACTTCTTAAAAAACTGGAAATAGAACTGCCATATGACCCAGCAATCCCACTTCTGGGCATACACACCCAGGAAACCAGATCTGAAAGAGACACGTGCACCCCAATGTTCTTCGCAGCACTGTTCATAATAGCCAGGACATGGAAGCAACCTAGATGCCCATCAGCAGACGAATGGATAAGGAAGCTGTGGTACATATACACCATGAAATATTACTCAGCCGTTAAAAAAATTCATTCGAATCAGTTCTAATGAGATGGATGAAACTGGAGCCCATTATACAGTGTGAAGTAAGCCAGAAAGATAAAGAACATTACAGCATACTAACACATATATATGGAATTTAGAAAGATGGTAATGATAACCCTATATGCAAAACAGAAGAAGAGACACAGAAGTACAGAACAGACTTTTGAACTCTGTGGGAGAAGGTGAGGGTGGGATGTTTCGAAAGAACAGCATGTATATTATCTATAGTGAAACAGATCACCAGCCCAGGTGGGATGCATGAGACAAGTGCTCAGGCCTGGTGCACTGGGAAGACCCAGAGGAATCGGGTGGAGAGGGAGGTGGGAGGGGGGATCGGGATGGGGAATACATGTAACTCTATGGCTGATTCATGTCAATGTATGACAAAACCCACTGAAATGTTGTGAAGTAATTAGCCTCCAACTAATAAAAAAAAAAAAATTAAGTAAAATAAAATTAAAAGAATTCATTTGTGCACATAAGTATTACAGCATGTGTAAAAAGTATTTGTCGGCTTCCCTGGTGGTTAAGAATTTCCCTGCCAAATGCAGGGGACATGGGTTCCATTCCTGGTCTGGGAAGATCCCAGAAGCCACGGAGCAACAAAGCCTATGTGCCACAACTACTGAGCCTGCGCTCTAGAACCCAGAAGCCACAATTATTGAGCCTGCACGCTGCAAATACTGAAGCCCAGGTGCCAGAGCCCATGCCCCACCAGAGAAAGCACTGCAATGAGAAGCCTGAGTGCTGTATACAGAGGCTGAGAAAGACTGTGTGCAGCAACAAAGACCCAGCACAGTCATAAGTAAATAAGTAAATAAATTTTTTAAAGTATTTGTCAACAATAACATTAAAAAAAATAGTGTCTGTTCCATGATGGGACAGAAGTGGTAGGGTTATATGGAGAAAGTAAAAGGCCCCTTCTGGTGGGGGCAGTAAGGGGAAGATCCACAGTTGGGCCTGGAATCTTGTCAGCTGATGATCCAGAATTTTCTTCTGCTTAAACATTAAATGACTTGTGTTTGTTTTCATGTTGGAAGCTGTTCCACACTCCCCGGACTTATAAGACCTGATTTCAGCCCTCCTTTTACAATTCCCCTTTTTAGAAGGGGTGGTTTATTCTCGTGCTGTCAGCACAAATGTAAAAATTAGAAACACATCTGATTGCACCTGTAGTTACTCACTTGCAGCCACAATTAGCCATAAGCACTCTCCAAAAATGGCAAAAGCAGTTTCAGCATGCCTGCGATTAAGTAATTGTGGGCATCATTAGTTGCATCTTTACTCACATGAGTAACTTTTATGGTCACCATGGCTACCTTCTGATACCAAATTATCCACCCAGTCAGGGAACAGTTGGGCTGAAATCTGATACTCCCTTCTCCCATTTTGTGAAAATTGTGTGCTTTTTTTCTAATTACTACACACAAGCGAATAGACAATGTTTGCAAATACACAGTATTCATGTCAAACTAAAAAGAAATTGTCACCCCAAGTCCTATGTATTATGTGTTCATCATTTTTTTTCCCCCATTTGACAGAAAACAAAGCCAAGCTAGCCTTTTTTCTATGGAAGAATAACTCTCTTGTGTTATCTAGGTGACAATATAATCTGCAATTTGTATATTCTGTCCAATAAAGAAGGTTTATTTTATGCCATAATTATAATTTCCCAAACTGAATATCTGCTACAAATTTTCAGTTGGAGAGCTTTACTTTTTGTTTGAATGAAAATGATTAGATATTTTTTCCCAGAGGGTCTTAATCTGAAAGGGAAATGGGCCCAGGGCTAGGAAGATAGTTTGTGTTTGGAGAATGATAAACTGTAGGGATGTCATTGAGAAATGTATTCCTAATGAATCCCCAGCTTGAGAAGGAAACACTGTGTTCTTCAAACTCCCAAGAAATGTATAATCATATACTAGATCAGAGTAGGGTAGAGACATGTGTGTTTTAATATACTTATTTATATAATTTCAAGATGTTTGATACAATAAAAGATTAATCATCCCTTACTAAGTAGCATGTGAGAACTAGACCATAAAGAAGGCTGAACGTGGAAGAATTGATGCTTTTGAACTGAGGTGCTGGAGAAGACTCTTGAGAGTCCCTTGGACAGCAAGGAGATCAAACCAATCAATCCTAAAGGAAACCAACCCTGAATATTCACTGGAAGGACTGATGACAAAGCTGAAAGTCCAAGTCTTTGGCCACCTGATGTGAAGAGTTGACTCATTGGAAAAGACCCTGATGCTGGGAACTATTGAAAGCAAGAGAAGGGGACGACAGAGGATGAGATGGTTGGATGGCATCACCGATTCTATGGACATGAGTTTGAGCAAATTCCGGGAGATGGTGAAGGACAGGGAAACCTGGTGGGTTGCAGTCCCTGGGGTGGCAAGAATTGAACACAACTTAGCAACTGAACAACAACAACACTAGTAGCATGTTTCAGATTTACCATCTCAGAGATGAGGAGCTAGGACCTAAACACCCCATCTAAGTGTTTAGAAAGTATGGAGTAGATGACTGAATAGCTCATAGCTTATCATCTGTTAGCCTCATTTGCCATTTGAAGAGTAGAAAGCTTCTATCAGGCATTCTGACCCTAGCAACTTTGGATAAAGAAAGAAATCTTTCTCTAGAGCAGTGCTGTCCTTTGGAACTTTCTGGGATGATATAATAAAAATTCTTTACCTGTGTTGTCCAATCTGGCAGTTACTACCCATAGGTTGGCTAGTGTGTGCTTGGAATGCGACCAGGATGACTGAGGAACTGAATTTAAATTTTATTTATTTTTAATTAATTTGAATTTACGTAGCTCCATGGGGCTAGTGACTACCACATTGTACACACAACTCTAAAGTATATGACTACAGCCAGAAAAAGGAATCAACAGTGGCTCCAAATATGATTTTTTTTAATGTGATAAATAGACAGCATAGTATTTGAATTTAAAATTCCAGACTATGGTTTTGGCTTCACCACCTCTTAGGTATATGATCTTTGATAGAGCACTTGTTTCTTAGCATAAGTTACATTCTAAAGGCAGCATGCTGATGGGAAGGTGGAGATTGAAGAGAAAGAGAAGATTACAGGGAGCCAACTTGTCACCCCATTGCTGGGGTTTGTATGGTTTCTACTAGAGAAGATTGTTCAGCAGAGAACACTGACGAAGTGAGACAGAAATGTTCTTACACAAATTAGAAGCCTCTTGACTATATAAGTGGCAGAAAAACCCAACTTAAATCTGCCTCAAGCAAAAAAAAAAAAAAGAAAGAAAGAAATTCTATGGGTCCGTACTTTTACTGAAAAATCCAGACCTAGGACTGACTTTGGGTAAGTGGATCCAGGCTTTAACTTAAGTCATCTAGATTTTGTTTCTCTCCAATCTCTTGGCTCTGTCTTCTGTTGTATGGTTACAACTTGGGCTTCATATGGGAGCAATATGGCAGCAGCAGGCCAAGCCCCCATAAACTCTCAAATCTACCTTCAGGATAAAGAGTGAGGGTCTCTGTCTTCTGTTCATATAAAAATCCTTCATTATGATTCACTGACTGTGGAACAATGCACTAACCATGTCTGAAGTCCATTGTCCCTTCTGGAACCTGAAGTTGGCTTAGTCTTGCCTAGGCTTTGGGGGTTGAGAAGAGTGGAGGGAGAGTTTCCCAGGGATAAGGCAGAATTCCCCACCCTTTGGGGAGGGTGAATTGATGCACTGTGGCAGAAAATAACAGATGCACTCTAGAGTCCTGTTCCCAGGACTTTGAAAGACAAAAACTCTGATCCCTTGAGTAATCACAGCAGAAATCAATCCAATTCAATTAAATTCAACTTATTTCAACAAACACAACCTAAGGCTGTGTGGGAGCCCTCTGATTCTAAACCCATGCATGTTGTAGCTATGGATATGTATTTCAGCCATTTTGAAACTGTGTTTGGCCTTCCATCTCTATACAAGATATCACTTAGACAACAGATCGAGTTAGTATTTTCTACTGGCTGTGTCCTGGGATTTTGTGTCCTTTAGGGACTGTGCTGAGAATGGACAGCAGTTCTTCAGAGATTCAATTTTCACTTGATTGAATTATTTGAGTGGCAGGGATCCCAAAGGTCATTCATTCTTGTTGATACTACTTCTTGGAAACCCCGAACACATTCTGCCACTTTGCTTTCTTTATTCCCTGCTATCCTAGGGAGAAAAGGAAGAATCAAGGAGTAGAGTAGCTGTTATTTCCTTATTCATCATTATTTATTATAATACTACTATGTGTCAGGAATGGTGGTTGGTAAGCCACTAAAAAATCAAATAACACAAGAGAGTGTTGCGGGTGAAGAAAGCTCTGGCCTTCAAGTCAGAAGACCTCAGTTCAAGTTCTGACTTTGCCAGTAATTATCACTGTGATTTGGAGACAAAGACCTCATTTAAAAGATTTTGGAAAACCCCTCGAGCTGGAAACCTTTCTCTAAGACTGTGAAAGGTTAGCTCTCCATTAGCATGACTAAGGCTTGCTGTCTGACCTTTGAGAGCTAACAGAAAAACACTCCCTTCACCCTCAGAATTCAGCACACACACCTCCGCTGGGATTCAAGCTGAGAGGATCAAATTAAAGTAGGAGACACAAAAGGAGCTTTTCATTAACTCTTAGAAATTGTTTCTCTCCTAGGGACTAGCTCATTACAAAAGAATCCCCAAGCGCCAGGATACACCCCTCCTGCAGAGTAGGGTTCAGTGAAAGAAGGGTCTTGCTGAAATGAGCAGGAATTTGACAGTTGGAGAGGCTTTGTGAAGGACACTTCAGGCCTTCGATGGGCCAGTGGGGCAAGGCAGACCTGGAGCCAGAGGCTGACCACAGCAGTGTGATCACTGGCCCCTCCAAAGCCTCAGGCTTGGAAGTGAAGGACGACTGGTTCCCCAGAGGTGACCACACTTGCCCAGGTTGATTTGTGTATCTACAGCCTCTTGCTCGCTAATTTCCAGAATTCTGTATCCAACTACTTGCCTAAGATCTCTACAAAACCTCCACCCAGCAAACAAGCTGGAGCAAGTTATCAGGTCTCTGATGTTCTTGGCCTGCCATGCCTTGGTTAGAGATTCCACCTACACAGGGGTCCTGGTGAAACTGAGTGGGGTTCCGTGGGGCTCCTGGGCATGGAGGCCTTTTTGTCTCCCATTTCTTATAAGCAAGACTCCAGCCTCTAGACCTTCCCTGAGTTCCAAAGGGCAGATTGGAACAATTGCTAATTAAGGGAGGGGCAGACAAGAAACCACCTAAGGCAAGACTAAACGGGCCACAGACGGGCCACAGAAGCTCCTCAATAGTAGGGGACTAGCCACTTGAGACGGAGAAGGCAATGGCACCCCACTCCAGTACTCTTGCCTGGAAAATCCCATGGACAGAGGAGCCTGGTAGGCTGCAGTCCATGGGGTCTCGAAGAGTCGGACATGACTGAGCGACTTCACTTTCACTTTTCACTTTTATGCATTGGAGAAGGAAATGGCAACCCACTCCAGTGTTCTTGCCTGGAGAATCCCAGGGATGGGGTGGCACAGAGTCGGACACGACTGAAGTGACTTAGCAGTAGCAGTCACCTGAAAATAAGGGAGTGCAAGCCCTGGTCACACCCTAGTCTTGTCAGCAACCCCACTCTTGAACTATTGCTGCAAAGTGAAAAAAGTGAAAGTGTTAGCCCATAAAAACTCTTCATCAGATCCTCCCAGGTTGGGATACATAGTTTTCTTGTGGGTGGGAGCCCGCTGTGTCCTTTGCCTGGCAGAGCAATAAAGCTATCCTTTTTTTCTTCACCCAAAACGCTTGTCTCCAAGATTTAATTCAGTACCAATGCACAGAAGCCAAGCTTTCAGCATCACTGGGCAGAAGAATGGAGCCCCTCACCCCGAGCCACACTCACCAGAGCCGTGGTATGAGAGATGCTGGTGGCCTGCTCCTCCACCTCCCTTGACTGAGAGCTGAGATGGGGAGGAGTTTTATTTCCCTTGGTAGTACCTTCCCAGAACTAGCTTCTGTCTTCAAGCTGTGATGAGAAGCGGGGAGGGAGCAGCTTGTGCAACAGACTCTTGTCCTTCTAATCAAGATCTACTAATAGAATTTCTTTAATAAAGGTTCCTTCATTTTAAGACAGGACAGAAAGGGGCAGGACTCAAAAGCTAGAAAATGGAGAAGAGGCTCAGCTGTTGGGATGCCATAAATACCTGTTGGAACTGCCTGAAACCAAGGTGGCTTTCAGAATAGTCCAGTCATTGACTTTTAGCTCATTATACCTTTGTTTTCCTGTTGGGAAGATCTTTTGGAGAGGAAAATGGCAACCCACTCCAGTATTCTTGCCTGGAGAATTCCAGGGAAAGAGGAACCTGGTGGGCTGCAGTCCATGGGGTCACAAAAGGATGGACATGACTGAGCAACTAACACTCACTCATTGCCACCTTCAATTTAAAATATTTATTTTATTTATTTGATTGCTCCAGGTCTTAGTTGTGGCATGTGAACTCTTAGTTGTGGCACGTGGGATCTAGTTCCCTGACCAGGGATCAAACCCAGACCCCCTGCACTGGGAGCATGGAGTCTTAACCACTAGACCACTAGGGGAGTCCCCAGACCTTCATTTTAACAGCAAAAATCACTCCCTCTTACTCTATAGCAGTCCCAAGGTGGACCATAACAGGCCAGAAAGTGGGCAGTAGTCCAGTTTCGGGGAAATCTCCATCCTTCCCCCAAATAGCAAGAATATTCCTCCTACTCAGTAGCCTATGAAATTACTTAACCCATAAAAATCTAGGCCCCAGACTTCTCTGGTGGTCCAGAGGCTAAGACTCCGAGCTCCCACTGCAGGGGGTCTGGGTTTGATCCCTGGTCAGGGAACTAGATCCCAAATGCTGCAACTAAGACCCAGTGCACCAAATAAATAAATAAACAAATAAACATAAAAAAACAAACAAAAAACTAGGTCCCCATACCCCAGGGCAGCTCTAACTTTCTATCATAATCCCTTGCCCTGGAGCCACTGTCTCATTCTGAGCCTTCTGAAGCAAACCACTTTCCGCCTGTGCAATGAGTTTGTCTCTAAATAAACTCATGAGTTTGTCTCTGAATAAACTTGCTTTCCCTTTACTGTGACGAATGGTTTCCAACTCGAAACCAAGAGCCCTCATTTGGTCGTCTATCATAAAGATTCCTGCAGGTCTAAGGACATGATATCTTCTTCTCCTGCAACAATTTGCTACACAACCTTGGAACAATGTCCAGAGATTTTAATTGTTGCTTTATGCATATATTGCTGTTGTTCAGTCACTCAGTTGTGTCTGACTCTTTGCAACCCCATGGACAGCAGCACACCAGACTTCCCTGTCCTTCACTGTCTCACAGAGCTTGCTCAAATCCATGTTCAAAGAGTCAGTGATACCATCTAACCATCTATCCTCTGTTGACCCCTTCCTCTCCTGCCCTCAATCTTTCCCAGCATCAGAATCTTTTCCAATAAGTTGGCTCTTCACATCAGGTGGCCAAAGTATTGGAGCTTCTGCTTCATTATCAGTCACTCCAATGAGTATTCAGGGTTGACTTTCCTTTAGGATTGACTGGTTTCATCTTCTTGCATACATACATACAAATATAATAAAAAGTACCAGTTACAGTTGTTTCTGAGGAGTGGGTCCATACATCACTCTTCCATAAGAGGAACTTCAGTGGGTCCCCCCCCCCCACCCCCCGCAGTGGGTTTTAAAGAGGGATTTCAAGCATAATCAAAATGTTACTAAAGCTTTTGCACCAGAATCATGCCCCTTCCCCTTCCTTGAATGGAAACCAACTGCTCTTATGTGAGTGTCAGGGGGAAGCTGCAAAGAGAAAAACAAGAACTGGTTAGAACCAACTACATCCAAGATGGCAGAAGATTCTATTTCTACTGGACCTTGAACCTCATTATATGCTTTTTGTAATACATTAGCTACATGACACACCCAGTAGCTCCACAACAGTTGACAGTTGCCATGACAACAACCTGAAAAACCCACACAAGGACTGAAAATGAGTGTTGCCTCAGTTTCAAGCCTGAAGCACACCCCTGTTCTTGGATAAGTCATGAATATTCCTCCCACTCTTTCCAATTCCCTCCTTTTTGCCTCCTCCCTCCTATATATGCTCTTCACTGGAATCAAGTTAAGAAGCTGATTTGGAAATTTAAGTTGCTGATTCTCCATTCTCTGGACATCATAAAGCTTGTGCTATTCCAGTCTCAGTTCTGTTACTGGCTGCACAGATCTGAGCAGAAAAAGAACCCCAGCATGGACCCAGGCAGCCAATTTAGTAACCGAAAGATTCTTCTTCACGTCGAATGGAGAATGAATCAAAGGGAGATCAAAGTGTAAGCAGGCATATCAGTGAGGAGATAAATGGAGTTGCCCAAAAGAAACATGGTGCTGTGGAAATGGTGAAATGGACACAGATCATGTCTCTTTTGTTCATCGTTGTAACCCCAGCACCTAGCACACTAGCACATATTCAGCATGCCACGCCTGACTTCTCATCTACTCCAGTTCTGGAATATGGCAAGACTTGTCTTGTAAAAAGGGTTAAAAAGTAATAGTAGCAATTCTGGTCTATCAGGAAACCTTTGTTTATATTCATGAGATAGGAAGGGGCAGGATACAGCCTTTAAAAGAATCACAGCCATTGAGGACCTAAACATAGACTAGGTCTAAGATGGCAGATGATTGATTTTCACTAGACATTGAGCTGCAGTATATTCTCACTATAATACATCATCAAGCTAAATGCTGCCAGGTGCCATGACAGTTCTGAGTTCAGTCCATAAAAGGCCAAAAAGTGGGTGGTGGCAAGAGGTTCCGTGGTATGGGGTTGTCAGTTTTTATGCTGTGTGCTTAGTTTTTATGCCAAGTGCTTAGTCGCTCAGTTGTGTCCAACTCTTTGCAACCCCATGGACTATAGACCACCAGGCTCCTTTGTCCATGGAGATTTTCCAGGCAAGAATACTGGAGTGGGTTGCCGTGCAGTCTTCCAGGGGATCTTCCCAACCCAGGGATCAAACCCAGGTCTTCTTTATGGTCTGAGCCTCCAGGGAAGCCAAAGAATACTGGTAGCCTATCCCTTATCCAGGGGAACTTCCTGACCCAGGAATCGAACCAGGGTCTCCTGCATTGCAGGCGGATTCTTTACCGGGAAGCCCTGTTAGTTTTAATAGGGGTGGATAATTTCATAGGCTAATGAGTGGGATTGCTGAGGAAGGCTTTCTTATCTCTCCTTGCTATTCTTTGGAACTCTGCATTCAAATCGGTATACCTTTCCTTTTCTCCTTTACCTTTTGCTTCTCTTCTTTTCTCAGCTATTTGTAAGGCCTCATCAGACAACCATTTTCCTTTTTGCATTTCTTTTTATTGGGGATGGTCTTGATCCCTACCTCCTGTACAATGTCACAAACCTCCATCCATAGTTCTTCAGGCACTCTGTCTATCAGATCTAATCCCTTGAAACTATTGTCACTTCCACTTATAATCATAAGGGATTTGATTTAGGTCATACCTGAATGGTCTAGTGGTTTTCCCTACTTTATTCAATTTAAGTCTGAATTTGGCAACAAAGAGTTCATGATCCAAGCCACAGGCAGCTCCCGGTCTTGTTTTTGCTGAATGTATAGAGCTTCTCCATCTTTGGCTGCAAAGAATATAATCAATCTGATTTCAGTATTGACCATTTGGTGATGTCCATGTGTAGCGTCTTCTCTTGTGTTGTTGGAAGAGGGTGTTTTCTATCACCAGTGCGTTCTCTTGGCAAAACTCTGTTAGCCTTTGACAAGATGAGCACTATAAAGGACAGAAATGGTATGGACCTAACAGAAGCAGAAGATATTAAGAAGAGGTGCCAACAGTACACAGAAGAACTATACAAAAAAGATCTTCACAACCCAGATAATCACGATGGTGTGATCACTCACCTAGAGCCAGACATCCTGGAATGCGAAGTCAAGTGGGCCTTAGGAAGCATCACTAAGAACAAAGCTAGTGGAGGTGATGGGATTCCAGTTGAGGTATTTCAAATCCTAAAAGATGGTGCTGTGATAGTGCTGCATTCAATATACCAGCAAATTTGGAAAACTCAACAGTGGCCACAGGACTGGAAAAGCTCAGTTTTCATTCTAGTCCCTAAGAAAGGCAATGCCAAAGGATAATCAAACTACTGAACAAATGCATTTATCTCACATTCTAGCAAAGTAATGCTCAAAGCTCTCCAAGCCAGACTTCAACAGTACATGAACCATGAACTTCCAGATGTTCAAGCTGGATTTAGAAAAGGCAGAGGAACCAGAGACCAAATTGCCAACATCTGCTGGATCATCAAAAAAGCAACAGAGTTCCAGAAAAACATCTGCTTTATTGACTAAGCCAAAGCCTTTGATTGTGTGGATCACTACAAACTGTAGGAAATTCTGAAAGGATGGGAATACCAGACCACCTGACCTGCCTCCTGAGAAATCTGTATGCAGGTCAAGAAGCAAGAATTCGACATGGAACAACAGACTGGTTCCAAATTGGGAAAGGAGTATGTCAAGGCTGTATATTGTCACCCTGCTTATTTAACTTATATGCAGAGTACATCATGTGAAATGCTGGGCTGGATGAAACACAAGCTGGAATCAAGATTGCCAGGAGAAATATCAATAATCACAGATACGCAGATGACACCACTCTCAGGGCAGAAAATGAAGAAGAACCTGTTGATGAAAGTGAAAGAGGAGAGTGAAAAAGCTAGCTTAAAACTCAGCATTCAGAAAATGAAGATCATGGCATCTGGTTCCATCACTTCATGGCAAATAGACGGGGAAATAATGGAAACAGTGACAGACTTTATATTTATATTTTGCAGATGGTGACTGCAGCCATGAAATTAAAGGACACTTGCTCCTTGGAAGAAAAGCTGTGACCAACCTAGACAGAATATTAAAAAGCAGAGACATTACTTTACCGACAAAGGTCCGTCTAGTCAGACCTATGGTTTTTCCAGTAGTCATGTATGGATGTGAGAGTTGAACTATAAAGAAAGCCGAAGAATTGATGCTTTTGAACTGTGATGTTGGAGAAGACTCTTGAGAGTCCCTTGGACTGCAAGAAAATCCAACCTGTCCATCCTAAAGGAAATCAGTCCTGATTATTCATTGGAAGGACTGATACTAAAGCTGAAACTCCAATACTTTGGCCACCTGATGAGAAGAACCAACTCATTGGAAAAGACCCTGATGCTGGGAAAGATTGAAGGCATGAGGAGAAGGGGATGACAGAGAATGAGATGGTTGGATGCATCACCGACGCGATGAACATGAGTTTGAGTGGATGTTGATTGTTGGTGATGGACAGGGAGGCCTGGCGTGCTGCAGTCCATGGGGTCGCAGAGAGTTGCCTATGACTGATCAACTGAACTGAATGAGTGGAAGGATTATTCCAACTATTTTGGTGAAGGGATAGGGATTTCTACTATTGTCTTCCTAGATGACTCACATTCTATCTATGGAATATGCTTCTCCCTGAATAAAGCTGTTTCACTTTACTGTGGCTCACTTTTGAATTCTTGCCTGTGCAATGCCAAGAACCCTCTCTGTGGCTGTCCCAGGGACTTGCCTGAGACCTCGAACATGACCATCCTCTCCTACTCCACTTTCTTTCCTGCAGCACTCAGACCATCTCACCTGAAGCAGAGAAACTTCACCAAAGAGAGGGCATTTGATCAGGGCCTTGAAGAAGAGCATTGGTAATGCTCTAGAGAAAAAGGAGAAAATCTCAGACTCTGAGTTTTGTTTGTTTGTTTTGGTTTCTTTTTTGAGGAAAGAAATATTTTAGTTAGCATAAAGTCTATGAAATATTGGAGCACAAATCCTCTAGAATTTATAATCTTAGTAAATTTATCTTTGTCATTTCCTTGGGGTCCTTAAATATGAATTAAAGAGGTAAGTAATCTGATCTGGACAGATCCAGCCAGCTCTAATGTTCTAAGAGTCTAGGCAGCCATGAATGGAAAATTGCAAGGGATAAATTATGAAAGGAACAAAATGCTCTTCCTACCAGATGCTAAGCTGGAACTAGGACCAATTTTGAATATATCCATGTTGTTTTCCTCTTACCCTTGAACTTCACACACGGTGGAACTATCATCTAGAAGAAACAGGAAAATATGGTTTTATTGAGCATATAAGCATTATTTTGATCATTGGCAAGGCTGTGAAAAATTCAGCAACATCTAGCAACACTGGCCAGATCTGCTGTCCTCTATGTGTACTTGCTAAATTTCTCATAATAATTTCCACTTCCAATTGCTTTTTAAATATGTTTTGGAAGTCAATGAATCCTTTGAAAATTGTATGAAATATGGGGGTTCATACAGCAAAATGCACTTATCTACAAAGTAATGAATGCAACTTGAGAAGGTTCCCTAAACCCTGAGAGGCTAGGGTTTCAGAGTAAGTTTATGGCTTACAGTTGATGGTATACAGGGCAGGCTGCCCCAAGATACGCCATTGACATGCAGGGCTAAAATCAAGCAAAGCCCAAAAGACTCAAGAAGAACCTTTGAACTTCTCCCTAATTGCTTAAAAGAACTTCAGACAGAAGACCTATTCCTGGAAGGAACTATCACCACAGGTAAATATAATAAAGTATGAACTAGATGTGGTAGACAGGGAGGAACCTAGCATGGCCTTTTTGATCAAAGATCTCCCTGTGTCCCATTGCCTCTAGATAGCCAAGCAAACATTTGTCTATCAAATGTTATTTTCATATCCTTGTGAATTACCTTGCTTCTCTTTGAAGTAATGAAAGGGAAGACCCCTACCTCATTCTCCACAGTCCAAAATGACATACATACCTAATATTGCCTCACTATCTTTGGAATTCATGTTATATGAATTCCCCGTATGTATATAACAAGAAATTTGAATTTTGATTTTCTCTTGTTAATTTGGCTTACATCACTGACTCAATGGACATGAGTTTGAGCAAACTCTGGGAGACAGTGAAGGACAGAGAAGCCTGGAGTGCTGCAGTCCATGGGGTCACAAAGAGTTGGACTCGACTTAGTGACTGAACAACAATCTGCCTTATGTCATTTTAATTGCCAGTCAAAAGAATTTAGAGGGTATAGAGGCAATACACCCTTTCCCACAGTTTGTGTACCCCACAGGATTCAATTTTACTGGATCCTATTCACCTCAAGACTGCTACTGCTAAGAAATCCTGAGAAAACTGACAAAAGCCAGCAGAAGTTGAGAAATCTTAGCTGTATCAGTCTCCTAGATCTCTGCCTGTGGGATCTTGTTGGAAGTGAGAATGGCAAGAATCCTTTTTCCCTTTTCTAAAATTAGAATAGTAGGAGAAAATATTTGTGCCACAAGTTTCTTGGACTTTAGCAACTCTTGGCAAATTTGATAAACTTTTGCTTGATTTTTTTCTGTTAATCTGTCTCACGTCAATTTAATTCTTGGACCAGCTAGAAGAACTTAGATGGGTGCAGGAAAATTTCCTCCTCCTGATACAACTTATAAAAGGCATTTTAAAATTCTGTTTATCACTTACAACTCTGTGCATGAAGCAATTTTAACCCCATCTTACACATAAAGAAACTGGACCTCAGAGGAGTTTTCACTATTTATCTTTTTCCTGGAAGGTAAGAGAAAGCACTAAGGTTGCTTTATTCCCCCAAAGTGCTGATGGTAGGTGGAGGGAAATCAAAGCCCAGCTTCTGTCCAAGGTAAAGTCTACTGAGACACTGCCTCATCTCAAAGAAAATGGGTTACACCTCTCCCCTACTTCAGGAGCTGCAAGAAAATTATGTTGCTGCTGTGGCCCAGGTCAGAGAAGGAAAGACTGAAAAATCATAACAAGCTACACTCAGATTTGCAGCCCACATTCACATCACTGAATTTGGTGAGTCCAAAAAGTTACAAATTTTGAAATTCATTTCATTTTTCATTAATTTAAAAAAATTTTTATTTATCTATTTTTATTTTATTTATTTATTTTTTTAATCTATTTTTTATTGCACTAGGTCTTCATTGTTGTGAAGGTTTTTAGTTGCATGGGGCGGCATCTTTCTGTGGTGGCTTCTTTTGTTGTGGAGCCTGGGCTCTAGGGCACAGGCTCAGTAGTTGAGGTGCCCGGGCTTAGGGGCTCTGAGGTAAGTGGGATCTTCCTGAATCAGGAATCTACTCTGTGTCTCTTACATCGGCAGGCGCAATTTTGCCACTGAGCCACCATGGAAGTCCTAATTATTTTTATTGAAACATAGTTGATTTACAAAGTTGTGTGAGTTTCAGATGTACAGCAAGTCGATTGTTTTGTGTGTGTGCGTGTGTGTGTGTGTGCGTGTGTGTGTATGTGTGTGTGTATGGCTTCCTTGGTAGCTCAGCTGGTAAAGAATCCTCCTGCAATGCAGGAGACCCTGCTTCAATTCCTGGGTCAGGAAGACCCCCTAGAGAAGGGATACGCTACCCACTCCAGCACTCATGGGCTTCCCTGGTGGCTCAGACTGTAAAGAATCCTCTTGCAATGCATGAGACCTGGGTTCGATCCCGGGGATGGGAAGATCCTCCCGAGGACAGCATGGCAACCCACTCCAATATTCTTGCCTGGATAATCCCCATGGCCAGAGGAGCCTGGCAGGCTACAGTCCATGGGGTCACGAGGAGTCAGACATGATTGAGCAACTAAGCATGCACATAGCACATGTGCACACACACACACACATATGTATGTGTATATATATGTGTGTGTGTGCATATATAGATAGATATGGAGGTGTTTTCCTCTAGGGAGAATATACATTTGATTCTGCTGGGTGCTCAAAGTTACTGCCAGTCATTTGGAACCATTTTAAAATAAATTAAGGAAGAAGGGGAGGGATAGATTAGGAATTTGAGAGTATAACACATACACCACTATATATAAAATAAACAGCATGGGGACCTCTACTCAATATTTTGCAATGACCTTTATAGGAAAAGAATCTGAAAAAGATTTAAAATAGTCTCAAATTGTCAGTGTCTTGAGCACCTGGCAGAATCAAGGGTTTATTCTCCCTTAAAGGAAAACACCTGCATTCTAGATTACAAAGGATCCTACTTATAACTTTTGGAATATATGAGCAGCAATGGTCAAAAATAATCAAGCAGGGAATTCCCTGATGGTCCAGTGGTTAGAACTCCATGCTTTCACTGCCGAGGGCCCAGGTTCAATCCCTGGTAGGTAAACTAAGATCCTACAAGCCATGCAGCAAGCTCCCTGCCACTCAAAACAGTCAAAACAAAAAAATAAGGCATCACGAGCCAGAACCTTTTAAAACTACAGAACCAACAGACAACATAAAAAGATTTTCACAGATTTCTTACATATGAATTATGAAACCTAGGTTATAAAACAATTATGCATACTATATTTTTGTTGCTGTTGTTTTACTAACTGGAATAGAAGTATTAAAAAAAAATAATTCCTGGAGAAAGCTCACTTCTGATTGGAAGGAAAAAAATAAGGAACAGGAAACTATAAAAAGTCATCTAATATATTTTAAAAAGAAACAAAAATAGTATCTCTAAATAAAAACTGCAATAACAAAAATTCAGTAACAGATTAAAGGGGCTTCACTGGTGGTTCCGTGGTAAAGAATATGCCTGCCAATGCTGGAGATGCAAGTTCAGCCCCTGGTCCAGAAAGATTCCCTGGAGAAGGAAATGGCAACCCACTCCAGTATTCTTGCCTGGAGAACCCAAAGGAGAGAGGAGCCTGGCAGACTAGAGTCCATGGGGTACAAAAGACTCAGACACAACTTAGTGACTGAACAACAACAAGCAGACTAAATATAATTGAATACAGGATAAATGAACCAAAAATTAGCCAGAAGAAATTATTTAGAATGTCACATGGAAAATAAAAACATGAAAAATATGAGTACTAAGAGACAGGGAGGATAGAAATGAAAGCTCTGATGTACACCTCCATTGAAGCTCCAGAAGGAGGAGACAGTACGCTTCCCTCTTCATATCAAGAGGTTGATGTGCCTCTTATATCTCTTTGCTATATATAAAGGTATTTAAACATATTTGAAATAATAGAGGGAATAGCCCTACAAACCCAGCATGCCCACCATCCAGATAATCAAGATTTTACCACATTCCTTTATTTTCCCATTTTTCTTTTTTTTAATGTCTTTCTTTCTTGGTGACTCTGCTTGGCTTGCAGGATCTTAGTAACTTGACTGGGGATTGCCCCTGGGCACTCTGCTGCTGGGCAGTGAAAACAGAGAGTCCTAACCACTGGACCACCAGGGAATTCCTTGTTGGTGCATTTTAAAGCAATTCCCAGAGTTCATATAATTTTCCCCTAGAGGTAATCATTGAATATTAAATGGCAGAGATTTTTTCAAAGAATCCAGTTCAAAAATTTCAGCCATTCTTAAGCAGGATAAACAAAAAAGAAATCCATATCTGGGCACTTCTGCACAGAAGCCACAGAATTCCAAGAGAACATCTGAAAGCACCCTTTCCTCAATACTACCTTCGGTTTCTATACTCTAAGCCCCTTGCTCAGGCAGCATTCAGAGAGTTGAATGTTTATGACAGTCTCCTTAGCGTTAGGACCAGAAGACCTAATGCCCAGTATTTATTGGTCTGTTTTTACTTAAGGGTTCGGACTAGGCAGGGATTTTATTTTATTTTATTTATTTATTTTTAAATTTTTTAATTTTTTTATTTTTCAGTGGGTTTTGTCATGCATTGATATGAATCAGCCATAGAGTTACACATATTCCCCATCCTGGTCCCTCATCCCACCTCCCTCTCCACCCGATTCCTCTGGGTCTTCCCAGCCCACCAGGCCCGAGCACTTGACTCATGCATCCCAACTGGGCTGGTGGTCTGGTTCACCACAGATAATATACATGCTGTTCTTTCGAAACATCCCACCCTCACCTGCTCCCACAGAGTTCAAAAGTCTGTTCTGTACTTCTGCGTCTCTTCTTCTGCCCTGCATATAGGGCCATCGTTACCATCTTTCTAAATTCCGTATATATGTGTTAGTATACTGTAATGTTCTTTATCTTTCTGGCTTACTTCACCCTGTATAATGGGCTCCAGTTTCATCCATCTCATTAGAACTGATTCAAATGAATTCTTTTTAATGGCTGAGTAATATTCCATGGTGTATATGTACCACAGCTTCCTTATCCATTCATCTGCTGATGGGCATCTAGGTTGCTTCCATGTCCTGGCTATTATAAACTAGGCAGGGATTTTAGAACTCAGTGACTTCTGTGGCTTCAATTTTTTTCAAATTAATTTTTATTGGAATATAGTTGATTTACAATATTGTGTTAGTTTCTGCCATACAGCAAAGTGATTCACTTAAACATATATGTGTCTTCATTTTATATATGAGAAAAATGAGTCCAAAGTGAAAAAACATGCTGAGGTTCCACAGCTAACACATTATGCCTGGATACCCAGGAAGCTTATGCTTGTAATGAAAACTGCTAACATGTCCAAAATTTCTGGAGAGAGCTTAGCCATGAGGAAGAAATTTTTAAAAGATGGCAAAAAAAAATAATATTCCATCTGTTTGGACAAAGTTAAGTTGTGTAAATATTTCTTTCTTTAATTTCCTAATGAGAGAAAGGAATTGGGTGTCTTTTAAAAAAGCAGTCAAAGTAGTAAATGAATGCCATCTCCCTGGGGGAAGGTTAGGAGCAATAAAGAATTGGTAGAATAAAAGCCACCAACAGCTGAGGGTTAAAGGAGACATGAGAGAAGACAACAAATTGACATTTAATTCCAACCTCGCCCAGACGTTGTTGGCAAGTGTGAGCTGTAGAGAACATTTTAATCAAACTTTGGTGTGAAAGATCAGGATTCATTGACTGATGAGTTGAAGATTCACCAAAAATTTACCAGCACATTTTTTTCAACTTTTTGTAGGTTACACTTATTATAGGAATTTCAGAAAATATGGAAATATATGTACAATAAAATGAAAACCAATAGTTCAGTAACGGAGAATTAACCATTGGTGATGCATTATTGCTTCCTTCTCATCTTTCTCCCATGTACATAAATATATGTTTTTACCGCTATCACTCTGATAAAAGTTCTCACTCATAAACCTTTGAAAACAATTTGATTTCCTAGAATGAATCTCTAGAAAAAGGTTAAAAAGGTATAAAATAGCAGAGTTGTTAAGAGATTGGGTTTTTAATCAAACATCTGTATTGAATCCCAGTTTTGCTAATAATGAGTTTGAGTTTATAAACTTGGTCTACTTACACAACTTCTTTAGGTCTCAATTATTGCTTCTGTAAAAGAAAAGAAGAAATAGAAAGACTTGAAAAGACAACAAAAAAAAATTAAAAATGAAGCTACTGCCTAAATTCACAGTAAGGATTAAAATAATGGAATGAATGTACAGCTCCTGGGATCAATTAATGATTGTTATTATTGTTGTTGGATAACGTGACTACAGGGGCTCTTACTGCTTTTTGAGTTCTTAAAAAAATACTATCATATATTTCTAACTTAAAAAGCATCTATTGCTGTTTTTACAGAAAAACATTACTCTTTACAAAATATAATGCTACATCTTTAAGTTATATTTTCATGTCTTTGTTTTTCTCTCTCTGCAGCACAAAACTAAGACCTTAGAATTCTTTCTGGTTTCAGAAGACTTGCATGCTAAGTATATGCCAGGAACTCGGCAGTGGTGTGCCAAAGGCGGGACAAGGGGTGTGGCTGACCCGGGAGCAACAATAGAGCATGCATTATCTGGAGAGAATTTTAAAACTACTCAAGCCTAGTTTGTCTACTTTTTATTATCACCATGTGCTCACAATTTTGAACAATGTTAATGATAAAATGCTTTTCACTACAGCATCTTTGGTCTATCTTCCAAACTGCTGAATTGCAATAATACATATACATATCATGTAATATTAATATGCACATATATGTATGTAATATAATATGTGTGCGTGCATGCTAAGTGGCTTCAGTTGTGTCCGACTCTCTGCAACCTTATGGACCGTAGCCCTCCAGGCTCCTCTGTCCATGGGATTCTTCAAGTAAGAACAGTGAAGTGGGTTGCCATGCCCTCTTCCAGGGGATCTTCCTGACCCAGAGATTGAACCCATGTCTCTTACGTCTCCTGCATTGGCAGGTGGGTTCTTTACCACCAGTGCCACCTGGGAAGCCCCATAATATGTGTACATGATATTTGTTATATAATATGTGTATGTGTCTGTGTGTGTACATGTAAACTTCAAATTACCTCTCAACACGCATTGTATTCTACACGGAAGTTAATCCAGAGAACGCCCAATTACACAGGCCACCCTGACGCATATGGACACAGCTTCATGAGTTTGCTTTGACAGTAAGTTCATAGTAGATGGGAGTTGTTTAGGCTCATTTAGGGCACTGTTCATATCTCCAAGCCCCATAGTACAATATATCCCTACATTTAAACTGTAAATATGAATAAACAATGATAGCACACTGTCTCTAAAGACAAAGAAACAAAACTGGAAACGAAACAATGATTCTACGTGACAATTTGATTTTTTAATTAAAAAGTTAAAAATGGTGAAACACAAAGTGTAACACCTTGTTTAGTAAGTGTATATATTAGTTCATACAAAACATACATTTTAACTAAATTTATTTTTTAACTGTTAATTGTTCTGAAACTAGAGAGTAAATTAAGAAAAATGATTATCACTGATAATAATTTTTGCATCTACAGAAGTGAATTAAAAACGATCTGTTGCAGGTGTCAATCATGCCAGGTACACCACTATCACCTTGCAAAATTAGATTTCCTTCATTTAATAATCATGATGCAATGTCACAGATGAGGACAGGGGCTCTCAGAAAGCGTATGTGACTTGCACAAGGCCCCACAGCTAGTAATTTGCTGAGCTGGTTATCAAATCCACGTTTGTCTTGACTCCAGAGCCCAAGATTGCCATCAATATGTCAGGATGTTTGAGTTGCTAACAAGAAAGGGAAAGTAAGAAATAAAGAGTTGTTGTGCTCCAGGTTCCTTTTGAGAGAGAAACTTGCTTTGGGAAGTTCATTACTTTTGCTATGAGCCTTGGAACCAAAAGTTGTCAATTATCTCTACCAACACTCACCTAAACAATCACCCAGGGGCCTGAAAGAGTTAATGCACCTATCCATAGGAAACAATTTACTTTCCTTTCCCAAGAGAAAAGGGCCCAGTAGATTTCTAAAAAGACACTTTTTTTCTAATACCTGGCTGCTTTAATAGACATTTAATTCGTTTTTCTAAATAACATTAAAAGAATATAAAAGACCAATTTTCAGAGTTTAGGAGAAACTACAATGATGACCAAATGGGCTTTCTCAATAGGTTAATACCTGAAGGCATTGGTGCTCACTCTACATTAATACACTTTGACATTTACTTCCTAGAGAGGCTCCAACATTTCCACTGTTTTTAAATGTGAAACTGCTCTCAAGCCACAACTTTTAATTTTACTGTGACATTATCCTTTGCTTTTACCTGAAGTCATGAATGAGTTGTGCTTGGCAACACATGAAGGAAATTGCTGATGTCAGGAAAAGGACTGGTACTAGAATCAGAACTTTAATGCTGGAAGTGTTTTAGATCAGGTTACTGGAGTCTTTCCTTGGCAAAATTTCAACTACAACTATCAGCCAAAGCTCTTACTATAGAAGGACTTACATCCTAGGAAGGCACTTGTATAACAGAAAGAGGGACAGGAAGACCACTCATTGAGAGCGTGTTACAGGTCATGGAGGTTCTCATGCTTGTAACAATGATTAATGGGTTTTATTCACTTCTACTTTAGAGATTGTAAAAATGCTCTTAGCAGAGAGACTAAGGGACTTGCCCAAGACCTCATAACTAGGAAGTGGCAAAACGCTTATGCAAGCCCACCTATCTCAAGTCCAAGCATCTCTCCACTATGCAACAGAGGTTTCCTACAAAATAGCCATTTCTGACCCCAAAATGGCATTATGAAGTGATGTAAAAGAAAATACAATGGGTAAGAACAACTTAGCCTCTGGAGTCAGCTTAGATCTTGATGACGATTCTGCCACCTAATAGCTATGGGATGGTGGACAAATTATTACCTTATAAAGCAGTGACAATCATGCTTACCAAATATTCCACTTCTCTTGCAGTTCCTCCCTCTTACCCTTATGTGAGACGTATAATTAGCGCTAGTTAATGAAATGCACCCAAAGTACTGTATGCCATTTCTGGCAGAAGCAGTGAAACATCCACAGGTAAGTATCCAATTCTTTCTTATCTCTGAGAGACAGGAAGACTTCAAGTTACACAGGTTGCAGTTATATCTTGGAGCCTTCATAAACGTACATACCTGAATGACTCTATGGAATAGACATTACTACTCATCTTTCTCCATCCAGACCAACTGTTGTGCCATCCAGACCATGAAGGAGAAATAAACCTCTATTCTATGAAACTGTCTAGATTTGAGGGTAAATTTATTATAGCAGTATAACTCAGTCTATTAAGACTACTTTTTCATACCTCATGTTCCTAAACTCTAAAACACTGATAGTGATTTTGACTTAATAGAAACATTGTGAGGATGATATGAGACTTTTATAGGCTACACCTGAAAACACTGTCAAACTAGCAAGGGGCAGAAGGAAACATGGAAGGTGTGGCAATCTGGGTGAACCACAGTCTCTGTTTTTTCCAGAAGTAGAGGAAAATAGACTGCATGATCTTCAAAGTTTCCTGCTATTTCTCACATCTAAATTTCTCTCTGACCTCAGAATTTGGTCTTCAATTGCCTGACCCAAATTAATTAGTGACTATTCTATTGTTAAGGGCTTCCCAGGTGGCGCTAGTGGTAGAGAACCTTCCTGCCAATGCAGGTGATGTAAAAGACACAGGTTTGATCCCTGGGTCAGGAAGATTCCCTGGAGGAGGACATGGCAACCCACTCCAGAATTCTCGCCTGGAGAATTCCGTAGACAGAGGAACCTGGTAGGCTATGGTCCACAGGGTAGCAAAGAGTCAGACTCGACTGAAGCAACTTAGCATGCACACAGGCATTCTGTTGTCAAATGCTGTGCTAAGAAGCTGGCTTCAGGAGCAGGTCTTAAGGAGAAAATGTGGATTTTCTCTGGAGTCAAACTGAGGATGGGCATACATTTTCTGGGAATAGAGAGACAGTCTGGAGGACCTTAGCAGAGTCCCTCTTTTCTACTTATGAAGAAGTATTAAATGAAACTCTTCAGGAGGGAGCCTGGGGAGAGTGGGATAGTTGTGAGATGACCCTTCAGGAGGGGAACAGCATGTCATTTTTGCTTTAGTACTCCCTTTAAATGTCTTTCTACATCCTTGCAACTAGCTGAGGGGGAGTAAGAGAGCAAAGCTGTCAGACCAGCAGCATCTTAATTATGGAGATTAGAAATATTTTATGCAATTGACACAGCCTCTTCTAAATTACATAGTATTAGGGGAAATGACTGTCTAATGCCAATGAGAAAGGAAGAAAGGAGCTCTGAGAAAAAGAACAGGTGGATTTTGACAGTTTGTCCAATAAAATAATAATAGTTGGGGGAAAAAAACTTTAAAAACCAGTCTGATGCTACAATTTTCATAGCCTGAAACAAATCTCTTAACAGGACTTGAGGGAAGCCGGGAATGACTGTAGCTAAGCTTCCAACTGCTAGTCCAGCCAGACCTCACTGCCTCTCTCCTCCCCTTCCCCTTCATTTTGCTCTGCAGCACCACACTAGAAGACAAACTATTGGAATGCTTGGGAAGTGAGCAAGTTGTTGGTCATGTCAGGCTTCATTTCTAGTTAGTCTATGTCCTTTGCTCAGTGGGAGAAATATCAGTATCCCCGAAGTGGTACCTTGGGGTTCTCACAAAGTTCAATTACTTCCCATTGTCCAGTAATTTCCTGCCAGGCGTACGAGTATCTGGTTCTGTAAGAATTGAGACCCATTGAGAGCATCCTGAAGACTGAATGTTTTGCTAAGAATATGGAGGACTCCTGTCAATCATACTTAGGCATCATTTTGCTGAATTGAGCAGGGGAGTTGATGAGTAGGGGCAAGAGCTTCAGCACCTACTGTTTTTATTATTTAATCTCTCCTTCCTCTAGACCTCCTTGTAGGATATCATCATAGTGATCTTTTTAAAGTGAAAAGCTCCTTTTACTACCTATTTGTTCCAAATTCCCTGCTCCTTTTGTCTGTAGGAGGTACAAGCTCCAGGGCTTATGGATGCCAGTGGATAACGCAGATGGGAGAAGCTGGCTCCTGTCAGAAAAAAACTTGAGAGAGTTTTGGGAACTGCATGTAGCAAATTGGAGAGTTCACAACAATACCTCCCATCCTGCACACTCCTCTTACAATGTGACTATGATATTTCAGTTGAAAGTGGGATGGTGGTCATATCCATGGTTTCTTCCCTTGAATCTGGATGGGCCTATGACAACAGCAAAAGTCATGCTATCTGCTGTCTGAGGCTAGGTTATAAAAGATAATGCAGTGTCAGCCTGGTCCTCTTGGGATGCTCACTCTTGGAACCCAGCCACATGCTGCAAGGAAGCCTGGGTCACACAGTAAGTTCTGGCCAACAGCCAACAGCCAGCCTCAAGTACACCAGACATGCAAGGGAGAAGACTTTGAAATGACTCCTGACCACTGTCTGATTGTCCCTCTGTGAGACTTGCCTAGCCGAACTTACTGAGTTCCCAGAACTATGAGAGGTGATCATGAATAATTGTTGTTTTAAATCACTAAGTTTTAGTTTGGTTTGTGATGCAATAATGGATAATAAGAACAGCCAACAAATCTTACTCATTTCTTTTTGTGTGTGTATGGCCATGCCATGAGGCTTGTGGGATTTTAGTTCCCTGACCAGAGATCCAACCTGGGGCCTTGGCAGGGAGAGCTCAGAGTCCCGACCATTGGACTGCCAGGGAATTCCCAGATCTTACTCATTTCTAAACCTGCACTTTCACTTAAGTCATTTTGTGACCTTGAACCTAACTGCTGTTCAAGGACCAGCTTAATACGTTTTATAAACATTGCTTAATAGTGATCTGTTTCTCCAACATTGATAGGTCATTTGGCAGGACCCTGTCTCCTGGTAATTATTTTATTAAAACATTTTAATATACTTTAAAAAACAATACTTGTTTTTGTCAAAACTACAAACAATACAGGAATCAATAATCAAGAAACTGTCTCCCTTCTGTCTTGCTCTATTTCACTCCAGTTTACCTCCATCCCCTCTCCAAAGGTAACTGCTTAACAGAGTCATACATATTCCTTACAACCGCTTCTGCAAACACATACACACACACACACACACACACTTCACATAAATAGAATTCCGTCACAATACTGTTTTATAAATTGTTTTTTCAGTTGGTGGTTTATTTTAGTTATCTGTCAGTAAATACTAATCTATCTCATACTTTTTAATAGCTGTATAATATTTCCTATTATTTACCCAGTTGCTTAACCAATATTCTCTTTATAGACCCCATGGACTGTAGCCCACCAGGCTCCTCTCCCCATGGAATTCTCCAGGCAAGAATACTGGAGTGGGTTGCCATTCCCTTCTCCAGGGGATTCTTCCTGACCCAGGGATCGAACACAGGTCTCCTGCATTGCAGGCAGACTCTTTACCAACTGAGCCATCAGGGAAGACTAACAGAAATTTACATTTTCCCCAATTTTTCCTTATTAAAACCAAGACTCTACTGCTGTTACATACATTCCTGGGAGAAGAATTGCTGAGGTTAAAAAAAAATGCACCTTTTAAGCTTTGGTGTAAAATCTTAAATTCCTCTTCAGAAAGAGTTAACTATATTCCTATCAATAGTATATGAGAGGATTGTGACTTTCCCTGACACTGGATATTATCAAGCTTTTAAATCTTTGCTGGCGTTTTAGGTGAGGAATAATAGCTCCTAATTTTTTTTAACTTACAGTTTTATTATTAGTGAAGTTGAGCAGCATTTCACATTTTATTAGTCCCTGTATTTCTTTCACTGTGGATTTTGTCTGCTATGCCCTTTGCCCATTTTTCTGTTTTTTTTTTTTTTTTTAAGTAGGAGTTTTTTTAGTATTATGGATACAGGCTGCTATAACAAAATACCATGCACTGGTATCACTTATAAGCGATTTCTGTGAGAAACAGAAATTTGTTTCTCGGGGCTGTGGAGTTTGTAAGTGCAAAATCGAGATGTTAGCACATCAAGGTTTTGGTGAAGGTACCCTTCTGGATTGCAGATCACAACTTCTTGTGTCCTTACATAGTGGAAAGGCTAGGGAGCTTTCTGGAATATCTTTTATAGGACATTAATTCCATTTGTGAGGGCTCCATCCTCCTGACTTAAGCACATCCCAAAGGTCTATCTGTCATCTTTGGTGTTAGGATTTCAACACATGAATTTTGGGAGACATTCAGATCTTAGCAGGAGAACTTTCACAAATCGCTTTGCAAGTACTACTAATCTATTTGTTGGTTGTGTTTTTTAAAGAAACTTTTTGTATCAAGGAGTTTTAAAAGGGTTATGAAGTTGATCTCTTTTACTAAGGCTATGGTGCCTTCTGGACTTCCCAGATGGCGCTAGTGGTAAAGAACCCTCCTGTAAATGCAGGAGACTTAAGAGACTCGGGTTTGATTCCTAGGTCAGGAAGATCCTGGAGGAGGGCATGGCAACCCACTCCAGTATTCTTGCTGGAGATCCCATGGACAGAGAAGCCTGGAAGGCCCAGTCCATGGGATTGCAAATAGTCAGGCATGACTGAAACAATTTAGCTAGCTAGCTAGCCATGGCGGAGAAGGCAATGGCATCCCACTCCAGTACTCCTGCCTGGAAAATCCCATGGACAGAGGAGCCTGGTGCGCTGCAGTCCATGGGGTCCCGAAGAATCGGACACGACTGAGCAACTTCACTTTCACTTTTCACTTTCATGCATTGGAGAAGGAAATGACAACCCACTCCAGTGTTCTTGCCTGGAGAATCCCAGGGACGGGGAAGCCTGGTGGGCTGCCGTCTATGGGGTCGCACAGAGTCGGACACGACTGAAGCGACTTAGCAGCAGCAGCAGCAGCAGCAGCTAGCCGTGGTGTCTTCCAAAGAAAAACACTTTCATACTTACAGTTTTATATAAGTAAATAGTTTTTATTCGGTTGTTTTATAAGAAAAAAAGCCAAAAATTTTCAAAAATGATTGTTTAATATTTCAGATAACCTTTTCTTTGAGATATTCTAAGCATTTAATTTACAAATCTAAATTTCCAGGAACTCATACTGAGAAAATTCATTCATTCACTGAAGAGATGTTTATGACACATTCCTGGGTACCAAGCTGTTTTCTAGGCTTTCAGTACACAGTGGGAACATGTCTAGTGGAGCTAAGAATAAAAGGGGGCACAGGGGAAGAATCGTAATGTAACAACATTTTTAGGAAACAAAATAAATTAGTCTCTGTGCTTCTGAGTTTATACAGCACACAGACTCATTGTTCTCATTACATTTCAACATGCTGTTGCTGCTACTGCTGCTAAGTCGCTTCAGTCGTGTCCGACTCTGTGCGACCCCAGAGACGGCAGCCCACCAGGCTCCCCCGTCCCTGGGATTCTCCAGGCAAGAACACTGGAGTGGGTTGCCATTTCCTCCTCCAATGCATGAAAGTGAAAAGTGAAAGTGAAGTCGCTCAGTCGTGTCCGACTCTTCTGGACCTCATGAACTGCAGCCCATGAGGCTCCTCCGTCCATGGGATTTTCCAGGCAAGAGTACTGGAGTGGGATGCCATTATAACATACTCTAAATCTTGGCTTAAATGTCTTTCCACTTCACTAAAATATAAATGACTTAAGGGCAAGGAATATCTTTCATTCATCTTTGAATCTTTGGCATCTAGCTAGTATCTGATCATTATAATGGCTCAAGAACTACATTATGAAATAAATGGATTTCCCTATTTCACAAATTGCCTCTTTCCTTCTCAAATGAATATTCACAATCCTGCCTGCCTTCCCCTTCTTCCTCCCCACCACCCCAAAATAAAAGCCGACACTGGGCTCCCTGGGCAGCTCAGTGATGAGGAGTCCACCGACTAGTGCAGGGTACACATGTCCCAGAGCAACTAAGCACCACAACTATTGAGGCTCTGTGGCTAGAGCCTGTGCTCCGCAAGAAGAGAAGCCACCTCAATGAGAAGCTCGCGCACCACCCCTAGAGAACAGCCCCGGCTCTCGCAGCAATGAAGACCCAACACACCCAAAAATAAATAAATAAAATTATACATTAAAAAAAGCAACACTAGTTTTATGTTAGAAACAGGTCAAATCCCTGGGACTCAAGTTAGCGTTTTTGTTGGTTTTGTTCAGTCGCTAAGTTGTGGTCGCCTCTCTGTGACCCCCATGGACTGCAGCACGCCAGGCATACAAGATACTTAATCAAATGTGCTTAGTTCATAAAAGAGACTCAATAAAACAAATCGGATAAATGAATACCTACAGAGTTTTAAAAAATGGCCTTCAGAAAAGTAATAGGGAAGTGCCACACCCCTATGAACACAAGTTCACAGCAAGTATTTTTAGAGAACTTAAATGTTGTTTGATCTTATAATGGGAATCTCAGTGAAAATAAATAAAAGCCAGAGTTTTTAATTAACGCTGGTGAAACCAGCTTACAAGTGTGGGCAGGAGCAAAGTTGCAAAGCTAAGGAACAATGATTCTCGCCAGGAGCTGCCTGGGAACAAGGTTTTCTTCTTCTGTCACATACCTGAGTTCTGGGAAGCTCTTTTCCGGGGTTTCTAACTTCAGGGTTTAACTAGGAGGCTGGGATACATTTCAATCTTTTCAAATAGAGACCTGATCTTGCCTCTCTGGTAATGAATGAACAGTTACAGCCCTTTTGGTTACAGTTAGTTTTCACTTTTGGAGCATTTCCCAGGGGTGATATGGGAACAGCTTCCAGGAGGAGGCTGTGAGGCAGAGCTGGAAGTGAGGGCTCTGCTGAGGCAAACGTGCTTTTGGTGGGATGGGACTGTGAACACAGTGTGTGCTAAAACGTAAACAACACAGCCAAAGTACCAAATGCCACAAAAAAAGAAAAAAAAACTGTAATAAAGGACTCCTCTGAGCAGTTACAGACATACACACATATAGATGCACCTAAATTTCTTTTACCCCCCAAACCTGAAATCATGTGAACAATGAGTTGGGCTTTATTAATATCTGGAAAGACCATTAGTTCCATGTTTTCCCTAGGTGAGTGACCAGCACCGAGCCCTCCATTTGAAGCTGGAAACACTGAAATTCACACGGCCAATTATGCAATACTAGACCACTGGGAAGCATTTCTGGCTGGCTCAGCTGGTGATCTGATTTTACCCTGCAGCAGCAAGATTGATAGACCTTATAATTTTATTCTGGTTAGTGTAGATGTTGTTCTTACATAAGTTTTTTTTTTTTTTAAACTCCTCTTTTTCTCAAAAGAAAAAACCTGAGTCCTCCTCAAGTGGTTTGCCTCAATGACATCTCATGGTGATAAGATCAGTACCCCAATCACCAGCTAGAGTGATCCTTTCACGTGTATTTGATGTAGTTTAATTTCACTGAATGCCGTGTGAGCTTGTTTATGAGAGAGAATGAAAAGGAACAGTAATTTGCCCCCTTCTAAATCATTCCTTTTATGAGGCTTCTTTGGGCATGAGGGAAAGAGACTCATTCTTCGAAGGTACAGAATATCAATTGGGGAGCTGTTTCTCTCATGTTGATGACAAGGTATAGCTTAAAAACATCACATTCATATGCATATGTGGTGCATATATACATAATTAGTATATTTACAAAGTACCTAGCAGAACCTGAGAACTCATAGTTCCATTAACGCTTAAAAGGAAAACTGGAATTCAGATCAGTCAAAGAGCAGAGGAATGTGCTGCCTTTCAATTATATTCACCTATCATCCTTGTCTGGAAAGACACCTCCAAAAAATATGAAATGAACTTTTTTTTCTGAAGCACTGCCACAGTCTGTTATGTATTTATCAGATTCTGCAGTTCTAATTACAAAATAAACACTAACTACTACATAGAATTAATATACTAGCCAAAAAGATTTTTATAATCTGAAAGAAATGCTCCCATATTGATACTGCTAAGAGAAACAAACTCCCCTCTCCTTGATTATAAAGAAGCAAGACAGATGGCTTCTTGTTTAAGACTGTAATTTTACTTTCAGCCTCCTCCCTCAGTTAAAAAACAAGATGTACTTTGACACTTTGAGGGAAAATCTCAAGGGAAGGTTTTTTAAAATTCCTGGTTGCATTGAATAATTAACAAACAATTGAGAACTGAGAAAGATACAAAGGAAAAAAATGCTATAGCTTGTTTTCAGGGAGTTGACAATCTAATTGTGGAGTTCACAATCAGAATTGGGACCAGAGCCATTGAAGTATTATTTTTTTTCACTTCTATTTAATGGCCTAATGGTAACACCCTTAGGATTCACAGCCCAGAGGTACGGTTGACCCTCTGATAAAATTGGAAGGGAACATAGGGAGAATGCAGAGGAAGAATTAATAATCTCAAGCAGTACTTACTGAGTCCTTACTGTCCTACTGAAAATACATAGTCACTCAGTCATGTCCGACTCTTTCCAACCCCACGGACTGTAGCTCACCAGGCTTCTCTGCCCATGGAATTCTCCAGGAAAGAACACTGGAGTGGGTTGCCGTTCTCTTCTCCAGGGGATCTTCCTGACCCAGGGATGGAACCCAGGTCTACTATATTGGCAGGTGGGTTTTTTACCACTAGCGCCACCCGGAAGCCCCTACTGTCCTACTAGCTGCTTTCATATAGTGTTTAGTCTTGACAACAGCTCTTTCTGGTCATCCTTATCACCGGTTTTTCACAGAGCAGGAGAAAGGGGCTTAGAGAAATGATTCATCCCTGGTAACAGACCTAACGACTTGAAACACACCAACTGGGAATTCCTCTTTGGCCTTTCCTTTCGTGGTCCCTAGGTTCCCATCTTGATTTTCCTTTGCTTCCATTCCCTTTCAGTGCACCTGAAGTCAGCTTATTTCTGTACTGTTTCCTCCCCCCTTAGCTTTTGAGTAATCTTTAAAACTTGCAGTCTTTCATTTGGCAGTCAGGCCTTCTAGTCTCCTTTGCACCTTTGCAAATAAGTTTTTTTCCCCTAACTGATTCTGTCTTTAAGACATTCTTTTGACAGGATGAAGGGAAACATGAAAAAGCTTAAAACAGTGCCTCGTAAGTGGTTCTAATATTAAGCATGATCTATAGTTTTATTCCTACCACATTTTAACTGTTCTCATATCACACTTTCTCAGCCTCTTGGGGTTGTAGTTCTTGAAGATGGTGACAGCTAAGTACTTACTCTTAACTTGCTGATACTGCCTAGCATATTCGCGGAACAACAAGGACTTTTAAGACAGCAGGAACTTTGGTCGTTTGGTTCACCTCTTTATTCCCAGTGCTTGTAAATTACTGGAACTTAGTATACCTGCGGTATACGTATGTTTTAATATGATGAATTAATACTCATTTGTGTGTGTGTGTGTGTGTGTGTGGACTATTCTGTGTAAAGTTTCGTTCAGATCCAGTATGTCTCTGAATTAAGAGACCTGGAGAATTTTTTCCCTTTTCCTTATTTTCGTCCCTCTATAACAATTTCGACCTTGGGTGCATTCCATCAAACTCTCGGTGCCTTCAAGACATAGTTTCCATATCAGCAAAATGGGGCGAGTAGCAACAGATGCTTGTTTCTCCTTGTCCTCTATCACATAGTACTTCTCCACGGGGTTACTGCGTACTCTTTCCTCTGGATAAAAATCAGTCACCTGAGAGGTAAGAAACCATTAGGGTGGGTCCTCGGGTTGCAAGCCCAATAGGGATACAGAACAGCTCCGCAAGCCTCGCCCGTGCCTCCTGGGTCCGGAAACAACCCGACCCCATTTCGGCTGCGAGCCTGCCCAGCCCTCGTGCGCCCCAGACTCAGGCGCCCTCTCGCGCAGAGGTAGCGCTCTGCCTCGGTGCCACAGCTAAATGGGCTCGGTACCGCGCAGGCTCCGACGCGCGCCGAAGGGCCCGGCCTAGTTTTGGCCGCAGCCGCCCGGCCGCCCGCGCGGCGCTGCACTGGGGGCGGGGAGTCTGATGGGAGACGCGCGCGGCGCTGAGGAGGCGGCGGCCCGGGAGAGGGAGCGGGAGAGGGACTGGGCGCGGGAGGCGGGAGGCGGGGGACAGGGGGAGGCGCCGCCGCCGCCGCCGCCCGCCCCTTTCCGCTGGGGAGCAGCTGCAGCAGCAGGAGCGGAGCAGGAGCCGCGCAGCCACAGCCGCAGCCGCTGCCACCGCCGCCGGGGGATGTGGTCGGCGCCCGCCCCGAGCCGCGCCGCCTCCTGAGTACCCGCCGCCGCCGCCGCCGTCGAGTCGTGTGGGGCCAGGCCGCGCCCTCCCCGGGCGCCCGCCGGCTCGCATGCCGAGAGGCTCCGGGGCGTAGCTGCGCGCCCGGCGCCGCCTCCGGGCTCCTCCGGCCCCGCCATGGGCTGCTGCAGCTCCGCCTCCTCAGCCGCGCAGGTGAGGGGCTCCCGCCTCCCGGCCGCCCGCCCGGATGCTTCCCCCGCGCCGCGCGGCGGGCGCCCGCCGCCTTCCACGACCCGCGAGCTTCCCTTCAGCCCACCGTGCACTCCAGAGACGCCCCCCACCCGCACCTCCCCCTGTCCCGCCGTAGCCCCCGCGCTGGCTCCCAGGGCAGCCGACTGGCAGGCGCCTCAGCGCGGCCCCCGGGGCGCCCCTTGCAGACTTGGCCGCCGCCTCCTAGTCACACCTGAGCGGCGCGTCCCGCCAGCCCGCAGGTAGAGGCAACAAGGACGCCTGCTCTCTGCCCCAGGTGGCACCCCCCCTTCCTTCGTCTTCCGGGCCTGCCTCCTCGCTTCCCACCTCCTTGGAGTCCGCCCGCTCCACATCTACAGACTATCCTCTGTGCTTCCTGGAGGAGTAGCTCCAGCTTGGGCTGTTCGCCCCATCTCCCACCTTATTACAGTTTCTGCTCTATTGGAGATTCTGTCCCTTTTCTCCTGCCGGCTGCCCCCGGCCCAGGTTCAAGCGTTTAAGAGGATCCCGGAGCCCTCCTACGACCCGGTTTCCCAGATTCCAGCGGCTCGCCTCCCACCCCATCCCCCCTTTGTGCCTTGACCTCAGACACCCAGGCCTCTTCGCACACCGAGGCCCCTGCGGGAGCGCGGGGATTGCGCTGGGAAGGAGATTGGGCACCTGGAGGGTGACGGGAGCGTTACGGAAACTCCCTCTTTGTTGCCAGTGTAACAGGAGGAAGAGGTGCCGAATTTAGTTTTTCTGTGGGCACACTGGCTGAGTGTTGTCGCTGAGGGCTGAGATGCAGAGATTTCTCCCAGCGTCTACCCTGCCCCCATCCAAATTTCGCTAACCTGCCTCTCTCTCTTGCCGATCGGAGCCCTTAACCTGGATAGAAATGTTTTAGACAACTGTATAAGGATCAGATGTAATAGGACTTGACTGCTGTCCGCTAATAACTGAGAGGACCTGTTTGTAAATTACCTAATTTAGTGGATTAGTGAGTGTATTTACAAATACGATAAAAAGCAATCAGGAATACTGCATCAAACTGTCTGGTGGTGGTGTATGAAAAATAGGCTCTGACAATGCCTGGGATGTAATCTCACAGTTTCATTAGCTTAGAATTTAACTATGGTCTTTGATTTGTTTGTTTTGAGGGGGAGACAAGGACTCTTGTTTTTAGAAATAAAGGGTCGTCCGTTCTTGGTGAAGAAAAACGCTAGTTTGGGGGAAAAAAATTCCTTCAGAGATCTAGCATCTGTGATAATGCCAGAAGTGTTTTGCTACTGCTAAATGACTATATATAACTCAGTTTTAAATAACCTGCATACTTGTTCTGAAAATCTGAGATCTGTCAGCAAATGACTGGAATTGCAGATGAATTGAGGACATCTATGTTTTATTAAATATCCATCCTATTTGTCCATTTCTTTTTTGGGTGTTTGCTTACTCGTGTTTTTTTTTTTTTCCTTTTCCTATTAGGATCATAGTCAGGCTGATTGGGTTAGTTAGTTAAACCTTACTGTTCAGTTAGAATAACAAAGAAAAACTATAAATAGTGATGTTAGGAGGGAGAGGTCTATAGTTTTCATATTAACAGATAAAGGTGTGGAATCACACAATTCCTTTCAACTGGTTAGAGGTTTTTGGGGAGAGAGAGGAATCTAATTGGGTGCTGTTGGTCTAATATTTACTTAAATATTATTTTGACAAAAATGGTATCTTTGCTGTTGCCTTTCTCTGAAGAATTGGTTTACTATGTATCCTCTTTTGGACATGAAATACCTTAGAGACAGGAAAGTATTGGATAGTTTATGGATGGCTTGTTCCATGTTTATAATCAGTTAAATTTGGGAGGGATGGATGCTGGACCCCAACTCAACAGATCTTGCATTTGACTAGCTCCACATCTTACTTTTCGGAATGCTGTCACACGTATTTTCCTTGTTTTTTCCTCTTCTTGCAGCCACTGTTTGCTTCATGCTGTGTTCTACAGACAAGACGCACGTCATGCACCCTGAGGGGTGCGTTGTTTTTGTTGTTGTTTTTTTTTTGCCCCTGTGGTTTCCTATAGCCAATCAACAGCTGTCACATGCCCTTAAGTTCAGCTTTAGGGACTTGTAGTGTTCAATGGAGCATTGAGAAGCAAGTTTTGTGCCAAAGAGCAGGTCATCGTGTTTTTTTTCTCCCTTATTTGAGGTTTTGCATCATTCTTTATTTGTGAAATGTTATCAATCTGCTGCATTTTAATGCTCCTTGCAGGAACATCATCAGTTGGGATAATATAGTATCTATATGTGTTGTGTTGAAACCAAAAAGGGATGCAGCTGCACATCTTCTCTAAATGTGAGCCTCCACATCACTATGAATTTCTCTAAGAGGCCTGGATTGTATTCTCAGGCACAATGTTTCTTTCATCCCTTCTATTGGATTGTAAACTTCTTGAATGTAGGAACTCTTTTTGTTTTCCACAAGTTTGTATTCATTGCAGTGCCTTACTATACCTTGTACATGATAGTGGCTCAGCAGTAGTCAATGAACAGAATATAGATACACAGATTGGAACATTTGGCTGGCAAGTAACATTTAATATGAATCCAGCCCTGGACCTTGTGCTGTTCCACTTCCATGAGCTGGTTGACTAGTGTCTCCAAGCCATTCTCTTCTACGTTCAAATTTGAACTGTTTTAAGTTAAAATTCACTTGCCTTTCCACATTCCATCCTATTCTTTCAATGGGACTGTCAGTTTGCAAAATTGAGCAGGTTTTTTCTTTGCTACTGGTGCTCAGTGCTTATGTTTTAGTTGGAGCAGTGGCTAAAACGTCTTAAAGGAGCTTGTCTGCAAACTCTAATGATAACCTGCACAGCACATCAGAACAACATGCTCTGGGGTAATCTGCAGTTCAGCTTAGCTTTTCTCAGTGGTATCGTCGGCAACTTTAAAGCCCTGGCAGGTTTTATCATTGTAAATACAGTGCGTTTCCTTTTTGTAGTAGGGATTCACTTTTGAAATACATATAATTTATTTTCCCTCATAGTCTCTTACCTATATTGTAGACTCTCATAAAAGAGTTATTGTCTTCCAAACTGTTTCATCTCTTGTAGTCTATTTAGGTATTATTTTCATTTTCTTGGCAGTGTCTGAATATCATAATTTGTCTTCAAAATAATTATCCTGCTTTTGGATTTAGCTAAAGTGTCACATTCTGTACCTACTTGCATTTCATTGTTTAAGGAGGAAATTATTGGCAAAATTATTTGTACTGTATCAGATATGTGTATCTAAGAATCTTAAGAACTCTTAGAAATGTTTATAGAACTCTTAATTATGTTTTGTTTTCTTATTAGTGACCACTGCAGGTTACTTGCTAATACTAGTAGTTGCTCAAGACAAGCCAGTACATGATAGCCTTTGCCTAAAAATCTCTTTGAAGGGAACATAAAAGTGAGATAGTCTTGAGTTTCTTTTTACAGCACTAATCCTCCCTAAGACTCTTAAAATTTATTCCCAACTCTCCATAATTCGTTTGTTCTGTTATAACCTGACATAATTTCTATTCTTGTAATGTTAAACTTCAAAGTTCACTTGTAAATCTTCAGATTTATGAAATGTTCTTTCCCATTGACAAACCAGTTTGAATGAAGGAGGCTTTTGAAAGATTACTTAGCGAGTTGTCAAAAGTCTTTGTCGTTAATGGCTAGATCATTATTTCTCACAGTAGTGCTTTGGAAGTCAGGAGATTTTGCAAGTGCTCTGAAGTTCTGTGTCCTTTGGTTCTAACCTTAGAAATTGTGAGAGGGATGGAGGATAATCTTTCTTGTTGAACAAACTGCCCCTTCTGTCTGTTGGAGAGGTTGTTCTTGTCTCTGGTCTTGTCCCATGTCGTCAAATTGAGAGCTCCATATTTAACTGTGTTTTTCTAGCTCTAGTATCTTGTCTTGGGATGAAATGAAAAATGAGAAACAATCAAGTGGTTCACAAACACTAGTTAACTTTTAAGAATGTTAACTGTTCTTTAAAAGAATTTTAATAGTAACTGTAGTCTCCTGCTTTGTGGAATTTGAAGTCAGAGGTTAAAAATGAAAATTGAAGAGTAGTGGGAATTACCAACAGAGACAAAGTTATTCTATTAAAATGTGCCCAACAAAATATGCCTGTTCTAACTGAAACAAAAAAACCCATAGCATGAAGACTGTTTTTGTCTCCCAAATCCTGTGCTGTTAGCGTGTGCTGTGCCTAGTTGCCCAGTCGTGTCGGACTCTCTGTGACCCTGTGGGCTGTAGCCCACCAGACTCCTCTGTCCATGGGAGTCTCCAGGCAAGAATACTGGAGTGGGTTGCCATGCCCTCCTCCAGGGGATCTTCCCAACCCAGGGATCAAACCCAGGTCTCCCACACTGCAGGCGAATCTTTACCATCTGAACCCCCAGGGATGCCCAAGCATAGAAGATCCATTCCTTAAAATACATAAATCAATTGTTAATATTAAAATTGGCTGGAAAGTAATGTAAAAATGATGAGACTTTTTGCATGGCTATTTTTCACAGCCCTTTTCACATTTCAACTTCTCCAGTAATTCTGAAGTCGACTTTACTTCCATTTACAGCTGAGGAAGTTGAGAGTTGGATGTTAGTTGAGACTTGGCTGCAGTCTCTGAGCTACTAAGGGATCGATCCAATCTTTACCCTTGTCTTGAATCTGAGTCCTGTGCTTCTGTTTCTGTGTTCACATATATGCTTCCCATATCTTAAATTGTAGTTCATTTTATCTTTAGAAAAGGTCCGCTCAATAACATTTTGAAAGAGGAATGTGCAAGTTCAAGTCATGCGATTTTGAACTTGCTGGAGTTACTAGATAGGGAGCAACATGGTATAATAAGCAAAACTAGTTCAGTTAGAAAGTTCCCAGGCTTAACAGATACCATCAAGTACCATCAAGTCCTATCATTTAGAAATGTTATTGGCTTGGAGGATATTTATTTATAGAAATATATTCTATATTATATGCTACTCCTGGTAATTGGTTAGTAAATGTTATGGAAAATCCCAAACAAACTTTCTGGCCAACTCAATATTTAGCCATCTCCTTTCTCCCCAACCCCTTCCTGTAGAGGGAGGAATTATTTCAGTTTCATAACTTTGACTCAGATTTTTGGGGTTCTCAGGACTATTAGAGATAAACTAGAACCGCTTACTGTCTTTTCTATTGAACTAAACTGGAATGTAGAGATATGAAGTCTGAGGTCGGAAAGATACATTATGAGGTAACTCAAACTAGAAACCTACTTAGTCACTCTCTATCTCTGTCTTTTTTTTTCTTTTTTTGCCTCTCCAGGAGGCATGTGGAATCTTAGTTTCCCAGATCCCTGATCTTAGACCAGGGATCAAACCTACACCCCTTGCAATGGAAGTGCAGACTCTTAACCCACTGGACCGTGAGGGAACTCCCGAAACCCACTTAGTCTCTTAATCTTTCTGTAGTTACCTTTAATCCTTAATGTCTTAAGTCTTATCTTTGCAGTCTTGACACCACATTGGAAACACTTAAGTGAAGTGACGTGAAGTCGCTCAGTCGTGTCTGACTCTTCGCAACCCCGTGGACTGTAGCCTACCAGCTCCTCCCTCCATGGGATTCTCCAGGCAAGAGTACTGGAGTGGGTTGCCATTTTGAAACACTTAGGATGTTAAAAAAAACAACAACAAAAAACACCACAGGATTCCTGGGTCCTCCTTTCAGAGATTCTGATTTCCTTGGTCCAGGGGTACTACCTGAGCCTCAAAAAGTTTTAAAGTTGCCCTGATGATTTTCATGCTTTGCCAAGGTTGAAAACCACTCTTACATACCCTTTCTGTGATAATTCCATCTCCTTCTATGGTTTTAGTTACAACCCATTTGCCGACAGTTCTCAAACTAAATTACTGAACTGAAACCAACTTTATCCTGGCTTCAAAACTATATATCCACTGATTCCTTAGCTCCTCCACTAGAATGTCTTGTAGGCACCTCAAACTCAGTGTGTGAAAACTAAACTCAAAGTATGTAGACACAGATACACGCATCTTTTTCAGCATCTTTGGTTCACTGAATGACACCAGTATCATGGTATGGAAACTGGAAACCTGAGATTTGTGGGAAACCTGCTTCTGGTTATTCCATATCTAGTCACCATGTCTTGTCTCTCTTACCTTCTGAATTCCACTACAAGTCCCCCAATCTAAGCTGCTGTCATCTCTGGCCAGAACTTTGCTTCTAGGTTACCCAATGTTCATTCATGCTTCCTTCTGATTTTTCTCCACACTGCAGTCCTAATGATCGCTTTGAAAAATCAAAAGCTGTGTGGGATTGTGTCCCCCACCTACCTGAAACCCTTTAATGGTTTCTGATTACTCTTAAGACAGAGACCAGAATCAGCTGAAACTAACCAGCAGTGCTGTGTGGCCTGGTCTGTACCTCTCTCCAGCGTCGCTGTCAACTCCTACCATGTTTCTCTTTAATCTTTGTAATCCAGTCTCACAGATTCTTCAGTAGACTTTGTTTTTCTTTTAGGGTTTTGCACATGCTTTTCACTTGTCTGGGAGGCTCTTTGCTTTTCTCCCTAGTCTTTGGCTGACTGATACTTATCCTTCAAGTTTCAGTCTCAGAGTCTCTTGTTGGGAAAAGACTTCCTTGATCCTTCAAACTAGGCCATGACTCCTCATTAAGTTCTTACAGCCTTATATATTTTACCTATGAACACCTAAAGCAATACATAATTATATGGTTAATATCTAGTCCAGGAGTTGGCAAAACTACAGCCCATGTGCCAAATCTTTGTATGGCTTACAAACTAATAATGCTAAAAGTGGTATCTGTATATATTCAGATGGGTGAAAAAAGTTAACCATCTTTGCATGAGAAATTATTTCATAAAAATTGTATAACTGAATTTCATTGTCCACAAATAAGGGTTTATTGATGCAGCCACACATTTATACAGTGTCTATAGCTGCTCTTACGTTACAGTGGCAGAGTTGAGTGGTTAGTTGTGACAGAGACCTTGTGGCTTGCAAGTGTAAATATTTATTCTGTGCCTCTATGGGGAAAATGTTCGCTGACCTCTGGTCTAGACTGAGCTGATGAGGAGAGGGACCACGTATGCTTTGTTCATTGCTGACATTCTCTGTGCTTAGCTGGTACCTGGTACATGATAGGTGCTTGTGAAATTTGAACTTTGAAATTTGAGGAGATTTGAACAAATTTTCCTTTCATGGTTGGATGTGTATGAGCTCCAACCTTAGTAACTCTGATGTTTTAAATTTAATATAAAAATTTTTTTAAGGGGACAGATTCTTTCTTTCTGACCTTGCCACATGGCTTGCGGGATCCTAGTTCTCCAACCAGGAATTGAACCCAGACCCTGGCAGTGAAGGCACTGACTCAGTACTGGAACATCAGGGAATTCCTTAAAAGGACAACTGCTTTCGAAGAAGATTCTCAACAGAAGTCTTAGCAGCTGTCTTAAGCAGCTTGTCTGTTGCAGGTATACATCTCATGTGTGAAGCAAGTGTACTTGTAAAGGTGTAAGTTAGGAGGTGAGTTGTTGATGGACAGGGAAGCCTGGCGTGCTGCAGTCCAGGGGGCCGCACGACTGAGTGACTGAACTGAACTGGAGTTAGGCGGTGTTAGTCTTTTCCCCTTTGTGGGCTCCTTTCTGTTTTCATATCAGCTGTTAAATAAGATTTACGTTTAAACTTTTGGCTGATAAATTGCTGGAATTTTTTGGTGTGTGTGTGAAAATGATATTACTACAGTATCCCACAACTAAATACTTAGACATCTATCTAGTAAGGAAACTATTAAAAGCTATTTCTATCTTAATTTTTGAGGTTGTGAGATATGCTGTAAATTGTTGAACAGAAGTGTGTGATTTCTGGATACATTATAATGTAAAATAAGGAAACAGCAAAAAGATGGAAAAATTGAAAATACCTGTTTACTTTGAGATATTCAAGTAGCAGGGAAGATATTAAAGTATCTTCCTTTTTTTGGTAGCATTATGATAATGGTAATGATAACAATCACGATCCTTGTAAGATTTTTCATTATGAATCACTTAAGAATGATTCAGCTTTAAGAAATGAAAAACCATAAATCTAGATAGCTAAACATTAAGGGAAACTTATCTCTTACAAGTTGAGAGGTGGGCTGGCTTTCAGCTGGGTTAGTTCTTTGGCTTGATGACATAACATCCATAAGGACCTGAGTTCTCTCTCTTTTTGTCATTTATGGAAGGTACATTTCCCTCATTTGGCTCCCCTTGTGATCCCAAGATGGATGTGACTCTTTTGGAAGACTCGTGTATGCTGAGCTGACAACTTCCAGTGGTTTTTCTTTCAACAGGAGTTAGGGAGGGCTGTATACTCATCTTTAAACAATCTGTAGCAAGGGGGAGGCACGGCTGTGGTGACTGGTTTAGGCTAACCAGGATTTCCCTCTGAGTCAAGTAGAGGGTGAAGCAACACCAGAATAAAATTAGGACACCGCCAGCCAGGCTGGGAGGACTGGGGAGAATGGTGACTGGGTAGGCAGCCACTGATATCTGCTATATAGTTTTGCTGATTTCCTCTGCCTATAAAATAGTGTTTCCTAATATTTTGCTTATAGCTCCATTATAAAACTTCACAGTTGCTAGTCAAAAGTCACAGAGTCATCTTTCTATTTCCTCAGTAATACTGCTCTGTGCGTGCTAAGTTGCTTCAGTCGTGTCCACTTTGTGACCCTATGGACTGGAGCCCGGCAGGCTCCTCTCCATGAGATTCTCCGGGCAAGAACACTGGAGTGGGTTGCTGTGCCCTCCTGCAGGGGGTCTTCCCCACCCAGGGACCGAACCCATGTTTCTCATGTCTCCTGCATGCCAGGCGTGTTCTTCACCACTAGTGCCTCCTAGCCACTGCCTAAGCCCCATCTTTCTCTTTTTCCCACACTAGCTGCTGCTTTCCTGTTACGAGGCAGGCATAGCTTCTGGATAAAGAAGAGCGTTTAAGGTTGGAATAATGGTTAAATAGCTAATCAGAATTCCCACAACCAGTGGGCACCAAGTGAACCTTGGTGTTACTATAACCTTTTCCCTCTCAAGCTCTCTGGTTTCCTTTTCTGCCTCTTCTTACTTCTGTATGTGTTTATCTCTGTCCGATTAGTCCTCATTTTTTCTTTCTTTTCCCTTTCTTTCCCCTAAAGTTTTCTTTTTCCTTCCCTTTCTTTCTGCCCCTGTCTGATGGACTTAAGGAGCCACAATACTGAGTAGAATATTACTAGAATAGAAAAGTAGAAAGAGAGTGTCCTTTTTTTCCCCACCTGCTGTTTAATTTGGGGTATTTTTGTTTTTTGGTAAAGCAATAGTAAGACTGAAGATTCACATCATAATTTAGGATATCTCTATGATACAAAGAGCTCTTATGGTATAAAAATTGCATCTTTGCAACAAATACCTAGTTTACGGAAGGAGAATTAGTAAACTAATATGTAAATATGTTCAATCTTGTTGATAAGTCAAATTAAGGGCACATAGACACCCTTTTCATCTGTACCTTTGGTTAAAGTTAACAGAATAATATTAATTGCTCATGTGGTTTTGACTCAAGTATACTTTATTGATTTGCTGAATAACTGGTTTGACCCTCTTGGGACACTGTTTGATGACATATATTGAAGGCCCTAAAAAATTTGACACCCTTTAGTAATCCAAGAGTATAGTAAATGCTAGATGCCAGGATCTTTACATGTGGCATTATTTATAATAGCAAAAATAGTTTACTTTTAAACATAATACATATTTTAAAAATTTACTTTATTATTATTATCATTTTGGCTGCGCTGGGTCTTTGTTGCTTTTCTCCAACTGTGGCGAATGGGGCTCCTCTCTAGCTGCCGTGTGCAGGCTCCTCACTGCAGTGGCTTCTCTTATTGCAGAGCACAGGCCCTGGGGTGTGCGTGCTTCGGTAGTCGTGGCTTGATGCCTCTGGGGCACAGGCTCAGTAGCCCCACAGGGCTCCGTTGCTTCAAGGCGTGTGGGATCTTCCCAGATCAGCGATCGAACCTGTGCCTCTTGCGTTGGCAGGCGGATTCTTTACCCCTGAGCCACCAGGAAAGCCCAACATAATGTTGTTGATGTAAAATTTTCTTAATATAAAATTCAGTTGAATTTAGTCTGTTATATGTGTCTCCCTTCGCCATCCCCAACGAAATGATCGTCTCTTAATGGACAAGTAGCCTTTTGCCATACTTTCCCTAAGTTCTTCCCCTACTGCTGTTCTAAAGGGCTATTGGAATCTGAGAATTAAACACTGTTGTGTACTGGCAGGAGTATGGGCTGTATAGCCAGACTATGGGTTTAAAGCTCGGCTCTGTCACCAAAGGAGTTATTTGGGCCAAATTCTTTAACATTTTTGTGCCTCATTTTCCTCAGGTATAAAATGGGAGTAATGATAAAACCTGTCTTACAGACTTGTAGCAAACTGAACAACGTTTGAAAATATCTTATGATATAAATGTAAACTAAGTCTTTTAGGTGTTCTATCCATTAATACTACCCTAAAACAATCCTGTATTTGACTTTTCGAAAAGGGACCCAAACTTTCAAAATACTAAAATCGTGTCTAGGAGATGAGTATTAAGGGCGCAGTGAACAGCAATAAGGAGAGGTTAAATTGGGTGTGGTTGAGGGTTCAGGGGTTGGAGAAGTTAGGAAAGAATAGACTAGATGGAGAGTGGGCTTCCTGAAAATCACCCTTGATTTGTCTTTTAAGGATAGGTTTAGAAAGAGTGGGAGGATAGACAGCTATTAGTAGAAAGCAGGGACAAGAAAGGACATTTCAGTGAAAGGAACGGCTTGAACAAAGGTACAGCAGCCTTTAACTGTTGGTTTGGAAAAGGGACCTGGCCAGGGTAGAAAGAGGGTTACATGTAGGGAAGACTCCGCTGTTCGAAGGAGAGAGAAATGGCGGTCATGAGGGGTTTTTCTGAGTGACTTAAGGAAGAATAATCTGAGCCTTGCCTGTGCTTGAAGTGAGAGAAGGGGAAAGAGAGGCCACCCTGGAAGCCGTTCAGTAACTTGAACCAACAGTATAAATGGGGAACAGAGAGACATTACACAACTGAAATAGGACAGATTTTCCTGACTTAACCTGGATATGTGGGATAAAGGAGAGGGATAAAACCAGTTCAGAACACTGTATAATGGAAGAAGGGTATTATAATTGATAGACAAGGGAGTTGAGATGGAGACTAGAATATGGGGAGGGGAAGATGAATTTAATTTTGTGTGAACTGAGATTGAGATGATAGTAATACCTCCATGTAGCACTTTCCCAGGCAACAGAATATCTCGAATTGGATTTCAGAAAATGTTCTAAGTCATGTGCATAAAGGAGATGCTGTAAGGATGGGTGGTCTCCCAGGGGGAAGCAACGGCATGGAATATGAGAGTAGACCTCTGGGTTTTCCCTGCTTCCAGTCCTAGTTGTCTGCTGTCATATAATAAATTTCACCGTATTTTTGCAACTCAGAGATGAGTGTCAGTTTTAGCCCCATTTTACATATTAGGAAACTGAAGCTCCATTTGCAGCAACATGGATGGACACAGATTATCATGTTAGGTGAAGTAAGAACAGAGAATGAAAAATATGATACTACTTATATGTGGAATCTAAAAAATGATACAAATGAACTTATTTACAAACCAGAAATAGAAAACAAACTAATGGTTACCAAAAGAGAAAGGCAGGGGGATAAATTAAGAGTTTGGGATTAATGTGTACACACTGCTATATATAAAATAGATTAATGACCTCCTGTATAGCAGAGGGAGCTATATTCAGTATGTCACAATAATTTATAGTGGAAAAGAGTCAGAAAAGTCAGAAAATATATGTATATTCTGAAGCCCTTCTCTGTACACTTGAAGCTAACACAACATTATAAATCAACTATAATCTTAAAAAAAAAGAGGGAGAGAGAAACTGAGGCTCAGAGAGTTTAGGCAGCTTGTCCAAGGTCCCTGAAGGCGTGTAAAGGCTGGGGTGGTTCAAAGCCTGTGCATTTCCTACTGCATTCTCTTCCATCTGTTGTACTGAGAACTATATTTAAATAGTATATTAAATGTAGCTTAGATAGCAGTATTTCTTCCCTAAAATTCAGAGATTGTACTATTTACTCTGGCTTTAAAGTGTGTGTTTGGCAGGGCTGTGTTGGGGCGGGGGGCGGGGAGGAAGAGAGGGGTGTTGGCTTTCAGTCACTGCACCCTAAACTAGCGGTCAGACTGTGACAGTTTGCCTCCAAGTCTATGTAAGTGGTGGTTATAAACTTCAGACTCTGGGGACCTTGACTGCTTTGCATTTCCTCCTGGGCCCTTCTACATGCTCTAAGAGCAAGTCTACTGTGGCAGTATATTTACTAAATGTGACTACAATTTAGAAAACTACAGTTTTCTCATAACTCAGATTATCAAATATACAGTTTTAGTAAGGAATAGATATATCTATACATATATTGTTGTTGTTGTTCAGTCCCCAAGCTGTGTTCAACTCTTTGCAACTCCATGGACTACAGCTTGCCAGGCTTCCCTGTCCTTCACCGTCTCCTGAAGTTTGCCCAAGTTCATGTCCATTGAATCGGTGATGATATCCAACCATCTCATCCTCTGTCACGCTCTTCTCCTTCTGCCTTCAGCCTTTCCCAGCATCAGGGTCTTTTCCAATGAGTTGGCTCTTTGCATCATGTGGCCAGAGTGTTGGAGCTTCAGCCTCAGTCCTTCCAATGAATATTCAGGGGTGATTTACTTTAAGATTGACTGGTTTGGTCTCCTTGCTGTCTAAGGGACTCTCAAGAGTCTTCTCCAACACTACATTTCGAAAGCATCTATATATAGTCTTGGTAGATCCATCGCCTTTGGAAGGGTTAATGTATTGTATTTAATTAATTAAATTGATACTATTTAATATCAAGTATCAGAAAGGCTCAGGAGAGCAGTAAGAAAGGAGAAGGTGAAGAAAATGGTCATGGTGAAGTTTAGAACTATGGCACAAATGATTTGCATGCACTTAAAGATCAAATTACAAAGGCAGAGATCTTTTTACCACTAGAGCGAAAGCTGGAGTTTGTTTTTTAAACTAAACTTCAGTTTAAAACCTCAGTTTTTTCCAAATGGATTTTGAAATATTGCACGTGATTTTGTCTGTTCATAAACTCTAAAAACATCATGTGTTGGAAAACAGTCTGAAAACATCAACAAGTTTGAAAGCCTAATATATTCAATATATTTTGAAACTAACCCTACTTTTATGTGAAGAAAAACATTTGGAATAGACATTGGTGGTTGAAGCAGATTTCAGTTATGAAGATATGGGAATAATATTTTAATAAGATACTTCATTTTAAGATTGAGTGCAATTCTAGTTTTGGTAATAATGTTTTAAGGGTGGACCAAGTGGAAAGACATGATTCTGTTGAGGTAGTGATACGCACACAGAGTAGGAAGCCCCCAGAGGGGAAGTACTTCCCCGTGACCTGCTGCTCACCAGGCTCCCTGCTGTAGGCAGTGCTCCACGTGCCCTCCATGTAAGGATACAAATGTTACTTAGGTGAGAATGCTGTAGGCAGTGTTTCCCCAAGTATGTGCTGCCATAGCGCCTGGTCTTCTGAGAAAGGATTCTGAGGTCAGAAAAGCGTGTAGGGTTCTTGCTGATTCCATACCCCACACCCATTTGTGGAACCACGTCAGCATGGTGCTCGTGTCCAACTCTTGCGACCCCATGGACTGTAGGCTTCCAGGTTCCTCTGTCCATGGGATTCTCCAGACGAGAATACTGGAGTGGGTTGCCATTTCCTTCTCCACCACATCAGCGTATCAGTCTGTTAAAGGCTCGCTGTCCCACAATCCACACCACCACACCAGAAACCAGTCTAGCTTGGTTTAACTGGCCTCCAGTTCATTTGTCCCTAACATTTCTTTCTGTCTCTTTTTTTTCTTTTGCATCTTGAGGAACTGTTCTCCTACAGGACACACTTTGAGAAACAGTGCTTGAAGTATTCCTTCTCAGTTTCTTTAAGTGAGCGTGGTAGCAGGAATGTTCTTGATCAAGCAACCCTTAGTCCGGAAGTGCTTAGGGGCTTTGAAACTGAGTTTGAGCACATCACAAACTTCAACATGTTCTTTACAATATTGGCAAGATAGTGTAAATAAATGTCAAGTTACTCAAGTATATTAGGATAATGAAAAAGCCTTTCACGTGAATAATTTCTCAGATTTGTAGTTTTGAGATTTCCAAGAAGGCAGGGAGGTTAAGAGTTTACAAAAGGATCCTTCAACTTTAGAACTTCAAAATAGAACTGCTGTGAGGCCAGCTGGGCCAACAGCAAGCAAGGGGAGCAGCCATCGGCTTTGGGGGTTTTCTGCTTTAGCCCTGGTCTGTGGCAGAGACCACAGGAGTAGTTGGAGTTATCACTCAGCACTCCACATGGACTTTGGTAGATGGGACCTGCTGGTTGAATGCTGATTATCTTTTGTTGGAGAAGGAATCCAGGACAGAGGTGATATTCCAGGGGCCAAGCAAATAATGTAAGTAAGTGCAAGTGTTGGTCACTCAGTCATGTCCGACTCTTTGTGACCCATGGACTGTAGCCCACCAGACTCCTCTGTCCGTGAAATTCTCCAGGCGAGAATGCCGGAGTGGGTTGCCATTTCCTTCTCCAGAAGATCTTCCCGATCCAGGGATTGAGCCCAGATCTCCCGCATTATAGGCAGACTATTTACTGACCGAGCCACCAGGGAAGACCAAGCAAATAATAGATCCTCAATAAATATTTATTGAATATATGTGGTGTGGGCATGGGATAGTCAGTGGAGAAGAAAATGGCAACCCACTCCAGTATTCTTGCCTTGAGACTCCTATGGACAGAGGAGGCTGGTGGGCTACAGTCCATGGGGTTGCAAATAGTTGGACATGACTGAGCGACTAAGCACATGGGTTATTCAGAGACTAGAAATTTAGTTTGTGATGCTCATAAAAAGTGAAAGTCGATCAGTCGTGGCCAACTCTCTCCGACCCCATGGACTATGAGTCTGTGGAATTCTCCAGGCCAAAATACTGGAGTAGGTAGCCTTTCCTTCTCCAGGGAATCTTCCCAGCCCAGGAACTGAACCCAGGTCTCCCGCATTGCAAGTGGATTCTTTACCGCTGAGCCACAAAGAAAGCCCTGTGATACTCATGTTTCCTATCAAATTTGGTGTGAAAATAAAGGTGACCTTTCAATGGAAGGAAATGGGAATGAACCAGAAAATTAAAAGAAGCCACTGTGTGAAATGTTTTAACTTAATTCTGGTGGTTTTAAAACTGCCCTTGTTAGCATGTTTTCCCACATTATAATGAAGTCTTGGTGAAGACATTAATACTAGCCAGTCAGGGAAGAAAGAGCATATCATGAACTGGAGACCACAGCCTTGTTGGAACCTGAAAGTTTGCTAGGTGATCAGCGCCACTCAATAGATTTATAAGGAAAGATTCACTTTTAGCTCCACCACTGTGCAGGTGTACCGTGGCAGGTCTTCTGGCCCATCTTCCCGCTGCCTGCCTGGAGCAGAGTGGATAGAGCCACAAATCCTGCTTATTTTGTTCAAAGTGTGGCCAGGAGGGTAGAGAGCAGCCTGCAGAAATGACGCCTGCTTGTGAGGAGCTCAGGAATGAGGGGAAGGCCCTGAAAAAAAAGGAAGAAAATCAAGAATGTTGGTAGAATACAGAGAAAATTCCAGGCCTGTCACATGCTTTGTTTTGGTTCAGCATTTACTGAGCATTGTGCTACTCAGGATTCTAAGGACTGGATTCAACCAAGAAGGAGCCTTTCCCTTGAAGTGTTCAGTCTGTTACAGGGAGGGCTGAGGGACATCCACAGAGTGTCGTAGCTCACCTGAGTCTCTTCAGTAGCCCCAGAAAAGTTACACCATTTACTGAGTGCACAGTGCCGATAATTTCTTGATAGATTCTAATTTTTATTTACGTATTTACTTACATGGCTGCACCAGGTCTTTGTTGCAGCATGTGGGATCTAGTTCCCTAACCAGGGATGGAACCTGTGTCCCCTGCAGTGGAAGCACAGAGTCCTAACCCCTGGACCACCAGGGAAGTTCCCTAAACATTAATTTTGAAGTGTGTTCTGTGTCAACTCTTAACTGGTTAAGAATGGAGTTTGGTAAGCTTTGGGCTAAATTTACTGTCTCTGTAGTCATAACAATATTTTATGACACGGAATGAAAGAAAAATTACTGTCCTTGAGTAGAAAATAATGTAAAACTTCCCTGAATACTGTGGATGAGTCATTCTTGAGGTGATCCCTTAAAAAGATAGGACCTATAATGTGTTTAATATCTTTATTTCCCCACTGAAATGACCAAAATTTAAGCAGAGTGACTTGTGTTCTTTGATGGTACTAGGTTCTAGGAACTTTATATTTAAGGTAGAACAAGTCAGAAGTGTCCCTTTGCCGTTGCTCTCTAATCTCAGGTGGCTTTCTTGCGGCGTCTGTGTCTAGTGACTGAGCCACAGATCTCTGCCCTTTCACCCTGCCAGCAAGCCCAGGTGCTCTAACCTAACTGGGCACCGTGACCTGTTTAATGTCCATTAGTCACCAAACCACAGGACTCAGAATTGATTCTTCATTTCTTGGGTTAGTTGCTCAGTCTTTGTGACCCCATGGACTCTAACCCACCAGGCTCCTCTGTCTATGGAATTCTCCAGGCAAGAATACTGGAGTGGGTACCCATTCTTCATTTCTTACCACCAGTCAGACCATCTTCTCATTTCTCTTCCAGTTTTCTCCTATCCAGACGTGCATTTTCTCTTCTGCTCTTTAAGTTTATTTATATCTCATCTGCTTCCAAATATCTTGGATGATTTGTAATGAAATGTAAATATACTTAAGACTTCTGAAATGAAAAATTGAAAGCTAAAAAGCGATGGAGATGAGGTAGAAGGAAGAAGCTTATGTGTCCTGAGTACCTAAACTGCTGCGCCTACCAGTCCCACTTTGGAAAGTGGTAATTCAAAGGAGATGATTACCAGGAATCCTTTTACAGAATCTCACAACTGGCGGGGACTTAGAATTCTGTATTCCAACCTACCAAGATGTCACATCCACTAAGTGGTTTTGTCCAGGCTCTGCTTAAATACCTCCCATCAGCAGAGAACTCACTGCTTCCTGAGTCAGTTAACTCCACTTTCAGGCAGTTATTAGAAATTGCTTCTTTGCACAGGTGACCTCTCTGTCCATGTAACTTTACTGCTGATTCTAGTTCTGCACCCACTAGCTATATAGAATAATTGAAGAGAAAACAACTGAAATCATCCTTAATGTGTACTGAGTTGTATACATTTAAACTTAAAAACCCTTAGTTTATACTGCCATTTCTAAGTATCATGCTTCCAGATTCTGTATTAGTCTGGGCTTTTTTTTTTTCCCCTTTAAGCTTTGATTTTTTTAAAAAGTTTATTTAATTTTTATTTTTATCAAAGCTACACATGTCTATATTTTTAAAGAGTCAAACATTAGAAGCAGAATTGTTATTTTTTAAAAAGGCTTTCCCCCATTTTGTGCTTCCCTGAGGCCATCACTTTTAAATCTTTGAACTAAATCTTTTTGCTATTTCTCTCTGTATCTCTCACATGCTTATACTGCTGCCACCTGACTCTAGTTTTTGGCATTAATTTTGGCCTCCACTGTGGAAGATGAAAATTGCACTTATGTTCCATGTACTTGCTTCCAGTCCACCTATCCTACTGTAGAGGTATCACGGTTCTATTGGACTGATCTTCAGGTCCTTTCATTATGACTATATAAATGCTCTTTAAGCTGACTCGTGTAGTATTTCATCATTGCTACATAATCTTGTGTTGCTCTTGGAGATAATTGTCGTGTTTTGCTGTTTGCCTGGTTTTCTGTGTACTTGTTGAGGACTAATTGACCTCTACATTCTTACCTGGTTGTGTCAGCACAGATACCTTTGATAGTCTTTTTTTAAAAAAAAGTTGTTATTTTATTTGTTTTTATTTTTTTGACTGTGCGGGGTCTAAGGTGCAGCATGTGGAATCTTTAGTTGCAGCGTGTAAAATCTAGTTCCTTGACTAGGGGTTTAACCCTTGGGATCATGGAGTCTTAGCCAAAGGACCACCAGGGAAGTCCCCTTAGATATTAATTAATTTCAGTTTTCCTGACAGGACATCTCCTGTAGCTCCAGTCTAGGCTCCTTGCTTCTCAGGCCTGTTTCAAAGTTATCAATTTGAGATCTCCCTTCACATCATACCAAGTATTCACTTGATCTTTCTTGTGTTGGTGTCCCAGTTATGTGGAACCCACGTACTAAGAAAATTTCATTAAAACGTGTTTTAAAACTGGCCGTGTAGCTTTATTTTGCAACTCTGAGTAAGAAAAATAAACAGGGGAAAGGAGGGAAGAAAAGATATGGTGAAATAGAGTTGGAGGAAGAAAACGTCCGTTTTGCCTTTAAGCTAGAAGGCCTGGGGAAAATTTAGAATATCTGTGTTTGGAATGAGATCAATAAATCTAGTCAAGTTGGCGGATTTGACACTGGTATTTATCTCTGTCTCTAGTAGCAGGAGTCTAAGGCTTAGGGATCTCTGAGGGTGTGGATGAGAAGAGAGTCTGAAAACCACAGAACTGCCTGATAGCCTATATCAGGAGTAAGCAGACTCCAGATTTTCATATCATTTCCCCAGCTAAGAAGCAAGGTAACACACTACCCTACAATATTCTGTTTTCACATCTGACACATATGTCTAGGATACATTTTGAGTTCATTTTAGATAAAGTTTGAGATATAGATTGGGATTTTGTTTTTTTGTTTGCATCAGTTCAGTTCAGTTCAGTCCCTCAGTTGTGTCTGACTCTTTGCAACCCCATGAATCACAGCACTCCAGGCCTCCCTGTCCATCACCAACTCCCAGAGTTCACCCAAATTCATGTGCATTGAGTCAGTGATGCCATCCAGATATCTCATCCTCTGTTGTCACCTCCTCCTGCCCCCAATCCCTCCCAGCATCAGGGTCTTTTCCGGTGAGTCACCTCTTCACATGAGGTGGCCAAAGTATTGGAGTTTCAGCCTCAGCATCAGTCCTACCAGTGAACACCCAGGACTGATCTCCTTTAGGATGGACTGGTTGGATCTCCTTGCAATCCAAGGGACTCTCAAGAGTCTTCTCCAACACCACAGTTCAACAGCATCAATTCTTTAGTGCTCAACTTTCTTCACAGTCCAACTCTCACATCCATACATGACCGCTGGAAAAACCATAGCCTTGACTAGATGGACCTTTGTTGGCAAAGTAATATCTCTGCTTTTCAATATGCTATCTAGGTTGGTCATAACTTTCCTTCCAAGGAGTAAGCGTCTTTTAATTTCATGGCTGCAATCACCATCTGCAGTGATTTTGGAGCCCCCCAAAATAAAGTCTGACACTATTTCCTCATCTATTTCCCATGAAGTGATGAGACCGGATGCCATGATCTTAGTTTTCTGAATGTTGAGCTTTAAGCCAACTTTTTCACTCTCCTCTTTCACTTTTATTAAGAGGCTTTTTAGTTCCTCTTCACTTTCTGCCATAAGGGTGGTATCATCTGCATATCTGAGGTTAGTGATATTTCTCCCGGCAGTCTTGATTCCAGCTTGTGCTTCTTCCAGTCTAGCGTTTCTCATGATCTACTCTGCATAGAATTAAATAAGCAGGGTGACAGTATACAGCCTTGACGTACTCCTTTTCCTATTTGGAACCAGTCTGTTCCATGTCCAGTTCTAACTGTTGCTTCCTGACCTGCATACAGGTTTCTTAAGAGGCAGGTCAGGTGGTCTGGTATTCCTATCTCTTTCAGAATTTTCCACAGTTTATTGTGATCCACACAGTCAAAGGCTTTGGCATAGTCAATAAAGCAGAAATAGATGTTTTCCTGGAACTCTTGCTTTTTCGATGATCCAGTGGATATTGGCAATTTGATCTCTGGTTCTTGTTTTTTCTAAATCCAGCTTGAACATCTGGAAGCTCACGGTTCACGTATTGCTGAAGCCTGGCTTGGAGATAGGGTGTCTAATTATTCTAGTACACTTTGGTGAAAAGGTTATACTTTTTTCCATTGAATTGCTTTTGTACCTTTCCCAAATATTAGCCATGTATATATGGGTTTGAATTTTCTATTTCATTGATGTGTTTGTCTTGACACTAGTACCAAATGGTCTTGATTATGGTAGCTTTATAGTATATATTGAAATCAAGTGGTGTGAGTAACATAGAAAACTATCTTGTCTATTCTAGTCTTCTGTCTTTCCTTATACATTTTAAAATCAGTTTATCAATATCTACCCCCCAAATCCTGCTGGGATTTTGATTTGGCTTGTGTTGCAACTATAGTGAAGTGAAAGTGTTAGTCACTCAGTCATGTCTGACTCTTTGAGACCCCATAGACTGTAGCCCTCCAGGTGCCTCTGTCCATGGAATTCTCCAGGCAAGAATACTGGAGTGGGTTGCCATGCCCTTCTCCAGGGAATCTTCCTGAGCCAGGGATCGAACCCAAGTCTCCTGCATTGCAAGCAGATTCTTAACTGTCTGAGCCACCAGGGAAGCCCTGCAACTGTAGATCAATTAGGAAAGAATTTGTTAAGTAATATTGAGTCTTCCGGTCTGTGAATGTGGTATAGTTCTGCATTTATTGAGCCTTTGATTTCTCTCATCAGTTTTCCTGTCCTGATGTTTTCTTTCTTGATTTATTCCCTTAATTTGGAAAAAAATAAAATACCTCCTTTAGTAGGTTCCTGAGAAAAGGATACATGTAATTTTTTGATAACTTGCATATTTTTATTCTTACTTCATGCATATTTAGTATTTGGCTGGATTTAGAATTCTAGATTGGAAATTATTTTCTCTCAATTTAAAATGTGTTTTTCTTTTGTCTTCTTCCTGCTAGGATAGCTATTGAAGTCTGATTCTGGCTCTTGATTTTTTTTTTTTTTTTTTTTTTTGTATTGAACTTTTTTATTCTCTCTGGAACCTTTTAGGGTCTTCCTTGTGATCCATCTTCTGATATTTTTCAGTGATGTGCCTTTTTTGTGGATCTGTTTTCATCCATTATGCTGGACACTGTGGGGGATATTTCAATCTGGAAATTTCTATTTTGTGGTTAGGAAGTTTTTTCCTGAATTCTTTGATTTTTTTCCCACCTGTTTTCCTTGTTCCTTACTTTTCTTACCTTTTCTTTCATTTCTGAACTCCTTGGCTTCTAATCCATATTCTATTAGATTTGTTCTATTTGTCTTTCTATTACATTTTAATTTCTGCTACGAGTTCTTCATTTCATAGGGTATTTTTGCTTTGTTCTCATCATTATTGTTTATTTTTGTGCCATCTCTTCTCTGTGCGCATGTGTGTGCATTTGTTTTAAGTTCACTTCTCTCTGTATCTGCGTCATCTGTTTCTTCCAACTTAGTTTCTTCTGTTTGTCTCTGCATTCATGTTAAAGGTTTCTTCCTTGACTGTCTGGTAGTACTTAGTTATCTGCTCATTGTTTAAGTGCCAGACTCCAAAAGCTTGTTGAAAGCACTGTATTCATTTGGGGATGGGGTTGTTGACTGTGGGGTTCACTGTAGGGTGGTCTGTGTGTTTGTCACTCAGTCATGTCCAACGCTTTGCGAGCCATGAATTGTAGCCTGCCAGGCTCCTCTTTCCGTGGGATTCTCCAGGCAAGAGTACTGGAGTGGGTTGCCATTCCCTCCTCCAGGGGATCTTCCCAACCCAGGGATCAAACCTGAGTCTCCTGCATTACAGGCAGATTCTTTACCGTCTGAGCCACCAAGGGAAGCTCCGTAGGGTGGTTCGGACAGGCCCTGTTTTCTTGGAAACATTCAGTGTCAGTATGTTTTGGTCTTTTTTTTTTTTGAATGGATCAGATTTTCCGCAGGAAATCTCTTCTTATCTCCTGGAGAATATTTGTCTGACTGCTAGAATTCTGGGACCCAAGCAGGGAAAGAAAATGGAGAGGGCCTTGGTCTCAGTATTTACTTTGTAAACTTGCACTTATTCCTTTTGTTTTCTCTCCTCTTGCCCATAACTTTTCTGGATAGAAGAGGGGCAATTAGTTCCCTTCCTGCTCCGAGGGTCTCACAGTTCCCTTTCTTTTTTTTTTTTCCCCACAGCTCCCTTTCTTGAATCCTCCCATTTGTCTCCTCTGTTTCCAGAGATGTCATATACCACAAATTCCTGAAGTTTGGGAGCGTTTTATGGCATTAATTGGTTTGCTTCCTGGCCTTTCCCACTGTTGACTCAGAATTTAGTTTCTTGGAGTCTGCTAGGTTAATTTTCTCTCTCCTACCTAAATCCTAGTTCCAGATATTTTGAATTCCTCTACTGTCATTTAAGTTGCATTTTGGGAGGGAGCAGCTTTAAATGCCGGAGAAGGCAATGGCATCCCAACTCCAGTATTCTTGCCTGGAAAGTCCCATGGATGGAGGAGCCTGGTGGGCTGCAGTCCATGGGGTCGTGAAGAGTCGGACACGACTGAGCGACTTCACTTTCACTTTTCACTTTCATGCATTGGAGAAGGAAATGGCAGCCCACTCCAGTGTTCTTGCCTGGAGAATTCCAGGGATGGCGGAGCCTGGTGGGCTGCTGTCTATGGGGTCGCACAGAGTCAGACATGACTGAAGGCGGCTTAGCAGCAGTAGCAGCATTAAATGCACATGTTCAGTTAGCACAGAGTCGGACACGACTGAAGTGATGCAGCAGCAGCATTAAATGCATATGTTCAGTTAGCCACTACTAGAAGTTACCCAAGTCTCTTATCTGTATGAGTGAATTCTAGTTTAACACTTCCACTGAAGTGTGGTGCATAGAAAGGAACTCAATAGACTAGATGTAGTCAGTTCTTTCTTCTGAATTCTTAGTGTTGCCTAAAGTTGCATTGGGCTTCCCAGGTGGCTCAGTGGTAAAGAACCTGCCTGCCAATGCAGGAGATGGTTCAATCCCTGGGTCAGGAAGATCCACTGGAGTAGGATATGGCAACCCACTCTAGTATTCTTGCCTGGAAAATTTCATGGACAGAGGAGCCTGGCAGGATACAGTCCATGGAGTTGCGAAGAGTCGGACATGACTGAGCACGCAAACACGCAAAGGTTGCATTAGCCTTTTCAGGAACTTTACTTACATTAGCTTGATGTCCACCAAAAGCCCTAAGTCATTCCCCGCTCCCCCCACTTCCAACCATGTTCTAGTATTGTTGGATTTTTAAAAGATAAGTGGAAAACTTGAATTTTCTGAGAAAATGTAAAGCTGTTGATTTTTGCCCAGTTTGGCAGATTGTATGAGCTTTTGGAATTCCGACTTTATTATCTATTGTATTTGCTATTGCTTCCTCAAGTTTTTATCATCTGATAATTTGGTCAGCAAATCATTTATGTCTTCATGAAGGGCTTACTGATTGTGGGGTTCACTGTAGTGTGGTCTAGCCGGCCTGTTTTCTTTGAAACTACTCCTTGTGCCATTATCTTTTTGCCTTGGTATCATTTATCATTTTACTTTAAAATATTTTTCATTTCTTTTGAGGACCTCTGTTTACTTGATCAGTTCTTTTCTCAAGACCATTCTAGCAGTTCCAGATATACTTAACCCTTATTTTAGTCCATTTTTCTCCATCTTATCATGAGAGATAGTAATAGAGATGAGATCAACACATTTTAATAAAATTTAGATATATCAACTCTTTTCCAATCTATTCTCTTAACTATCAAACCAAGAACATGACGTTAGCCAGGTGTGACTTACTCAGGTACGTGTGCTGGTTCTAACCATTCACCTCATCCTTTTCTCAGTGCCCACAAACCCTCTTTTGATCATCTGTTCTGGAATTTTACCTTGAGTTGAAGTTGGGCTCAGTTGCAAAATTTGTGGTGTTCCCTTTTCTAAAAATGGGGATGCTAACATGTTTCTTACTCTGTGCTTTCCTCATTCTCTGCCATTGAAGAGGGCATATAATCTGTCTGGATCACCAGGGTGTGAATACCTCCCTGGGAGACAGGAGAAGCAGTGTCTCTCTGTTCTCAGGGTATTGCACTGGTCTGACATGTAGCAGAGACTCAGTCAATGTTTGGGTAAACTTGTTTATTTGAAACAGTGTAGAGTTCTTTCTGAATTTCATCACCTGTTCACATATTAGGGCTTCAGTGTTTACAGATCACTGTTGAGTCTCATCCTACACTAAATTTTGATGATACCTATAAGGTTGTAGTTTCCTATGTTTAGAGTGTCAAGATTTAGTGGTAAAAAAAAATCTTTTCATAGAACCTGCTGGTATTCCAAGCATTGTGCTGGGCTTTGGAGATATAGCAATGAATGAAAATTCTCAGGGAGCCCACCCCCCAATGGGGAGGAGAGGATTAAAGGAGCACTGACAGTCAAGGCTTGTGTATGACACATCCTGCACTTGTCTTATATTGACAGGTCATCTTTGTGATGCTTCCCTTTTTCCAAAAATGTTTTCCTAGGACTGGCTCTCATGTTTATTTACACATAGTATCTGACATGTACCACCTTTACTGCCACTGGCCTAGTCCAAATTAGCATCTTGCGCCTGGTACCTGTAGTCCTTTCTCTTCACAGCAGCCTGAGTGATCAAAGAGCAGCTCAGATCCCATCTCTGAGCTTGGAGCCCTCCAGCAACTTCATCACGCTTAAATGTGACATCCAGACTTTCTCATCTGGCTCTGCCTACCTCTTCTCCTTTCTTACCATTGTTTTAATTCATTATGTTCTGGCCCTGAGCCTTGTCTGCAGACGTGTCCTTGTCAGAGCCTTCCTCTTCTGATTCTACCCTCAGATCTACCAGACTTGCATCCACAGTTCTGAAGCAGCCCTTCCAGCCCAGCCCTCTCATTTTCTCTTTCTTTACTTGGCTCTCTTTTTCTATAGCTGATCATCACCTGAAATCACTAATGTATTTTTATTGACTTTCTCCTTCCATAAGCTCCATGAGCAGGAATTTGTCTGTTTTGTTGATTGCTGTATCCCCAGCGTTATACTAGGGCCTAGTATGTAGGAGATAGATGGCCAGTGAGTGTTTGGTGGATAAATGATACATTATAGTTTCACTATAGTTTCCATCCTTTCTTCCACCCTACCATTTGGAGTTCAAGGCCCTTCTGTTGCGAACTTCTGATAAAATAAGCCAGTTTCTGGGCAAAGGCATTCTTTCAGAGTTAATCAGGTGCCCTCTGGTACAGTTAACGCTTAATCTTTGCATTGTCTTGTGCTAAGTGCTAAGTCGCTTCAGTTGTGTCCAACTCTGCGAACCCATGAACTGTAGCCCGCCAGGCTCCCCTCTCCATGGGATTCTCCAGGCAAGAATACTGGGGTGGGTTGCCGTGCCCTCCTCCAGGGGATCTTCCCGACCCAGGGATCAAACCTGTGTCTCTGATGTCTCCTGCATTGGCAGGCGGGCTCTTTACCTCTGGCACCGGTGTCTAAAGATGATAAAATACTAAATTCTGTTTTTTAATGCCATCCATTATCATTAACGTTAACCAGTGGTTAACGTTCCATATACTTTTTAGTCCTTCTGGAATAATAGATGAAAATGCTAACTGTGACTTTAAGGCCTTAGGTTTCATAATCCCTAGATACATTTCTCAGATTTTTGCTGCTGGGTTTTTATTGTTTCTGTTATCCCATAATCTTGATGGCTTTCTCTTTCCTCTTGGGCTCCTTCTGCCAGACCTTGTTAGATTTGTTAATTTTCTCTGTAGCATGGGATGATGGTTTTCTAGAAGATTCTGACAAATTTTTAACTTATGTTACCTTCTAGCTTCTCTGGTACAGATTTTGCATTTCTTTCCTTTTGTCTGTATATTTCCTGGTATCCTTTTGTTGCTGTTTTAGTCACCTTCCCTAATTACAGCTGGGTGTGGGAAAGGCTTTGTGAAGCAAAAGGAATGGACTTTGGTCTTAAGGATGAATAATAACTTCAGTAAGACGTAGATAAAGGAATTTTTGCCTGAAGGAATCACGTGAGCAAAAGCACAGAAGCATACAGTGCTTAATATGTTTGGCAAAAGTGGTGTGGAATGACTGGAGTATGTGTTTATCTGCAGTGTGAGACCTGGCTGAAAGGTAGACCTTAAATGCTAGGCTTAGGATTATGGGGTGTCTGTTTTAGTTTCATGATACTTTTGTATTTCTGGTATAGTAAATAAAAGACGCTTACTCCTTGGAAGGAAAGTTATGACCAACCTAGATAGCATATTTAAAAATAGAGACATTACTTTGCCAACAAAGGTCCATCTAGTCAAGGCTGTGGTTTTTCCAGTAGTCATGTATGGATGTGAGAGTTGGACAGTGAAGAAAACTGAGTGCCGAAGAATTGATGCTGTTGAACTGTGGTGTTGGAGAAGACTCTTGAGAATCCCTTGGACTGCAAGAAAATCCAACCAGTCCATCCTAAAGGAGATCATTCCTGGGTGTTCATTGCAAGGACTGATGTTGAAGCAGAAACTCCAATACTTGGCCACCTGATGCGAAGAGTTGACTCATTGGAAAAGACCCTGATGCTGGGAGGGATTGAAGGCAGGAGGAGAAGGGGACCGACAGAGGATGAGATGACTGGATGGCATCACCGACTCGACGGACATGGGTTTGGGTAGACTCTGGGAGTTGGTGATGGACAGGGAGGCCTGGCGTGCTGCGATTCATGGGATCGCAAAGAGTCAGACACAACTGAGCGACTGAACTGAACTGAACTGAATTATTTTTATGTATTGGGCTTGTTGTAGGTGTGTGTGTGCGTGTGTGCACTCAATCATTAAGTCATGTCCAACTTTTGTGGCTCCATGGACTGTAGCCCACCATGCTCCTCTGTCCGTGGGATTTTCCAGGCAAGAATACCGGAGTGGGTTGCCATTTCCTTCTTGAAGGGATCTTCACGACCCAGGTATGAAATCCACATCTCCTGCATTGGCAGGCGGGTTCTTTACTACTGAGTCATCTGGGAAGCCCCATGGGACTTTTAATGTTTTCCTCTGTCTTTTATAGTACCTACATAGTAGCTTGCACATAATGGGTGTTCAATGTTGAGTTGAATTCTTGACAAGAGAATTTAATTTTTCCAAGAATGTAGAAGGCCAGACTTTTTCTACTCAATTAAAAGAAAGAACTTTTAGTATAATTTTTTATTGCATACCTTATCTGAATTTGCACTGTGGATGTTCATTTTTTGGTCTTCTTTGCCTCTCCCATATCACTGTTCCTGTATATAATCTGTGGTCACTATACCAGGCAGTGCTGGCATCAAAGAGAAGACTGGGGAATAGTTTCCTCAAGTCCCCATTCTTGATAAGACAGTATTTTCACAATTTTCAGTGTAATACTGTGCAGAGCCATCTTCATGCACCCCCTTCCAATTAGAGAACTGCCTTTGATTATTTTTGTTGTTGTTTTACATCTTCTTTTTTTTTTTTAATTTTTTTTTTTTTATTAGTTGGAGGCTAATTACTTCACAACATTTCAGTGGGTTTTGTCATACATTGATATGAATCAGCCATAGAGTTACAGGTATTCCCCATTCCGATCCCCCCTCCCACCTCCCTCTCCACCGATTCCTCTGGGTCTTCCCAGTGCACCAGGCCCGAGCACTTGACTCATGCATCCCACCTGGGCTGGTGATCTGTTTCACCATAGATAATATACATGCTGTTCTTTTGAAACATCCCACCCTCACCTTCTCCCACAGAGTTCAAAAGTCTGTTCTGTACTTCTCTGTCTCTTTTTCTGTTTTGCATATAGGGTTATCATTACCATCTTTCTAAATTCCATATATATGTGTTAGTATGCTGTAATGTTCTTTATCTTTCTGGCTTACTTCACACTGTATAATGGGCTCCAGTTTCATCCATCTCATTAGAACTGATTCAAATGAATTCTTTTTAACAGCTGAGTAATATTCCACGGTGTATATGTACCACAGCTTCCTTATCCATTCATCTGCTGATGGGCATCTAGGTTGCTTCCATGTCCTGGCTATTATAAACAGTGCTGCAATGAACATTGGGGTGCACGTGTCTCTTTCAGATCTGGTTTCCTGGGTGTGTATGCCCAGAAGTGGGATTGCTGGGTCATATGGCAGTTCTATTTCCAGTTTTTTAAGAAATCTCCACATTGTTTTCCATAGTGGCTGTACTAGTTTGCATTCCCACCAACAGTGTAAGAGGGTTCCCTCTTCTCCACACCCTCTCCAGCATTTACTGCTTGTAGACTTTTGGATAGCAGCCATCCTGACTGGCGTGTAATGGTACCTCATTGTGGTTTTGATTTGCATCTCTCTAATAATGAGTGATGTTGAGCATCTTTTCATGTGTTTGTTAGCCATCTGTATGTCTTTGGAGAAATGTCTGTTTAGTTCTTTGGCCCGTTTTTTGATTGGGTCATTTATTTTTCTGGAATTGAGCTTCAGGAGTTGCTTGTATATTTTTGAGATTAATCCTTTGTCTGTTGCTTCATTTGCTATTATTTTCTCCCAATCTGAGGACTGTCTTTTCATCTTACTTATAGTTTCCTTTGTAGTGCAAAAGCTTTTCAGTTTCATTAGGTCCCATTTGTTTATTTTTGCTTTTATTTCCAATATTCTGGGAGGTGGGTCATAGAGGATCTTGCTGTGATTTATGTCGGAGAGTGTTTTGCCTATGTTCTCCTCTAGGAGTTTTATAGTTTCTAGTCTTACATTTAGATCTTTAATCCATTTTGAGTTTATTTTTGTGTATGGTGTTAGAAAGTGTTCTAGTTTCATTCTTTTACAAGTGGTTGACCAGTTTTCCCAGCACCACTTGTTAAGGAGATTGTCTTTTTTCCATTGTATATCCTTGCCTCCTTTGTTGAAGATAAGGTGTCCATAGGTTCGTGGATTTATCTCTGGGCTTTCTATTCTGTTCCATTGATCTATATTTCTGTCTTTGTGCCAGTACCATACTGTCTTGATGACTGTGGCTTTGTAGTAGAGTCTGAAGTCAGGCAGGTTGATTCCTCCAGTTCCATTCTTCTTTCTCAAGATTACTTTGGCTATTCGAGGTTTTTTGTATTTCCATACAAATTGTGTAATTATTTGTTCTAGTTCTGTGAAAAATACCGTTGGTAGCTTGATAGGGATTGCATTGAATCTATAGATTGCTTTGGGTAGAATAGCCATTTTGACAATATGGATTCTTCCAATCCATGATCACGGTATGTTTCTCCATCTGTTTGTGTCCTCTTTGATTTCTTTCATCAGTGTTTTATAGTTTTCTATGTATAGGACTTTTGTTTCTTTAGGTAGATATACTCCTAAGTATTTTATTCTTTTTGTTGCAATGGTGAATGGTATTGTTTCCTTAATTTCTCTTTCTGTTTCTTCATTGTTAGTATATAGGAATGCAAGGGATTTCTGTGTGTTAATTTTATATCCTGCAACTTTACTATATTCATTGATTAGCTCTAGTAATTTTCTGGAAGAGTCTTTAGGGTTTTCTATGTAGAGGATCATGTCATCTGCAAACAGCGAGAGTTTCACTTCTTCTTTTCCTATCTGGATTCCTTTTACGTCTTTTTCTGCTCTGATTGCTGTGGCCAAAACTTCCAACACTATGTTGAATAGTAGTAGTGAGAGTGGGCACCCTTGTCTTGTTCCTGATATCAGGGGAAATGCTTTCAATTTTTCGCCATTGAGGGTGATGCTTGCTGTGGGTTTGTCATATATAGCTTTTATTATGTTGAGGTATGTTCCTTCTATTCCTGTTTCTGGAGAGTTTTAATCATAAATGAGTGTTGAATTTTGTCAATGGCTTTCTCTGCATCTATTGAGATAATCATATGGTTTTTAATCTTTTAATATGTTAATGTGGTGTATTACATTGATTGATTTGCGGATATTAAAGAATCCTTGCATTCCTGGGATAAAGCCCACTTGGTCATGGTGTATGATTTTTTTAATATGTTGTTGGATTCTGTTTGCTAGAATTTTGTTAAGGATTTTTGCATCTATGTTCATCAGTGATATTGGCCTGTAGTTTTCTTTTTTGTGGCATCTTTGTCTGGTTTTGGAATGAGGGTGATGGTGGCCTCATAGAATGAGTTTGGAAGTTTACCTTCATCTGCAATTTTCTGGAAGAGTTTGAGTAAGATAGGTTTTAGCTCTTCTCTAAATTTTTGGTAGAATTCAGCTGTGAAGCCATCTGGTCCTGGGCTTTTGTTTGCTGGAAGATTTCTGATTACTGTTTCGATTTCCTTGCTTGTGATGGCTCTGTTAAGATCTTCTATTTCTTCCTGGTTCAGTTTTGGAAAGTTATACTTTTCTAAGAATTTGTCCATTTCATCCAAGTTGTCCATTTTATTGGCATAGAGCTGCTGGTAGTAGTCTCTTATGATCCTTTGTATTTCAGTGTTGTCTGTTGTGATCTCTCCATTTTCATTTCTAATTTTGTTAATTTGGTTCTTCTCCCTTTGTTTCTTAATGAGTCTTGCTAATGGTTTGTCAATTTTGTTTATTTTTTCAGAAAACCAGCTTTTAGCTTTGTTGATTTTTGCTATGGTCTCTTTAGTTTCTTTTGCATTTATTTCTGCCCTAATTTTTAAGATTTCTTTCCTTCTGCTAACCCTGGGGTTCTTCATTTCTTCCTTCTCTAATTGCTTTAGGTGTAGAGTTAAGTTATTTATTTGGCTTTTTTCTTGTTTCTTGAGGTAAGCCTGTAATGCCATGAACCTTCCCCTTAGCACTGCTTTTACAGTGTCCCATAGGTTTTGGGTTGTTGTGTTTTCATTTTCATTCATTTCTATACATATTTTGATTTCTTTTTTGATTTCTTCTCTGATTTGTTGGTTATTCAGAAGCGTGTTATTTAGCCTCCATATGTTTGAATTTTTAACAATTTTTTTCCTGTAATTGAGATCTAATCATACTGCACTGTGGTCAGAAAAGATGACTGGAATGATTTCAATTTTTTTTGAATTTTCCAAGACCAGATTTATGGCCCAGGATGTGATCTATTCTGGAGAAGGTTCCATGTGCACTTGAGAAAAAGGTGAAGTTGATTGTTTTGGGGTGAAATGTCCTATAGATATCAGTTAGGTCTAGCTGGTCCATTGTGTCATTTAAGGTTTGTGTTTCCTTGTTAATTTTCTGTTTAGTTGATCTATCCATAGTTGTGAGTGGGGTATTAAAATCTCCCACTATTGTTGTGTTACTATTAATTTCCTCTTTCATACTCGTTAGCATTTGTCGTACATATTGCGGTGCTCCTATGTTGGGTGCGTATATATTTATAATTGTTATATCTTCTTCTTGGATTGATCCTTTGATCATTATGTAGTGTCCTTCTTTGTCTCTTTTCACATCCTTTATTTGAAAGTCAATTTTATCTGATATGAGTATTGCGACTCCTGCTTTCTTTTGGTCTCCGTTTGCGTGAAATATTTTTTTCCAGCCCTTCACTTTTAGTCCATATGTGTCTCTTGTTTTGAGGTGGGTCTCTTGTAGACAGCATATATAGGGGTCTTGTTTTTGTATCCATTCAGCCAATCTTTGTCTTTTGGTTGGGGCATTCAACCCATTTACATTTAAGGTAATTAGTGATAGGTGTGGTCCCGTTGTCATTTACTGTGTTGTTTTGGGTTTACGTTTATACAGCCTTTCTGCATTTCCTGTCTAGAGAAGATCCTCTAGCATTTGTTGAAAAGCTGGTTTGGTGGTGCTGAATTCTCTCAACTTTTGCTTGTCTGTAAAGCTTTTGAATTCTCCTTCATATCTGAATGAGATCCTTGCTGGGTAGAGTAATCTAGGTTGCAGGTTATTCTCTTTCATTATTTTGAGTATGTTCTGCCATGCCCTTCTGGCCTCGAGGGTTTCTATTGATAGATCAGCTGTTATCCTTATGGGAATTCCTTTGTGTGTTATTTGTTTTTTCTCCCTTGCTGCTTTTAATATTTGTTCTTTGTGTTTGATCTTTGTTAATTTGATTAATATGTGTCTTGGGGTGTTTTGCCTTGGGTTTATCCTGTTTGGGACTCTCTGGGTTTCTTGGACTTGGGTGGCTATTTCCTTCCCCATTTTAGGGAAGTTTTCAGCTATTATCTCCTCGAGTATTTTCTCATAGCCCTTCATTTTGTCTTTTTCTTCTGGGACTCCTGTGATTCGAATGTTGGGGCATTTCACATTGTCCCTGAGGTCCCTGAGGTTGTCCTCATTTCTTTTGATTCTTTTTTCTTTCTTCCTCTCTGCTTCATTTATTTCCACCATTTTATCTTCTACCTCACTTATCCTATCTTCTGTCTCTGTTATTCTACTCTTGGTTCCCTCCAGAGTGTTTTTGATCTCATTCATTGCATTATTCATTTTTAATTGACTCTTTTTTATTTCTTCTAGGTCTTTATTAAACATTTCTTGCATCTTTTCAATCTTTGTCTCCAGGCTATTTATCTGTAACTCCATTTTGTTTTCAAGATTTTGGATCATTTTTATTATCATTATTCTAAATTCTTTTTCAGGTAGATTCCCTATCACCTCCTCTTTTGTTTGACTTGGTGGGCATTTTTCATGTTCCTTTACCTGTTGGGTATTTCTCTGCCTTTTCATCTTGTTTAGATTGCTGTGTCTGGAGTGGACTTTCTGTATTCTGGAGGTCTGTGGTTCCTTTTTATTGTGGAGGTTTTATCCAGTGGGTGGGATTGGACGATTGGCTTGTCAAGGTTTCCTGGTTAGGGAAGCTTGTGTCGGTGTTCTGGTGCGTGGAACTTGATTTCTTCTCTCTGGATAGCAATGGAGTGCCAAGTAATGAGTTTTGAGATGGGTCTATGTGTTAGGTGTGACCTTGGGCAGCCTGTATGTTGACGTTCAGGGCTATGTTCCTGCGTTGCTGGAGAATTTGCGTGGTATGTCTTGCTCTAAAACTTATTGGCTCTTGGGTCGTGGTTGGTTTCAGTGTAGGTATGGAGGATTTTGGACGGTCACTTATTACTTAAAGTTCCATGTATTCAGGAGTTTTCTGGTGTTCTCAGGTTTTGGGCTTAAGTCTCCTGCCTCTGCATTTCAGTTTTATTCTTCCTGTAGTCTCAGGACTTCTCCAACTATACAGCACTGATAGTAAAACTTCTAGAATAATGGCGAAAAGATTCTCCCCCATTAGGGACACCCAGAGAGGTTCACAGAGTTACATAAAGAAGAGGAGAGGGAGGAAGGAGATAGAGATGAGCAGGAGGAGAAAAAGGGGGACTCAAGAGGAGAGAGACAGATCTACGCAGTTGTCTGATCGCAGAGTGTTCTCCGTAGCCCAGACACCCACAAAGATTCACAGAATTGGATTGGGAAGAGAAGGGGAAAGGAGGAGATAGAGGTGTTCTGAGGTAGAAAACAGAGAGTCAAGATTGGGAGAGAATAATCAACACACTCCTGAATAAAAATGGGAACTGAATATTGGATTCTTAAATGATCACAATTTATATCATATACTGAAAAACAAAAATTAAAAATCTAGAGTAGAGGTTAGACTCTTAAAAATACTATATTAAAAACAAAAACAAACACACACACACACAAATTTTAGAAATATATATGAAGTTCGGTTTAAAAATAGGGCTTCTCTTCTTCTTTTTTTTTTTGTAAGGTTATAGTGTATTGAAAAAGAAAATTAAGAAGTAGTAGCGGAGTACTAGAGGACTTTAAAAGAAATAAGAGAAAAAAAATAGAAACTAGAAGAGAAAAAGGAAAAAACAAATTTTCCCTAATTAAAAAAATCGTAAAAATCTGTGAAAATGAAAGTTAAGGAGTAATGAGGGAGTAATAGGGAATTTTAAAGGAAAATAAAAGAGAAAAAATAAAAATAAAAAAATAATTTTTTTTTCTTAAAAAAAAAAAAAGAAAAAATATATCTAGGAATTTCTCTGGAGCTGTTGCGGTCAGTGTGGGTTCGGCTCAGTTTCAGATAGCTCCTCATTCCAGCTTATACTTCTCGATATCTACAGGCCCCTTCCGGTGTAGTCGGTGTTTTCTACGGGGATTTTAATCTGTTGCACCGGTCCCTTCTGAAGCGGTTCCTTTTGTTTATTTGGCTTCTGTTTGCCGGTCTCTTCAGAGCCTCATTTCCGCCCTGACACAGGCGGGGGGAGGTGGACTCTTATTCAGGTAGCTAGTTCCGTCGCGCTGCAGGGAGGAGCTGGCACTGCTGTCTCCGTCTGCGCTGATCAGGCTCCCGGCTGCTCTATATGGAGCGGGCCCTGCGCTGCGCGCGGTTCCAGCCCTTGGGTGTTCCACAAAAGCGAGGAACAAAATGCTTCGCCTGCTCTTTGTGCCTTCTCTGTCCGAGCGGTCCAGGCAGTCAGGGGCTTGATAGGCGCACTCTCCCCGGGTGCGGCGCGCCTACTCCCTTCCGCGGTCCCAGTCTCAGTTTCCGCTGGCGCCAGTCGGGTGCGCGCGCCTTCTGCCCACCGTGTCCCCAGCCCCAGTCCCCGCCCGTGCCGGTCGGATTCCTGCGCCCTGTGTCTCGCCGTTACCCTCTCGGCGGATGTCGACAATCCAGAATCTCAGGAGGTCTTTGATTAGTAACTGGGGTCCTGTTTGCAGTGCGGTAGGGAATGCGGTCCTTGGGACCGAGCCTGCCCCTTTCCCCTCCCCGCTGCCTCCTGCCTCCGGCGGGGCTGGGCCGGTCCGCAGCCTGCGAGCTCTTCTCTGTACTTGCTCGGTCCCTTTGTTCTGCGAACGGCGGACCGTGTGTTCGGGCCGGTTAATTTTCTCTCTCTCTTTTGCTCTCCCGCAGTTCAAGTTGGCAAGTCACAAAAGCTCCCTCCGATTGTCCTCAGGGCACTCAGGCCCAGACCCTGCCCCAAGCAATGCCTTCTGCTCCTCTCCGTTCCACCCCCACTTGCTGGTGGCGGATGTGGGTGTCTGGGGTACTTTTCTGCTGGGAGTTGCTTTTAGGCTGGTAATCTGTGGGTTTTATTTATTGTTTCTCTCCCAGTCAGGTTGCCCTCCGAGATTCAAACACTTCCCCCAGGCCCGCACTTCCAACCCAGTGCGAGGGTTTCCCGGTGTCTGGGAACGTCCTCTATTAAGACTCCCTTCCCGGGTCGGATCTCCGTCCTTAGCTCTTCTGTCTCACTTTTTATCTTTTATATTTTGTCCTACCTCCTTTCGAAGACAATGGGCTGCTTTTCTGGGCGCCTGATGACCTCAGCTAGCGATCAGAAGTTGTTTTGTGAAGTTTGCTCTGCGTACAGTTATTCTTTTGATGAATTTGTAGGAGAGAAAGTGGTCTCCCCGCCCTATTCCTCCGCCATCTTGGCTCCTCTGCCTTTGATGACTGGGGACACTTTGTGTCCTTCAAAGAAGATAATGATCCACCATTAACTGACTTGTGTTAGATATAACTTATCCTATTTACAGATGAGAAAACAAGTTGATAGAAGTTAAAATGATTTAGCTTGTAAGCAAATTGTCAAGAATTAGAACACAGGCCTTAGGTTGTTTTCTTTACTCTTTATTTTTAGGTATCCCAAATTCCATTAATGGCCTATGGACCAATTTAAAAAAGAAGAATTTTTGCAGCATTGGCTAGTTCATATGCTGAAAGTATGTGTTCCCCATCTGCTAGGGGATACAGGCAAATTCACAGCCTCTGGCCTTTCTTGTACCATATGTATGGAACTAGATAGTACTTTCAGAAAACTAAGATCATGGCATCCGGTCCCATCACTTCATGGTAAATAGATGGGGAAACAGTGGAAATAGTGTCTGACTTTATTTTTGGGGGCTCCAAAATCACTGCAGATGGTGATTGCAGCCATGAAATTAAAAGATGCTTACTCCTTGGAAGGAAAGTTATGACCAACCTAGACAGCATATTAAAAAGCAGAGACATTTCATTGCCAACAAAGGTCTGTCTAGTCAAGGCTATGGTTTTTCCAGTAGTCATGTATGGATGTGAGAGTTGGGCTATAAAGAGAACTGAGCACTGGAAGATTTGATGCTTTTGAACTGTAGTGTTGGAGAAGACTCTTGAGAGTGTCTTACACTGCAAGGAGATCCAACCAGTCCATCCTAAAAGAGATCAGCCCTCGGTGTTCATTGGAAGGACTGATGTTGAAGCTGAAACTCCAATACTTCGGCCACTTGATGTGAAGAGCTGACTCATTGGAAAAGACCCTGATGCTGGGAAACATTGAGGGCTGGAGGAGAAGGGGACGACAGAGGATGAGATGGTTGGATGGCATCACCGACTCAATGGACATGGGTTTGGGTAGACTCCAGCAGTTGGTGATGGACAGAGAGGCCTGTGTGCTGTGGTTCATGGGGTCGCAAAGAGTCGGACACTACTGAGCGACTGAACTGACTGACTGAGATAGTAAAAAGAAAAAAATAAAGCATTTTTAACACGTTGTGTATTATGTTAAGATACAGTTATTTGGTTCAACATATTTAGCTTTTAATTTTCTTTCCTGTATTTTTTGACATTGACATTGTAATTCTCAAAGTACTTTCTCCATTTAGTATAAACTATTCCTGTTGGCTGATAATTTTGACTATAATAAGAGTTACCCCTAATTTATTTCTAGAACATAAAATTTTGAATTAGAAGTAGGGGTGTTATGTTACTCCTTATTGCCAATGTGGTTAATATGGACTACTGGAGATGAGTGGATTACAGTTTTCCTGTCATTAATATTTGTCAGCTAGGTTTTTCCTTTTTAGTTTTCAGTTCTGATTGAATATGTGCCCATTGATTTGAAAAACCTATATGTAAACTCAGGATGCTGGGCTCTTAGACCATTTCATGGTGGATGAGTTGTGTAAAACTGCAACTGAGTGAATTTCATTCAAGCAATAGGAATCTTGAAGGTGTGAGTCCATTTTTAAAAGGTGTTATGTTTTGTGTATATTGTTTGTGTATATTATCTGATTCTCTACCAGCTGTCACAGAACAGTGATAGTTCATGTCAATATCATAGCTCATTAACCAACTTGGCATTGCTTTGTTTTTCTCTCAACAGAATGTGCCTAAAATTTTTTTTTGTTCTCAACGTTAAGAATGAACTACTTTTCCTGGTTCTGACGGTCTTCAGAATCAAACAGCATTCTTAACTTGTAAGGAACCCTTAGCCCCATGTCTTCTTTCTTTTATCTACATCCGGTCATGTGTAAATAAATATAATAGTTTTCTAAGTTGTTATTTCTCTATGCATACAAATATGTTTCATAGTGCTAAAAGACAGGATTGGGTGGGAATACTGACATTGATGTTAGAGATAAAAATAAGTGAATAAAGCTAATAAAGACAAAGGGTATATTCACAAGTAAGATTTTGTTTATGCTCATTACAGCAAACTCTTATTCATGCCTTTATTGAGTAATCCACTGATTCTCATTTTGCGTGTTCTCCTATAAGCCGTATGAACCATCTCTTTTCCCACTTCTGTTCTGTTTAGCAGTATATCCAGTATTATATTCAAAGTTTGCTCTGGACTCTGCCCTTATTTTATTCATCTGACCTTTGTCCACCAAGCAAAAATTGTACTGGAGGCACAGTTTTTGAACAAGCTTCTTTACTCCAGCCTCACTCCTCTTACTTATGATGTTCAACTTATTTGGAATTTTTCTCCCTTCTGTCCAAATTCTGTCCTGATGAGCCAGCTCATATTCCTTCCTTTCAGGAAGACTTTCTTTTTTGGTCAATGCTGATCATTCCTACCCCTGAACACTTAGCATTTAATCATACACCATCACCATCCTGGGTCTTATTATTTTAAGTGTTTCATGTCATCTTCCTATGGAAACATCTACCATTTTTTAAAGATATGAGGGCCTGTCTAATGGGCATGAAACAAGTTCTCGTAAGAAACATTTAACTATTTATCAGAAGTTTACTTTGCTGTGTAGTGCTGTATATTTTACACCTATTATGATTAGTCTTAATGTTACAGATGAAGACTTAAGCACACATTGATTAAGTGAGTTGCCCCTCAGGTCAGATAGTTTCTTTGTAGTAGTAGAGCCAAGATTTGTGAACAGGTTTGTCAAGCTTCAAAACCTGTATTCTTTGTACTCTGTGAAATTCTTGGTAGCTGTAGTTCAGACATGTGTGTGTGTATGTGTATGTGAACAACTAAGAGAATTAAATAGAAGTCTAAGTTTCTCTGAACATGATTTCCTACTTTGACATTTACTGAGTTCTGCTATCCCATGGCATTTTCATGAGTCCAAGTTGTAAAGGATAATAATTTAGCTATTCCTGTCCTCAAAGCTCTTGAATCCAGTGGGTAATACAGACATATATATTGTTTCCTATATACAAAGCAGGATGAATTAAGATTTATAAAAGGAAATTAAATAGTCATGTGGTGGTAGTGGTGGTTTAGTCAATAAGTTGTATCTGATTCATGTGACCCCATGGACTGAAGCCTGCCAGGCTCCTCTGTCCATGGGATTCTCCAGGCAAGAATACTGGAGTGGGTTGCCATTTCCTTCTCCAGGGGATCTTCCCAACCCAGGGATCAAACCCGGATCTCCTGCGTTGCAGGCAGTTTCTTTATCGAGTGAGCTACAAGGGACGACAAACAGGCATGTGGGTCAATGGAAAAGATTATCATTTCCAACTGGATGAATTGGGAATGGTAATAGAAGTTAGCATTTATTCTGGGACTTAATGGATTGATAGAAGTTGACAAGAAGATTGTGTTCAGAGTTTGAAACTTGGAGATTGGAACTCAAGTTCTTATACCACCACTTACCTGCCAGGTAACCTTGGGAAAATTAGCTAATAGCTTTGACTTTTCCTCATTTAGTAGCACATACCCCTAGGAGTTGGTAAGAAGACAATAGAAAAAATTAATTGTAAATTTCTTAGCATTGTGTCTAGCAAATAATAAGCACTCAGCAAAGAGTAGCTAAAGTAAGTAATTTTATTAATGAGAAGGGCATGAGCAGAGGCTTGGGGGAGGCTTGATGGTGGGTGTTGAGCCCACTTCTGTATCCTGACCTGGAGAATTCCATGAACTCGATAGTCCTGGGGTCGCAAAGACTTGGACACGACTGAGCAATTATCACTTTGTTTTTCTTTAGTCTCTTTAGACCTAAAGATATTTATTCCCATATTTATGATGGGACATAATGGGCTAAGCCTTGAAAGGTAGGTTTGAAATTATGGCTTCAGTGAATTATTTCACCCTTATAATATCATTTTTTCTTTTTTAGACAATAGGTAGAGCCTTAGAGTTTCTTTTGTTTAGACAGAGAAATGATGTGTTGTAACCTGAATTTTAGGAAAATAGCTTATAAGAATGGGAAGATTAAAAAAAAAAAGAATGGGAAGATAGACTGGAGTTCAGTGGAGGGGTCCAGCAAGACTGAAGATGCTATAAAAAGAGACCTGATCAGAGTCCAAACCAGTGGAGTGGGAGAGGACAAAAGGGGAGAAAGGGTATGAGGGCTTGCAGGAACAGAAATAGCTTCCTGTTGTTTTATTTCGGTATCATGTGGGCTAATAGAAAAATGTATTATGTTTATTGTTCAGATTTTAAATCTTGATACGCCCATTGCAGAGAAAAGCATAAAGAATAAGGTAATCTTTTATAATTCCGGCATGTAGAAACAAGCTTTAAGTACCTTCCAAATTTACAGCGTCTTTCATACCCAGCATTAGCTGAAATAATGGTTTATTCAGATCTTCACTGTCACTGTAAGTCTGTATAAATATGATCGTAATTATCTTGACGTGGTTTTCCTTTATTTGTTTTGGAAATTTATGTTTTGTTGTGAAAGAGCAGTGGAAGGTTTTCTGTTGTTGTTACTCAGTGTGTCTATTTTTGATTATTTGCATATTGAGAGTAGCTGAAATCCCAGATTTCTGTAGCCTGGCTTTATTTTGTATCAATAATTATCAATAGATGAAACCAACTTTGTGACACTGAATTTTTATTTTAATAGAGCACCCTTAAATGGCTAAAATTTTTGTTTCTAGAACGAGAGCCTTTTAAATTTTTATTTTGAAATAATTTTAGATTTACACAAGAGTTGTAAAGAGTAGAAAATGTTCCTGGATTCCCTGCATCCAGCTTCAACTAATGTTAACAGCTTGATATGGTACATTTGTCAAAACTAAAAAACTAACATTGGTGCAATATCATTAACCTAAACTATAGCCTTTATTCAGATTTTCCTAAGTTTTCCACAATTGCCCTTTTTCTATCCTAGGATTCAATCCAAGATCCCACATTGCATTTAGCCATCATGTTTCCTTCATTAACTCTTTCAGCCTATAAAGTTTTTCAGGCATTCCTTGTATTTCATTCCCTTGTCCCTGCCAGAATGTTAGCACCTATGCTTTTAAAGTAATGGATTACATAATTTGAAATCCACACATGTGTGGGCTCATGTGAAGTTTAAATTCTTAGCATTGATGATATAAAACAGATCTCTAATATAAAGATTTCAAAGTCAACCTGAAAAATAATTTGATAAACTTGTTAATCTCCAAAGTGCAGTTACAGGCCTGGAGCTACTTACAGCATTCTTGACCTAACAATAGGAAAGTGGCACTTAAGAAGCAGCCATATTCTGCAACTCTAGGTAAATAGCCAGGTATATTTCAATTTATTATGACTCTAGGTTTACGTCATAGAAGGCAGCTCCAGGATTGATTTCCACCCTTTCAAGAAAAAGAATACATTTTCACAGTGTGAGAGAGAGAAAACACATCCAAGTTGAGCACATGTGAGAAGTTTTAGGATTATTCTAAGCTTTGCAAATCCATCTTCAGAATGTCATGAATATTGACTTTTTGTTGGTTGGATTTTTGCTCGTGCAGTTTGTTCATGAACATGTGAGCCATACCCGTGGGACAAATGCTTGATGATTCAGGCCTGTCCCTGAAGAATGGCTTTCAGAGGCAACCACAGATACTGAAAATGCAGTTTCTTCTTGTTAAAATGTTTTGATTTCTTTTCAAATTGATTTATAAGATTCTTTACTTTTTAAATGCAGTCATTCTGTTGAGTGAGGGAACTGGTCCGCTGTGGAAAGTGAGTGCAATCTCCTGTTGTTTGATTTCTGTATCCACTGTGAGTCAGAACACTTGTATATCCTTGGTCATATCAGCAGTGCTTCTGCTTTTTTTCCCCTTGCAGTCTCAGTTTTGGTGTGTCTGGATGTCTTGTCACATCATAGAAGAACAATCTTGTGAGTCGCTGGGGGGTCTGACAAGTTGAACCACTCAAAACCCTTTAATTTCAAGTGTCCTTGATCTGAGGAAGCAGCTCAGTAAATCTCTTGAACAAGTTTTCACAACCTAGCCATGTGACTACATTAAAATAAACTTCTGTGCACTGTTCACCCTCTTCCAAGTATTCCTTGAATTTGTGATGAGGAATGCCATAACTTTGCATCATCTTTGTCTCTTCCTTCATCACATCATTCAGTGATCCTTATTTGGCCACTCAGCAAGTAGTTATTGAGCAAGAACCATTCTAGGCTCTGGGGATGCCGCAGAGAACAACAGGCTTCTTTTCTAATGGACCGCACAGGTACAGAAATAAGTAAAACAAATAGTTTAGCAGTTTCTCCATTCTGCTATGGAGAAAAATAAGCTAGAGAAAGGAAATAGAGAATGTCTATGTATGTGTGTGTGTGTATTTGCAATTTATAATATGGTGATCAAGAAAAGCTTCATTCTGATGATGATATTTGAGCAAAAACCTTAAAGAAATGAGGGGGCAAGCCAGCCTGATTACTTGGGAAGGACTGTTCTAAGTAGAGGGAACAGCAAGTACAGAATCTGGAGACAGAAACATGCCTGAGAGGTGGAGGGACCACAAGGCCAGAGTGGTTGGAGGAGTGTGTGGAGGGAAGGGAACAGGTCCAGGGTGGTTGGTGCCAGAGCACATAGGCTCTTCTAGGCTGTTAGAGAAACTTGGACTTTTGCTTAGAGTGAGGGTGGAAGACATTGTGGGCTTTTGAGCCAAGGAATAACATGCTCTGGCTTTCTGAGAAGAGGGTCTCATCTTACTGAAACTAGTGTTGAGGCAACAAGGATAGAAGCGGATAGAAATCTGTTGCAGTGACTCAGGGGAGAGATGATGGTGGTGGCGGTGGAGAAGTGAGGACGCATTCAGATTCAGATGAAGCTGGAAGGTTGAGACAGCAGCATTTTGTGAGTGAATGGGGCATGTGACTTGAGAAACAGAGGCCGTAATACGGCTTTTTGTCTGAATGCCTGAGAGGGTGGAATTACTGCTTATAGAGAAGGGGAAGGTTGTTGGTGGAGCAAGTTGTGTGGGAGAACATCAGGAGTTTGGTGACAGATGTGCATTGTAAACAGGACAGTTGGAGCATGAGAGTGGCCAGACTCTTGTGAGTATGCTTCAGAAATTTGCACACCTCCTGTCTTCACTGCCGGTACTCCATCTATGAAAAATGTTTAAACTTTCAATATTTAAAAAAAAGTATCTTAAATTCCTTGATGGCAGACACGTCATGTCAGCTGGCTGGATTAAAAAAAAATCTCAAGTGGGCTGCATTGTGATAAGCAGGTTGCATGAGACCCAGTGGTTCTATGAGGAATGCAGACATTTCTCTGCCACCCCATACAGGTGAAGCTGGAAAATACAAGAAAGCAAAAAGAGAGCAAGATTAGAACCTCAACAACAATTTAAAAATAAAATCACCTCATGTTGTGCAAATTCAGGTGCTAAAAACAATAGGATTGATGGAGAAATCAAATTGGCAATGAACACTTAAAACTAAGTAACTTTGTAATGAAGTACAGTCCTAATAGAAGTACTAAGGAAAAAGAAAAAAACAAAAACAGTTTACTGGTGTTTGCACCCAGTATCACAGAAAAATCTTGTTGCTTTAAACATTGGAACTTCGCTCTCTTCTTTGAGAAGTAGGTCTTGAAGGATATTTACTTCTAATAGAGACCTTTTCATCAGAATTAAGAATCTGACCCAGGACATAGCCTTCTTAATTAATCAATTGTTTTAATACAAAGAGCATTGTCTCTATAGCTTCTTCAGCTGCATCTGCACCTTTTCCAGGTAACTTAAAAGAAGGAAAGTGTAATGGTTTTTTTGAAGCCACTGACTCAGCCATCACTTAAAAGTAAGTCACTTCTTTAGGTTTTTCAGCTTTTTTCCTCCTGCTGAAGGTCTTACTGCTGAGACTTTCTCTTTAATAATCATGAGAAAACTTGAGTCTGCCTACTTGGAAATATTAATATGCTGGGGAAAATTGCATGTGAGCCAAAATGACTTCTCCATTATACTGACATCATTTGTCTATTTGCCAGATGTGTGTGAGATAATATGTATCAAAGAAATAAATTTTTTTTTTCCCAGAACAGACTGTACTGTTGACCTAGGATGAGGTAGAGCTGACATATACCCTAGGATCAAACTCAGACCTACCTTTTTATTGAATAGTCTAGAATTTTTCTATTTCAAATAGGAAGTCAGTAAGAAAAATCCTAAAACTAACCTCAATGGTATGCTCAAAAAACATACAAAACAAACAAACAATGTCTCCTCATTAAATTTTTTAAAAATTTATTTTATTTTGGCCATGCTTGGTCTTTGCTTCTGCATGGGTTTTCTCTGGTTGGGGCAAGTGGGGGCTGCTCTCTAGTTGCAGGGCACGGGCTTCGCATTGCAGTGGCTTTTCTTGTTGTGAAGTACAGATTCTGGGGTTCTCAGGCTTCGGCAGTTGCAGTGCATGGACTCAGTAGTTATGCTTCCCATGCTCTGGAGCACAGGCTCAGTAGTTGTGGTCCACGGGTTTAGTTGCTCCGTGGCATGTGGAATCTTCCCAGAGCAGGGATCATACCTATGTCTCCTGCATTGGCAGGCAGATTCTCCACTACTGAACCACCAGGGAAGCCTTCTCCTCCTTCTCAAAGCTATTTTAAACCTAGAAAATAAAAACTACATTTTTAATAAGATGGTAGCGATAACCCTATATGCAAAACAGAAAAAGAGACACAGAAGTACAGAACAGACTTTTGAACTCTGGGGGAGAAGGTGAGGGTGGGATGTTTTGAAAGAACAGCATGTATATTATCTATGGCGAAACATACCACCAGAGTTCTGGTTATTTCTATTCCCATAAATATCTTGAACTGTGTTCTGGGCTTAGATGTAGTTAAGTTACTTAGGAATTGTTTGATCCTTTGAAATCTTGCCTTTAATATTTGTGAGGTGGGAGTGAAATACTGTTTAGTCTGGGGGCTATTGTTTCCCACTACTGAGGCAAGAAGGGCTTCCCTGAAGGCTCAGATGGTAAAGAATCTGCTTGCAATTCTGGAGACCTGGGCTCGATCCCTGGGTCGGGAAGGTCCCCTGGAGAAGGGAATGCCTGCCCACTCCAGTATTCTTGCCCGGAGAATTCCATAGACAGAGGAGCCTCACAGGCTACAGTCCTTGGGGTCACAAAGAGTTGGACACGACTGAGCAACTAACACACACTGAAGCAAGAACTTTGTGATTACTGTATTCAGCTCTCTGTAAATGATGAGGTTTTTCAGTCTGGTGGGGGGATTACTTTTCCTGTCCTTTCATGAGCTCCAGGAACTGTTCTTTGTAATTCTTTCAGGTAGTTCTTCTCTGGCCTCTGCTAGTTTCTTCGCAAGTATGCACTGATTTTAGAAAATAAAAACAACATCTTTAATAAGATGTTGGTTCAATCCACTGTCTTGAACCAACAACCAATAATATACTTGACAGTGACATGCTAGAGGATTTTCTCTTTGGGAACACATAAGCAAGCCTTCTGTCACTATTAGCATTGTCCTAGAAGTTCTGATTGATGCAATAAACCACAAAACAAAACTAAAAATAATGATCAGAAATGAAAAAACATACAAAAACTGAGAAAATCAACTAAAATTCTTAATAAAGGCTATATTTGATAAGTATAAAAAATCATGCATCCATGAAATCAGAAGACGATTGCTACTTGGCAGGAAAACCATGACTGTGTGTTGAAAAGCAGAGACATCACTCTGCAGACAAAGGTCTGTATAGTCAAGGCTGTGGTCTTCCCCGTGGTCACGTACAGTTATGAGAGCTGGACAACAAAGAGGACAGCTGCTACTGCTGTTAAGTCACGTCAGTCGTGTCCGACTCTATGCAACCCCATAGATGGCAGCCCACTAGGCTCCCGTCCCTGGAATTCTCCAGGCAAGAGTACTGGAGTGGGTTGCCATTTCCTTCTCCAGTGCAAGAAAGTGAAAAGTGAAAGTGAAGTCACTCAGTTGTGTCCAGACTCTTCGAAACCCCATGGACTGCAGCCTACCAGGCTCCTCTGTCCGAGGGATTTCCCAGGCAAGAGTACTGGAGTGGGGTGCCATTGCCTTCTCCGAAAGAGGACAGAGTGCCAAAGAATTGATGCCTTTGAACTGTGGTACTGGAGAAGACTCCTGAGAGTCCCTTGGATAGCGAGGAGATCAAACCAGTCAATCTTGAAGGAAATCAACTCTGAATACTAACTGGAAGGACTGATGCTGAAACAGAAGCTCCAGTATTTTGGTCACCTGTTGCAAACGGCCAACTCATTGGAAAAGTCCCTGAGGCTGGGAATGATTGAGGGCAGGAGAATGAGATGGTTGGATGGCATCACCAACTCAATGGACATGAGTTTGAGCAAACTCTGGGAGATAGTGAAGGACAGGGAAGCCTGGCATACTGCCAGGAGGTTGCAGAGAGTCGGACACAAATGGGCAGCTGATCAACAGCAATATACAAAAATCAGTACCTTTCCCAAGTGTCAGCAATAACCAGTTGGAAACATATAATGGGAAAAATATCCCATTCACCATAGTAACAACAAATACAAAATACCTAGAAATAACCCTAACAAGTATTATGTGTGATCAAAATGAAGAAAGTTATAAAGCTTTTCTTGAGATTTATAAAACTTGAATGAACTGGAGGAATGCAAAAACTGAAATAGTGAGATGATACAATTTTCCCCCCAATTAATTTATAAATTTAACATGATCTGAGTAATAAATACATTTATTTTTAGAGGACTTGACAGCACAATAAACATAAAGGAGATAATCAAGCTGTAGCAAGCAGTAATTTGTTACAGTTTAGCAGACTGGTTGTGAGTTTAGGTTTTGGAGGTAGAGTGCTTGGGTTTCAGGTCTGTCAGAAGGAGGAGGAGGAGGCAGAGGATGAGACAGATAGCATCACCTACTCAACAGACGTGTTTGAGCAAACTCCAGGAGATAGCGAAGGGCAGAGGAACCTGTCCACAGGGTCGCAGAGAGTTGGACACAACTTAACAACTGAACGACAACTTACAGACATACAACCCCAGTTCAGTTACCTAATCTCCCCAACCATGAGTTTCTTCACCTGTAAAGTGTGAGATTCAGTGAGACAGAAAATTGCTGGTACATGGAAGTACTCAAAAGATGTTAGATGCTATTGTTGATGACACAGTAGTGAAATAGGTCAACGGGAGAGAGTACTGTAAACAGACCATACTGTAAATAAGAATTTATTATTTGTTAAAGGGGTCATTTTGAATCAACAGGCAATTGATGTCATTATATTTAGTAGTTAAAATTTTTCAGATAACTCATACGTTAAAATTAATTTTATGAGACCATAAGTAAGTAGAAGAAAAAAATAATCAAATCTTGGAAGAGTTTAAAAGCAGTTTGAAAAGGTTCAAAGTCAAACTGATTTGACTATGAAAAAAAATTTTTCTTTTTTTTTTTTTGCCTACATTGCAGCATGTAGGATCTTAGTTTCCCGAGATTGAATCTGGGCCCCCTGCAGTGGAAGTGCAGAGTCTTAACCACTAGACCACCAGGAAAGTCCCCCCGCCCCCACCTCCCTGCCAGACTTTTTCTATATAAAAGTAAAACTCACAAATTGCATGACAGACAGGCATAAGTAGTGGTATATTGGTTAATGTTAACAACATTAAAGAAAGAAAATGCCCAGATTTGTCACATTTGCAGATTTCCATGGTATAAGTACTCCCACCAGGCTACCAACATGAAGTTGGGTGCTCAGGAGCTGGTACATGCCAACTGCAACACACCCCTTATACAGATGTGGCAGAGGATGTTGAAAAACCACCTAGAGATCAACCTCAGGCCAGCACACATTTCTGCTTGAAGCTGCCTCCCCCAGAAAGCAGAGACAGTTGGGAGTAAGCATCCACTGTGCTATATTTCGGAGGGTTCCTTGAGCTGGACTTGTACCACACGGGGTTTTGGACCTACAAAGGATCTCTGGGATGGAAAGATCCCTGTGGGGTGGTTGGGACCTACACTAGGAATAGCCCCTTTGGGGCCAAATCATACTTCTCCTTAGACTGAGGACTAGGTGGAGAGGTATTGCTAGGCAATTCACTTAGAAGAAAAAGAACAGTTGGACCAGAGCAGAGGGTCTTTTTCCCTTGATTTGTTCCTCCAAAGCCCATGATAGTCTTGGCAGTGGGGCATGTGTTTTGCTATCTCTGGATACTTACATTTTTGTCTTTGTTTTTTAATTCTCTCTTTGATATTGTTCAATCACTATGATAGTTTTCATTAGTGAGAGCACAAAAACTTGTGTCTAGACAGTGATGATGTGACCCAAGTGATATTTATAGCAGACAGGGAGGCCAAAGATGTGTCTCACTGTGGCCAGGGAGCCAAGGTATCATTAGGGGTTGAAAGCAGCAAAGTATGGATCCTTGGAGTCCTGCCTCCTGTTCGTTGGCTGTAGGGATTCTATCAGGGGCTTGAACTTTTATTCCTCAGTGGACTGCTAGCTGGTCATTTTGTAACCCAGTCTTAAATAAATTAAAGGTACCATCTTGGAATAGGTTGATTTTTGTGATCATATCTGTGTTGGAGAAGACTCTTGAGAGCCCCTTAGACTGCAAGAAGATCACATCAGTCAATCCTAAAGGAAATCAGTCCTGCATATACATTGGAAGGACTGATGCTGAAGGTGAAACATCAATACTTTGGCCACCTGATGCGAAGAGTCATCTCATTGGAAAAGAACCCAATGCTGGGAAAGATTGAAGGCAGAAGGAGAAGGGGATGACAGAGGATGAGATGGTTGAATGCTATCACTGACTCAATGGACAAGAGTTTAAGCAAGCTTCGGGAGATGGTGAAGGACAGGGAAGCCTGGCGTGCTGCAGTCCCTGGGGTTGCAAAGAGTTGGACACGACTGAACAACAAATCTGTAGTTCTAACAGAAGATTTGTTTATTATAAGGTCAGCTTCATGCAAAGAAGCAGAATTTAATTGGATTTCAGAGAAGTGGAGATCTACTAAAGATAGGAATAGTGTCGTTAGAAGTGGTACAGTTGTTTGAAGTCTGTAATTGAGAATCATTACTTTGGGCAGCAGGGAAAGAACAGTTGAGGTGAGATAAAGGTCTGGAGAGAGAAAAAGTTGTTACTTTTAAGGGGCTAATAAATAATTAATCTTGTGAGAAAAGTAGCTTTAACAGACACACAGAGGACTGACTGATGGGAAAGATAGTTGGCCAAAATTGGATACAAACCAGTTAAGATATAAATGAGATCTGCCTGAGCTTGACACTTGGCTTTGGAGGTTGACAAAAATGGTTTCTTATGAGTGGGATGCTTTAATGACTCATTGGGCATGGAGATTTACAGATGCTCATGTTTTCAGAGCATTTATTTATTCAAGGTTGGTCCATTAACATTTCATTATTCTTGGTTGATTTCTTTTTTTTAATAGCAAGTTGTATCTGTCATTTATAGGGCTATTAATTTGATGACTCAATGTTCCTCCTCACTTACTTGGGTGTTTCTAGTCTTTTTGTGTGAGTTTTCTTTAATCAGTTTAGGTCTTTAACTGGTTTTCATTAATTCTGCTTCTCCTGGAAACCTTTGCTGATTTGTGAAACCATTGTTTCTCAGGATTGGAAGGGTCGGAAATAGTCTAATCCACAGTTAATTTAATGCTTGATTCTCTTGTATTGCTCTTTTCCATTTCAGACTTAAATAGCTGATATCTTGATTTTAGTAGTTGGATTTATCAAGAAGTAGGATTTGGGGACTTTGTGACAACATAGCAGTCTCAGACCCAGAGTCATTTGGAGATAACCAATTGGCCATAGTTTGGAGTAGCTGAGGGCCAGCTGGTTTAGATGCTGAAGTATTGATACCATCCAGTGGCATCTACTACAGGGTACTCTGACCTTTCTTTTTAAACCCTGGACTGGGAGTGGGAATGCAGTTAGACTTAGGATTCAGACTCTCAGTTCAGTTCAGTTCAGTCGCTCAGCCGTGTCCGACTCTTTGCGACCACATGAATCGCAGCATGCCAGGCCTCCCTGTCCATCACAAACTCCCAGAGTCTACCCAAACCCATGTCCGTCGAGTCGGTGATGCCATCCAGCCATCTCATCCTCTGTTGTCCCCTTCTCCTCCTGCCCCCAATCCCTCCCAGCATCAGGGTCTTTTCCAATGAGTCAACTCTTCGCATGAGGTGGCCAAAGTATTGGAGTTTCAGCTTCAGCATCAGTCCTTCCAATGAACACCCAGGACTGATCTCCTTTAGGATGGACTGGTTGGAGCTCCTTGCAGTCCAAGGGACTCTCAAGAGTCTTCTCCAACACCACAGTTCAAAAGCATCAGTTTTTCGGCACTCAGCTTTCTTCATATTCCAACTCTCACGTCCATACATCACCACTGGAAAAACCATAGCCTTGACCAGACGGACCTTTGTTGGCAAAATAATGTCTCTGCTTTTTAATATGCTATCTAGGTTGGTCATAACTTTCCTTCCAAGGAGTAAGGGTCTTTTAATTTCATGGCTGCAGTCACCATCTGCAGGGTCAGGCTAAACCTAGGAATCTTATGCTTCTAGCACTTTCTCCATGGTTCTGATCTATTCATGGGCAGGGAAAGGGTTTTGGTTGGTGGTACAGAATCGGTCTCTTTTCTTTCAAAGTTAGTTGGCTAAAGCCAACCTGCTGTTCTTGGAGACTCTGCTGTTTGTAAATTAGGCTAAAATGCTGGGAAACGTTCTCTAGAAGGATTCTAAATTATAACTCCTTAATATTTTCTGCTTATGTAATTTGAATGCGGAGTCCTTGGTGTCGTTCAGGCTTTACCAAGGAAGCCCAGTTGATGGCTGCCAGGAGGCTTGACCAACTGTTGTTTCTAGAATTCACCAAGCCCTGGGGCTTCAAGGCTCAGAATCTTGATTTTACTTTTATGAGTCCATACTTTTGTTAATAGTAGATTCATGTAAACCATAGTTTTAAGACACATGCATCATCTTGGGAGGCTAATTTATTAAACTGACATACAGACCAGATTTTTTGTCAGCTTAGCTAGTATTAAGGAAAAGCCAAATTATTATTTAAGAATTATCGTATTTATGCCTAATAGAAAAGCAGTGCAATTATTAAAAAATCCAATCCAAATATGGACACATATAAATAGAGTCCTTTCTGATCCCGCCTCATGAGATAACAGTCGTTCACAGCTTAGTCTATATATATTCTTCCAGGCTCTCTGCACATGCAATAACTTGTGTTGCTCCAGTGCTTTATTTTCTAAAGCTCTGTAGTTATGTTATGCACACTGCTTGTCAATTTGTGGGAAGCCAGAGGACAGTGAGGTCGACTAACGACATGGAATTAGGTGAAGGGGAGTAGACCGGATTACTCACAGCACAGCAGCTCAGTATCCTGAATTGTCTATTCAGCGTTCCAGAGTCGGCTGCTCTGGCACCCCTTCCCCAAAACAGTTTGGAAGACCAGTGTCAGTGTATATCTTTCAGACTGTTATTTGTCATTAGAATTGGCCAGTTACAGATCCTGGCACCCAGGAGGTGCTAAATAAATAGTACGTGTATATGTACTTCTCCACCTGGCCCCTTGTTTCTGACAAGTACATTCTGTAGCTGTGTTTATACCATGGTCTAGTTTTGCCTTGGTCTGTGTGTCCTTTGGTCTCTTTAAAAGGTGACTTTTCTTTCTCTACTTTCATCTGTTTTATCTTATATTTCGGGCTTCGCAGGTGGCTCAGTAGTGAAGAATCTGCCTGCTAAAGCAGGAGACTTGGGTTTGATTCCTGGGTCGCAAAGATCCCCTGGAGTAGGAAATGGCAACCCACTCCAGTATTCTTGCTTGGAGAATCCCAGGGAGAGAGGAGCCTGGCAGCTACAGCCCATGGGGTCGCAAAAGAGTTGGACACGACTTAGTGACTAAACAACAACAACCTTATATTTCAGTTCTCTGCAACCTCACTTCTCTTTTCCCCTTATGCTGCCTACAAAGGGAATGAAAGTCTACACTTTTAATAATTCTTGTAATTTCTAATTTCTCAGAAAAAAATGTTTTCTTTCATCAAATTTCACTATTACCCAGCTCTTTACCTTAAACGATTTTGCTTTTATCTTGTTGTATACCTAGTGGAGCTATTAAAAGTGTTCATATGGAGTCTGTCAGTAGAACTCCATATGTGAGGTGGCCAGAATGACCGCCTTTTAGTGCAGTTTTTCTTATACATATAACAACTCTATTGAGATGTAAACATACACTATATAATTTACCCATCTTAAGTATACTGCTCAATGATTTTGAGTATATCCACTGAGTTTTGATCACTGCAATCGATTTTAGAACATTTTCATCATCCTCCAAAGAAACTTTATACATATTAGCAGTCAATCCCCATTCCCTTCAACTCCCATCCAACCCTAGGCAAACACTAATCTATTTTCTCTTTCTGTAGATTTACCGATTCTGGACATTTCATATAAACAGAATTACATACAATAAAATGTGGACTTTGTGTTTGACATCTTTCAGGTACATTGTTTTCAAAGTTCATTCTTGTTGTAGTATGTTTCACAATTCATTCCTTTTTATTCCAAAATGTATCTTCCATGCTATGGGATAAATCACATTTGTATGTATCTATTCATCAGTTGATAGGCATTTGTATGTGATTTCCTAATAGCAAAGTAGCGTTTTAAATTATTATTACTCTTGAAATTCAAACAAATGCTATGCAAAATATAGATGGAAGTTACGGAAGGCTGTGAAAGTGCTGGACTCAATATGCCATCAAATTTGGAAAACTCAGCAGTGGCCACAGGACTGGAAAAGGTCAGTTTTCTTTCCAATCCCAAAGAATGCTCAAACTACCGCACAATTGCACTCATCTCACACACTAGTAAAATAATGCTCAAAATTCTCCAACCCAGGCTTCAACAATATGTGAACCGTGAACTTCCAGATGTTCAAGCTGGTTTTAGAAAAGGCAGAGGAACCAGAGATCAAATTGCCAACATTCGCTGGATCATCGAGAAAGAAAGAGAGTTCCAGAAAAACACATATATTTCTGCTTTATTGACTATGCCAAAGCCTTTGACTGTGTGGATCACAATAAACTGTGGAAAATTCTGAAAGAGATGGACATACCAAACCACCTGACCTGCCTCTTGAGAAACCTATATGCAAGTCAAGAAGGAACAGTTAGAACTGGACATGGAACAACAGATTGGTTCCTAATAGGAAAAGGAGTACATCAAGGCTGTTTATTGTCACTCTGTTTGTTTAACTTATATGCAGAGTAGATCATGAGAAACGCTGGGCTGGAAGAAGCACAAGCTGGAATCAAGATTGCCGGGAGAAATATCAGTAACCTCGGATATGCAGATGACACCACCCTTATGGCAGAAAGTGAAGAGGAACTAAAAAGCCTCTTGATGAAAGTGAAAGAGGAGAGTGAAAAAGTTGACTTAAAGCTCAACATTCAGAAAACTAAGATCATGGCATCTGGTTCCATCACTTCATGGCAAGTAGATAGGGAAACAGTGGAAACAGTGTCAGACTTTATTTTGGGGGGCTCCAAAATCACTGCAGATGGTGATTGCAGCCATGAAATTAAAAGACGCTTACTCCTTGGAAGGAAAGTTATGACCAACCTAGATAGCATATTAGAAAGCAGAGACATTAGTTTGCCAACAAAGGTCCATCTAGTCAAGGCTATGGTTTTTCCAGTGGTCATGTATGGACGTGAGAGTTGGACTGTGAAGAAAGCTGAGCGCCGAAGATTTGATGCTTTTGAACTGTGGTGTTGGAGAAGACTCTTGAGAGACCCTTGGACTGCAAGGAGATCCAACCAGTCCATCCTAAAGGAGATCATTCCTGGGTGTTCATTGGAAGGACTGATGTTGAAGCTGAAACTCCAATACTTTGGCCACCTCATGCGAAGGGTTGACTCATTTGAAAAGACCCTGATGCTGGGAAAGACTGAGGGCAGGAAGAGAAGGGGAGGACAGAATGAGATGGTTGGATGGCATCACCGACTAGATGGACACGGGTTTGGGTGGACTCTGGGAGTTTGTGATGGACAGGGAGGCCTGGCATGCTGTGATTCGTGGGGTCGCAAAGAGTCGGACATGACAGAGTGACTGAACTGAACTGAACTGAACAGAAGGAGGAAACAACTATTTGTTTCCACCTGTTAAACACCACTACAGGTGTCTTCTTCAAATATCAGCAGTAATATTTGGACAGCTGGAAATTATCTTTGAAATCAAAATACAAAACATGTTTAAAAATATGTTATTCTTGGTTATGTCCTATAATAATTTTCCTGTAAGAAGAAATATTAGCCATGCAAACAATAAATTTAGATAAAACAAGCCACAGAATGTACTATAATATTTTTGCTGTGCATTTCACCCTTGAACAGCATGGGTTGGAACTGCGTGGGTCTACTTGTTCTCAGATTTTTCCAACAGTAAATACCACAGTTCCACATGATCTGTAGGTGGTTGAATCCTCCAGTACAGAACCTGGGATATGGAAGAAGCATGGATACAGAGGATTGACTATAAAGTCATATGCAGATTTTTGACTACATGGGGTTAGGTGCCCCTAACCTTTGCTTTGTTCAATGGTAAACTGTAATTCTTATGCCTCTTATTTCCTCCTCCCTCCCCTTCCACATCCAACCATCCACAGTGTCCATACAAGATACATGTGTTTTTTTTTTAACTAAATTTTTTATCAAAGATAATTTACAATGTTTTATTAATTTCTGCTGTACAGCAAAGTGACTCAGTTTAAATATATATATTTTCTTTTTATTATTCTTTTTTATTAAAGTTTGTTATAGAATATTGAGTATAGTTCCCTGTGCTATACGGTAGGACCTTGTTGTTGATCCAGTCTATATGTAGTAGTTTGCGTCTGCTAATCCCAGACTCCCAGTCCACCCCACCTATCTTTTGGCAACCATAAATCTGTTCCTTATGTCCATACAGGAGACAGTAACCACAATAAACAGGGCAGAGTAGAGTGATCATGGGCCTTAGGGCTCAACTACCTGCTTCACATCCCTACTGTTTTAGTGCTTATTGGCTGTGTACCCTGTATACATCCCTCACTACGCTGGTGTATTTCCTCTGTAATGTTTATTAGAGTGTACTACCTCTCAGATGTTACTGGTTCTCCTGCATTTTTCAGGAGAAATCTTGCTATTGCCTAGGTGATTCTCAGCATACAGCTTTCTAGCGAAGTTTGAAATGTTCTGATCTCTTGTCAGATAGAATGACTTAAATACATTCTGGTTGTTTTCATTGTGCATCTATTTATATCTGACACTATATTGAGGAAGTAGAAAAAGTATGACCTGGAGAAATGGGAGTTAATATTTATCTTTGTTATTTCTTCCATAATTAAATAGCACGAATGGAAGTAAAAAATGCATTGTAAGTGTAACTATTTCAAAACTGCACTATCCTTTTCTAATGCTTGTACATTTGCATAGACTATTTTATAAGTTGTATAACCGGAGCATGGCATACTTTTATACCGTGTTTCTAAACACAGCTTTTTATCATTATCATTTTATATGTTACTGTGCAACGTCTTTATAATTATCCTTATGGTTGCTTAATATTTCATTCTCATTTTAAACTATTTTCTATTAGTAGATAGTTAATTTCTAATTTTTTTCTCATAATAGCACTAGATTGGACATCCCACATGCAGCTCTTTTAGTGTTTTAGATTACTTTGAGTTATTTGAAATGTATCGCCAAATTACTTTCCCAAAATATCTAACTGATAGACATTGCTTTCAGTTTCAGAATAGTGTTTTTTAAAACTGAAGTATAGTTGATATGCCATATTGTTACAGGTGTGCAATATAGTGATCCACAATTTTTAAAGGTTGTGCTCCATTTGCAGTTTTTGTAAAATGTTGGCTGTATTCTCTGTATTGTATGGTAAATCCGTGTAGCTTCTTTTATAGCTAACAATTGATTGCTCTTAATCCCCTACCCCTATATTGGCCCCTCCCTTCCATCTCCCCACAAGTAACTGCAAGTTTGTTCTCTGCTTGTTTTTTTGTTACATTCAGTAGTGTTGTGCTTTTTATTCTGCATATAAATGATCCTAATATTTGTCTTCCTCTGTCTGATTTATTTCACTTAGCATTAATACCCTCCAAGTCCATCCATGTTGTTGCAGATGGCAAGGTTTCACTCTCTTTTTATGAGCTCCAGCATAGTTTTAACCACTGCCATCAGCCTTTTCTTCTGAGTACTGAATTTTCAGTGGGAGCATCCATCCTAACCATGAACCCGTATGCTCTGGTTTGCAGAAATGCATTGGGAGAAAGATCGGCACCATCTGTATTCACATCTCCCAGTCTGTGGGTGACCGAATATGTTTTGGAGCGTCTCAAAATAAGGTCTCAGAGAAGTCCTACTGAAAAGACTAGACTTCGTTAGCTAGCGTTTCTAAAACTTACTTAAGTCTAGAATTTGTTTTTCTCACAGACCCTATTGACAGATATCTCTGGGAAATGCTATATTGTGCAATATCTGTAGGAAAAGGAGCCAGCCTGTGATACAGTAGAAGCTTTTTAGGGAAATGATCTTATGCCGGAGACAGGACGTTTGCACAAACATCATGCTACTTGAGTGATGAAAGACCTTGCCTTGTTCATTCATCCATTAAATAAATTTACTGAGAGCCTGTTATGTGCTAGACACTGTTCATCTACTGGGGATATAGCAGTGAATAAAACCAACAAGTTCTTGCCCTGAAGTAGGCAGTAAGTTTGGAAGAATAGCCATTATATAATTCAACCACTTAGGGCAAGATTCTCTACACATTGTTTCATGTGGACTAGGTTTCCTCTTGAAGAATTTTAAGTGCTTACTGATCCCTGATTTAAACAAAAAAAATAGAAACATTATCCTAACTCTCAAAAAACTCATCATCTACTGGAGAAGTAAGTAATTATATTGTGAAATAATAATTATTGTGATGGTGGTATGTACATAGTGTGCAATACTAACTCCAAGGAAAGGAATGTAATCTACATTTTCATAAATTATCTACCTATGATAGGAATTTGTTCCCTTCAGAGTTCTTAGGCACTGCCATAGAACTGAACATGTATTTATTTCTGTGCACAATTACTGTAGACTAAAGACATCTTCATTGCCAAAGACAAGATCTAATTTTGATTTAAGACATAAATTTACTCACTTCCACTTACCCATTAGCTATGATATATGATCAGAGTAGTCTTCATATTTCTTCTCCATAAGTCATCATAGTCTTCATAAGTCGGTTCTTAGCCATTCCATCAGGGAAAGGAAGCACGGTTGGAATGAGAATCCTATCTTGAGTACCTGTGAGTTCCTGCTTTAAGAGAAAGGGTAACAGTATAAAAGTCAGCAAATCCGTTAGCTACAGGAAACTGGCTGTACTATAGAAGGTTGGAGGTGCAAAGTACAGCTTTGGGCCTGTCAGTCTGCCCTTGGTGTCACCAAGTACTGAAGATATTCTGACACTTGTAGGCTGTGATGGGGGGAAATGAAGCCCCCAAAAACTATATAATTAAAGTAAAACCAAATATAATTTTAAATTAAAAATGTTACTTTCCACTGATTCAGAAGAAAGGCAAGTTAGAAATACTATTCAAGGGTTACAGACAGGTTTATCTGTATAATTTTGATCGTGTTTCTTTCCTCATGGAGGTAAAATATGCTGTGAGCTATGTTGCAGGCAGGAGGAACGTGGCCCCTCCCCAGTAATTGTCACGTGCTCATGTACAAGGAAGACAGCCCCTGGGACATCTGATGGAAGAAGGACATCTTTGTAACAAACCCACAGTTTTTTTTTTTTTTTTAGGGCATTCAGGGAAAGAATGAAGTCATTGGCAACATATCTCCCCATGATCTTTCTGTCACTGCGTAAATGCATAACTTAGAGCAACTATCATTGGCATTTCACTCTTTTTCCTTAAACAGATGAATGTTTGTGGTTTAGCATAAAGTTCATGAACTAAGAAAAGCAGTTGGACACAGATGCCTGTATCTTTCCACTCAATGTAACTTATTACCTTTAACTGCCTGTTAAAATCATGCTTTTATTTTTCCCTTTCAAATATGAATTGCTATCACCAGGCTTAGCAAATGAAACAGATTACTTATGGTAACTGTACATAGTTATGCACTCCAAATCCTTGAGAGAGCTTTCCCAAAGGACAGGCACTGTCTTTCAAAATCCTATTACAAGATTTAATTTTCAGGTGCTCTGAACAGAGGCTGAAAGCCTCCATGTTTTATTGCTACCCAACTTCATCGGGTCTGCTCACTCTACTGAAAATTGTGGCAAAAATGATACACATCAGCTCTTTTATTCTTTTGTTACTACTCTGTGCAAATAAAAGCATATTGGGGAATTTAATGAACCATTAAGTCCTTGCTCCTTGGAGGGAGCTTTGAAGATTTGGAGTGTACGACTATCTGTCTTTAACACTGGAGGTTTTTGTGTAAAGCAGATTGGCATGAACAAAATAAAGTCTTCACAGATAGCCCAGTGCTTACAACATATGTACTTAAATCACAAATGTCTATAGTAGTGACCTTGGAGATGGAATCAGTGACTAGAGGCTTTCTGGTTGTGCTAAGAAGTAGAGCTGCTGGAAATATGATCCTGTTTCAGAGGTAGTCTGTTTACCCAGAAAATAGAGACTGTGGTGGTCAAAGAAAATTGGAGAGAGGGAATTTGATTATTCAAAAAAGTAATGAACAATTTTCAAGGATACATCCTGGAAATCTGCTGGGTGAAAGACCACATCTTATCTTCCTTTAGCCTTCACATACAGAGTTGGCTTTTCATTGGAATCTGGGAAAGGCAGGGTGGATGGATCTGTGTTGTAGAGAGGTAGGCACACAGGAAGGATGACATCAGTACGCCTGTCATTAGGTGTAGGCTTCAGCTTATTGCAATCCCTGGCCAATCAGTCTAATTCTACTTTTTGCTGTCCCGTAGGAACATAAGCAAGTGTTGATAACCTTACAATGATAATCTGGATTCTGTTTAAATTTCTAAGTACTTAACCATGAGTAATGAATAATTGTGGTATACCTCCTGACTAATAAAGACAGCGGCATGGGCAGTGCTGTAGTTGTGAATTGCTGGCCCAAATGATGTTGGAATTGACTCTGGTTTGTCCTTTATTTTCAGGGTTAATGCTACCTATACCCTAATTTTCTTTCTTTGGACCAGCCTCCCAGATTGCCACATATTGTAGCTTTGAATGAAGGAGAATGCAGTTATCTAGCTTGCTCTGGGGAAATGACAAGGGGGAGCCTCTAGTCCTTTAGCCTATCAGAAATTCCAGCTTACAGTGACTCTGGATGTATGTGACCAGATACTAGTTAACTCAGTATTAGTGGGAATCTCAATGACATCAACATGAAAATATTATTCTAGTTAGCTTAATAAATACAGCCCTGCACTAATTGTACCAAAAAACAAAGGACAATATGTTTTCTCTTTTCCAAAACCGAAAGGCCTCTTTCTAAATGGAGCAGCCATAAAATGTAGTATAGAGAAATCTTAATGGCTACGAAGAGAGAAAAATGGCTGACTTGTGTTTTTTTGGTTTTTTTTTTAAATGAACTTAATGTTCTGTTTGTTTACTACTACACATTTCTGAGTGGAATAATTCTTATTTGGCAGTCAATATTTCCCATCAGAGCTAGAAAGAATTTTTAGTATGTTTTGTGCATAAAGCACATTCTATTTTAGACAACAGAGAATCATTTTTTAGTGTTTGCTTCAGAAGTTTATGAGGTAGTTTCAACAAATCTTACAAATGTTTACTTAACGGTTCCCCATCTCTATTCCTGTAGTACTTTTTACACATCTCTATTTTGACCTCACTTATGTTATCAAGTCCTTGGTTTGCCTCTCTTGCTAAACTAAAGCTTTGTGAGGGTAGGGGGCTGTCTTACCTGGCTTTAGATCTCAGATTCTTTGTGTGGTGCTGAGTATTTATTTGAAGAACTGACAGAATGCTTAAAAGTGTTACCTGAAAAGTTAAGTAACTTTTTATATAATTTACAATACTGTTGTTTAAAGCACATTTTTCATTATTGTCACATAATGTTTACAAAAATCTCATGGGTCAAGGAAAGACTCATAGTACAAGGTAATAGTGTTACTGAGTTATGATGGGAATCTTTTGGGAATCTTTGCACATCAATCTTAATTAGAAGAGAGTCAAACAGACAGTATGCAGAGTGTAAAAAGAGGATGGGGGCATTTGGTCTTTGCTGTTAGATATCACCTGGATCTTTGAGCTTGTTTCCAAATTTGAGACTTCGCTGCTTTTTGTCTTAAGTCTCTGATCCTTTTATGTCTTCCAGCCCTGCCTGTTTCTGTGAACTAGATTCACATCTGTCAGACCTTTTCCTTCCTAGTGGTTCCCTGGCTTGGCCCACCCTGCCTGCCCTGATATTGCTAATGCCCTCCAGTGATGCCTGATTTGACTCACTGGTTGTAACATATCACTTGTCAGAACCTTTGTGAGTGACTGTTATCTACAAAAACATTTACTCAACAACTTTATCTTCACTTGAAATAACATGGAAATCTAAGACAGAACTTTTCACAGCATATATTTCCTAAAAAATGCACACCCCTATGAAATCAGATTCATCAGAAAGCCTTGGTTTTAGCTGTTAGGGCTCATGGTGCATGTGAAGCCTAGGATGTAGTTACCTGTACTATGACTTCTGAAAGAGATATTATGGAAATTGGTTTTGTTTTGTTTTAAAATCTATGGTGTGTAAAATGTAGGAAGGAATGTGAAGATGTTAAACATTGTGATAGTGAATGGTGAAAAGTTGCTTAGTCGTGTCCAACTCTTTGCAACCCCATGGACTGTAGCCTACCAGGCTCTTCCTCCACGGGATTTTCCAGGCAAGAATACTGGAGTGGGTTGCCATTTCCTTCTCCAGGAGATCTTCCCAACCCAGGGACTGAACCCAGGTCTCCCGCATTGTAGGTTTTACCACTTTACCGTCTGAGCCACCAGGGACTAACTTTAAGGATATGAATATAACACAAACATCAGGCAGACATCAGCTGTGATCTGACTTAGATTTATTTTTTATGGTCTAGTACTAGTATTAAAAATTGTAATTCTGCTTTCTAGGTTGTTAGTCTTGTAGAGTGTGCAGGAAGACTGTAATGTGAATGCTGTTGTGCACATATATTTACACCCTTATTTTAAAAATACTTTATTATGGAAAAGTTTAAAACTTCATTTTACCTGTTTTTGGAAGTCTTTATTTCTTTGTGTAATATCCAAGTTTGTCTCATACTCTTCCTCTGCCTGAATAACTTTTGTACTTCAGTTTGCTGCTGATAAATTCTCTTAGGTTTTGTTGAAAAAGTCTTCATTTCTGAGAGAGATTTTCTCTGGGTATAAAATTCTGAGTTGATAATGCATTTATTTTTTCTTTTTAATTCTTTCAGTAATTAAAAGATGTCATCCCATGGTTTTTTGCTTTGCACGATTTCTGATAAGAAGTTTGCTTAAAAAAAAAAAGAAGTTTGCTTAATCTTTGCTTCTTTGTTTTTTTGTTTTTTTAATCTTTGCTTCTTTGTTTACAATGTGCCCTTTCCTCCCTCTTGCTGCCATCAAAATGATGTCTCTGTGTTTGGTTTTCAACATTTTGAATATAGTTTGTGTAGGGTATGTGTGTATACATGTGTGTGTTGTATTTATCCTGCTTGGAATTCTGTCAGCTTCTTGGATCTATGGTTTGATTTCTTATGTTATTTTTTCTTCTAACATTTCTGTCAGTATTTCTTCTAACATTTCCTCTGCTCCATTTATTCTTCTTCTGGGATTACAGTCACACACGTTAGACCATTTGATATTATCCTATAGTTCTTGGACGTTCTGTTCAGAGTTTTTAATTTTAATTTTCTTTTTTTGTGTGTTTCACTTTGGGTAATTTCTGTTGACCTATCCTTGAATTTATTGAGCCTTTACTTGGCAATGTTTAGTTTACTGATGAGCCTAACAAAGGCATTCTTCATCTCTGTTATCATGTTTTTTGTTTTTTAAATGTTTTCTTAACTCTTTCTTATAGTTTCCACCTCTCTGCTAGAGTTTGAGGACTCAGGTTTTTTCCACTTATTTTCCTTATTTCAGGTACTAAATAAGACCAAAGGAATCATACAGTCCAAGTCTTTAAGTGACCAAGGGAAAAGAGACTTGTTTGACTTGCTCAAGATCAACTGCTTTGATCTTCAAAACAATTCTGTTAATTATCATGTAACTGTTAATCATGTAATGATTAGTTATCATGTAATGGTAACTAACAGAATTGTTTTGAAGATCAAAGCAGTTGATCTTGAGCAAGTCAAGCAAGTCTCTTTCTTTTCCCTTGGTCACTTAAAGACTTGGACTGTATGATTCCTTTGGTCTTATTTAGTTCCTGAAATGTAAGATTCTGTGAATGGGAAGAGACCTAACACTGATTGACAGCCTGTATTAACCTTATGCAGAATTTGAGAAAGGGATAAAAATCACATTTAAAAGTGCTTTTGAAAACATTTTACTTTTTCTAGGTCTATGTGGATTTTAATTGGAAGAAACAGACAGCATTAAATCCAGTTACCACTTGGTTAAGTCTGTTAAAGAATCATTAAATTTTTTCAACTGTTGGGTTTCCTGACTCGCTTGAGAAATTTCATGGCTTATAAAACATACCACTCTTTTTCTCTGTGCCTATAGAATTTTAAATTATTGGGTTGCAGTTTGCAGTGTGAGGAAAGTTTGCAGTGTGAGGAAAAACTAATGGAGGTATTTTTGCTCTTTACTGGCTAAGTGCAAAATGAATGGTATTCTCACTGGATTTGGCTTTGTGGCCACAGACTTGGGTTCAGATCCCAACTCCACAGTTGTGAAACCTTGGTCTGATAAGTTAACTTTTGGGTCTGAGTTTCTTAACTGTGCAGTAAGGACGATACCTGCATCAGAGAGCTATTTTATTTTATTTTTATTTTTTTTTTTTATTTATTTATTTTTTTTCAGTGGGTTTTGTCATACATTGACATGAATCAGCCATATAGTTACAAGTATTCCCCATCCCGATCCCCCCTCCCACCTCCCTCCCCACCCGACTCCTCAGGGTCCTCCCAGTGCACCAGGCCCGAGCACCTGACTCATGTATCCCACCTGGGCTGGTGGTCCGTTTCACCATAGATAATATACATGCTGTTCTTTCAAAACATCCCACCCTCACGTTCTCCCCCAGAGTTCAAAAGTCTGTTCTGTACTTCTGTGTCTCTTTTTCTGTTTTGCGTATAGGGTTATCGCCACCATCTATCTAAATTCCGTATATATGTGTTAGTATACTGTAATGTTCTTTATCTTTCTGGCTTACTTCACTCTGTATAATGGGCTCCAGTTTCATCCATCTCATTAGAACTGATTCAAATGAATTCTTTTTAACGGCTGAGTAATATTCCATGGTGTATATGTACCACAGCTTCCTTATCCATTCATCTGCTGATGGGCATCTGGGTTGCTTCCATGTCCTGGCTATTATAAACAGTGCTGCAATGAACATTGGGGTGCATGTGTCTCTTTCAGATCTGGATTCCTCAGTGTGTATGCCTAGAAGTGGTATTGCTGGGTCATATGGCAGTTCTATTTCCAGTTTTTTAAGAAATCTCCACACTGTTTTCCATAGTGGCTGTACTAGTTTGCATTCCCACCAACAGTGTAAGAGGGTTCCCTTTTCTCCACACCCTCTCCAGCATTTATTGCTTGTAGACTTTTGGATAGCAGCCATCCTGACTGGCGTGTAATGGTACCTCATTGTGGTTTTGATTTGCATTTCAGAGAGCTATTTTAAAGATAATGTGTGTAAAGCTTTGGGTACAGTGCCTATTTAATAGTAATTAATAGCTGAGAGCTTTAAAAACAGTAGCTACAATGTAAGATGGCCACCATTAAGTTGAAGTTTTATTAAATAGAAGGGGAAAAGTGAGTTTAATATTCTTTCTATTCTTTCAGTGAAAGGGTCCATCTCGTAAAGGGATATTTTAACAATAGGGAGAAGGTTAACTGAAAAGTGAGTGTTGGTGAATAAGAATTATAACTGAGAGTTAGTGTTTACTATGTGATAGATGGTCATATTTAATCCTCAACATAGCCTATGAGATAAACTGCCCCTTCTGGAGAAGCTTTTCTTTATCTGAGTAAGGTTGACCACACCCTCTTTTTGTATTCTTCTGATCCACTTTGTACTTTGTGACTGTTTTTTATTTAACCCCTATCCTCTCTCCACTTCTCATCCCCAGTGAAAGGTTTTCTATGTATTTGGCCCAGACATTGCCCACAGTAAATTGAATTCTTGAGATATTGAATCATTGTGTTTTTCTGATCAAAATGAAATTCTACCATCTTTATGTTATAGGTGAAAATTTAGGCATTAAACGTGAATGTTGGTCTAAAGTAAAAATTAAAAAAAAGTTGTGAATAAAGAGAATGCTCAGTCAGACTTGTTCCTCCTCCTTCCCCTAATACATACTATTTGTTAAGATAAGCAAACGTAATATTTCAACGTAGCCCTTGTTCTGGAAATCACCTTAGAGTAAATGTAATGAATTTCAAAGAGGTGTCCAAATTCTGTGTTTGTAAGTAATTTTACTGTAATGGATATTATTCAAGATTGAAATCATTTAATACAAAGAAACATTCTTTTTCATACTGGAAGCAACTGTCTTCCAAAACGCAGCCCACAATACAGGCATTCTTATTGGAATAACACTGGGAATAATGTCAAATTATTTTTGCGGGGTTTTTTTTGTTTTTTTTTTTTTTTTTTGGTCATTGCAGAAGTTTTCACAAAACTGTATTCCTGATCATAGATTTTTAGAACTGGAAGGAACCTAAGAGATTTAATCTCACTTCTTCCTGCCACCCAGAGAGATGAAGTGATTTATCTAAAATTGTTTAGCAGGGCCGGTTAGCTCAGTTGGTTAGAGCGTGGTGCTAAAATTGTTTAGCTACCTAATGACAGAGCTAAGGAGAAGACAGAGAGAGTCCTTTATCCATTCTCCATAATGCTACATTCCTCTGGAAAAAACTGCCTACTCCCTCTTGGTTTTTAATGCTAGTTCGAGTCTGAGGGTAAGGTTTTTTCCCATGACTAACTAGTGCTCTTGTTTTCTTGTGTGGGTGTTTGGGAACAAGCTATTAAGGGTGGTGGGGTTTTTGTTGTCGCTGTTGAACAACTCAGAGTCTAAGGCACTGAAAAGGCATTTGTCTGGTTAGCATTTAGGGGTCAGGAAGGAGTGGTTGTAGCTCCAAATTTTTGCTCTTAACATCAATAGGCAGATGTTTTAAAGTTGAGTTTTGTACCCTAGGGTCTGAATTCCCTAAACTTTTTGAGAAAATTATGCAGCTACATGCTTATCTCCTAAGAAAAGGATCTGTAGCTTTCATCAGTTTGTCAAAGTTAAAAATTATTGTTTTTTAGATGGAGGAAAAGCTAAGCAAACTTAATTGAGAACTGTGTCCCCACTCTTTTTTTTTTAGGGTTTTTTTTCTTTTTTTAATCAAAAATTTTTAGTATTTATTTTGGTTGCACTGGTTCTTTTTTGGAACAGCGCAGGCTTCTCTAATTGTGGCATGTGGACTTAATTGTGGTATGTAGAATCTTAGTTCCCCAACCAGGGATGGAACCCAGGTCCCCTGCATTGAAGGCATGAAGTCTTATCCACCAGGAAAGTCCCTGGGTCCTCATTCTTGAACTCTAAATACTAATTATACTAGAGGGTTCCCTTATCTCCAGCTTCCTTCTGCTAGTGTCCTTCCTTCTGACAAGCCTTCTAGATTGCTTCCTGTATCTTGTCATGGAAACCACTGGAGGCCCTGGGCTTCTTTTTGCAGAACTTTTTCCATAAGTTTCCCAAGCCTTCAATAGAAATTCATTTTACTCAACTTCCTTCCTAGATGAGAACATGTAGAAAAGCATGTTCTACATTTTTAAGTCTGGCAAAAGTCACACAAAGAAAAAGCTACCACTAAGACTGACATTGGAAGAATTTGTTTATTCATTTTAAAAAGTCTGTACTGACCACATACCACGAACCCTCAGGCTTTGTGTTAGATGCTGGGAAATGAGCAGTGGTCCTTCTCATGCAAAGCTCACATTCTGCTAGGGACACATCTCAGTGGTAGTAATTGAGCATGCTAACTGCTCTAACAGAGGTACCAACAAAGCACTAAATCAATCCTGGCCAGGAAGAGAGATGGGTATTAGGATAAAATTCACAGAAAACTGACAGATATTTGACTTGCATCTTAAAGGTTCAGGGTTTTAGATCAGTGTTATGTTTGTGCCTTCCTCACTTCAGCTAAAATTCACATTTACCACTCTCTTATTTTGTCTTTTCAATTAGAGCTCCAAGCGAGAATGGAAGCCACTGGAGGACCGTAGCTGCACAGACATACCGTGGCTGCTGCTTTTCATCCTCTTCTGCATTGGGATGGTAAGAAGCTCACAGATCCTCAGAACATGAACCCATGATTCAAGGGGATGATGGGGAGTTGGTTTGGAGAGGGCACTTGTTATTTAGATATTTATTTATATTTGTAAATGAATAATCCCTCTTGAATTGCTTATAACTGGAAGTTCTAGGTTACCATAGAGTTAGGTTATTTTTTTCCCCCGTACAGTTAAGTGGTATTGGTACCCCTTGACTTTTTTTTCTTGTCTTTTTGGTTTGCATGAGAACTGAGATCAAAATTAAGGAATAATTGAAACTCTCTCTTTGACTAGATCATTTCAGAAAGCCAGAAAACCTTTGACATAAATATCCATGAACTCTAAGCTTGATGCAGGTGGTGAGCAGAGCAGTGGAATCCGAGTCCTGAGTGTTTATTCAACCCAGTCACACAGTCCTGATGGTTATTTTTTTTGCCAGTCAGTTTCTTTCAGGGACTTGGTGTGCCTTTCTATAAAATTAGAGGTTTTGCTAGATGATATCTACAGTGCTCCCTGTTGTGACTGTTTTTTTAGTTCTTAGAGGGGCGGCCGGTTGCTCCCTGCCTCTTCCTCCTTCTACCCATACTAGGCTCCTGCTGCCTGCTGTGCCTATGGGACTAAGTGGCATTTCTAATCGGGGATCACGGGAGCTGGTGATTTTCCAATGGATATGGAGGATGGATGAGCAGAGTCCCTGGTGCAAAGTGTTGGGCTGTGTTTATTCACATTGCATCCCCAGTCTGCTCTGCAGGAGTTTCCACACAGGCTTCAGGGACTTCAGTGTCACTGCCGGTGTACTGGGCTGGACAAGAGGTAGAAAGCAGCCCTTTTAGAGCTAGCTGATATTTCAAGCTAGAAAGTACTTAGAAATCCTCGTCTGGTCCATCACCCTCATTACACACATCAAGAACATGAGACCACAGAGATGAAAGTGACCATCTCGAGGCCACACTACTTAATGGCAGAGCCGGGAACAGAGCCCAGTCTCTTACCTTCCAGGCCAGTGCTCTTTTCTGTCACCTTGTTTCTCCCTCGAGGGAATTGCGCAGACAGTATTGTTCTCTCTTTCTTAGTCTTTGCAACTTGAAACACAATTATGCTACCTTCAGTTCAGTTCAGTTCAGTTCAGTCGCTCAGTCATGTTTGACTCTTTGCAACCCTACGGACTGCAGCATGCCAGGCTTCCGTGTCTATCACCAACTCCCAAAGATTGCTCAAACTCATGTCCATCAAGTCGGTGATGCCATCCAACCATCTACTTCATCCTCTGTTGTCCCCTTCTCCCGCCTTCAATCTTTCCCAGCATCAGGGTCTTTTCAAATGAGTCAACTCTTCGCATCAAGTGGCCAAAGTATTGGAGTTTCAGCTTCAGCATCAGTCCTTCCAATGAACACCCAGGACTGATTTCCTTTAGGATGGACTGGTTGGATCTCCTTGCAGTCCAAGGGACTCTCAAGAGTCTTCTCCAACACCACAGTTCAAAAGCATCAATTCTTCAGTGCTCAGCTTTCATTACAGTCCATCCCTTACACCCATACATGACTACTGGAAAAACCATAGCTTTGACTAGACGGACCTTTGTTGGCAAAGTAATGTCTCTGCTTTTTAATATGCTGTCTAGGTTGGTCATGGCTTTTCTTCCAAGGAGCAAGCATCTTTTAATTTCATGGCTGCAGTCACCATCTGCAGTGATTTTGGAGCCCCCCAGAACGAAGTCTGTCACTGTTTCCATTGTTTCTCCATCTATTTGCCATGAAGTGATAGGGCCAGATGCCATGATCTACTACCTTTGGCATGCTTTTTTTTTCCCACTCAAGTGTGAGTGTATTTAATCTTTTCCCCATACCTTTTTTTTTTTTAAGGAATCTTATTATTTTTCATTATTACTACTTTTTAGGTAATCTTATTCTGTGTCTCTCTGCAGCTGCCCACCTCACAAACATCATTTGAGAGTTACAGAACAACCCTTTTCATGGCTAATGGGCAGAAGTGTGGACACCAGTCCAAGCTTCTGAACCAAGGAAAAGAAAACAGGGAACTTTGATGAGATACAACACATTCAGTAAAATAAAGAGTGTTAGTTTTAAAAATAATAGATGGCTCAGTTTCACCAAATCTAGGATATTTAGAAAATATCAGAATTACTCATTTCCTAACTTAGAACTTGTAAGATATTGTTCAAGAGTCTACTTAGTTTAACGAAGTAGGAACTGAAATGCAGCATTCAGGGATGGAGGAGACATTCTTTGCTAACAGAACTAGTCCACAACCTCTCCCTGCCTCCTGAGTTTCACTCTGAGACAAATAGCAGCTGACCTTTCAAAATTATGTTTATAAAAATATGTACCTACCTCCCAAAGTGCTTTTGAATTTCTGTTCTAAAATAGCTCAGGAAAGTGCAATCACTAATGTTAATAGGCTGATTTGGGAGTGACTGGAGAGTCAGGAGCTATTTGTTTACGGAAATGTTTTAATGCAGTGGTAATTAATATAATGTTGATTTCAGTGTGGTGGTAATTAAGACCCACTGTGTGTACTTTTAAATGCAGGCATAGTGTTATTTGCTTTGGAATGTTTCTTTTTATGGATTACCATTCCTTGGAGTAGAGCTAACATCAAATTTTACCATGTGGAAACTGGAGAAGTCTCAAAGTTCTGCCCACCTTACTGGCACAACAGTAGACAATTTTTTTTGTCTGCTGAATGTTTGTTTTGTATTTTTTTGGTGATGGCGGTTTAGTCACTAAGCCTTATCTGACTCTTGTGACCCTGTTGACTGTTAACTCGCCAGACTTCTCTGGCCATGGGATTTCCCAGGCAAGAATACTGGAGTAGCTTGCCATTTCCTTTTCCAGGGGATCTTACCCACCCAGGGATGGAACATGGGTTTCCTGCATTGCAGGTGGTCTCCTGCATTGCAGATGAGTTCTTTACCGACTGAGTCACCAGGGAAGCCTTGTATGTTTTTTAAGAGTTGCATTTCATTTTTGTCTTTAGATTTCATTCTGTAGTACCTTTAAGAGAAACATTCAACAAATATTTTTTGAGCATTATCATGGGCTTGATGCTATCATATATATATTTATCTCACTAAATTCTCCCAATTACCCTATAAAATGAGTTTTATCCCCAGTTTACAGGCAAAGTATAGTGAACATTAGCTTATGTAAGAATATACTGCTGCCCATGAGAGGCAAAAATAGAAAAGGAACTAGAATTTTCTGCCCTATGTTCTTTTCATTTAGTGGCCAGTTGCTTCTGCTTTTATAGGCATTTTCTTTCTCAATCCTCTTACAGCCTATCATTCAAACCATATCTTTACTCACTGCTCTTACTTGCAGTTCTTTGCTCACTCCTTGGTATCTACTCTCTAGTTCTGAAATATTTTAAGATCTTGTCATCTTTCACTCATCTTCACCACTAAATCTTTTTATTTACACATGTTCATCTCATCATAAATACGTGTACTTCTCTTTTGTTTCTTCTCTTACTTTTAAAATATTTTCCATGCTTGAATTGTCTAGAACTTAAGATATTTTTTAAAGTAAATTTCTGTCAGTCTTTGTTATCATCTCCTAGATTGGCGCTTATTCAATATTTTGAAATTATTGGATATATGCTTACCCTGTTCTAAAAAATTACATGTTGAATTGTACCTCTTAATTTCTATTTTCCAATAAGGTAGTAAACAAGTGGTTCTCAACACTAACTGCATATTAGAATTTGCTGGGATTAAAATAAAAAATACTCATTTCTGGACCCCACCCCATTGAATCTGATTTAATCTCTTTGATTCTAATATTCAGCCGGGGTTGAGACCCACTGTTGTAGGCACTGACAAACTATTGCAGTTTTAAGCAATAAATGATATGACTGGGTTTAGAAAGATGGCCCTGGTAACCAGTGTAAATGTGAAGCCATTGTAAAGGGGGAAGAGATTTCAGGCCACCACTTTGGAGGCTGATGCAGTGGTTCAGATAAGTCCAAATAACAGGTGAAAAACCTGAAATAAAGAAGTAGCAAAAGAGAGCAGGAGACATACAGAAGAAGTGGGATCGATAATGTTTGATGTCATCAGTGTTGCAGGCAAGTGGGATGACTAAGGGATTCTTGTGTTAGGGGTTCAGTATAAGCTTTTTTAGCTCAGATCCTACTCCAGCTCCTAGTAGGTTCCAAACCACAGTTTCTGGGCACATGAAGGAGCAAGAGTAGGATGGAGAAACAAACTACAACTCTTAGTAGCCAAGCAGTCACTTGATTACCAGTAAAGAAGTCCTCAATAAGCATGGCTTGTGGAATGAAGCTTGGGCCACGTGAGCTCAAGGTTCTTCCCACCTTGGTTAGGCTGACTTCATTCTGTTCCAAGGAGAGGTATATGTGAAAAGAGGAGAGAAAAGAGATTCACTTGGGCCAAATCTGCCCAGATCATCGTACCACAAAAGTCAGGGTAAAGAGGAAGCTGGGGCTCCCCTAGTGTCTCAGTCATGAAGAATCTGCCTGCCAATACTGGAGATGCAGGTTCGATCCCTGATCTGGGAAGATCCCACATGCTACGGAGCAGCTAAGCCCATGTGCTACAACTACTGAGCCCACGTGCCTCAACTACTGAAGCCCACATGCCCTAGAGCCTGTGTTCCACAACAAGAAAAGCTACCCCAGTGAGAAGCCCGAGCATCGCAACTGGAAACTAGCTCCTATTTTCCGAAATTAGAGAAAAGCCCTCACAGCAATGAAGACCCAGCACAGCCAAAAATAAATAAATAAAATTATATATATATATGTATATGTGTGTGTGTGTATATATATATATATAAAAGAAGAGGGTCCTAAAAGGAGTACATACTTTGAAAGACAGAAGATACAGACAACTCATACAACTTATTCCTAATCATTATTGCTGCTTACTCTGGACCGGGTACTCTTCTCTGCACTCGACACAAATTTAATTTTCACAACTGCTCAATGCTACTCTGGTTATCATCATTCCCATTTTATAGATAAGGGGGCACAGGGATATGTTAAATAACTTGTCTAAGATTACATGGTGGCAGCATTGAACCCAGGAGAGAAGAGGAGGAAGGCAAGGCCTCTAGGTGACAGTCCCTTCTCTGTTGCCTGGAATTGGGAACAACAGAAGCTGCTGTTGAGAACATGGACCTGTAGAACACAGTAACCTCACCTGCCAGTTAAATGTTGCCTCCTCAATATTTCAGACTCTTTGAGCAAAGAGCTTATCATTACTGCTTTCTCTAGTGCAGAGTTAGAAAGCAAGAGTCCTCTCCCTCTGTATCTTAGCAGTCTAGTCAGAAATGGTGCTTCTAATGGAGATGGGGCATATGCCAGAATGGAAAGTGGTTTGGGGAAATGTGGAAGGAACTGAGTTGTGGACTTGTAGGGTGTGTGGGTAGAGAGAAGCAATTAGAAATACAGAGTTGGAATTTTGAAGAACGATCTGGACTAGAGCTGAATTTTAGGGCCATTATTGCATAGGTCGTCCCTTCAGACTGCTTTCAAGGACCTTTTTTATATTATAGTCTTAGTCTAGTGCTCGGAGCGTAGTGTTTCTACCTCATTAACTATTGTGGAGCAGGCAGCACAAAGGGAAAGACTCACTGGAGTATTTAGTCACCTGTGTGATGGGCTGTGCTTTGCCAGGATCATAGAATAGGAAAACAGCATGCCAGAAATTACCTTAAGGTCACCTGATCCAAATGACTGCCTGCTTTCTGTTAGATCCTTTGGATTTTCTTTTTTTCTTTCTTTTTTTATTATTGTGGTAAAGTATACATAACTTCGTTTTCCCTGGTAGCTCAGCGGTAAAGAATCCACTTCTAATGCAGGAGACACAGGAGGCGCCAGTTCCGTCTCTGGGTTGGAAAGATCCCCTGGAGAAGGAAATGACAACCCACTCCAGTATTCTTTCCTGGAAAATCCCATGGACAGAGGAGCCTGGCAGGCTACAGTCCATGGGGTTGCAAAAGAGTCAGACACCACTGAGCAACTGAGCGCACACACACACACATACATATGTAACTTAAAATTTATTATTTTGACTATTTTTAAATGTATAGTTAAATCCATTTACTTTTAATCTACTCTTCTTCGCCACCCCCACATACTACATGCTTAGTCATTACAGTGGATCGGAGGGCCCATACTTCTCCCTGAAAGTATAGCCTAAAAATATTTACTCTGTTTCGATTAATAGTTTTCCTTAGAATCATAAAATTTTGGAATTGGAAAGGACTTTTGAGATTAATCTAATTCATTCCTAGTGGCAGGTAAAGAGACTGAGGCTCAGAGAATTTAAAATAATAAAGTGACTTACCTGGGGTCATGAGTATTTGCAGCTGGTTTCAGGTCTCATTCATTCAGTACATATTCTTTGTCTATGTTTTTTTAATTGCTCAGGCTGCCCATGAAATAACCTCTCTGATTTTTGCTCCCTCATGCCCCATTAATATTTTTTTCTTTTGAGAACATCTCAGTTCTTTCAGGGTGAACTTGATATTTCCTAGACTTCCAACCATTCTTGTTTTTTCCTTCTTTCCTCTTTCTTAGAGTAATATATCCCACTAAACTTTAAAGAAATCCCAAGATCTGGCAGATTGTCAAAGCCTTTAAATTTATTTTTGAAATTTGTTTGCGTAAGTATTAGTTCTGCATCAGACTTTCTAATCCTATACTGTTTGCTGGGTCCTAATAGCCTCCTGGTCTCAGAGTTCTTGGAAAAGGAGGAACAGAAGCCAAGTGTTACTCTAAGGTTTGACAAGTTAGTTACTAGCAGACTGACTCCAAGTGTTGTTTGAGGTAAGAGAGGTAGTCTTTGAGAAAAAATTCTGGATATATTTTCATTAATCCCTGGGAGAAGGCTGTAAGCCTAAAGTCTTTTGATCTTGAAACACAATGCCATATTCATACTCCCTCCCCACCCCTCATGCATGTTTTGTTGACCTTTTATTTTTTCTTCAGAGCAAAGCTAAGACCTCTGCCTTGCTCAGTGGTGTGGTAAAGGCTCCATGTGTGAAATTCAAACATTGCTTGTGAAATGAAACGTATCCTTTTTTTTGACTAAGAGTGAGTGAAACTAAGCCAAAACTCTTACTTAAATTGAGCTAAGCTTGTGATGTGAAGGGGAAATGAACACAGTCCATTAATTAGCAAATTGTTTTTCTCCCACATAGGCAATAGGCACTTATTAGTTGCCAGGTCTTGCCTGTGATCTACCATCCCTGGTTTCTTTATCTGATTTGAGTCACCTCCTATTTGTGATTAGATTTGTCTGCTCCTTCTCACTCTCTCTTGAAATAGCAGTTCTGAAAGCACTTCAGTAGCTCAGTCATTTTAAGATCTTAACCATGATTCTGTTCCTTGCAAATAGACTTCCTTTCTCTCTAGTGATTGCACCCTACTATAGGTGTATAGAAGCTTTCCTTATCCCCCTTACAACTTGCTTCATTAATGTGATTTCCTTCTGCTAAATAATACCCCACCTGCCTCCTGGAGCTATTGAATTATAGAGTACATTCTGCAAAGTTTCTCTCACCCTATTGTAATTTCATGTACATTTTTTTTCTCATCTGAAACTATATTGCTTCCTGCATTTAGGTTTCACAATTTTTTTAAAAAAGGAGATTGTCTTTTTAATTATATTTGGCCTAGCTCTCCATTGTCACTGCTTGTGCCATATGGGACATCTCCAGGATAACAGTCGTGGTCTCTCTCTCTCTCATTAGCTTCCTATTCCCCTTTCCCTCCTACAGCTTTTCACCCTCTCCACTCTAATGCTTTGGGAAGCTACTAAGAAGTTTAGATGGCCCATGTGAAAATATGTCAGTGTCCCATTTTACCATATATATGAAACATTTATAATTTATACTCTGCCTACCTCCCAGAAGGATATGAGGTGGTCTATAACTAAAAAGCACAAACACACACATGCACAAAAGCACACACGTGTACATTTCCAACAGTGCTGTTAAAAATAGTCATAAAGGGACTTCAGAAACCATTGAAGGCCATCTGTAACACAAAGTACTTATCAAACATAAGAACATTTCTATAAAAAGTGAAAGAAGAACATAACCTTTTAATTATGTAAGGGCTCTGCTATTTTAGACTAGTAGTGAAAGAAGATGGTAATTGTGGTCTGAATGTTTCTCTGTAATGACAAAATGACTGACAGTATTTCTCACTTCCCCCAACCCCCTAGAAAATTTTTTCCCAAAATTTAGAACTGAAGGGATTTTTGGTTAATCTCCAATTACTGTTATCAACTTCTTTAGTCTGACTTTTTCATTAGCAGCTACAATATGTTGACTACCTGCTGTGTACAAACCCAGCTAAAAGTTAGAGATGCGTTATCTCATGGAGGCCCCATCGTTTGGCTCTGAAATAGTTGATATTACTTTTTTCCAGAGATGAGGAGGAAACAATCTAAGAAGGTAAACGAATCAAGGTTATATAGGTTGTAAATGGTAGAGTGAGAGTTTGAATCCAGATCTTTCTGGATCCTCTTTCTATTACTCTATGATGCCTCTTGTTAAAGAACTATATTGGAAAGGTTAGCCATTAATCTTAGTGTCTTTTGTTAAAGATAACAGAAACTCAATCTTTTAGTGACCACATTGCAAGAATATATCTTAACCTCTGTGTTTTCTCCCATTTCAGTTTATTGATAGTGACTCACCTTATTTCCTGTTCTTATGCCCAGTAGCCTGCAGTTGAGTGTAGGGTTTATTGCTTTGCTTTGATCAATGCATCCTTGACTTGGCAAGCATGATGCAGTTCTGAAGCGAGTACCATTTGCCATTGGCACTGTGGTGAAGCACATCCCCATGAAATGAAGTGACCTCTGTGTCACATGGACCCAGGGCCTCACTGTCCTTGAGTCTCCAATATTCAGAGCATGAATGTACTTCACCGAATAATTTTTTGGCTTCTACACAGCTTTATTGCAGGAAGAGAACAGAAGTGTTGTGTGTACTGAAGTGATAGTTCGAAACCCACATACCTATTGTTCTTTGAATTTTTGTCTTTCATCTCTTGCTATTCTTCATTTAATAGAACTCTTTGACAACCAAATAAAACTAAAGAATGGGGACTTCCCTCGTGGTCCGGGGCTAAGACTCCGAACTTCCAATGCAGGGGGCCCCGGCTTCAATTCCTGGTCAGGGAACTAGATCCTACATGCTACAATTAAGATCCGGTATAGTCAAATAAATAAAATTTTTTTAAAAAAAATTTAAAGAATGAAGAAAGCTAGGTTTGAGTCTTATGCCCTGATTTTTACTAGCTTCTATGGCCTTGGATGACTTATTTACCCTTTCTGGGCCTCAGTTTCCCCATCATGAGGATTAGAGATAATGTATGGTGAGCAACTGGTACAGATCCTGGCATCAAGCAGATGTTCAGTACAAAGAAGCTGCTATTATTATTATTATAAAATGCAAAGACATACTTATGATGTAAAAGCTTGAGATTTGTTTTGTTATTGTAGTAAATAGTGTTTCCCTGTGGACTTCTTTGTACAGCTTATGTGAAACCCAAGGAAAACAGTGGAATAGTGTTTGCAATAAGGAAAGAGAGCTCTTTGTTCCCTTCAGCAGACAAAAGAAGCTCATTATCGTATCAAGTAGTGGCTGTTGCTATTGAAATGGTTTATTTGTATGTTTTTTTCTGTTTTTTCCCCTAGGGATTTATTTGTGGCTTTTCAGTAGCAACAGGTGCAGCAGCAAGACTAGTATCAGGATACGACATCTATGGAAATATCTGTGGGCAGAAAAATGCAGAGTTGGAAGCAATACCAAACAGTGGCATGGACCACACCCATCGGAAGTGAGTAGACTGTGGCTGAATGGTGAACATTGTGGGAACTTGAAAGGGGAGGGGGCGTCCTGCTTTTCTTACTGTTATAAAGATAATATCTTACTGAAGATTATTTTTATATGCTTTCTGTTGGTTTTTTTTTTTTTTTTTAACTGTCCACTTGAATCATTTCTGGTTTTGGTCTATAAATACATTTACCAGGAAACAAAATTAGGTGCTGTGTTAAAATGGTCTACCTTGACGTTTTAATGAGTAAATGCGTGATTTGAGAGAGTTACTCTTGTACTCTGTTTTCCCATTAGCCTCTAGGCTGTACATGAAGTTTTTAACCCAGAAAACAATATAATATTTTTCTTCCTAAGACTACTTGATGGAAGGCAGAGGGATAATGGATTTTGACACTGTAAAGTTATAGTGAAACATTTTGTGGTGCTTCATTTATAAGTACACACTTATTTCCAATTTTATAAAAGATATATTTTCTTTGTCAGACTTCGAAATTTCTTTCGGGTTTTCAAGGTTCAGGTTTTGGATTTCTTGAAATTCCTGACTTAATCACCTCTTCTCTTCAAAAGAGCTATTATTTCATTTTTACTGTCTATGGGGAAAAAAGATATCTTATCAAATGTGTTGTATGTATGATGTCAATATATTTGTTCAAACTGTGTATTTATGCCCATCAAACTTTATTAGAAATGGCATCCCACTCCAGTATTCTTGCCTGGAGAATCCCATGGGTGGAGGAACCTGGTGGGCTACAGTCCACGGGGTCACAAAGAGTCGGACTCGACTGAGTGACTTAACTTAATAAATAAAGACGGGTGTTTAGAATTAATCAAACTAATTTTAAGGTTAGCCAATTCCATTAGTGAATTTTATAGGAGAAGGCTAATGCAAATAAAAACATTTTTTAGACTGTAGTTCTATAATATTTGGAGAGATATAATAACTCTATTTATTGTTAGATAAATATGTTGGTTAAATCTGGGCCCTGGCTAAAGTAGATTAATTTGATAAATTGAAAAACATGAAAAAATCCAAATAGTTAATCTTAAGAGATATTTCTCCATTTAATGAAGGAATAATGCAGCTCAAATAAAGAATTTTAAATAGCAATAATGAATATTTGTATAGAATGCAATAGTCAAGAAGTATATGATACCAACCTGTGGGATGGGGGTAGCAAAGGCTTAGAGAGATTGAAATGACCTCCCCAGAAGTCTGATGGGCAGTGGACTGTCCAAGACAGACCATGAGCTTTTCTCTTGACAGAAGTGAAAATTGGACTCGAGAGCGTAATTTGGAGGATTATTTCATTTGTCTTTCTTTTTGATTGCTTTATGAAATTAACACAAATTTTAGGCTTTGTGTTATTTACTGTAGCAAGTCTACCCATGTATTTTGTTTTTACTTCTCATTTTGGAACAGTTTTAGACTCACAGAGAAGTGCAAAAATAGTAGAGTTTTACATATCTTTTTTTTTTTTGAAGGTAGTGTCAAATACTATATACTCTTTAATGCTGGTGACATGTACCAAACATAAGATATTACCATTTGGGTAATTGAGGAGACAGGAGAAAAAGGACTCTAGTTTCTTGGGTTTACTGCTCACATGAGGTCATGATCATTTTTATGGCTCCCTTTTAACGTGCTAGTAACTCCAAGCATGTTCTTATCATAAAGTTTGTGTAATTGTCAGTTCATCCTGAACCTTTTGGAGGTTCATTTGGTTAACTTTTAAGAAATATTTTATTTTATATTGAAGTATAAATGAGTAGGAGGCACAAGAGATGTGGGAAGAGCCCTGGAGGAGGAAATGGCAATCTACCCCAGTATTCTTGCCTAGAAAATTCCATGCAGAGAGGAGCCTGATGGGCTACAGTCCATGGGGTCACAAAGAGTCAGACACAATTGAACGCACGCACACACACACACACACACATTCACACAGATGATTAACATTGTTGTGTTAGTTTCAGGTGTATAGCAAAGTGATTGTTATACATCGACCTGTATCTATTCTTTTTCAGATTCTTTTCCCATTTAGATTGTTATATAATACTGATCAGAGTTCCCTGTGCTATACAGTAGATCCTTGTTGGTTATCCATTCTAAATATAGCAGTGTGTACATGTCAATCCCAAACTCAGTTTTTAATTTCAAATCCTCAGATTATTCTGTGTACATTTTTGGCCTCTTGCAAAGAAAGCCTGCTTATTATTCTGAAAAAAATGGTTCGTTTTCCCTGAGTGCTTAGCATAGTTGGGACACACTCATGGATAGCTATAATAGGGTAATCCCTCAAGTATAGCAATGCCTTAACTTATGTATCCATGTTAAAATTTATTTTTGATCTCTACTTCTTCTTTGTCCATGAACGTTTTAGCCCTGAGCCATTTAAGTATCTCTGTCTATGAAAGTGAAAGTGACGGTCGCTCATCATATCCACTCTTTGCAACCCCATGGACTGTAGCCTGCCAGGCTCCTATGTCCATGGAATTCTCTAGGCAAGAATACTGGAGTGGGTAGCCATTGCCTTCTCTAGGAGATCTTCCTAACCCAGGGATTGAACCTGGATCTCCTGCATTGTAGGCAGATTCTTTACCATCTGAGCAACCAGGGAAGCCTATTTCTATCTATAAATGGTAATTTTATAAATGAATGGTACAGTTTTGAATGTACGTTTCTAAGGTAAGTCTATACTATTTGGATTTGGAAGGAGATAGACAGTCTTTGTGTTTATGAGAGTCCTTTGGACTGCAAGGAGATCCAACCAGTCAATCCTAAAGGAAATCAGTCCTGAATATTCATTGGAAGGACTGATACCGAAGCTGAAACTCCAATACTTTGGCCACCTGATGCAAAGAACTGACTCATTTGAAAAGACCCTGGGAAAGATTGAAGGTGGGAGGAGAAGGGGATGACAGAGAATGAGATGTTTGGATGGCATCACCGACTCAAGGGACATGAGTTTGAGTAAACTCCAGGAGTTGGTGATGGACAGGGAGGCCTGGGCGTGCTGCAGTCCATGGGGTCGCACAGAGTCAGACATGACTGAGCGACTAAACTGAACTGAACTGAGCTGAACCTATACTCCATTCTCTCTCTCTGTTTTTTTTTCCTGCCAAGTGTATTGATTTTCTCCTTTTTCACACATACATCTTTGGCTTTATTATAAATACCACACCCTTCCATTCCTACAGGATTTTTTATACCTGATTTGTCTTGACCTTGATCATTTTCTCCCATCCCTTATCCTTAGCACCTAGTACCTGATACTTACTAGGGCCTCTATACATAGTTGTTAAATAGGTTAATGAATGAATCCTCTAAGATATCAAATACGGCTAACTTTCTTGCCTTCATGAATGTTGGTTTTTTTCCCTATCAGAAAAAATAATCCTCCTATTCTTCATGTGGCTAAATTCTATTCATCTTTCAGATCTCAGTATAAATGTTACTTCCCAGAAAGGTATTTTTTAAGCTAGTAATTTAAGTTCCACTGTGCCCTGTAATATGTGTAATTATACATTTATTTCATCTTTATTTGTTAAATGTTTGTCTCTTCTAAGTTTCATGAAAGCAGAGGTGAGGTCTGTTTTGTTCATGGCAATATCCTCTGTACCTGGAATGTAGTAGACACTCAGATGTTTGTTGGATGGGTAAATAAACTTATTTATTTTTTAATATGTTCTCAGTGAATTAGAGTCTGAGGATCTGGGTATCTTAAGGTTATTCATGCATTTTGCTGACTGTCTTTCCATAAAGTCTTTTCTATTTACATTCCCACTGACAGTGTCTGAGATTGCTTTATCTTTGCTAGTATTAATAGTTTTTGTACAAATTTGATTCAACCACAGAATGATATTTTATAGTTTTAATTTGCATGCCTTTGATTATTCATGAGTGTGAAACCACCCCCCACTCCCACCCCCCATATGTTTGTTGGCCTCTCCTGAACACCGTTATGCCAGCACATCTATTCTTGGTCTTCTTATCTCTAATCCTCTCCATCCTTTATACTGTGATAGGATTAAGTTCTTTAAAGCCCTTTTTACTGTCATTTCCCTGCTCAAGAGCCTTTCCCTTTGTATTATTACCTGTTGAAAATGAGCCCACTCAGCCCTGGCGTGACCCCGACCCCATGTACCTCTGTAATCTCCCCTCACTGTTTCTCATTGCAGTGGTGCCTCTGTCCACGATACTCAGCCGATTCAGCCTCTGTGCTGTGTCTCTATCTCTCTTCCAATCTGAATTCTTGAAAGAACATGGGACTTATACCCTCTCTATGGAATATTTTAAAGCTACCTTTATCCCAGAACTTTATATTGGATTTCTATTGCCTTTAAGTTGTTGTCTAATTATGTTGTGCTACTCATCTGCCTATATTAATGATCAGTTGCTAGGTAACGATATTTCCATAAACATAATGGCTTACAACAGGAGACACTTATTACGTCACAGTTCCTGTGGGTCAGGAATCTGGATGCGGCTTAGCTGGACTCTTGCTTCAGTCTTTCACGAGGTTGCCACAAGGTGTTGATTAGAGCTGGGGTTCTCCCAGGGGAGTTCCCCTACCAAGCTCAGCTGGCTGTTGGAAGCACACACTCCTCGATGATTGTTAAGCCGAGAGCCTTAACTCTTTACTGGCTATCAGCCAAAGGCCACCTTCAGCGCTTGCTCCATGGGCCTCTCCATAGGGGCAGCTTACTTCAGAGCCAACAGGAGAGGGTGCCAGTACAGAGAGATACAGATAAGAGAGTCTGTTAGTAGGATGGAAGTTACAATATTATGTAATGTAACTGTGCAAGTGAGAACTCCTCCCCTTTGCCATATTCTACTGGTTAGAAGCAAGTCACAGATCCCACCCAAATTTAACGGGAGGACTCTGAATTATAGGAGGTAGGGCCCTAATTAAGGGCCTCCCAGAGTCTGAAAGCCACACACTCAGCTCTGTCTCCCTGAGGCACCATGCTTTGTATGACTCCCAAATTTCAGTACCCACGAGTTATCTCATAGGGGCTTGTTGAATTACAAGAAAATAGGAAGGAGGTAAGTCAAGAGAGACATGAGAAAGAGGATGTCTTTGACCTATTCTAACCAGAAAATTTAAGATGCTAAGATGACTTATAAGAATTCTCTTTGTAGTAAAAAGTTTGTATTTTATTTATTTTTTATCATTTTAATTAATATGTTCTTTTCTCCCCCAAATAGTATTTACTATAGTAATAAAGATGTGTAGGAACATGGCAGACAATATTTTATGAGATAGTGGAATGCTTCAACTTCAAATGGATTATGTCCCAAAGTTAATTTTTAAGTCAGTTGGATGAGATGTGTAAAATTTTTCTGCATAGAAACAATGCTATAAATAAGGCTCTGAGGCTGGGTCAACCTGGAAAAGCTCATTTATCTTAGAACCATAAAGTGCCAGAGATGAAAGGGATCTTTAAGATTATCTAGTGGGTCACCTCCCTAAAGCATCACATCAAATACATGTGAGCACCAAGAAGGCCCAGAGAAGAAAGTGGTTTGTATTTATAGCTGAGCTTTGGTGGTAATGGTCCTATAAAGCATGGGCATGGCTTATAGCCAATTTTTTTTTTTTTTTGGTAGAAAAGATTAACGTGGTAATAATTTATTTTGAACTGATTGATGATTCCAAAAAACGTATCTCTTCTGCCACATTCTACATTGCCTATCATTTTCAAAACCAGAAAGCTAGTCTTAGAGTGTATGTGTCAATTTTTAGACAGAATCATTATTATTATAGAAAGTGTTCTTAGAAAAGAAGCCCTCATCTTCCATACCAAATTGGATAAAGCAGAGATGCTTCTAGTTCTGAGATACCTGGATTAGTATATATGAGGACTGTGCAGGGCAAAGCATCTTGCTCTTTTGACCCCTGGTAAGATGACTGGGGAGGCATTGTGTTTTCACCATGGATACTCCCTTTTTATGGGTGCTTGGGATGGGATGGGATAGGCTGTGGCAAGGTGACAGTGCTCTTAGTCTACATAGGCTATTACAAAGCCAGGTGAGGGTATGTAGGGAATTGCTTTTACTCATTTTGATTTGATATAGGCACTTTATTATTAATAGGACTCTGTTCTCCATTCTGCAGACAATCCTAACACACAGCTTAGGGTCCACTTTCTTTGTTCCTCTGAGAAATTTTCCCAGTATATCTCACTTATCAATATTGATTTTTCCGCAGAGGTTCTGAAGGTGTATTTTTTGCACAAATCTAACTTCCTTCTTTATCTTTTTGGCTTTTCTCTAAGGAAGCCATTAAAGTCCCTATCGCTGATAAAGGCTCTGTGGTCCTAAAGTGCCTCTCAGATTCCAGATAAATCAGTGTTAACAAGATGTACAGGAAGTAGGCTTCCTAGGAGGTTGATGGCATGCATGTGTGAGTAAAATCTATCAGGGGCATTTTGCCAGTAACCTTTAGCAGGGTATCTAGTGTGAGTTTTTATTCTTTTCTTTAAGTGTCTCATCTCCCAGAAATTCACAGCTTAAAATGTTCGTGCTGTAAGGGCCCTTGAGATCTCTGAGCCCCTTCATTTTACAGGCGAAGAAACTGGAGTCTAGGAAACGTCAGTGAACTGACGAAGGCAGTGATATCAGGACTAGCCTTCCACTCCAGGCTTAGTCTAGTGCCCTTTGCATTATATGCTACACTCTGGTAAGCTACACAGCGATTCCCTCTCTCACCTTTTTTGCTTTTGGGGCCTCTCACTTCCAGCATTTAAAGATGAAAGAAGTTTTTACTACAACATGTAAAGAAGGACAGGTTATATAAATCAATAAAGTTATAACTAAAGAAACTTTGAAAGGAACCAAAATACCTATACAATCTCTAGAGGCTTTGAATAATTTGCAGGCAATCTTTATGTGTTTCTTTTTCTGTCAGATAAAGAATATGAATTTTAATGATGAAATGCATTATACTTATTTCACATTTGGACATTTTTTACCATTTGTATGCTTTAAATATTCATTGAAAAACAGTTTAAAACTGATGTTACTTTCTATAATTGATTGTTTAACAGGTAATGGTCTTATTTTAAAGAAACTCTAATTTTATAATCTCTACATGAATACAGAACAGACTTTAACAGCCACTGATTACCTTCTCTAAAGCTCAGAATTCTGTAGGCTTAGTGTCTAGTTTAGTCCACCCCATGATTGCTAACTAGGTTATTAACTGTTTTTTTCCCCCTTGTTTCTTTCTTTTTTTTAAATTGAAGTATTGTTGATGTCTTCCCAGGTGGCTCGGTGGTAAAGAATCCACCAGCCAAGCAGGAGATGTGTGTTCGGTCCCTGGGTCAGAAAGATCCCCTGGAGAAGGAAATGGCAACCCATTCCAGTATTCCTGCCTGGGAATTTTCATAGACAGAGGAGCCTGTCCGGCTACATAGTCCACAGGGTCTTGAAGAGTCGGACACGACTTAGTGACTGAGCAGCTGCAGGAGCAGCATGGTTGATGTACAATACCGTATAAAGCTTACTAACTTTTATAAAGTCTTATTTATTATGTAGGGGATTTGTAGTAATACTATACCCATATGAAGAATGTGTTTACTCTTTACACATGAGCAGATTGCCAAGCTTTCTGGGCCTATACTATGCTATATATCCATATATTTTAGGAAGAACTTTATAAAAAAAATTATAATATAAAACATACCTCTTTGAAGATTATTTATTATTTTTTTGAAGATTATTTATTTATTTATTTATTTTTTTGAAGATTTTTTAAAGAGTTATCAAACCTTGTTGTTCGTGCATACCTGTCTCTGTTTGGAAAAAAATAGAAAAGTAAAGATAAAATTTGCCAGAATACTCACTTTGAGGATCCTTTTATCAGCTCTGTACAGTTCTTCATGTTTATATGACTGAGACTTACTTCTCTTCCTCTCAATGACTTAAATCATATTACTGCCTACTAAATGACTATCCTTCACCAGTCTCTAAAATTCTATTATTTTATTAGTCCTCAGCAAATGTTTATTGAAAGTCTACTGTGTTCTAGAAACCTTTATTAAGAATAACAAAATAGGAAGCAACCTAAATGGCTGAAAAAAATTTGGTTAATTTAATTCACTCATGAATTATATTTCTTGGGCTAAGCTTTGGAGATTATACTCTTGATAAAAATAGGCACACTTTTATCTCATGGAAATTACAGTCTAGTGGAGAAAAGTTAAAATCATCAGATAATCACAAATGTTATTACAGCTGTCAAAAGTGTTATGGAAGGTGAGATGTAAGGGTACCAAAGAGGTTATAACAGAAGGACCTGGCCCAGCCTGAATACTACGCAACAGTAAAAATGATGGTACAGAATTTCATCCATTGACATGGAATAGCCACATAATGCTATTAAGGGGAAGATAAAATTTTAAATCAGTATATATCTTGTGATTTATATATATATATATATAAAATACTTGTACAAAGTATAGAATGACATGAAAATATTAATAGTATGGTTAACTGTTGAATTATGGATCTTTTAAAATTTCTTTTATATTTATTTCTTTTTTCCATAAGTTTTCTACAGTCAATATATATTGTTTGGACAATTTAAAAAAATTAGAGTTAAATAAAAAAGGTCGTTCACAGTCCCTGTCTTTGAAGAGCTTGCATCCTAGTGAGGAAGACAAAATACACAGACACAATGATGGTGCAATGTGGGACATTCTATGAAACTTTTGTATGTTGAAAGCTGGGTAACTTCAGTTTCTTTGGTTCCTAACTGCAGGCTGGTGGGGACAGGAAAGCCATTTGATGGTAGCTCTGGGACCACCACTGTGTTCAGTTCTATTGCTTCTGTAACAAATTGCTATAAACTAAGTGCCTTCCAAATGTTCAAGCTGGTTTTAGAAAAGGCAGAGGAACCAGAGATCAAATTGCCAACATTCGCTGGATCATCGAGAAAGAAAGAGAGTTCCAGAAAAACACATATATTTCTGCTTTATTGACTATGCCAAAGCCTTTGACTGTGTGGATCACAATAAACTGTGGAAAATTCTGTAAGAGATGGGCATACCAGACCATCTGACCTGCCTTTTGAGAAACCTATATGCAGGTCAGGAAGCAACAGTCAGAACTGGACATGGAACAACAGACTGGTTCCAAGTAGGAAAAGGAGTACGTCAAGGCTGTATATTGTCACCCTGCTTGTTTAACTTATATGCAGAGTACATCCTGAGAAGCACTGGACTAGATGAAGCACAAGCTGGAATCAAGATTGCAGGGAGAAATATCAATAACTTCAGATATGCAGATGACACCACCCTTATGGCAGAAAGTGAAGAGGAACTAAAAAGCCTCTTGATGAAAGTGAAAGAGGAGGGTGAAAAAGTTGGCTTAAAGCTCAACATTCAGAAAACTAAGATCATGGCATCTGGTCCCATCACTTCATGGGAAATAGATGGGGAAACAGTGGAAACAGTGTCAGACTTTATTTTGGGGGGCTCCAAAATCACTGCAGATGGTGATTGCAGCCATGAGATTAAAAGACGCTTACTCCTTGGAAGGAAAGTTATGACCAACCTAGACAGCATATTTAAAAGCAGAGACATTACTTTGCCAACAAAAGTCCGTCTAGTCAAGGCTATGGTTTTTCCAGTGGTCATATATGGATATGAGAGTTGGACTGTGAAGAAAGCTGAGCGCTGAAGAATTGATGCTTTTGAACTGTGGTGTTGGAGAAGACTCTTGAGAGTCCCTTGAACTGCAAGGAGATCCAACAAATCCATCCTAAAGGAGATCAGTCCTGGGTGTGCATTGGAAGGACTGATGCTGAAGCTGAAACTCCGATACTTTGGCCACCTCATGAGAAGAGTTGACTCATTGGAAAAGACCCTGATGCTGGGAGGGATTGGGGGCAGGAAGAGAAGGGGACAACAGAGGATGAGATGGCTGGATGGCATCACCGACTCAATGGACATGTGTTTGAGTAAACTCCAGGAGTTTGTGATGGACAGGGAGGCCTGGTGTGCTGTGATTCATGGGGTCACAGAGAGTTGGACACGTCTGAGCGACTGAACTGAACTGAAGTGCCTTAAAACAGCAAAGTTCTCTAAATCCAAATTCTGTTCACAGCATGGTTCAGCTGGTTCCCTGCCCCAGGTTTCACTAGGCTGAAATCAAAGGTTTGGCAGGGCTGTGTTCCTCACTAGAGGCTCTTGGGAATCAATCTTCTTTCAAGCTCATTCAGGCTGTTGACCGAGTTCGGTTTCATGTGGCTGTAGGTTGAGGTTGCATTTCCTTGCTGGCTATCAGCCTGGGGTCATTCTCAGCTTCTAGAGGTAACCTATGTATTCTATAGCCTGTATTCTCTGGCTCCTGGTCCTTTTCCTTTAACAGCCGTGGGTCAGAGCTTCTCATGCTTCAGTCTCTCTGACTTCCCCTTCGTTAGGGTTGCGCCTTGGTTCTAGATTGTCCATGTGGGTTGGCAAGTCTCTCAGCCCATGACTTGGGGTTCAGGAACAGAGTCATTTAAAGTAAGGGTTTTAGACCCCCAGTTAGGTGAGTTGGGGATTCAAAGCAGGACTTGCATTCTAGCAGGGTGGAGTTGGATAGAGTAGATCTGTGGAAGGAGGACACACATAATGATAATGGGGCAGGTGAGAGCCAATGATAGACGGTCACATGCATTCTGAGCCAACTGGTAGTTTTAGGCGCCCATCTGTGGTGAGGATGGTATTCCAGTTAGAGTGCTCAACCTGTTCTTGTTGGCTGAAGAACCTCATCTACAGGTTGGAGCTCTGCAGGCCAGCCTGAAGCCTGGTGGAAACGCGTTCACACAGTAAAGAGCTCACTGCTCTGTCTTGCTGAGTTGCGGTGACTCAGGACAGAGGTAGTTCATTTGTCTGCTGTGCTAGGTTTTGTTTACAGAGTGTCCAGGGTATTAAGAGCAGCCCAGTAGATATCTGCTCATTCCCAGACTTAGGGATAACTTTGGACAAATGGACATACTTTGAGCATTTGATAAGTTTGCCTTTGTTTGGAGGGAAAGCACTCTCCTCTCTGCCCTTCTGTAAAGTACTCTCTGACTCCAGTATTAGCCTACCACCTGTCCTGGTTTGGCTCAGCACGAAAAAGAACAGCCTAGATAAATAACCTGGGCTTCCCAGGTGGCTCAGTGATAAAAGAACCTACCTGCCAATGCAAGAGACGCAGGTTCGATCCCTGGGTCATGAAGATCCCCTGGTGGAGGAAATGACAACCCACTCCAGTTTTCTTGCCTGGGAAATCCCATGGCAAGAAGGGCAGGAAGCCCTTCAGTCCATAGGGTCACAAAGTGTTGGACACAACTGAGGGACTGAGCACACCCACATAGATACTTCACTTAAACTTGCATTTGTGCACTCATTTGCCCACAAGTTTACAAGCATTTGGAAACAGTAACATTTATGGTGTTCTATGGAAATTTATTGTATTATTTATGCCCCTTTTCCCCCCTAATTTTTCATTTTTCTCTCATGGAAAATGTTAGAAGTTATAAAAGCAATAACTACATTTTCAGAAAACAAATTCATGGAGCATCTTTGGAAAATATTTTTTGTCATTTCATGACTGCAGACTGTTTAGCCTGAATTTCTAAAACACTTTTACAAAGTTACGTCTGTATTGCTAGTGAACGTCTATCTCTAGGATAATACTTGCTCTCGATAATACTGCTAGGAATTTGAAAGAAGAGATCCAGTTGCTGCTATAGGAAATTTAGGACTTGAAAGTTGAAATGTTGAGCAGATTCTAAATAAGGAAGTAAAAAGCCACTTAACAGAATTAGATGACAGGCATGCACCTGGGAAAGGGAGGGGTGGTTGGTTTCTCTGTCTGTTCCCTGCCTAGGTTGGAACTTGACATGTCTAATTTAATCAGCTGATTGCACGTGCTAACACAGAGTCTTACTCCTTGGGCTGGTTCCAGGTTAACCAGGCAGCTCTAAGGTTCTTTGTCATTTTGTCATTGTATATAGGCTTATAGGGGAATGGCTACCCACTCCGGTATTTTTACCTGGAGAATTCCATGGACAGAGGAGCCTGGCAGTCCATGGCTGGCTGGCAGGCCATAGCCCATGGCATCGAAAAGAGTCAGACATGACTGAGTGACGCTTTCACTGTTCACTTTCACATAGGCTTATAGGTGTGACCTTTGTAATTTGCTTAGGTAATTATTAAACATTTCAACTGTGAATTTTATAGTCATCGATTTGCCACCTACTTATATTTATCTGGTTGTGAGTGTTGAGGGCAACTGAGAAGTTAGAAGATGCATGGTTCACGCATGACCACCCTTACTTCTGACACTATGTACAAGTTCAGGGGTCCACAAGACCAACCTTAGATTCGATTATTTTCCAGAAAACCTCACAGAACTCGCTGAAATCTATTACAATTATAGTTTATTACAAAACTGTTAGGAAAAGCGAACAGATTTTAAGAGAAGCTAACAAGAGAAGCTCTACTGTTGTTCTCCCCGTTTGGAGTCAGGGTATGTTTCTTGCCTGGCGTTGATTGTGATAATATACATGAAACTGTTGCCAGCTGGGAAGCTCACGAAAGCTTCAGTCTTCAAAATTTTATTAGGGTTCCATTACGCAAGCATGATTCATTGCCCAGGTGGCTGACGCAGTTTCAGCCCCTCTGGTCAGGTTGATACCATATGATCCAGAACTCCTGGTCTACATGACATTGCTAATCTTTCTCTGGGTGGTCAGCTTCTACCTTAAATCTTATCTGGTGTGGCCTGCCTCCAGCCTGCACACTGTTATGACTGTCATGACTGAAATTTCAGGCAAATAAAGACACTCCTGCAAGGCTTAGAGATTCAATCTTTCAAAAGCCGAGGGCAAAGTCCAGACCTCTTCCTGAGTAGAGGTTAAATGTGTTACTACCCACTCAGACTCTTTAGGTTGGATTTTGTAAAATGTCTTTTTCACGATGAAATTTAAAGTATATTATGGTCTTATAAGGTACGACAACGTATAATAATTTACCCATTTTAATTGTATGGTTTTGGTAACTGTATGCAGTCATGTGCCCTCTATCATAATCCATACTTCTTCTGCCCCCACAGTCCTTGCCCTCCAACAACCACTGATCTGTTTTCTGTCACTATAATTTTACTTTTTTAATATTTATTTATTTGGGTTCCCAGCAGTCTCAGTCGTGGCAAGGCAGAGTCTTCAGCTGCAGCATATGGGATCTAGTTCCCTAATCAGGGATTGAACTCAGGGCCCCTGCCGTGGGGGTGCAGAGTCTTAGCCACTGGACCACCAGGGAAGTTCCGCTTGTCAGTAGCGTTTTGCCTTTATCTGTTCACCAGTTTTTGGATATGTGGGTTTTTCCATGCTTTAAATTAGTTTTTTTTCTATTGTGAATAAGTTTTTTGAAAATGTGTGTACATGATGTTGTGTGAAGATCTATTTTATTACTCTTAGGTAGATACCTAGGATTGGTCTTGCTGAGTCATATGACTCGCAGTCATAGGAGCCTATGTTTAACTTTATAAGAAATTAGCAAACTGTTTTACTAGGAAAGGAAGAGATTTACAGCTGCTCCATCTCCTCACTTTGTAATCAGTCTTTAATCTTAACTATTCTAGGACATGTGTAGTGGTATCTTACTGAGGTTTTAATTCTTATATGTCTAGTGACTGATGACATTGAGCAACTTTTTTAAGTATCAGTTGATCATCCATATATCTTCTTCTGCAAAACATTTATTTAAATCATTTGCACATTTTAAAATAAATTGGTTTGTTTTAAGAAATGGAGAGTTCTTTATATATTCTAGATAAAAGACCTTTCTTGGGAGTGTTCTGTAAATATTTCTCTAAAATGAGATTTGCCTTTTAATTTTCTTAACGGCATCTTTTGACAAATAAAAGTTTTTAATTTTGCTTAAGTTGAATTTATCCATGACATAAATTTTAAAAACATCACATGAAAATGTGTCATTTAATGGTTCATGCCTTTTGTGTTATAAGGAATCATCACTGTACCTCAAAGTCACGAAGATGTTTTTTCTGTTTTCTTCTACAAGTTTTTTTATTTAGAGCTTATGTTTAATGTTTGTGTACAGTGTGAAGAGGTCAAGGTATGTTTGTTTGTTTTTCCCTTATAAAAATCCAGTTATTCGAGCAGCACTTATTGAAAAAACTATTTTCCCCATTGAATTACCTTGTCATGTTTGTCAAAAATAGATTTCATTTTAAGTCTGAGGGCATGAAGGAAGTTGATGGAGTTTCTAGTAGTGGCAGTCTATTTAAAATTAAACAAAATAGGGATGTCATGTTTTTATTGTATTGTTTTAAATAAATAATTGCAGCAAATCATATAAAAGAGATAAGTGAAGTATGTGTAGGTCAGTAGAGCGACTAACACTGTTTGTCAGTGACAAGGGACTGTACTATCTGTCTAACAAATCATATAAAAGAGATAAGTGAAGTATGTGTAGGTCGGTGGAGTGACTAACACTGTCAGTGACAAGGGACTGTAACCTGAAGGTTTAGGAGATTCAAGAAAATCACATCTTGAGATGCTTAAATCATGGGTTATAAAGCGTATACCCGACTGAATTCAGCTGTTTATTTTATCTGTAGACAAAAATGTAATGAAAAAGATAACATTTTATTAAATTATTATTTTATTTAAAAATCTTACAAGATATATAAAAAATAATAAGAGAAATATAACCTACTTCTAGTTGAGTAGTTTTAATATGGTAAAGATGACAATACTAACAAAGTTAATTTATAGATTTAATGCAATACCAGTTAAAGATCCCAATAGGATGTTGAATTGCACTTGATTGATAGTATAAATCACACAGCAAAGGAGCAGGCAAGAACTTCAGGGGAGGCAAACATTTTAAAAAATTATTCTCATTCATAAAATTAATATTTGAGAGGATCAGAATTAGTACGTACATTGTAAGGTAATTAAATGAAGGTAAAAGATCAGGTGCCACACTATGGAAGAGATTAGACCAGAAATCTAGGTTAAGTGTAGTTACTAAGGTTGATCACCAATTTAACTATGAACTTTCTGGCTTTTGAAGACAGAAAGGGAAACTCAGAGGTTTTACCAGAAGTTGCAGTTCAAAGGCCTTTAGGCAGACACTATTAGTCACTTAGGTGGCTTGGGAATAAGACAACAGGGAATGTTGGACACTTTGAACTTTATATACGTGTACCTGTATAAAGGAGAGGAAGAAGTGGCTAATTGGTTTTCACTGATTCTTGACACTTGGGTACATGGGCTCAGTGATATTAATTTTTCAAGAGAAGCCAGAAATTTATAAAGCACCCTTATGATCCAGTCACTTCCCAAAGACCCCTTTACTTCCTAAGACCGTCACTTTTGGAGATTAGAATTCAATGTATGAATTTTGGGGGGACACAATCAGACTGTAGCACCTGTCATCTACTGATTTTTAAATACTGGCAGTTAGTGTACTGACCAAAGTGTGTACTCATTATCTGAGTAAGGTTTATGTGTGTACAGTTGTTATCACCTAATTAAGGATTGTGATGTTTAAAGAGGAACAAAGGAGGTTTTGCCAAAATCTTTTCCAAAGTATATTAACAAGACTACCTGAATGTAGGTTAATCATAGTGATAGAAACAAAATAGAAATATCAGAAATAAACTCATAGTGGTTTAATATGTGAGAAATCAGTGTTTAATAAAAAAAGCATTGTTGAATGATAATATGAAGAAAGCAACATTTAAATCTATTTTAATCTCTTACCATGCATAATAAATTTCAGATGAATTAAATATTTGTCTTTATTTATTTTTAATTGAAGGATAATTATAGTATTGTGTTGGTATCTGCCATACATCAACATGGGTCAGCCATGAGTTAAATATTTTTTAAACAAACATTGTATACTTACCTTTATTATGGAGAAGAGATCATTTATCCATTGTTGAAGCAATAAAGAAATAAATTAGCACCAAGGTAATCATGTTTAATTATCAAAAACTTTGGTTTTCTAATACAGAGAAAAAAGCAATGCAATGAGAATAATATTTGTAGATTTTCTCTGATAGGTAAGATTTCCTATGAAATTGGCTACCTTACTGTAAGTAGTGTTGGTTTACACTGTCACCATGGTTGGTTTACACTAGTGAGAAAAACATGAATATATGTGGCTTAAAGATCTTCATTTGTAAAGTGAAGATAATAGTAGTACCTACTTCCTAGGGTGTTTTGAAGGAATAAATATGATAAATGATGTATACTCCTTACCACATTGCCTGGAACCATAAATGGTAACTGCTATTTATTATAATCATCTTCATTATTACCATCTTCCAAAACAAATTTCAAAGTTACTTATCAAAGTTTTTAACCCAATTGGGAAAAACACAGCTATTTGAACCAACTTTACATTTGTGTAGTTTACAAAGCACTTGCACATAATCTGTTTGATTGATTCTCACCCTGTCCCTGGGAACTGTTTTAATTTCTTCTCAGCGGGAGTTTTCAGGATTCACTGTTCGTAGTCACAGCTTCATCTTTGTCATTACCCTTATATCAATTCAACCTGATTCAAGAATTCCCTATCCTGACCACAGTCTTCTCTCCTAGCTTGTGTGTTTTTCTTTGTCTGCTAGAGTCATTCTTTGGCTTCTAGATTTTTGACTCCTGTACTTCCTAAGTGCTCTTCCATCTCTCTTTTATCACTATTTTTTTCTGATAATTTTTTCATAATATTGTGACAATATCAGTCCCCTGTGTCTGTGTTTCTCTTTTTCAAAGATTAAAAAGAGATCTGTGGTGGGCAAAGAGTTTGATTGGATATGTCTCCAAAGAAGAGAGATCATTGACCAATAAGCAAATGAAAAGATGCTTAGCATCATTTGTCATCAAGGAAATGTAAATCAAACCCACAATGAGTTACCACTTCACATTCACTAGAATAGTTATGATAAAAAAGGCACATAGTTGACATGTTAGCAAGAATGTAGAGAAATTGGATCCCTCTTACATACATTGCTGGTGGGAACAAAAAAAAGTGTTACCACTCTGGGAGACAATCTGGCACTTTCTCAAAATATTAAGTATAGAATTACCATATGACCTAGCAGTTCCACTCCTTGGTATCTACCCAAAAGAAACATATCTCCACACAAAGATGTTCAGATGTACAGATGTTCATCATACCATTATTCATAATAGCCAAAAGGGGAAAACCAAAAGGTGCACATCACAAATGTGCACCAACTAATGAATGGATACATAAAATGTAGTATATCCACACAATGAAATATTATTTAGCCATCAAAAGGCACAAAGTACATATATATGCTACAACATGGACAAACCTCAAAAATATTATGCTAAGTCAAAGAAGCCAACACAGAAGACCACATTTTATATGATTGCATTCATATGAAATGTTCAGAATAGGCAAATATATGAAATGAAGGTAGATTAGTGGTGTCCTAAGGCTGGGGGTTAGGGAGTACAGGGGGTTTGAAAGTGGCTGCTCAGTGGGCATGAGGTTTCTCCTGGGAGTGACAATTTTCTAAAATTAGATTGTGGTGATGGATGAACAACTTGGGGAATTACACTTAAAAACATTGAATGGGACTGTACAGTTTACAGTTTAAGCTCAGTAAAGCTTAAAACTAAAAAGAAAAATAAATGTCTGGCTTTTGGCTCTTAGCAGATAGGATTTCCTCATTATGTGTACTGGAACAAATTGATTGTGAGAACCATCCCTTTCTGTAGTACTGACCACAAGCTTGGGTTTAGGGGTATTCTAGTTAAGTAGATAAATAGAAAACTTTTCCTTGTAGCTCTTATGAAATACTTCTCAAAGACTGTTTTAATTTGCTTTCTGTCTCAGATTAGTATAAGGAACACAGTATGATGTCTGACTCTTGGCAATTATTTCTCCCTTTATAGGACAAGTATAACAGACACTGTAGCTAAGTATGGGAGGATCATTTTTCCCCTTGTGTTTCTAGCTCCATGCCCTTGTTTTACAATGTTGCTATCTCTTTTGGCTCTTTGCTCATCTTACTTTACTCTTAGTTTTAAACTCTTTGGGGACTTTTGATAATCTGCTGAAAGCTATGAACTAGGAAGTCTCTCTTCAGAAAACTACATGTGAATTTGCATACCAAATTTTGCTTACAATTTCAGGAGGGTCACACATTTCACCCGGGATAAGAATCTCAACCCCATACACTCACTTGGGTGATCTTATGCTCTCCTGCAGTGAAGTTATCATTTATATGCTGATAATTCCAAAATCTGTTTCTTGTCCAGATTTCTCCGCTAGAACACTGCAGCCATCTGTCTAGGTCCAGTTGGATATTCCACAGACGCCCCAACTCAAATTGTCTAAAGTTGGAACATGGTCTTTATCCCTCCATACTGAATCTGTCTTACTGAATAGATCAAGAGCCCAAGCCAAGAATGCTTTAGCCACTCTGGCCTAAATCAGATGCTAAGTATCCTTCTTCATTTCTTCCTTTCCCTCTCTCTCTCTCTCTCTCTCCAGTCAGCAAGTTTTCTTGATTATGCGTACATGCTCTTTAAATCTCCTTTTCATTCCCTTTCCCACGCCAGTCCAAGTCCTCCTTTCTTGGTAGAGATTCAGTAGCCCCCTGACCAGTCTCCTTGCTTTCCCTCTTACTTTTAATTCAGTCTCTCAGTGACAGCTGGCAAACTCTCAGTGGCTTCCCAGTGTCTTTAGAACGAACTGCAAACTTTCTAACATCTTTAATACCACTTGCAAGGCTCTGTGTGATCTAGTTCCAGCTTACCTGTCTCTTGTGTCGCTGTGCATCTCAGCCACCCCAGCCTTGCCTCTTTTCTCAGTAATGCTGTGCTGTCTCTCACTTCTTCAGCTTTTGCATGCCCTGTTCCCTCCCTGCTCCCACCCCTGCTCTTCCACACCTTGCTAACTCTTACTCATTCTTTAGGTCCTGGCTGTAGATTTTCTTTCTTCTGGACTCCTATCCTGACTCTCCATTCATAGGGCCCCTTTGATGCATCCTTTGCCATCCTCTGTCTTTATTTTTTTTCTGTTAAAGCATTTACACACAGTTTTGTCATTGCCTCCCTCCTCTCTGGGCTATAAATACTAGGTAGGAAGACACTTGTTTGTGTTGGTCTTATTTTTCACTGTATCACTAGTGCTTATTTAGCCCTGCACCTGGCAGAATGTTCAATAAATTTCTGTTGAATGAATGAGAGTTATTTCCTTTTACCTAAAATATCTTCTTCCTTACCTTCTCTCTACTCTTGCAGCACTTGGTAAAATCTTACATGCATACCATCCTTTTATTAGTTTACAAATAAGAATGAAGCTCTTTTCTTATTCCAGGCACTATTTTAGGTATAATTTTAGGTATAATATTTTAGCATACAATGATGAATTACACAGTTAAATATCTCTGCCTTCTGGGAACTGATGCTCTAACAGTGGAGACAGATAATAAACAGATAGATAAGTAAAATTGACATTGTGTTATTGAGTGTAAGTCCTGAAGAGAAACAAATAAAGCAAGAAAGATGGGTAAGGCACATCAGAGTAGAGAGGTGGTATTTTAGATAGGGTGTCCAGGGAAAGCTTCACTGAGAAGGTGGCTTAAGTGAAGGCTTGAAGCAAGTGGGGGAGCTAGCTGTTGATGGGCTGCTATCTGGGGAAAGAACCTTTCAGGCAAACAGATGTGCAAATGCCGCGTGTGAGAGTATGCTGGAGTGTTTTGAGGAACAGACCAGAGACCAGGGCAGAGTGAGGTCACGGACGTAAATATTCTGAGTATCACCCGCTGCTTTCATCCAATCCCTGGGCCTCCTCTTTAGTTTTCAGTTTTGTCAAGCTCTCAGTGCTGTGAATATCCCAGGAAGGACTATGAAAATTTCTCTTAGCAGTGCCCTGTGAGTCAAGAGCCGCTGTGGCGCTGGTGTAGAAGGCTGCCGTGTGGGTAACAGCTCAGCTTCTTTGGAGGTTGGGGAGGTGCACACTTAGACATTTCTTTAACATGTACTGCCTCTTTCTCAGGATGGTTTCCCCATTGCCTCTTTAGCATTGGGGAGGCAGTGGGTTCGTGGGACCCCACAGTCATCAGCTGCATGGGCTGGACTATCCAAAGTTCACCCCAGCCCTTTTTTGTTCTTCAGTTTGTGTCTGTGCAGTCTTGGGGACTTTATAAACATTGTACAGTTCCGCAGCCACTACTGGGAGTTATAAATTGGAAGATAAATATCTGCTCACAGTTTGTTTTTCTCTCTGCTCTTAGCTTTGTCCCAGAACTTGAGGGCCAGGAAAGCTGTAGTTAATTATGTGTTACACTTGGTTGTGTTGGGTTTCACTGACCTTAGTCTGCTGGCCTCATAGCTCTGTCCTCTATGTCACAGCTCTTCGTGGGGGTAATTGGTGCCACCCCGGTTGGATGACTGTACCTGCCTTGCTGGCACCCCCTTACAGGAAGTAAAAAGCCCCCTCTGGGCAGACGTCCACTGTGAGTGGAGCACAGTTCTTGGGCTCTCTGCAGTCTATATTTAGCAGTTGCAGAAGCCTCTACTGGGCTTGTTGTGTTTTCCTTTTGGTGTGACTCACTAATGGTAGCACACTCTGTGGAAGGGGGCTATAAATTGTAAATTGATATGAAGTAATAATTGGAAGAATGATCAGACTCCATTTTTATGCCCCTCTGGGGAAAACACGTGTCAGGAATCACTGAAGCAGAAGGCAACCAAGGGGTTTTTTCAGCCGGCTTTCCAGTGTCAGTGCTGCAGTGCTTCCATCCTGATTAGAGAGGAGAGAAGCCAAATTCGGCAGGAGGCGGCCAACAGACCTAGTATCTGCTTGCCACCTTTTGCTCCAAAAAGCCCTGCCGCAGAGAGTTGCCATGGCAGCAGGAGGCAATTTAATGGCAAAGGCTCATCTCTGGAGCAGCACGCTGCTGGTACTCCAGCCTTCTCCTCTCTGGCCTTCAACCCAAGAGGCTGGTTATACCAGGGCATCACTGTGTTGTGGCCATTTGAAAGGATGTTGTCTAATGGAGTAGAGCTGTAAGATGTACCCGAGTCTGAGAATGGCTGATCTTCCATCGCCTGCCTCTCCCTGGTGTATAGCCCTTTGATGTCCTATCCTATAGTACACCTTCTCAGATTATTTGCAGTTCCTTAAATATGCTCTTTCATGCTTCTGTGCTTTTACGCTGCTTCGAATGTTCCCTTCCCCATCTGTCTGGAAAATTCCCAGTCACTTTTCAAAATGTGGCTTAGCCACTGCCTCCTGCTTTGTAATGCTTCCTCTAACCCCACATCCTCTGCGGAATTACGCTATTTCCTCTGCTATCCCCATTTTGCCGCAGCTCACACGGTTCTGAGATGACTCTGTATTTTTGTCTTTTCTTCTCTAGTTACTTGCATTTAAGAACAGTTTGTGTGTGTGTGTGTGTGTGTGTGTGTGTGTGTGTGTGTGTGTGTGTGAATTTCCTATCCCCAGGACCTAGCCCAGGAGCGGGCACATAGTAAACACTTATAATGCATGTTGAGTAAATGCAGTTTTCATATCAACCTTTTTTAAAAGTGTATTTAACGTCTTTATTTTTGCCTGTGCTGGGTCTTCGTTGCTGCGCGTGGGCTTTCTCTAGCTGCGGCACACGGGCTTCTCACTGCGGCGGCCTCTCCTGTTGCAGGGAGCATGGCCTCTGTAGAGGTGGAGCACGGGCTTCATTGCTTGGCAGCATGTGGGATCCCCATGGGCCAGGGATGGAACCTGTGTCTCTTGCGTTGGCAGATGGATTCTCAACCAGTGGACCACCAGGGAAGTCCCACATCAGCCTACTGAGCCCTTGTCACGGGGGTGTTGCATACCATTCGGCCAACTACACCATCACGTCCAATGGGGCTTCCCCTATTTTGGGGTTCCAGAGGATTCACTGATTTAATGGCTCTGTAACTCACTCGCCATTGCATCTCTTCTCACTTTCCGGCTTGAATTGGAATACCAGCGGTGAAGAGGGCAACAACCTGGGAGTCAGTCTCCCCAGGGCTCGTGTCCACGTAGCCTTTAGTTCGTGGCCCAGCTTGTAGGTCTCAGTTAACTTCTTGTTGAATTAGGATGTGTGAGGACAGCCCTACATGGCCAATCTTACTGTTTCATTAGGGGAGTGACAGCAAAATGGAGGTTTAAACTAGGTTTGAATCTTCTGTGGCATCTTTATCTGCATCAGACTGTTCGCTGTTCACCTTCCTTTTCTGAGTAAGGCTTTGGAGGTCACCGCTTTCTGCGTCTTTTGTCCCTTTTCTTGCACTTGCCTGTGTTAATGCCCCTTCCTTGGCCTCAGAGCCCCATTTTCATCTTTGGTGCATCTGTTCCCTCAAGTTCACTGTGTAGATAGATATTTTATTTAGGTATCTCTCCTTTCCTGCCCTTTAGGGATCCCTTGCTATTGTATTTCAAGAATTTCCATTTTAAATGACTTTTTCTCTCCTTTGATAATTCCCAGAAACGACCTCAATCGTAATATATATTTATCTGTCTTAACCCACTGTCCTCTCTAATGTTTGCATTATAGTTCCATTTGAACATTTTTTTCCCTTCCCCTGACTTTTAAGTTCAAAGCTTGCTCTGGCCGCTGTGCAATTCTCTTTGCAAATGTGTTCTTCTCTGGGTCATGTGATCATGCTGTGCGCGTGTTCTGTAGGCCAGGGCCTGCAGCTGTCTGGCTGTTTCATTTGTGCAGTATTTTTCTCTTGGTGCTTCTCTTCTCTCATCCCCACTTTTGCTATTTTAGTCATTCCAGCTCCTCTAAAGAATGGAAAGCGCATATCAAGCTGTTTTTAAGGTATTACTAGGTGTAGTAAAACATTCACTAAGGATAGCAATGAAAATTTGCTTTTAACGTAATTTTATAACTTATCTTTGACAGTGATTCTCCATTCTGAAAGGATGGGGCATAGGAGCCAAGACACATAATTAGAGTTACCAAAGATGCTTTCTCAAAATTCATCTGCCTCATCCCCACCCCACCCATTTGCCTGGTGGCAGATGGAAGTAGGCAGTTTAAAGAAATCTTTCTAGAATATTTTATAGCTTTTAACCTGGTATCTCCTGCCTCCTCTTGGTTGAAAAACACTCATCTGCTAATTTGTTATAAAAATCTGCCAGTGCCATGCTTATTTGAGAGTTGATTATTTTTTTCATTTCATAAAGATAAAATTGCCGCATATAGTTCTTTTTGTTTGAAGTGAAAACTGAAAGGAATGTAAGGATTTATTTACCAGGCTAAGGGCATTTTCAAACTGAAAGGCACAGAAGTGCAGTTTTAATCAATCCCTAAATTTGTGTGTTTAATACGTACACTTTTCCTCCTCTGTGAATATTCAATTAAATACCAATTAGTTAAAATATAATTACTTATAGACATGTTGCCATGGATTGGATGAACTTCAGAATGCTGGCAACAATGTTCAGAGTTAATATAGAACAGTTACAATTATCAGTTGTATTTGTGAGAAATATTTTAAGAGTAGAGCAGATTGGAAGTAGAGTTGAACTCAGAATCAGAAGGACTGTGTTGGGTTTCATAACTCTTGTCATCTACCTGCTAGCTCTCCTGGACCATCTAGTTAGTCCCTAAGGTTACGGTCTCTGTCTCATCAAGTTGGCATGAGGATCAAATAAAGTCATTAATGTGGAGTTCCCAGCACCCAGACATTGATAGAATCTAAATCTAAGGCCTAAACATCATTTTAAACATTGCGTTTATACATGTTGTGTGTATATGCATTTGAATATGGGGAATGTGTAGGGAATTAAGTTTATTGTGTTCTTAGACTATGGACCTTGGTGGCTTTTGAGTTTAATGATGTGTGTATATATATGAATATATTTCCTGAGGATACTATTTAAAATTATTTTGGTTATATTAAATATAACTTTCTATTGAAGTTATATAAAGTTCTATTGAAGCATATTCTTCTGAAGCATATACACAGGGTAAAAAATGTGCAATGTTAATATTACAGTATTGTAGTCATTGTAGAATTCTTCTTTCTCTCTTAATATTTTTCCCTTGTGCTAGATCAGTTCTGGAGACCTGCTTAGTTCTTATCAAGGCTAATGCCCTAGCAGTCATGAATACACCTACACAGACTTTTCTTCCAGTGAAAGCTAAATACTAGTATGGTAGTCCTGTTTTATGTCTGTATCAGAGAAGTGTTGAATTTAGTGCCTTACTATGAAATGTAAAATTTGTGAAAGGCAAGCCAGTTCTTAATGATATGAATTGCAAGCATATACTATATATTAAATGCTTTATGTACACTGTCAATAACATTATGACAAACTAAAAAATATGTGGTATGCAGTTCTACAGGTAAGGAAACTGAGGCTCAGAAGGATAAATATATTCCCAAAGGTCAGAGAACTGTTAAGAAAGAAAACCAGAAAGTAAGCTCAGATTGATCTGACCCAGGTGTGGTATAGAGTTGCTGCCAAGTATGAATCAAGGGAGTGTGCTTTAAGATATAAAAAGATTGAGAATAAAGTGAGCACACTTCTGGCCTTGGAGGGGGACAGAAGTTTGCAGGATGATCAGACAAGTCATCTGTTCTGAAGAAGCTGTAAAAGGCACTGTCATTGACCCAGCCTAGGCTCAGCTATCTGCGAGACCCTAGAAACCTCTGACTTTCTCTCCTTTACCCCAAGATTTTTTTTTTTCTGTCTTGAGATTCTCCAGATATTTCTTAAGGTGTTGTTCATCACTTATAACCATACAATTAACTTCTCTACCCCACCCTAGTTCTACTGTCCATCCCACCGAGCACCCCAAGCACACACATAGAAACATACAACAGGATTGTGTAAGGATAAATGATAAACAATAGGTGTTTAAAGGATGCAATGTAGTGTCTGGTACATAGTAAGTACTCAATAAATGTTGGCTATTGTTTCCATGTTAATAGTATTATTATTAGTGGTGGTGGTGGTTGTGGTTGGTAGTAAGTGACTCAGTGGTTCTAGAATGCCTTTCTTAAGGCCCGGCATGCTCTCTGCCCAGGGGCTGGCTTTGAGCAGTTCACTGTACCAGGTCTCAGGCGTCGGCACCTGTAAGGTAAGATATACAAGACAGATGGAGGGAGAGTTCATAAGGGAATAGTTGTCTACACGCAGATTCCCCGGGAGTTTTTTCTGTTCACTAGATCAGACCGTGAAGCCACTTCCAGGCCACATCTTTCTTCCTGACTTCTTTCCTTTAATCTATGTAGAACATTAATGGTATTTGAGTCACTAACAGAGATACAAAAAATTTTTTTTTTTAGTTTGGTGATTTGTAGCTTATACTTAACCTTTACATGACTTAACCTTATACTTAACCCTTTACATTATCCATTTGAACACATATATTGACTTTTGCTTTTCAGTTTTTCTCTGACTCTTGTATTTGGTTGTATTTCCTGATTTGAATCGTATTTTGTAAACAACAGAGGTTCACAGTGTGGGAAAGGTTGTTGGAAGATATATTATTTTATAAAGCTTTTCATGGACCCAGTAGAGTAGAACCCAAGGCTGGAGGTTTTTTAACACTTATCTTGGGAGAAAATATCCCAACTTGTAGCCTTTTCCTGGATCAATAATATTATTCTTTGCTTATCTCAGCTAAGAGGGTTTGGCTGTTACTTTCTTTTTGGGTAAAGAAATGTTTTAGGGTAATTTCTAATTAATTTTCTCTTTCCTAAAATATAAATGTACAGGAAACACAAAGGATAATTTAGGATTTGGGAGTTATTTTGTTTATATGAAATGGACCTTTTTAGTAAACAACATTTATTATAGTTATCTCAACTCAAGAGTAATGTGCATTTGTTCTAGAAAATGAGAATTCTAAAAAGTAGAAGAAAAAAATTAAAATCACTTTATTCTAACACCCAGAGATGACTGTAGTTGAATTATTGGTGTATTTTCCTCTAGTCTGCATTCAATTTTATTAAATTTTATAATGCATTTTTACAATTATATATTCTTTAGCTCAAGTTTATATATCTTTTTTTCAACTTTTTTACTAACATTCAGATGAATCAAAGAAACAAAACAGAGGACATGAACCTGTATCCTCTAGTGTAGAAGAGTGACAATATAATATGAACAGGAAATAATATTTTAAAAACAGCCCTAGGGCAATTAATTAATTACTTACAAAATTAAAGTAACATCTTTTCCCTGTTTTCCACACACCAAAATGTATCTGTGAAACATTTGATACAATGGGAATGAGGAGCTACTTTTTGGAAGCATAAGTAATGGTAAGTAATAGGGAGCATAAAGTAGTGAACTAATCACACAGATAAAAAAGATTTGATGACAAAGATAGAAAACTGTTTCAAAATGACAACTGGCAAGTCATTGGAAATACTTGTATCAGCCTTAACAAAAATTTAATACTCTTAATATTCAGAGTTTTTTAAATCATTTAGTGGTTAGTAGAACACCTCCATTTTAAAAACAAATAAAAGGTATAAAAAATTTTGAAACCACAAGTGAACAATGTATGAAATAACGTTTAGACTCACCAAAAATGCAGCTAAAACAGTAAGGTGTTATTCCCCCTCCCCCCTTTTATTTTTTGACATTGCCGCTTGGCTTGTGGGATCTTAGTTCCCAGACCAGGGATTGAACACAGGCCCTTGGCAGTGAAAATGTGGAGTCCTAACTACTAGACCTACAGGCAATTCTCTCTCTCTTTTTTTCTTTTTCTCTTTTAAATTGAAGGATAATTCATCTACTACACGATGTTAGTTCCAGGTGTATAACATAGTGATTTGTTATTTCCTACATTACAAGATGTACACCATGATAAGTAGTTACCATCTATCACCATACAAGATATTACAATATTACTTCTGTTCTCCATGCTGTACATTTCATTCCTATGATTCATTTTTTTTTTAATAACTGGAAGTTGAGTGTAACTTTTAATCTCCCTCACCTATTTCACTCATCCCTTGCCTCCCCAAGCCCTTCTGGGAAGCACCTGTTTGTTCCCTGTTTCTGTAAGTCTGTTTCTGTTTTGTTATATTTGTTCAGTTGTTTCATTTTTTATCTTCTACATGTAAGTGAAATCATATGATATTTGTTTTTCTCTGTCTGACTTATTTCACTTAGTGTAATACCCTCTAGGTCTCTTCATGTTGTCACAACTGGCAAGATTTCATTCTTCTTTATGGCTGAGTAATACTGCATTATACATACATGCACATCTTCTTTATCCATTTCTCTCTTGATGAACACTTAAGTTGCTTCTGTATCTTGGTTATTGTGAATAATGCTGTATTAAACATGGCGGTATATATGTTTTTCAGTTCTCCAGTTCTTTGGCCACTTAATCCAAAGAGCGGACTCACTGGAAATAAGCCTGTTGCTGGGAAAGATTGAAAGCAAAAAGAAGAGGGCCAGCAGAGGATAAGATGGTTAGATAGCGTCATTGACCAAATGGACATGAGTTTGAGCAAACTTCAGGAGATAGTAAAGGACAGGAAAGCCTGACTTGCTACAGTCCATGGGGTGTGTAAAATAAACAAATGGTACTACATGAATGGTACTATTATAAAGAATTGGACACAACTTAGCGACTGAACAGCAATATCTTTTTGAATTAGTGTTTTAGTTTTCTTTGGGGAAAAAATACCCAGAAGTGTGAAATTGCTGGATTGTCCAGGTGGCACAGTGGTAAAGAATCCACCTGCCAATGCACGAGACACAGCCTCGATCCCTGGATCGGGAAGATCGCTTAGAGTAGGAAGTGGCAATTTGTTCCAATATTCTTGCCTGGAAAATTCCATGGACAGAGGAGCCCAATGGGCTACAGTCCCTGGGATCGAAAAGAGTCAGAAACTACTGAGCACACACAGTCGTTCTAGTTTCAGTTTTTCTGAAGAACCTCAGTACTGTTTCCCATTGTGGCTCTACCAATTTATATTCCCAGTAATAGAACATGAGGCTTACCTTTTCTTCACATCCCTGCCAATACTTGTTACTTGCTGTATTTCTAATAATATCCATTCTGACAGGTGTGAGGTGATATCTTATTATGCTTTTGATTTTTGTTTCACTGATGATTAGTGATGTTGAGCATCTTTTTATGTTCATACTGCCCACCTATATTTCTTCTTGAGAAAATGTCTGTTCTGCCCCTCTGCCCATTTTTTAATTGAGTTGTTTGTTTTCCTGATGTTGAGTTATATGAGTTTGTTGTATATTTTGGATATTAACCCCTTATTGAACATATCATTTGCAAATATCTTCTCCCATTCAATAGCTGGACTTTTCGTTTCATTGATAGGTCCTTTGCTGTGCAAAAGCTTTTAAGTTTCATGTAGTACCATTAGTTTATTTTTGCTTTTGTTTCACTTGCTTGCAGAGACAGATCCAAGAAATTGCTAAGATGAATGTCTGAGAGCATATTGCCTATCTTTTCTTTTAGTAATTTTATGGTTTCAGATTTTACATTTAAGTCTTTAATCCATTATGAGATTATTTTTTGTATGGTGTGAGGAAGTAGGTCAATTTGGTTTTTTTGCCTGTGGCTGTCCAGTTTTCCTAACATGATTTATGGAGAAGACTGTCTTTTCCCTATTGTATATTCTTGTCTTCTTTGTCATAGATTTATTGATCATGAGTGCATGGATTTATTTCTGGCTATATTCTGTTGCATTGTTCTGTTTTTCTGTTTTTGTACCACTCAAGTTTGATTGCCTTAGCTTTGTAGTACACTTTGAAATGAGAGAGCATGATACCTCCAGCTTTGTTCTTCTTTCTCAGATTGTTTTGGCTATTTGTGGCTTTGTTGTTTCCATACAAATTTTAGGATTATCTGTTGTAATTCTGTGAAAAGTACCATTGAATCTATAGATTGTGTTGGGGAGTATGGTAATTTTAACAGTAGTAGTTCTTACAGTCCGTGAGTGCGTGTGTGTGCACACTCAGTTGTGTCTGACTGTTTGTGACCCCATGGACTGTAGCCTACCAGGCTTCTCTCCATAGAATTTTCCAGGCAAGAATACCAGAGTGGGTTGCCATTTCTTCCTCCAGGGGATATTCCTGACCCAGGGATCAAACCAGCATCTCTTGTGTCTTCTGCACTGACAGGTGGATTTTTTTTTTTTTTAAACCAACTGCATCACCTGGGTATGATGTATGTATCCATTTGTTTACATCATGTTCAGTTTCTTTCATCACTGTCTTAGAGTTTTCTGAATGTAGCTCTCTTACTTTCTTGGGTTAGACTTATTCCTAGGGCTTTTTTCTTTTTTTAATGCAATTGTAAATGGCTTGTTTTCTTAATTTCTCATTCTGATAGCTTGTTAGTATATAGAAACACATCAGGTTTTTGTATATTAATTTCATTATCTAGTTATGTTACTGAACTCATTGATGAGTTCTAATAGTTTTTGGTGACATCTTTAGGATTTACTGTACATAGTTTTAAGTCATATGCTAGCAATGATAGTTTTGCTTCTTCCTTTCCAGTTTGGATTCCTTTTATTTCTTTTTCTTGTCTGATTTCTGTAGTAGGACTTCCAGTACTATGTTGATAAAGTCACAAGAGTGGGCACCCTTGTCTTGTTCCTGATTTTAGAGGTACTGCTTTCAGCTTTACACCGTTGAGTATGATGTTAGCTGTGAGCTTGTCGTAAATGGCCTTTATTATATTTGAGGTATGTTCCCTCTATGCCCACTTTATTGACAGTTTTTATCACAATTCGGTGGTGGATTTTGCCCAAAGTTTTTTTTTCCACATCTATTGAGATGACCATGTAATTTTTATTTTTCAATTTGTTAATGTGGTATACCACATTGATTGATTTAGTGACGTTAACTCATCCTTGCATCCCCAGGATAAGTGCCATTTGATCATTTTAAATTTAAAATCATCTTTCAAATGTACTGAATTCGGTTTGCTGGTATTCTGTTGAGAAATTTTGCATCCATCAGTGTTACTGGCTTGTAATTTTCTTTTTTTTGTGATGTCTTTGTCTAGCTTTGTTATTAGAATGAAGCTGGCCTCACAGAATGACTTTGGAAGCATTCTTTCCTTTTCAATTTTTTGGTATAACTTGAGAAGAGTAGGTGTTAATTCTTCTTTAAGTGATTGGTGGAATTCACCTGTGAAGCTGTCTGGTCCTGGACTTTGGTGTTGGGAGTTTTTTGATTACTTATTCAATTTCCTTACTAGTAATCAGTGTATTCTTATTTTCTGTTTCTTCCTGATTCAGTCTTGTGAGATTGTATGTTTCTAGGAATTTATGCATTTTCTAGATTGCATTTTATTGTCATACAATTGTTCATAGTAATCTGTTGTGACCCTTGTTATTTCTGTGGTGTTGGTTGTAACTTTCTCTCATTTCTGATTTTATTTATTTGGGCCTTCTCTTTTTTGCTGATGAGTCTGGCTTAAAAGCTTTTGTCTTTTCAAAGAACCCATACTTTTTTTCATTGACCATTTCTATCATTTTTTATCACTTTTATTTTATTTTTGCTCTGACCTTTATTCTTTCTTTCCTCTTATTAACTTTGCGTTTTGTTTGTTCTTCTTTTCTCAGTTCCTGTAGGTGTATGGTTGGGCTTCTTATTTGAAATTTCTTAAACTTCCTGAGGCAAACTTGAATCACTATAAACTTTCCTCCTAGAGATACTCTTGCTGCACACCATAGATTTTGAATTGTTGTATTTTTGTATTTCTCATTTGTCTCCAGGTATATTTACATTTCCTCTTTGAGTTCAACCCATTTGTGGGTTGCCTGCCAAGAGGTGTGGATCTGGCCTGTGCCATGTCTCCATTGCCTGTTTAGTAGCGTATTGTCTACCCGCCACATGTTTGTGAGTTTTGCAGTTTTGTTTTTTTGTAGTTGATTTCTGGTTTCAATACTACTATGGCCAGAAAAGGTGCTTGATATGATTTCAGTCTTCCTAGATTTATTGAGATTTGCCTTAAGGCCTAGCATGTGGCCCATCTGAGACTTTGTTCTATGTGCACTTGAAAAGAATGTGTATTCTGCTGCTTTTGGATAGAATGGTCTCTATGTATTAGTTAAGTTCTGATTGAATGTGTCATTTAAGGCCAGTGTTTCCTTATTGACTTTTGGTCCATTGATGTCAGTAGGGTGTTAAAGTCCCTACTATTATTGTGTTACTGTCAATTTCTCTCAATGTCTACTAATGTCTGCTTCATGTGTTTAAGTGTTGGGTACCTTGTAAAGTTGCTCGATCATGTCTGCTTCTTGGTGACCCCATATGGACTGCAACATGCCAGGCTTCCCTATCCTTCACTATCTCCCTGAGTTTGGTCAGACTCATGTCCGTTGAATCAGTGATGCCATCCAACCATCTCATCCTGTCGTCCCCTCTCCTCCTGCCTTCAGTCTTTCCAAGTATCAGGGTCTTTTCCAATGTGTTGGCTCTTCACATCAGGTGGCCAAAGTATTGGAGCTTCAGTTTTAGCATTTGTCCTTCCAGTGAATATTCAGAGTTGATTTCCTTTAGGATTGACTGGTTTGATCTCCTTGCTATCCAAGGGACTCTCAAGAATCTTTTCCAGCACCACAGTTCAAAAGCATAAATTCTTCAGTGTTCAACCTTCTTTATGGTCCAACTCTCACATCCATGCATGACTACCAGAAAAATCATCACTATGACTCCACAGACCTTTGTCAGCAAAGTAGTGTCTCTGTTTTTTAATACACTGTCTAGGTTTGTCATAGCTTTTCTCCCAAGGAGCAAGTGTCTTTTAATTTCATGGCTGCAGTCACTGTGTACAATGATTTTGAAGCCCAAGAAAATAGCCTGTCACTGTTAACATTTTTTTCCCAAAATATGTTTGTTGGGTACATGTATATTTGCAACTGTTATATCTGCTTCTTGGATCAATCCCTGATCATTATGTAATATGCTTCTTTGTTTCTTGCTATAGTCTTTGTTTTAAAGTCCATTTTGTCTATTCTAAATATTGCTACTCCAGGTTTCTTTTTGTTTCCATTTGCATACAATCCCTTTTTCCATTCCCTCACTTTCAGTCTCTATCTGTCTTTAGATCTGAAGTGTTCCTTTGTAGGCAGCATTTATATGGGGTTTTGTGAGGTTTCGTGTGTGTCCTTTAAGACTCCCCTGTGCACAAACCCTGCTCATCTTCAATGCTAGATATTCTGGAGGCTTATTTTCCTGGTGCAGAGTCCCTGGACTGAGGGCCCATTATGGGGCTTGGATCCTTCTCTCCTTGAGCAGAACTTCTGCAGTTGTGATTATTCTCCCATTTGTGGGTTGCCTACCCAGGGATGCGGATCTTGCCTGTACCATTTCTCTGCCCCTCTGTTCATCTCATTGTGATTCCTTCTTTATATCTTTAGTTGTGGAAAATCTTTTCTGCTAGTCATCAGGTCATTCTCATCAATAGTGGCTCTGTAAATACTTGTCATTTTGGTGTGCCCACATGAGGAGATAAATTCAGGGTCTTCTTACTCAGTCATCTTGGCTACCCTTGTATATATTTGTTCATTTTTATAATGATATGCTTTATATATGATTATGTATTCATTAACTTTTATGTATTAAGTATAATTCATGTTATATAGCAGTAATTTGGGGGGTACAATTTGTCAAAAAAAGAAAACTAAAGCTAGTTATTTTTTTAAAAAAACCTAAAATAGTTCATTTCTGATTACAAAATACACATCACAAAACTTTAAATATTAGAAAAATAGATCATTGAAAATGAGTTCTGTAGTTCCTCCATCCCTACTATTAAGAGTATATTTATAAGCAGTTACTTTTTTTTTAAATCACTGTGTGATTAGATTTATGAAATGCTTGTTCATGTATGATTAAATTTGTGAAGTAGAATGTAATGAGATGTTCTTTGCTCTTAGGTTTATTCAAATACGCAGTGAACCAGACTATGTTTTGTGAAATAATATCTCAACATTTTTCTTCATGCTTTAGGTATGTATTCTTTTTGGATCCATGCAATCTGGACTTGATAAACCGGAAGATCAAGTCTGTAGCACTGTGTGTAGCAGCATGTCCAAGACAAGAACTGAAAACCATAAGTGATGTTCAGAAGTTTGCAGAGATAAATGGTGAGACATTAGGCTTTCCAAGTCTATAGCACAGTCACTGTTAAATATTATGCTTTTGCCTTTCAATATGAATTTGTCCTAGCATTAAATAAATCATCATAGAACCTTAGAAAGGAAAAGAAAAGTGAAGATACTTTTGGACTTCCTTGCTATAAATTATTATAGTCACTTATGGAGCTTGTTGAAACACCAGATTACTGGGCCCTGCCCAGGGAAATTCTGACTGAGTAGGTCTTTGGGTCCTGAAAGTTTGTATTTTTTACAAATGTTTCAGGTGATTTTGATGTAGCCTGTATGAGTATTTGGGAAATATTAGACTACTGTATGGGAAATTTGGTTTTTTCTCCCCCCTCCCTAAGTATAGGTTCAAAGTATTTCAATTAGTTTATTTTTATCCCTGGATGTAATATGTATCTATAAAAGAAATTTGAAAAGTTCAGAAAAATATAATGAAGTCAAAAAACTTCCACCATTTTTCAGTGTGTTAATGTATATATAATTTTGTGTTTTGCTTTTTTAATTAGATATTATGTCCTAACCATTTTTCAAAGAAATAAGTTATGAGAAACCTTGAGCTTAAATATTTGGGAATTCCCTGGGAAAACAAGCGTATTCAATTTCCTGAGCTCTAGCTTTCTTCTCCTAGGTTGCTAATCTCCACGTGCTATCCTCAGCTCCATATGACTCATAGCAGTTCTCTTCAGAGAATGTTGTGTTTTTTTAAAACCTCTCTTCAAGGAAGTCTGCATAGTGATAGTCCCTCAAGCTTGTATTTTTCCATGAAGTTTCATGTTTGTATTTTGTGTGCGTGAATCCGGAGAGTTGCCTTTGTCCTGCCAACATTCACAGGCTAGTTCTCTCCTTGAACAAGAGCTGACTCAGGCACCCACCACTGGTGTCACTTCTGACTGGTTGGAGAAATAGCCCGGGAACATAACTGTACACACATCAGCCTGGTTCTAGAGTTTAAAGTGTTTCAGATGGAGGTGCTGGCCTTCTGAGGGAGCAGGATGGAGGCTTCCAGACCAATGGTATTCCTGTCCGTCAGCATCAGATAGTAGGAAGAGCATGGGACTGATTTGGATCTGGATTCTAATTCTGCTTCTGTCACTGACTGGCTCTGTAATGAGGGACAGAGGGTATAGCCTGTCTGAGCCTAGACTTACTCATCTGAGACAATGTAGATTTCAAATAATGCCCTTTCAAAGGTTGGAATGAGGATTAAATGAGATGATGCATGAAGAGTACTGGGTGCTTGGTGGGCACTGAATAAACAGTTACCAACTATTCTACCAATGGAATGTAATATTTTTCCTGTCTCCAAGCTCTAACTTTTACTGAACTTACATACTGCTGCCGTGTTAATACTCCTTATTAATCTCCTATTCAGAAATCAATGGTAACAAGATAAAATCGAAGTCTATGGGTCTTACCCTGGCATTCAAAACTATGATCTAGTATTGAACTATTTTCTAACATGTTCTCTTGGACCTACTGGATGTAAGTCTTGGTCCTTGATCCTGACATATCATCTGGAAGGCCAGAAGAGAGCTAGTTCCTTGTTGGCTGTATTGCCTGCTGTGGTGATCCATTGAGGGAAGATGCTCCAGGATGCCGAGTTTTCATGCTTTGTTTCTAGACCCCTGTCCTTATAAGTGAATATGATACTGAGTATGGCCTTAACAGGGCTTGTTAAGAAGCCCCTTCCAGTGAGTTTTGCAGCTTTGTATTACCCATAGTATCTTGCATAAAGTTGTTGCTCAGGAGTGTTAATGAATAAACATTATTTTAGAAAACAGACCTCTTAGATTGGTGCCTAGTGATAAAGGCACCCTTAGGCTTTTGAGGCAGCTGTTTACAAAATAAGTTAGCAGATTAGGCATTTAAAAAAGTAACAATATCAACATCAAAAAGCACAGCAGTGGAGGTTGGAGAAGATAATAATTTAAAAACAAATAGAAAACTATAAAATTGTAATCAAGAGGGAGCCTTTTTTGTAGGGGCCTAAGCACTTTAATTTTAAAAGTATCCCTAAGTTGAAATTTCTGAATTTCTTAAAAGAATCTATATTGTTTTTTGAATTGGTGACCTAAAGCTGGAGGTACAGGTTGATTTGGAAGGAGCAGATAATTTTTATTGTTATCTGTGTCCATTTGCTATTACAGCTCTATTTCTGTTAGAAAATACACAGTTCTTGACCTCAAATATATACCTCTTAGTCATTAATTTCAGAGATGTGTATCTTTAAAAGATATATAGATTTAAATGGGAACTTTCTGACTGTAAAAGAATTGTTAAAAGTCCATGAAAGACCTCTAATGTATGAGAAAACTGCATAGCTCGTAGAAGAAGACATAAGAGAAAGCTTTCTGATACTGGATTTGGCAATAATTTCTTGGATGTGAACCAGAAGCGCAGGCAACAAAAGAAAATGTAGATAAATTGAACTCATCAAAATTTAAAACTTCCATGAGTCAAATACACAATCACCAGAATGAAAGGGAACCCGCGGAATAAGAGAAAACATTTGCAAATCTTGTATCTGGTAAGGGGCTAATGTCCAGAATATGTAAAGAACTCCTACAACTCAACAACGAGAAAAAACCACAACCTAATTAAAAAACATGCAAAGGACTTGCATAGACATTTATGCAAGAAAAGTGTGTGAGTGGCCAATAACAAGGATATGAAAAGAGACTAAATGAACATCACTAACCATAAGGGAAATGCAAATTGAAACCATAATGAGATACCACCTCATACCCACCGGGGTGGCTACTATAAATACAAAAACCCAGAATGTAGCAAATGTTGGTGAGGATGTGGGATTGGAAGCCTTGTGCACTATTGGTAGGAATGTAGTATGTCTGCTGTGTAAAACAATATGAGGTTCCTCAAAAATTAGAAAATGGAACCAGGAGGATCTCTAGGACAGTGAAAATACTTTGTATGTATGATACTATAATAATGGATACATGTCATTATACATTTTTCCATGCCCATAGAAGGAATGCAGTATCCCTTATAATCAACAAAAAGAGTCTGAAATGCAGTACCTGGGTGCAGCCTCAAAAATGACAAAATGATCTCGGTTCATTTCCAAGGCAAGCCATTCAACATCACAGTAATCCAAGTCTATGCCCCTACTACCAATGCCAAAGAGGCTGAAATTGATCAGTTCTATGAAGATCTCGAGGACCTAGAACTAACACCAAAAAAAAAAAAAAGATGTTGTATTCATCATTGAGGATTGAAATGCAAAAGTAGGAAGTCAAGAGATACCTGGAGTTACAGGCAAGTTTGGCCTTGGAGAACAAAATGAAGTAGGGCAAAGGCTCACTGAATTCTGCCAAGGGAATGCACTGGTCATAGCAAATACCCCTTTTCAAAAACACAAGAGACATTCATGTCAATGTATGACAAAACCCACTGAAATGTTGTAAAGTGATTGGCCTCCAACTAATAAAATAATATTAAAAAAAAAAAAAAAAAAAAAAAAAAACACAAGAGACGACTTTACACATGGACATCACCAAATGGCCAATGAAATCAAATTGATTACATTTTTTGTAGCTGAAGATGGAGAAACTGAATAAGACCTGGAGCTGACTATGGCTCAGGTTATCAGCTTCTCATAGCAAAATTCAGGCTTAAACTAAAGAAAGTGAGGGAAACCACTAGGCCAGTCAGGTACAACTTAAATCAAATCCCCTATGAATATGCAGTGAAGGTAACAAATAGATTCAAGAGATCTGAGGAGGTTTTACAATTAGCTAAAGAAAGAAGAGAAGTGAAAAGCAAGGGAGAAAGGGAAAGGCATAGCCAACTAAACGCAGATTTCCAAAGAACAGCACAGAAAGATAAGAAGGCCTTTTTCAATGAACAGTGTATTAAAATTGAAGAAAACAACAGAAGGGGAAAGACTATAGAGATTTCTTCAGGAAAATTGGAGATATCAAGTGAACATTTTGGCCAAAAATTGACCAAAAGTACATAAATGGTAGAGACCTAGTAGACTCTGAAAAGATCAAGAAGAGATGGAAAGAATCCACAGAAGAACTGTGTGAAAAACATCCAGATGAACGGGATTGACTTCTGTAGCACGAAGTCAAACGGGCCTTAGGAAGCACTTCTGTTAATAAGGCTAGTAGATGCTACAGAATTCCAGTATAACTACTCAGAACCCTAAAGGATGATGCCATCACGGTGTTGCATTCAATATGTCAGCAAATCTGGAAGACGCAGAAGTGGCCACAGGACTGGAAAAGGTCAATCCTCATCCATATTCCTAAGGAGGGTAGTACTAAAGAATGTGCTAAACATCAGACACTTGCACTCATCTCCCATGTAAGGTCATGCTTAAAATCTTGCATGCTAGGCTTCAGCATTATGCAAACCAAGAACTTCCAGATGTCCAATCTGGATTTAGAAAAGGAAGAGGAACCAGAGATCAAATTGCCAACATTCACTGGATCATAGAGAAAGCAAGAGAATTCCAAAAAAACCATTTACCTCTATCTCATCGACTGTGCCAAAGCCTTTGACTGTATAGATCATAATAAACTGGCAAGCTTCTAAAGAGATGGAATATGAGACCATCTTACCTGTCTCCTGAGAAAACCTGTATGGGGGGATCAAGAAGAAACAGTTAGAACCTTGTTTGGAACAACTGATTGTTCAGGATTGAGAAAGGAGTACAACAGGGCTCTCTGCTGTCACCCTGTCATTTATATGCTGAGAACATCATGAGAAATGCTGGGCTGAATGAATTGCAACCTGGAATCAAGATAGATGAGAGAAATATCAACAGCCTCAGATATGCTGATGATACCACTCTAATGACAGAAAGTGAAGAGGAACTAAAGAGCCTCTTGATGAGGGTGAAGGAGGAGAGTGAAGGAGCTGGCTTAAAACTAAATATTAAAAAAAAACTAAGATCATGGCATCCGGACCCATTACTTTATGGCAAGTAGAGGGGGACAAGGTGGAAGTATTAACAGATTTCCTTTTCTTGGGCTCTAAAATCACTGTGGATGGTGACTGCAGCCATGAAATCAGAAGTCGTTTCCTTCTTGGCAGGAAAGAACAAACCTAGACAGTGTGTTGTAAAGCAGAGGCATTACTCTGCTGACAAAGGTACTTATAGTCAAGGCTATGGTCTTCCCAGTGGTCACGTACGGTTGTGAGAACTGGACCATAAAGAAGGCGGAGCACCGAAGAATTGATGCCTTCAAACTATGGTGCTGGAGAAGATTCCTGAGGGCCCCTTAAACAGCAAGGAGATCAAGCCAGTCAATCTTAAGGGAAATCGACCCTGAATACTCATTGGAAGGACTGATGCTGAAACTGAAACTCCTGTGTTTTGGTCATATGATGCAAGCTGACTCATTGGAAAAGTCCCTGATACTGGGAAAGATTGAGGGCAGAAGGAGAAGAGGGCGTCAGAGGATGAGCTGGCTGGCTGGGCATCACCAATGCAATGAACATGAACTTGGATAGACTTTGGGAGGTGGTGAGGGACAGAAAGGTCTGGCATGCTGCAGTCCATGGGGACGCAAAGAGTTGGATACGACTGGGCAACTGAACAACAACAGAATGTAAAGGACAAAGATGAACTCTAATGTAAACTATGGACTTTGGGTTGCTTATGATTTGTCAGTGTAGGTTTATCAGTTGTATCAAACATACCATTCTTGTGGGACAGTGTTGATAATGGTGGAGGCTAGGCATATGTGGGAGTGTGAGATTTATGGGAAAACTCTGTACCTTCTTCTCTTTGCTGAGAACCTAAAACTGCCCTTAAAAAAATTGTCTTGGAGGAAAAGAGATTGCTATCTGACCCAAAAGTTCCACTTTTAGAAGAATTGACAACAGGATATAAGGAAATCCTGCCATATACTATACTGTGTATGAAGCTTGAGGATATTATGCTAGGTGAAGTAAGGCAGCCACAGAAAGACAAATGCTGCACGATTACACTTAGATGAAGTAGTCAGTAGTCAGGGGCTTTCCTGGTGGCTCAGTGGTGAAGAGTCCTCTTGCCAATGCAGGAGACTGGTTCAGTCCCTGTTCTCAGAGGATCCCACATGCTGGAAAGCAACTTAGCCCATGTGCCACAACTAGTGAATGCACCTACTGAGCCCATATGCAGCAACTGCTGAAGCTCGTGTGCCCTAGAGCCCACGCTGCACAACAAGAGAAGCAACTAGAGAGTAGCCCCTGCTTGCTGCAACTAGAGAAAAGCCCGCGCAGCAGTGAATGCCCAGCACAGCCATAAATAAACTAAGTTATAAATAAATAAATAGTCAGACTCTTTAAAGGTAGAATGGTGGTTGCGAGGGCTGAGGGGGATGGGAAATGGGGAGATGATGTTGGATGGGCATGTTGTTGTTTAGTCGCTAAGTCGTGTCCGACTCTGCGACCCCGTGGACTGGAGCCCACCAGGCTCCTCTGTCCATTGGATTCTCCAGACAAGAATACAGGAGTGGGTTGCCATTTCCTTCTCCAGGGGATCTTCCCAACCCAGGGATCGAACCCATGTCTCCTGCGTTGGCAGGCAGATTCTTTACCACTGAGCCACCTGGGAAGCCCAGCACAGCCATAAATAAATAAATACAATTATAAATAAATAGTCAGACTCTTGAAAGGTAAAATGGTGGTTGTGAAGGCTAAGAGGGATGGGAAATGGGGAGATGATGTTGGATGGGTATAGAATTTCAATTTTGCAAGATGAAAAAATTCTAGAGCTCTGTTGCACAGCAATTAACACTACCATACACTTTTTAAAAAATGCTTACTATGATACATTTTATGTTAATGTTTTCATCAGAATTTTTTTTAAAAAGAAAGGAAATTCTGACACATGCTGCAGTATGGATGGACCTTGAGGATTTTAGGTTGAATGAAATAAGCCAGTTATAAAAGGACAGATACTGTATGAGTCCCCTTATTAAATGGGATACTTAGAGTGGTCAAATCCACAAGGGCAGAAGGTGGACTGGTAGTTGCTGGGAGCTGTGGGGAGAGAGAAATGGGAAGTTGCTGATTTCTACATGAAGAGTTTCAGTTTTGCAAGATGAAGAGATCTGGAGATGGATGATGGTAATGATTGCACAATAATGTACTTAATGAAAACTTAGTGTATGTATGTAGTGAATGTACTTAATGCTACTGAAATCTGCACTTAGAAATGGTTAAGATGGTAAAATTTTTGTTATGTGTATTTTACCATAATTTAAAAGTTTATGAAAGAGAGAAGAATCCTGTTTGGGGTAGTAACTTTTTCAATGATAATCTAAAAACTTATTTTAAAATGAAAGGTAAAATAACATTTTTTCTTACCAAAAGGAAAAGATAATATAAATCCTTTTCAGAATTTTACGTTTCCATGACAACATCTGAAGGTACTTTTTAGCACTTAACCATCCATTCATGTGAACTTTTATTACCTTTACAAATTATTTTAAATCAGTATAAGGAAAAGCTCTTAGTTCCTGTAGTATTGTAAGAAATGCATTTATCAGGCAAATGATAGTTCTCCCATTCTTTGTATCTTTTAGACAAGAAAGAGGAGTTGTTTTCTTGGACACTTAAGTTTGTGTAGTACTTCTGTCAAATATGTCTGACTAGAATAGAAAGCTTGGAAGAAATAGCTGAAAATTAGATTAATTATGTAGAGATACTGTCATTTTACAGGGAGCTTTAAAAGACAGATTTCAGATGAATATAAAAGTATGTTTTTGTACATCAATTGGTTGATAGATGTATAAATGTGCGTTTCGTTATTTTGGGCCGTAGCTTATACAGACACAAATATCATAAATATGGGATGCTAGAGAATAAAACCATTGAACAATTGCCTTTAAAAATCAGAGGTACCAGATACCATTAGGATTCAGTGTTAAACTTCTTTGGTGCTTTGTTTATCATCTTGCTGCAGTGGTGCAGGAGTTTCCTGGAGGCAGAATCATGCTCTATTTATCTCTGAATATCCAAGCCCTAATATAGGATCTCACATAGCAATGATTCATGTGTTTTGAAAGAATAATAGACTGAATGTCCCTCTTCATCTCTATTGCCACTTAATAATTTCTCATTCTCTTAGCACATTATCCTTTGCCTCAACTCTGTATCCATGTGAGTTGCCACCAGCAGGTAAACCGTTTAGCTTCAGTCTAACTAGAATTGCTGTGAAATCAGTTCTTTTTATTCATCTCTAAATAATTCATCTTATTCATTTATTTGTCTCTCTTATACATGCACTCCAAGTGAGTATTCATGCTTTTCTTTTCTTAAGTCCTCTTTTTCTTCCTCTTTCCTAACCTCATGCTCTACGGAGGAAACGAAAACCATCTGGTGAGAGCGCCCATCTGAGGTCTTATTTTTCAGCAGAGCATGAATCCATCAACTTTCCTTCCCTACAGTTTCTGATGAACAAGTTTCTTTCCTGCTTTATTATCATTATTTTGAAAAACTCAATAATGTATACATTGTAGCAGGGGGAAAGAGTCTCCCCTTCCTCTGACCCTAACTTCAACTTTACATGAGACTTTGATCTCAGCCCAGCCAGATCATCCGCTGGGCTCAAGCCATGACAGATGGTGAAGGGAAGGGCAGATGATACCTGCTCAGATGTTCTTCCTCATCCTCTCCCTCTTCTGATTCTGGTCCTGCCACCACCTCTGGTCCATAGTCCACCGTTCACTTTACTCCCCTGTCCCTGATGTTCAGCATGGGCCTTTGAGTCTGAATAGGCAAATCAGACCGAAACTCGTATGTTTTGTTTCAGCATCTTTATGATACCTATTTGTGCTGGGCACAGTGGCCTGTGCCATGCCCATGCTTTGCATGTCATTTTATTCTTTCCACATACAGTCTAAATTCTAAACAAAGGTTTAGAAATGAGAATAACCTGTAAATTGAGGGCTGACTGCTTGTTCTCAGTTGGTGCTAGTATTTTACATGGAATTCCTTATTATTCCTTGTATTGCTCTTATCAAACTGTTGTATCAACATTATAGTGTTTTCCCTAACACTGTAGTAAAATGGCCAATTTCTTATTTTTCTTTTGTGTCCCACTTATAGCACTCCTATTTAAGAGTTCTTCTTCAATGTACTGTATCTTGTATAAATTCAGAGAGCTTTATGACCTGCCATTTGGGCCATGTTCACATTTTGAGGTGAGCAATGCTCAGTTTGGTGCTTTCAGTGATCATTGCTGAAAATCATGAGAGAGTATGTGATCCATTCAGATAAAATATGTGAATACTAACAAGCCTTTTGATTATTGTTATCTGGTTGGTGAGTGTAGAGTCTGAATAGACAATCAGATTATTGTTTGCCTTCTTTTCTTTACCAGTCAGTTACACTATAACTTAAACCACAGAGTTAGTATGGATTCTTTTTTTTTTTTTTTTTTTACTTTTATTGGAGTATAGTTGCTTAGTATGGATTCTTTTTGGCCACAATATATCAAAAGATTGGTTATCATTTATAAATGAGTGAAATGAACAACTGTGGCAACTGATTTAATTGCCTCCAAATCAGAGATCATCAAGGGAGACTTGACTATTAAGAAGAGGGGGGAAATTCTTAAATTTAGTAATATAATTCTAAGTAATTACTTTATTCAACAAATAATTAATTAGTACCCATTAAATATGTAACAGAAAGACAAAAACAAGGTATAGTCACCATGTGTAAGGAACTTGCATTAGACAGTCAAGCTTCTCTTTATCCTCTGCAATACCGAGTCGAAGTCTTGTACAAAGATGGCCAAAGTTAATTCCCTCGGCAGATATTGTGTACCTAGTATGTGCCTGTAGTGATCACAGATGCCATATCGCCAGCTAGTTAATAGTGCTTCTTGAAAATTGCAAATATATCCATCCTTTTTATTGGTTAGTAGAAATGGAAATTGGAAAATTGTCTCGCTCTTTTCTGGCAAATAAATGCAGAATGCTTTCCTACTTAGAAAGGAATTAAATTCATTGAACTCACATTCATGTCATTTGTTCTTAATAACAAAAACTTCTGCATTGAAAGATTTTCTTTTTTGTTAACTACAATTTTCTAAGCCATGTGTTTTAAGGACTATTTTTTTTCCTCTTGGTGTATCCTGCAAATGTTATTGAGATAGTAAATCAAACAAAATTTTAAAATAAGAATTAGCCTCCAATGCCAACTCTTTATTTTAAATAATTTGATGTTGTAGACTAGTATTTCTTAGCTAAGGGTGATTTTTGCACCTGCCACAGCCACCTCCTCCGTCTCCCCCATCCAGGATGTTTAGTAGTGTCAGGAGACGTTTTTGGTTTTCACAGTTGGTGAGAGGTTAGAAGGAGGCTGCCGGCATCTAGTGGACAGAGACCAGGGCTGCTGATAAACACCCTGCAAATGCGCAAGACAGATCCCCACAACCGAGAACTGCCTGAGAATTGTGTGAATAGCAAGGTTCAGAAATCCTGGTTTAGATAGTATACTTTGTAGTGAATGGTGAAAAGCGTATATCATTATATATAACATGTAACACCGAAGTATAAGAGATTAAAATAATTCTTTGTTGTTGTTGTTGCTAATCAGGATGTCTGTTTTGTTCAACAGATGGCTCTTGAGCGCTGTGTGCCAGGAAATAGAAATTCCAGATATTTTGAAGGCATAAGGTTCCAGTTCTTAAAGAGCTCATGTTCTAAAGATAGAAATGATATGTAAACTAAAAAATTATAAAATAAATATGTGTTTTATAATACAGCTAAGAAGTAAATAGCTTTGCTTGGGTGCATTGACGGAGGGGGTAAAGCTTGTAATTTGTAGACATTCTCCTCAAACTTGAACACCCTTTCAGATGCTAGTTAAGAAAGGACAGCTCAAGCAGAGGGAATAGCTTGTGAAAAAGCCTGGAAGCTTGAGAAACCGCAAGAATTATAAGTAGTTTGTTAATGAGCCTGGGGTTTTAGGTAGAGGCCTGCCTTAGGAGGGCCTTGAAGCCAGGGAGTCTGGAATTTGTCCTAAGGGCAGAGGTGTAATAAACTAATCCTAAATTTACAGAAATCATTCTGAAGGTTGTATGCAGGATGGAGGTAAGAAACTCTCTGAGAGAGTAGTTTAGCTGACCCAATAAGACATCGTGATGGTCTGAAATAACATAGATCTCGGACGTGCCTGGTGGCTCAGTGGGGAAGAATCCGCCTGCCGAGGCAAGGGTCACAGGTTCGAGCTGAGAAGATCCCACGTGCTGCAGGGCAGCTGAGCCTGCCTGAGTGCCCGAGAGCCTGTGCTCTGCAACAAGAGAAGCCACAGCAATGAGAAGCCCGCACGTCGCAGCGAACAGAAAGCCTGTGTGCGCAATGAAGACCTAGTGCAGTCAAAAATTAATAACTAAATAAAAATTATTTTAAAAAAATAGCGTAGAAAGGTCTGATTGTCAGGAGTTGGTATCTTGAATGTCTTGAATAGTATGAGAAGACACAAATGGAAGATGTAGATAAAGAAGATACAGAATGACTTCCATACTTCATCTTGGGATTTTATGAATGGTGGAGCCATTACCTAGGGTAGATTTAAAACGGGAGGAGGCAGAGCAGATTTAGAGAGTGGGTAATGGAAAAAAAATGTTTTTCAAACGTATTATCTTTGTAGTGTCTGTGGAATATACATTTTTTCTCAGGAGCATGTTGAATATTTGTCTGATTATGATTATTAGGAAAAACACAGAAGAAGCATTGTGGGGTACGGGAGAAGAATTCTATTTGTTAGTTTGTCGGTGATCTCCAAAAGGCCCTGGAAATATGACTTACTGTTTTTCATCTGTAATGTTTGGAGCATGGTGATGGAAACATACCTCTTAGTGGAGTTGTTATAAGTGATGTTGAGCTAAAAAATAAATAATTAACTACTATAAGGCATTTGAAATATTGTAGTAGTTAAACATTCTGGGAACTATAGCAGCTGTTTACCAAGATAAATGCTTATATACCCAAGTTAGGTTCCTAAGATCATTTATTCTGATGGCCTTTGAATAACATTGGCTGAGTTGCATGGATTGCCTCTGATGTGGTTTTGATAAGCTTTTGTTCTTTGCTTTAGACTTTTCATTACTCTAGCATGGTTTTTCCCTGTTTTTTGCATTAGAAGAAAAATATTGTCTTGCTGTTTATAACCAAACATCTTATGTCATACTTCTACTATTGTTTATACTTCTACTACTAAAAAAAATAAAATAGATACTACCTTAAGAGTTCACTAAAAATACATTAGCAATACACATGAAAAGAGAAGCAATTGTAAAACATTGGCCATTTCTGGGTTGTTTTAATGTTCTTCATTGAGGCTTCTCTGTCCATCAGTCCTTTGAGTAGGAAGCAATATAAGGTTTCTTCTGATTGTTACTACCAGCACATTGTAAAGATCTTTTTCCTTTAATCTATTTAGTACAGGATCTATTTAGTACTGGCCTCTGTCCCAGAATACCTCAGAGATAAGGCTATTATCCTTTCATTGAGCATTATCCTGGGAAAGTCTTTATAAAATTGAACTCTGTTGCACCTGCTGACCTCCTTTTTTAAAGTGAAAAAAGGGTGGGGATGAAGATTATGTTCACTGAATTCAGATGGAGCAGTGTGTTTGACAGCACTGATACAATATGCTTTAGTTAGGGCCTTTCACGTTGTGCAAATCAATTCCATCTTGGACTCTGAAAGAAGTAAGTTGACAATTCAGATCAGGAGGTTGATGATCACATTGGGTGCTTGCCCTGCAGTTACTGGCACAGTGGCTATTTTTTCTTGAACAATTCTGTAATACGACTCCAGCTATTTTACAGTTAAAGTGTTTGCTTGCCATGACTGTCATATTTTCTCTAAAATTGCTATAAATAGTATCTAGTGGTGTTATCTTTAAACATGAAAGCCTAATTTTAGAAGTTAGATGCTTGATATGCATGCTTAACTAAGTCATTAAAATGGAAGAGAATGATAGAAAACTATTTTAGAAACTTCGTTTCCTATTGAGTCTATCTTAAGAGCTGTAGAAACTTGAAGAACAATACCATGCAACTTTCAAGTATCTCTTTAAAAGTATTTTGCACTGCCCAATTACCTGAGATATTTTTATGTAAAATAGATGCTACATGTATTGATGTAAATACGCTACTAAACCCACATATTCAAACACCTAACAAGTTGGTTTGGAGGCAGCATTACTGATGTAGTGCAGGTTTGTGACTTTCTCAAATTCTTTTGATTGAAAGTACAAGATGTAAATGAAATAAACCTCTCCATTTTATTGTCCCAACAAATCTTTTTTTTCTGTATTCCATTCTAGTTCCTTCTCATATCCTCACATGATGTTTTCACAATTAATTCAGTGTTAAAATCTGCCTTCACATTATATTTTAGACATATTGCATGATGATACAGTGCAAAATCTCATTATTGCTGTCATATAAATGCAAAGCCCTTCTATTTGTATTTAATAATAAAGTCTTTGCCCAAATTTACTAGTAAGAACTTCAATAATGAAATACAAACAATTTACATGATATAATGTAGTTGGTCTGAGCAAAATTAGAACTAAAGCCTCAATGTCCCTAGCTAACAATGTCTTTGTACAATGAACCTTATAGTATAATAATTGCCGTATTGTAAAATTAGCATGTTGTTTGAATAAGACTTAATCAAGGATTTGGTGTACTGTATCCATCTAAATTATATGAACGTGAAAGTAGCTCAGTTGTGTCCAACTCTTTGTGACCCCCTGGACTATTCTCCAGGTCAAAATAATGGAGTGGGTAGCCATTCCCTTCTCCAGGAGATCGTCCCAGCCCAGGGATTGAACCCAGATGTCCCGCATTGCAGGCAGATTCTAAGCAGATACCAGCTGAGCCACCAGGGAAGCCCAAGAATACTGGAGTGGGCAGCCTATCCCTTCTCCAACAGATCTTCCCAGCGCAGGAATCAAACTGGGGTCTCCTGCAATGCAGGCAGATTCTTTAGCTGAGCTACCAGGCAAGCCCATATATGTATATATGTGTGTATTGGCCATGTAGTCAGAAAATAACCAATCTAAGACTGAATTTAAGCTGTTTTAAACTATATGTAAACTGAGACTCCTTTGATCAATTGATTGATCAGTTAGTTCAGTTTATTTATAGCTATTGTCTCATGACTCTTACATAAGAAAAAAGTAATGTATTTGAATGCTATGTGCTATATGCAGCAATCTTAAATATTTCGTAATGGAAAGCATAGGGAGGAGAGATGGCATATGTAGTTGAAGAGTTTTGTAGCCAAAGAGATCTAGCGTTTAATCCCAGCTTTACTGATTATTAACTATCAGTTATTTACCTTATCTCTTAGCCTCTATTTTCTCCTCTGTTAAGTGGGCTTAATAATGCCTGCCTAGTAAAGTTAAAGTAAATTATATAATTTTTATATATGAGAGAGAAGAAGCTCACCTCGCCAGTGAGTTCACAGCATGATGGGAGGAAGAAACGGGTCCTTTGCCCATCCCATCCATTCTCTTAGATGAGAAACCTGCATGGCGAACAGAACCAGCCTTATGAATGGGCTGGTTTCAGCCTGACCCTCAGAAGTGCTGGACCTGACAAAAACTCTTGTTTCTTCAGGAGAATTTTTATCATGTTAGTTTTTTCCATTGTTTGAAGACATTCCTAGACAGAGTCGAGTCAGTTACAATGAAAAATTGACTCTTTATATGAAAATATATGTGTTTGTGTATGTACGTTATATAGGGCCTGACATATGACGCTCAATGAAGATAGCTCTAGTATTTTTTTTTTTTGAAGATAGCTCTAGTATTTATTGTTATTACCCTAATACTGTTAATTAAACTTTGTGTATAAGTTTCCAGAGAAGAGTCTGTTTCAAATGATTGAGGATTGATACTATTAGACCAAATCAAACTTTTATTAATTCTATAATGTTTGAAAGTTGTATATGTTGAATTAATATTAACCTATAAAATAAAATGAATTAATAAAAGAATTTATTCAGACTCTGTTCTGCTAGCTAACATATAGCTTTTCTTTCAACAGGCTCAGCACTATGCAGGTATGACCTAAAGCCTTCTGAATATGCATCACCAAAAGCAAAAGGTCTTTGCCCCAAACTACCTGTTCCAGCGAGGTAAATTTTATTGTATTTCATTAATTTGTGACTTTTGCTTTTATAGGTAGATTTTAAACTGTATATGTTATGAGAAAAGAGTGACTTGATGATGCCTGTTGCCCAGTCTCAGTACTTTTACAATTTTTAAAGTAGTGATAGAAATGACAACATGAATTTCACATTATTTTAAAGTACACACACACACAGATACACAGAGGCAAACAACATTTCTCATTCTCAAGTACTTTAAATTTCTTTGGGGGGGCTCACTGTTAAAATTTTTTTTAATTAATTAATTAATTTATTTTATTTCTTGGCCACGTCTAGTGGCATGTGGGATCTTAGTTCCCCTGCCAGGGATTGAACCAATGCACCCTGCAGTGGAAGGACAGAGGCTTAACCACTGGACCCCCTCACTTTTTTTTTTAACGTCATAGTTTTCAAGTATAGAAAGCTATTGATATTATAAAACTTATAGCAAAATTTGGAAGTCAGGTCTCACAGTCTCAAAAGATTTGTTTGAAGTTTCTTTGAAGTTGATAATCCTAACTGGTATTATTTTTAAATTACCTTTATAAATTTAAAAATATGCCAGGGATTAGTCTCCATACTTTATTTCTGGCTATATCCTTTAGGTACTTTCTCTGTAATAAACTGTTTGTCTTAATCAACATTTATCGTTAAGTACCTACTATATGTAATGGGTACAAAGATGAAACAAGAAATATTGTTTATTTGAAAGAATTAAAATTTTGGGCCATGTCACACAGGTTTGGGCTTCTGGGGTTTTAGTTCCCTGACTAGGGATCAAACCCAGGCCCTTAGCAGTGAGAGCATGGAGTCCCAATCAATGGGCTGCCAGGGAATTCCTTAGATATTTCTTTTATCTTTTCTTTTTTTTTGGACAGATCTCATAGTAGTTTTAAGTAAGGCAAATTTTAAAATTATAAATTGATTCTTTAAAAAAGGAAATAGATTCTCAAGCACTGTAGAATATATCCTCAGAATTAGGTATATAGTATTTGGAGCATGTCTGATCTTAAGAACCTTAGCATATATCACTAGCCATGTATGATATGAGTATTTTCCAGGGATACTGAATCAAAACCACTTTTTATTGTATCTTAGTATATTATAGCAAGCTATTGGTTAAAATTCTTATGTTTCCTTTCCTTCAACTGACTTATGGGTATTACTTATGCTTCATTAACTTGAATTTGAAATTTTCTGTTGAAAAGTTGACAAGGACATATCAGTTTAATTGATTTCCTGCTCTTTTAGTTTTGTCAAGTTGCTATTGAAATTAAAATTTAAAGCCTACAGACATAAAAACAATGGGACTGTTTTAAAAGATACTAAATAGGAAGGACCTACAAATTATCCGCTTAGACCAATAGGTAGGGAGACTCCATTCATGAAAATTGAGAACATTAGGGAGGCTGTGACAGTAAAGAAAAGAAATTCTTTGAATAGAGAAAATTATCAATGTAAAAACAAGAAAAGCTCTGTTCTCTTATCTATTCAACTGCTAACGCCTATTTTAAACGCATATTTGAGTATAGAGTCATTATTTTAAGGCATAAATATATTATAATAGGTATGAGAGGTATGAGAAAGCCGTGGTATGAGAATAAAAGTTGCCTGCTCTAGTATAATATAGGTGGGTTTAGAGTAGAGGGCAGTTCATACTGCATATCCTCCTGCACCTCTGACCTCTGACTCTACCATGTTGAGGACTGCCTGTCCCTGGTTATGCTGGGTGATCCAGTCTTGGCTGTATACTCATGGATGTCTCATGTACAGCATCCTAAGGGCATTCACTAGGACAGAAAGCATAGAATTAGGGGCTTGAATGTTAGAGATGGACAGGCTTGGTAACATGGTTATCCACTAATGTCTTAGTAATCCAAGAGGCAATGATGAATCTATACTGTCTGAAAACTGTTTATATAAATGTTTATACTTTTATTTAAAGATCCTCATGTTTTACTTATCTTAGTAGTTCACAGTCTATCACTTTTGTCTGAGCTCACCTTTTTGGAAAGTAAATGAGAAAAGACAATTGACAGAAGGAAGGCAAATCAAGACCTTGTACATAGTAAATCTAGTATCTGGCAAGCAAAGTAAAAGGATCAGAAAACAAGAAATTTGTTTTAAAAAAAAATTTAGGTCACTATCCTGTTTCACACATAGATTAGATACCAAATCTCCAATGACGAGTAAGATCTGTTCTCTGTCCTTAAAAAGAGTAGGGACTATACTTTGATTGACTCTTTTATATGTACTAACACTTTTGACTAATGCTGGGCAAACCTGTGATGCAGGCAAATGGCCCTTAGAATAAGAAAGTCTGTTAAGCTCTTAGTAAACCAAGTTTCCTCATATATAAAGTGGGAATATCAATACCTCTTGCATGGGATTGCTGTAAGAAATAAGATATTATGTGTTAAACATATGTTATTGTGCTTGGTGTTTGGCTCAGAGTATTATCTATATCAATGTTTAGAACCTTCCCACCTCCTCATCCTTCCTGGGTACTCAGGAACTTTCTGCAGCTAAAGGTAGTGCCTATTTTAAAGAAAAACAGTGGTAAACTAATTTGCAGTAAAACACTAGTGCCACACAATTCCCAAATGGTTACTCTTCCTAAGAACTTTTGAATTTTGCAAACCAGTGCCTAGAAAGGGCCATATTATATCCAAATTCAGAACTTTGTTGGTGATGTGCTCAACATGGTAGCCATGGGGAGTTCTAGCCAGCCTATATATTTAAAATGCTTACAGTTCTGCATATAGCTAGAGAAAACTGCAGTACTAGGAACAGATTTCATAACTTCAGTTTATTCATCAAACAAACATTTATTTTGATACTTTCAGATGCCAAAAAGAACACTAGGTGTTGGAGAATTAACATGATACAGAAATAAGAAACTAATAGTCATTTAAAAAAATACTATCTATATTTTTTAAGTGAAGGATCAAGGTGAATTAGCATTTATAAATCATCTATTGGGTGTCAAGCACTCTTTTAAGTTTCTTGTGTTATCTCATTGAACCCTCTGAAAAGCCTGTAAGGATATTGTCCCTTATAAGAGAAAGGTTAGATTGCTCAAAGTCACACAACTAACTGTTGAGAATCAGAATTTGAATTTAAGATCTTGTAAAGTCTATAACACAGTTAGTTTGAAGGGGTTAAAAGGGAGTATAGAAATGAAAGAGGAGAGAAAAGAAATAAAATGAAACGTGTGAACATCACTGCATAGTGCCATTAGATTCTTGATTACTTATTTCCTGCCTTTGCTATGCTATAGAGATATTGCCAGAACCCTTTTTTTTTTTAATTGTTTTCTTTCTTAAATAAAATTTAAATAGCAATCAAGTGTAATGACTTATTTATAACCTGGAGGTTTAAAATAGTTGTGTGAGGTGCAGACTTCTGCCTTATGAAGGAAGGCATATGGACAAAAGATATTAGGCATTGTTTGTCATGATACTTTGATGGAGCTCATTAACTGTGATAATCTGGACTTAAAGGCAGATAAATGGCAATATATTTGCCAAGGTAAGATACAGTTTTCCTATGAGTGACTAATTTAAAAAATCTTTAAAAGACTCATTATAAATTCATTTGTTCTTGTTGACTAATGTTTCACTAATGTGAAACAGCATCAGTTAGTTCCTAATGGGATGACATTGACTTCTTAAAGATTCAATGCTCTATGGGCTTTAAAAGGTAGAAAACTTTCTATAAACAGAATTCTTTATGCCTTTCCTCTTAATTAAGAAGCACAGAGTGTATCATTTGGGTTAGACACTAAAGTAGAAATGATCTCATGTACTAGGTTCTCAGAAGTGTAGTTTTTCTGAGAGCTATACAAAATCAGATAGCTTATCTTAAATTCATTATATCACATGGGATTTAAGTGGTAAAATATAAGACAAACCATTTCAATGCCATGATTACTTAGAATTTTTAAATAGTAAAGCAATTCAAGTATTAAAAACTTGTGACTGGTCAAGTCGGTTTTGTTTGGGAAAGAGTTGAATTGAGAAAAAAGAGTGACAGAGGAATCTAATACTTTTCACTTTGAAGCTAAGTATTTAATTTCATTTTTGCCGTTGTGTCCAAATGTTATCTTCTCTTTTGTTTGCCTATTTCTTTTATTCTGTAACACTAGATTTACCTGTTATTCCTTACCACAAGAACAGATTTTGACCATTTTGACCATCAGACAGACAGAGTAGCTAATCAGCTTGTGCTATTTCTATACCTTTAAATTTAGAGCTGTCAGATTTTTTTTAACTCACGTAGATTGAATTATAAGGCAACAAGCTATTGTTAGCTTATTCCACTTCTTTGAAAGATACTTGTAAAAGTATTCTTTCTAATTGACCAAGTGTTTATATACAGTATACAAATAACTTGAAAGGATAAGTTCAGAGCTGATATCACTCACCTTTTCCCCTTAAATAAAAATGAAGGCTTAGAATTTTAAGACTGTAATTCTTCCCTTTTCAAATCAGCTATCCTCATTATAAGTTTGAAAAGCAGAAAAAAGCTAAAGCTACTGGGCATCCTGCTTATATTAATTTAGAATCATTGATTTATGAGTAGCATGATGATGATGATGATGTGAAAAGACTTACAGAGAACTTTCTCCTACCCTTTCGGCTGACAGGTGGAGGGGCAGAGAAGCAGAAAGACACAGTGACCTGCAGCCGTGTAATGTTAGGAGAATCACCCAGGGCTTCTGAACCCAAGTCCAGTTTTCTTTGTCACAAGTTCCACTCCCTTTTGGAGATGATGTGTATCTCTCTCTGAGTATAAAAATATATCAACATCCTGTTAGGATTTGGGAGATTTATGGGGAGCCACTTCTTGACAGAGTGTGAGGTTTACGGGTATGTGACAGGAAAAAGGAAAACTGGAGTAAGACCAAGACAATTGGTGGATATTACAAACAGAACATCAGTGTTCCTAGGTGGGTATATTTTATGTTCAAGGTTGGAGGCAGGTGAGTTAAACAGAGTTGACATCAGAGATTTTAGGATAATAAATAAAGCAGATGAAGATGTAGACATTCGTAGACCAGAGAGGACTTTCGTTTTGGAGGATAGAGAACCAGGCTTAAAATATGGTTAGAAGTCCTTAGGCAGGAGCGTTAACCTGGCAAGGACAGTATCAGGAAAAAAGCAGTCATAGGTCACAACACAGCGGTTAGTTTAAAGGTTTCTGTCCCAAGGTTAGTCTCCACTGAGTAAGAACTTGTTAATGTTTTTTGATTCTTATAATATTTCTAACTAAATCTATTTTATCTAAAAGCAGTCTATAATTTAATATATTTTCAAATCATTAATGAAACAACTTTTGGTCTAAAAATGGTGACTTAACGTACCTGTAATTCAAGCATTACTCAGAATGCTCTGGCTTTCTGCCGTGTGTGTCAAAATATCAAATCTTTGGCATTATCTGTCACCAACACCATTTTGGAGGTATATACAAATACACCCACATTTGTATTTAGAGGCAGTTTTTTAGAAATCAGCATGCCTATCATTGTCATTTTTGGATATATTTTACTCTAAAGCATAAGTAAGGTAAGGCTGGATCTTTAAAATTACATTATTTTATTGCTCCGTAAAGTTTAACAGCATGGAAGATGTTGTTTCTTCTTATTCCCAGTGGTGCTCATGTACCACGTTTAAGGAAAATCAATATATAGTTCACTTATATTCTTACTTGAAAAGAAACATTCTTATTGTTTTTTGAGGAAGGAAACAAAAACAGTATTTTACTTCAAATCATACAAAGTTGCTTTGCTGAGATTAGAGACTTTTGGGATTTGGTGCTCAACCATGTAATCTGTTCACTAATTTGACCAAAATACAGTACCAATCAATAATGAGAACACACTTACATCAGTCCAGTCAAAAAAAGTTATCTTAGAACTATGACTGATAGTCCTATACATAATTCTGAAAATGTGGGATTCATGTTAGTAATGACTAAATTTTAACTTAATGCACATGTAAATATGTGCTGTGCATAAGGACACATCTGGGCTCTTTTAGAATTCAAACAGATCACAACTGAGGGCATGTTCATAAGAGCTTTCCTTAAAATCTCTCATTGATTAGATGCACACATGCTCTCAGAAGCTAAAATAGAACCACGTTATAACAAATTATACTGCTACCATGCTTTATACATAGCTATGTTCCTTCACAAGTAAGAGCTACAGTCAGGATAAACCTGATATAATTGATTCGTTTTTGGACACAAGTAATCTCCTAATAATAAAACATATAAAAAGAAAAGAAAATAGTTCATAATCCCATGGCTATAACAAAACAGAGATTTTTCTTTAGAGTTTTCCCCCTGTTCTCATTCTTAGATCTTTAGTACATAGATGTAATCATCACATTAGATATAAGTTTTTCATTTCTTTCCTTTGTATTGTTATAAGTTCTTCCATATGCTAGCATTCATAGTTATTGTTTCAAACAGCTGCATATTCTGCTGTATGTTGATGTCTTAGTATGACTACTTTGTATGAGTTATTAAGCTGGTGCCTCAAATACCTTTTTTAATCTAAGGTTTTGTATGTTCTGATAGAGCAAATATTCTATTAATGGTGGCACATTTCACGCAAAAGTATATGTTTTTTTTTTAATTTTTAAATAGCTTATGGCAAAAAATAATTTTCAGTTCAATAAAGTATATGTTTGTAAGTTTTGTCATCTGCCTCTTGATTGATAGATGTGTAGGCTGAGGAGTTTAAGTGTTTGGTTTTGTTTTTGGTAGTTGTGTATGTGTGTATATGTGTGTGTGTTTCTTTTCAGAAGGGGAGGGTAATGTCTTCTGTTGGAATATGCACTCCACCCTCTTTGATAAGCTTGTGGTAAGATTTGCATCACGCCCCATGACAGTCATCTTCATAGCATTAAGCTCACAGCTCTTAGCTCCCATATGATGTGTGGAGGGTGGAGTGTATTGCAGTCATATTCACCTTTCATTTGTGTGTTTGATGTGGCATTTATATTAAGTAGGAGTAATTTTTTTTCTGATTTTTTTTTTCTTGTGTCACCAGTGCACCTATTCCATTCTTCCATCGCTGTGCTCCTGTGAACATTTCCTGCTATGCCAAGTTTGCAGAGGCCCTGATCACCTTTGTCAGTGACAATAGTGTCTTACACAGGCTGATTAGTGGAGTAATGACCAGCAAAGAAATTATATTGGGACTTTGCTTGTTATCACTAGGTAATTGTTTTTCTCATTATTAGCTATTACATAGTATTGCAGTAGAAGACTGTTCTTTTAACCAAAATATGAATACTGCTGGGGATGCTTGTAAATTGTTTAACTTCCCATAGCCAAAATAATTGTTTCAGATTATATATAGTTATAAGTATACACATGTTTTTTAAGGTATATATATATATATATCTGAAACTCATTTTCCTTCTTTTTCTCTCATTGGAGAAAACTGGTATATTCCCAAACTTTGGTTACTAAGTCTATAATAACATTTAGTATGATAATAGGAGGCTTCTTTTAATGAGTCAGCACCCCTTTGTTTTTAGTTATGATTCCAAAAGGCTTACTTGCTTATAAAAAGAGGTTATATATTCTCATATATTTCCATCAAGAAACATAAATTTCTGATAGGTTACATTTGGATTATATAATTTTTTTTCATTGCTACAATTAATGTTAACAATTACTATATTGCTGGAAAAACTAGGAAATCTCCACTTGTTAGCCATTGAGTTTTTTGGTCAATAAATAGGTATTAAAATAAATAAATAAATGTGATTTTCAAGTTGTAAGTTCCCTATATTACCCTAGAACTGTATGTAGCCATATCAGAATTTATAGACTTTTTTAGTTTGTAGAAGTAAACTGTAGTAGGAACCAAAGAACTATTTCGTTATATATGTAAAATGAGTGTTTATGCCTGTTAACACCAATTATAGTCATTGAGAAGACTAGCTGTATTTCTGTCTTGTCATTAGAGAGTATTTTCTTTTTGCTTAGGTAGTACTTGACTCAGTTGAAATAATGCTGTCCATATGAAAAGCTATTTCTGTGATATTTGAAACGCTCCCATCTGTTTTTGGTTCCTGTACATTTATTGCAAATGTGAGTACCTCAATAACATTACCTAGTCACAGATCCCAACCATTTAGTTGGCTTTCCAAATGGCCCAAGAAAACTTGACTATTAGTCTAGCCTTATGTAAAAATTATTTGATTTCTGAAATAGTTGAATACTTGAACCAAGAAAAAAAATCCAGGCCTAAAAATGTAGTGCTAATAATATTGTTAAGTCTTTGGAATTCCATTTTTTATTAGAATAGTTTTCTTTTTGAGGTTTAAGATCTTTATTCATTTGTTTGTGAAACAAGACTTTAAATAATTAGAGATAAACGAATTATGATTTCAGAAATGAATTTCCCTCTGCAAGGGTTAAATCCTCTCAGTTTTTTGTTTTGAGATTTTTTTCACTCAAGATTTTGTCACATTGGGGTGGGCATAGGAGTTGGCTAAATAACTCAACTAAGCTTTGCTCCTTTTTGAAGAGCTTCTAAATCAAGACTCCTGACCCCAGTTGAGAAGTAAGGCCAGGAATTTTGACTTCAGTGGTTTTCAGGATATTATTCTATAGTGTCAGACCATATCTTGGAGTTTTAGAGAAGAAAAAACTAGGAAAAGATAATATACCATCTGACTTGTCGGCCAAAACGAACATCAGAGAAGTTGGTCCTGAAATACATAGATGACACAAGGAAGTGTAGCATTTAATTTAACTGATCTCTGTCTATGTTTGGTAATTTTCTGGTCACGAACATGGCATGTCATTCTCTACACTTTGTGTGCTGTCATCTCTGTTTGCATGCGAGTTCTGATGTCTTCCCGTGGTGAATCCACAACAGTCCTGTGCTGTCTTTGAGTCACCATATGCATTTGCATGTATTCTGTTCTGTCGTTTATAAACCCACAGTCAGGTGCTTTTGGTTTTAAGTGATGCTTTTCAAGTGATACAAGTACTCAAGTCGAGGTACAAAAGCAGCCCGTTTCCATTCTTACCAAAATTGGGGTCATGAACTTGTCAATAGCAACAAATTACTTTCCCTAGGAGAAAACAATTGAAAGAGTTTCTCTTTATATTTTCTAATGTTTTCAAATGATATTCTGTGTGTCCTTTATCTTCCCTACAGTTCTGTCCATGATTTTGATGGTGATAATCAGGTATATATCAAGAGTACTTGTGTGGATCTTAACGTTTCTGCTCATCCTGGGTTCACTTGGTAAGCTACTTATTCTTTGTCACCTCTGATGTCATCTGTTTTATATTTTCCTTAAATTTATGCTTCCTTATTTTGTTTTCCCTATCTTTCTTTGCTGCATGAATTATGTTTTCTCTGGTTTTCACCCTTGCTTTGGATAGTATACCTTTTATTTTTACTTCTGCAGTTCGTAACCTATACATTTTCAGAAAATATTCTTCAATCTAGAATTCTATGATTTTTTTTTTTTAAGAATTCTATGATTTTTAAAGGCTAAAAAGAAGCAGTATTTGTTGAGCCCTTCTCCCCTTAAATTTAACATAAACTTTTCTACCTTTCTAATTCTATTCCTTTCTGCCCATTTGCACCTTTTGGCTCTTGTTAAATAATCTGAGTATTCATGTTCAGGTTATTATTAAAGTTAAAATATTATTTGTTGTACTTTATTTTTTAAAAGACTTTTGCTTACCTTTGCCTTAAGATTCTCCTTACCTGGTTTTAGTCATAACTGCGAGTCCTGTTTTTATTTTTTATTAGAGTATAGTCGATTTACAATGTTGTGTTGGTTTCAGGAGTACAGCAGAGTGATTCAGTTATTCTGGTCCTATTTTTATAAAAGCCTGTTCTTGAGTTCTTAATTTCAATTTATATTTGTTTTGACTGGAATCTGAGTTCAGTAATTTATTCATGAAGGTCTTGTGGGTTGTATATATTCTGAATTCTTGGTAATCTAAGGTTGCTTTTGTCATCACATGTGACTGTAAAGCTGTTGCATATAAAATTCTTGAGGTACAATATGTTGCTTTATATCTATACTTTATTTCAGAGAACTTTGACACCAGTCTAAATTTGTTCCTTTGCCCATAACCTACCTTACTTACCAGATGTTTATGTAATTTTTAACTTAAACTTAAAATTTTAGTCTAGTTCAGATTCTTAACTAAGTTTGCCTATGATCTCTTTTGGGAGGATCTTTTTTAACTTTGAAACGTTTTCTTTATTTCTGTGTTTGATTATTGTTTCTATTCTAAATTTTGACTTAAGACTCTTCTTATTCTCATTATCTACCAAATCAGCATTTTCAGTCCTTTTGTCATTTTCTTTACATTCAAGAAGAGCTCTTCAAGTTTATCTGCTATATCACTGATTTAGTTTTCCTCAGTATCACTTCTGTACTTGATTACTTAATTTTGTTATTCCAATTTCATCTAATTTGTAGTTCTTCCTCATACTTTTCATTTCAATTTGTAGCCTTCAAATCTAACTGTGTGCTAGATGATGTCTTAGTCAGATTGTACTGTTGTAGCAAAGTACCATAGCCTGGATGCCCTATAAACCACAAACATTTATTTCTCAAAGTTGTGGAGGTTGGAGCGTACAAGATCAGGGCACCAGCAGATTTGGCATCTGAAGGCTGACTTCCTGCTTCCAGCCATCTGATTGCTGTCCTCGCATGGCAGAAGGGGGAAAGGCGCTCCCTGAGGTCTCTTATAAAAAGGGCACTAATCCTATTCATAAGGGCTCCACTCTTATGACCCCTTCATCTTCTAAAGGCCCCACCTCCAAATACTACCAGGTGAGGATTAGGATTCAGGAGATGGATTTTGGGGAGACAAGCATTCAGTTCATAATAGATGAATAGCCTTTAGAATAAAAGTAGATTTGAATCCTATCTATTGTTCAGTTGCTCAGTTGTGTCAGACTCTGCAAGCCCTTGACTGCAGCATTCCAGGCTTCCCTGTCCTTCACCATCTCCTGGAATTTGCTCAAACTCTTGTCCATTGAGTCGGTGATGGACTAGCTCTAGCTTGAATCCTAGCTCTCCCACTTACCAGATATGTGGCATTTGGCATGCTATTGAACTTCCCTAAATTTCAATTTCATCATTTGTAAAGTGGCGCTGATAATACCCACTTAATAGCATTGTAATTAAATGTGGTTACATCTATTTGTGCTAATTCCTGACACAAGTTTAAATGGTTAATAAATGATATCTACTGTAGATGTTATGAACAATCTCCTTAATGTCATAACTATTATCTTATTCTATGTATTTTCCCATAACTTCAGCCTTTCTCTCAACTTTTTCTGTTTAGAGAAAACGTATTTTATTCCAGTTTTTGAGGATATTAAATAAGTTTTCCAGGCAGTTTTCTTGTACCTTCAAGATTCCAAAATGGAAGTAGTATTTCCCTTTCTCAGAAACATTTTCCATAGACTCAATTGTTTTGCTTTCTCATCTTCAATAGAAGAAAAATTCATGCTTAGTATTTGCTTACAAATACTAAGAAATTTTCCTTTGACACTATTCACTCTTGCCTTGAGTGCAGATGGAGCTTGAGTTGCATAGATCTTAGCCCAGTGCTTCTCTCTCAGGCATTTCTCTTGTCCACTTAGACATATACATGCCTCTACTCTGAATCTCCCATTTCCTTACCATGGCCTACAAGGCCTTACAGTATGATCTGGAAGCCAGCTCCTGCTCTCCCCACATCTGTTATTGCTTTTCCCATTGCTCATTGTGGCTGTAATGGCCTCTTCCTTTCTCACCTGCTATTGCATGGCCCCATCTCAGCATCTTAGAACTTGCTATTCATTTTTGCCTGGGCCACTCTTTCCTTAGTTTCATAGATGTGTTTTCTCCCTGTCTTTGATTCTTTTGCTCAAATATCATCTCACCCCAGAGAGGGCTTAGTTACCCATCATGTATAAAATTGTACTGCTTTCCCAACACTAACACTTCTATCCCTCTTACTAAGTAGCTTTTTTCTTAGGTTTAATATACTGTGTTTTTGGTTGTTTCTTTTTCTGTTTCCCCAAAACTATATAAGCTCCAGGAGAGGTGATGTTGGGTGCTTGGTTTTTTACTGCTCTGTCCTCTGTCCTCAACTCCTGGGTGCTTTTCCAGGTGGCAAAGCTGGTAAAGAGTCCACCCGCCAATGCAGGAGACACCAGAGACATGGGTTCAATCCCTGGGTCGGGAAGATCCCCTGGAGAAGGAAATGGCAACCCACTCCAGTACTCTTGCCTGGGAAATCCCATGGACAGAGGAGCCTGGCGGGCTACAGCCTATGGAGTCACAAAAGAGCCAGACATGACTGAGTGTGCATGCACACAGGGCTTACCCCCTGGAACAGTAGATGCTGTGGGCACTCAAAATAGACCAAATGAACTGAATGAAGGTGTCTGATGCAGCTCTCTTATTGGGAGGCAGTTATGCCTCCCTCTTCAATCTAGAATCTCTGAACAAGTGATAGAGATAAAAAGTCCCATTTCTAGTACCCACTGCTCTCAAACTGTCGAAGATTTCCTTCGTTCCTACCTATGGTAGAAACTACTCATTTGATCTTCATTTACTCATAGTATGAATATTTTATCAACTGTGTGAGTGTGTCATCACTAGGCACTGGGGTTATTGTACAACAGAGAAGATCTTTGCTTTCCTCAGCTTCATTGCTGGTTTGTTGTTTTTTTTTTTAACTTTAGTTCTTTTCTTTTTTTTTTTTTTTTGGTCACAAAACTGCATGACATGTGGGATCTTAGTTGCCCAACCGGGGATCTAACCCATACTCCTTGCCTTAGAAGTGTGGAATCTTAACCACTGGATCACTGGGGAAGTCCCTTCATTGCTGATTTCTATGCTGTTTACTTGCTTTCCACACACTCCCTAACTTAAACAGGTGCTGAGGCTGTCTTCGGTGACCAGCGCCTCTCAGGGGTATCTGTCCTTGCTGGGCTCTCTCTCAGCTTCAGAACTGATAATAGAGTTAAAGGAGGTTCATTTGATTCAGTTAAAGATTTGTAAGTGTGTAAGGTGGAAAATGATAGTGGAGTCATTGGAGTTCCCCTTTGCTGGCAAAAAATGACAGCCACACACCTCCCAGCCAAATGGATTGTTGCTGTAATAGTCCGTGGTGATGTATAGGAAGGGTCTAGAAAATTGAGGATTTATGTTACACATTTTCTTTCGCTACTTATTGCAAAATTGTTTCCTGTCTCCAGGTGGCACAGGTGTACTCTGGTGGCTGTATGCAAAGCAAAGAAAGTCTCCCAAAGAAACGATTATTCCTGAGCAGCCTCAGATAGCTGAGGCCAATCTTCGGGCACTCCTCATCTATGCCATTTCAGCAACAGTGTTCACGGTGAGTACAGGCCTCGGTGTATCTTTCAGGTTTATGTTTTATTTATAGACCATTAATGAAGCAAAAACTTACCCCTAGCTATTGCAAGCCTACCCTTGATCACTATTAGGTTAAATCTCTGTCCCATAGGGCATGACCTCCTCAGAAATCTTCAGAGGCTTCCCTAATTGATGGGTGCTATTTGATGCGACATTTTGTTCTGTACTGTCTGCTCTTTGAGAGGGAATTTTCAGCTAGAATATTAATTATCATTTTCTAGTAAGGACATGTATCTTACTGTCATGAAATAATGTGATTATTTTTAAAAAACAGTTCTCTTTATTATAGAAAAGTATATTAAGAAATAAGCCATCTCATGTCATTCTGTTTTCACTATTTTCCCATTTTTTTCCTTTTAAACTTTTAACAACATTATTCCAAAAATAGAGGTGAGCTTCACCAGTATAATTATTATACTAATTACAGTAAAATTATTAATAAACTTGTGGTTCAATAATCTGTATTTGTATTTTTGATTTATCTCCCTCTCCTATCTGTAAAAACGGGGCAAAAAAATCTGAGTTTACTTCTTGGAGCAATTCCAAGTTTTCATTGAGCATTGGAAACTAAAAATAAAGCCACTATAAAACCATTGGTACCAAGAGATTTTTGTTTGCTATCATTGTGCAAATACGTATTAATCATCTTTTAAGTACATTTCTCTGTGCCAAGTGCCAGGGCAGAGTGGGGAGTGAATAAATTTGACGTGAACCCTGCTCGTAAGGTGCTCATGATCCAATAAGGGAGAGGATGTACAAATATCTGTGCTTTTGTGATCATAGCATGTCGTCTCCTCCCCAGTTTTCAGAATTTTATGAGTCTCATCCTGATGACAAGCAACATGTTTTGATTTGTAATGAGTGGAAAAAGGAAAAGTAGCATTCTAGGATGTATTAATAATTTAGAAGTTCTTTTATGTTTAGCTTTAAAGGACATTTTCAGTAAATAATGCAAAATGATAAGTGGAATTAAGAATGGTGGTAAAAATTTCCCACCATTGTTTCCGTTTGTACCACTTGAAACAGCAGCTAAAACCTCCCCGTCCATTTTCCCCACGCAGGTTATCTTGTTCCTGGTCATGCTGGTGATGCGCAAGCGGGTCGCTCTCACCATTGCCTTGTTCCACGTGGCCGGCAAGGTCTTCATTCACTTGCCGCTGCTAGTCTTCCAGCCCTTCTGGACTTTCTTTGCTCTTGTTCTATTTTGGGTGTACTGGATCATGACACTTCTCTTTCTTGGCACAGCTGGTAAGAAGACATGTTACTGCTTTCTTTTAGCGATGAAACTGATTTGCATTAAAATATTTTAAAACATCAGAGAGATATAATTCTTAAGACTCTTATGGACTAAGGTCTGATAGCCGTCAGAAATAACAGAGGTTATGGCTCTTCAATAACACATTACCTTTTTACAGATGAACTTACTTAGCAGAAACAGACTTAGAGAATGAACTAATGGTTGCCAGGGGTAAGAATGTGGGGAAGGGATGGTTTGGGAGTTTGGGATGGACATGTGCACACTGCTATATTTAAAATGGAGAACCAACAAGGACCTACTGTATAGCACAGGGATATGTTATATGTGACAGCCTGGAGGGGAGGAGAGTTTGGGGGGAACGGATGCATGGGTACAGATGGATGAGTCTTTTCACTCTTTACCTGGAACTATCACAACATTGTTAATCTGCCAAACCCAATATAAAATGGAAAGTTTTTTTAAAAAAATAACACAGTCCCCATTCATGATCTTCCGAGCAAAGTGAGTCTAAATCAGGTAGGACCTGAAATCATATCCAGGTTTGAGATGGTTGTGGATTTGAAGTAAGCTCCTGTACTGACTTAGACATTTAGATTCATTCTGAGATGAACTAATGAATGCAGTGCTTCTCTGGAGTTGCCTCAAACTCCAGTGATAGCCAGAGATCAACCTGCCTCCTTAGGATTTTCTAGTTTGGAAATGACCTGAACCTATATAGAGCTAGTGGTGATAGAGTTCATAGTTAGATGCTCGGTCTTACTTGTAGCCATACTTAATATCAAAAGTTATGTATGTCTAAATGGAATTAATTGTGAAGAGTGGTATAAGGATAATAAGCGTATATGTAACTTCTCTGGTCATTCAACACATCACCAATTGAAAATAATATTAATTTTTATATTTTGCTAATTTTATATCTGTAATTATTGGACAAGTAATAGCTCTTTAAGAAAACTGAAGTATTGGAAAATTCATGCCTAAACTAAATAACTGATAATGTGGTAAGAATTATATTCAAACAGAGCAACTTTTAAAAGCTATATATGTTGCCTTTGAGGAAAACAAAATGCTTGATTTTAGTGTTCTGCTATACAACTTTTGAAGTGATAATTATTTTTGTCCCTTAATGAAATAACGCTGTGATCATAATGCCAGTGGTTTGGGGGTAGGGATATATTGTTGGAAATTAGCTTAATCTCCTAGATTTAATAGCCATGTTTTTTGGTTTATACTTTATGTGCTTCTTCTTTCCTCCTTTGATATTTTCCTAGGTAGTGCTGTTCTGAATGAACAAGGCTTTGTGGAGTTCAAAATTTCAGGGCCTCTGCAGTACATGTGGTGGTACCATGTGGTGGGCCTGATTTGGATCAGTGAATTTATTTTAGCCTGTCAGCAGATGACTGTGGCAGGAGCTGTGGTGACCTACTATTTTACTAGGTGAGAATTTATACTTGTCAGAAAAGTTGTAACAACATGGATGGACCCAGAGGGTATTATGCTAAGTGAAATAAGTCAAGCAGAGACTGTCAGATACCTGTATGATTTCACTTACATGTGGAATCTAAAAAACAAAACAAATAAGCATAACAAATAGACTCATGTGAAATAGACTTAAATGAAAGTCGCTCAGTTGTGTCTCTTTGCGACCTCACGGACTATGCAGTTCATGGAATTCTCCAGGCCAGAATACTGGAGTGGGTAGCCTTTCCCTTCTCCAGGGGATCATCCCAACCCAGGGATTGAACCCAGGTCTCCTGCATTGCAGGTGGATTCTTTACCAGCTGAGCCACATGGGAAGTGCAAGAATACTGGAGTGGGTAGCCTATCCCTTCTCCAGCAGATCTTCCTGACCCAGGAATCGAACCAGGGTCTCCTGCATTGCAGGCGGATTCTTTACCAACTGAGCTATCAGGGAAGCCTCATAGATACAGAGAAAAATCAGGTGATTGCCAGAGGAGGGGTCGAGGCTGTGAGTGAAATAGGTGAAGGAGATTAAAAGGTACAAACTTCCAGTTACAAAAAAAAATGAATGATGATGGGGATGAAAAGTCTAACGTGGGGACTATGGGTGATAATATTGTGAGCATTTTGTATGGTGACAGATGACAACTAGACTTATTGTGCTGATCGGTTGTAATGTGTACAAATATTGAATCACTATGTTGTATACGCAGAACTAACATAGTATTGTAGGTTGATTGTACATCAATTAAAAAAAAGAAAGCAAGAAAAAAAATTAAGATAATCCAAGTGATTATGCCTGAAGGAAATGGAACTGAGGCTGGTAAGAGTTTAATTTCTTTAAGAAGTAAGTGGAAGTCAATATGACAAAATGTGTAGTTGATATTTCTGTGAGGTAGGAAAATGTGAGGTTATTATTTTATTCTTTATTCTTTACTGTAACTTTCTTAAAAATTAATTAGAATAGCAGGTCCTGCTACACTTAAATTACATTTATCAGAAAAATATATCTTTAGTAGTTAGTGTCTTATGTATTGAGTTGGTCAAGAAGTTCTTTTGGGTTTTTTCACATAAGATGGTATGGAAAAACATGAGTGAACTTTTTGGTCAACCCAGTATTTTTGCTTATATAAGGATCTAGCAAAGGTTAACAAGACTTTAATTTGTATGGATCAGAAAAGGTGTTGTGACTTTCTTTCCTAGTTTCAGAGCTAACTATACACTACAGTAGGCCTGATAGTTTTCCATTAAAACGAGGTGCCAGGTCTAACATCTTTCTACATTCCATTGTCAGATTGTATAATTACTGCCATAACTATTTACTAGTAAGAGCTTTCAAAGCAATTTTATTTAACTTAAAGTCTTAGAGCATAAGAACCCCATGAAACTACCATAAAGAAATGAAGCATTAATTTTACATGATACATCTGAAGCACTTGTAGTTACCTTGATATTTTGTTATAGAACTAGAATAAGGAAAATGAACTAATTTTTCACTCTTTTTTGAACTAAATCCTTTCTATGTTTCTATCCTGGTCAAGCCTTTAATTGTCTTTTTGGTCATTTTTTAAACAGGGATAAAAGGAATTTGCCATTTACACCGATTCTGGCATCAGTGAATCGCCTTATTCGTTATCACCTTGGTACTGTGGCAAAAGGTTCTTTCATTATCACGTTAGTCAAAATTCCACGAATGATCCTTATGTACATTCACAGTCAGCTCAAAGGAAAGGTAAAGAAAAATCTTTTCTGGACTTTCTGTGGGCACATTCCAGATCTCAGTTCTGCACGTAGCAAAATTCCCAATGATATTAAGTCCAAGTGTGAATGTTTTCTTCCATGTCCTTGCCAAGTGGAATCTAATTCGGTCCCCTTATCTCCCACTCTTGTACTCCGTATGCTCTGGCAAAATTTATCTAATCACAGGTTTCCCCAAATAGCCTGTGCTTCTGTTCCTCTGTGTGAATTCACACTTTCCTCCTTGGAACCCTCCTTCCTGTCCTTAGCTGCAGAAACAGCATGCATTTCTGCATAGCTTAGCTCAAATGCCCCCTCTTCCTAGAAACCTCCCCTGAGTCCTCTAATCTCCCAAGTGGCATCTTCTCTCTCTCCTCCATTCTCATGGCACTAGGATCTGTATCATTCTGACTCTAACCTTTGTTATGTTTAATGCTTTTAAGTTCCTTGTTGGTCTTATATACTTTATCTTATATGCAATAGGTACTAAGTAAATGTTGGATTGAACTGATTAAAAATAATTAAACATAAATAAATAAATAAATAATAGAAATAATTCAGCCATTACATTTTGAGGGAAAAAAGGGTGAGTGTGGCAGCTTTGAAGCATAGGTTGTGACTTTTCTTAATTTTTACTTTTCTAAACTTTATAATATTCTACATGGTATAGTTTGATTCTTTGGTCTTTAATTATTTTCATTATTCATTCTTTCCAGGAAAATGCTTGTGCTCGATGTGTGCTGAAATCTTGCATTTGTTGCCTTTGGTGTCTTGAAAAGTGCCTAAATTATTTAAATCAGGTAAAAGATTTTAAAAATACATCTAACACTCACTTTCAAAGATAGGTTCACTGTTTCTTCTTTCAAGATAAAGTTTTTGAGTTTAATTGAAAAAAATTTTTTTCTCATGGTGCTTTGATCAAGTATAACTATTTTAATCATATTCTTACTTTTAAACATAATATATATTCTTCTCAAAGCTTATTATTGCAGGAGACCCTAGTTCAATTCCTGGGTCGGGAAGATTCCCTAGAGAAGGGATAGGCTACCCACTCCAGTATTCTTGGGCTTCTCTGGTGGCTCAGCTGGTAAAGAATCCGCCTGCAATGTGGGAGACCTGGGTTTGAACCCTGGTTTAGGAAGATCCCCTGGAGAAGGGAATGGCTACCCACTCCAGTATTCTGGCCTGGAGAATTCTGTGGACTGTATAGTCCATGGGGTCACAGAGTCGGACACGATTGAGTGGAATTAATTGTAATACATGGATAAATTTCCTTATAGCGCATCTTTCAGGAAAATCATTTATCTTTTATCCCTTAATTCCAACCTTTTATCTTTGATTTTCCCTGAGAATCTGTCTACCCTAGCCATTGTTCTTTAATTCATTTAATGTTGTTTGAAAGCTTTAGTGAAATGTTGTTGTGACGCTTACTCCTTTTTTGCAACTGTCTACTATTGTTCAAAATTAACATGCTAGTATGCCATGGGGTTTTTTTGTTTTTGCTTTATCCAGCTGCTGAGGACTGTGGTACTGGCCTGGAAAATACTAGCAAAGAAAGTGCTATTTCTAGGGTCAAATGGAGGGATTGATACCTCCGGAGTAACACAGTTCACAGGGGAGTGGCGTGGTCCTCTGTCTTTCTGTATCTGAGCATGTAGAACTCTCACTGTGAAGCACTCTTTTCATCTTGAGTTGTTTTTCTTAACCACTTTTCTCCAGCCCCTAAAAATCAATTCTAATGTACTGATGCCCTTATCTAATAGACCAAAGATAAAAATGGACTTTCTCACCATTAACCTTTAAGTGATTGAAGAGTAGCATAGCACTGTCCGTTCACTCACATGTAGTCAGGAGGAGTCCTGTGGGGATGGTGTTGAGCATGCCTGGAGTCTGCTTTATTGGAGTTCTATGATTAATGTGAAGAAGTAGATTGCACATTTCATTAGCAAAATACATTCCTGTGGTTCATAATACTCTTCTTTGGATGTAAAGTATTTGGAAGGTCATTATTAAAATAATTAGCAACAGCCACAACATTCTGCAAAAGTATGTTTTTTAAAATTTGGTTTTGGAGCAAGTCATCGTCATCAAAAAAGTTGATGGATGCGGTAACGATAATCATCATTACATTTTGTATCCATCACGAAATAGCTTATATTCAGAGAGATGTGCTAACCTCAGCTGTCTGTTTTCGGTTCCCATAGGCACCTTTTGCTCTCACAGTTTCCAAAATGTGCAGAAAATAACTTCCTTCCAATGTCTGACTAGCTCCTATTGGTCTTTAATGATTCTTCCTGAGCACCACCCCCAAGAAACTTTCCCTCATTACCCCAACTCCTCCTTTGACATTGCACAATATCAGTTCATACCTCTGTGAAAACACTAGGAACACTGTATAGGAGTTGTCTGTTTACTTCATCTCCTCTTTTAGACTTTTGGCTCCTTAAAGACAGGATCTTATTTTTGTTTCTGCAGAGACTTCCATAGTGCCTAGTATACAATAGGTGGTCTTTATATGTTTTTTGAATGAATGATTAATCACCAAATATTTGGACTAAAAAAGATTAATAGAATGATATAAAACTGTAAGGATCTCAAAAAGGAGAAGTGCTGAAGGAAGGAAACAAATCACATGATATCAAGATGGAAACCAGTGAAAACATATATAAAGTTTTCAGCTCATTCCAAGCTAAACAGTAGTCAGCAATTTAGTCCTAATAGTCCTGTGATGTATATCCAAACTACAAGTTGGTGTTTCTTGCACAAGTTTTGTCCATTTTGCATCTTCAAGAGGTAGGCATGATGCTTGAAGATTCAAGGAAAGCATTGACATAGTAGCTAATCAATTATGGGAGTGAAGGTTTAGGGAGAGTGATTCTAAACTCATACTTGGAATATGAAGTATTCCATTGTGGAGACTGGTTACCATTGGAGCGTCATGTCTCTTGTTTTCATAGAAATGTTGAGATGAGGTCAGCATATTAAAAATACTAGAATACTTCTTGCCATGACAGATTAATTTTAAGCATAAGTACCAGTTGCCAGTGGAATTTTTTAACCCTTGTTCCTGTGAAATGTTTCAGAGCAGGATGGGCACCCATCTGTTTGAAGTACTTAACATGATGGGGATCATGGTGGTACTGAATCAGTGAGCTCCAGAGACTTTTCTAAAATTTGAGAAAGCAGGGTATAAGTATGATCTGCTAGTGTAAGAAGAGACACTTTAATACTATCACACGCAGTCGGCAGGTATAAGCTTAGTGCTCGGCTAGAGGTGTGAAGCCACAGTAGAAAGAGCCCAGATGTTGAAGATGTGTTTCCTTCCCTAGCAAGCTCAGTGAAACCTCTGAGTCTTAGTTTCCTTCTTCAGTAAGTGGAAAAAATATACTTGTCCTCATAGACTTTAGGTTAGGATGAAATATAATGCAGATAAATCAACTCTTAAAGTGTCTAGCTTTTGGTAGACACCTAGTAAGTGTTGTTATCACTCTCTCCCTACCCCATTTTATTTATTTATAAAGAACTCCCTGTGTCTTACTCTTAAGATAACAGCTGTGACAAAGAATTCAAAAGGGAGTTCTATAATGTGTCTCTTCTCTGACAGTAAATGTAATATAAAATACTGAAGAGTTTGGAAAACCAAAACAAGAAAAAAATATCACCCATGATCTCACTGTCTAACATAACACTTTTGTTACCAGCAAAATGACAACTCACTGCTTGACCTCTCAAAGGAAAGAATTCAATCAAAAGACATAGAACACTTTTAAGCAGCAGAAGTTTTCTTAAACAAAGTGAAAGTACACTCCCAGGAGAGAAAAGGAGAGTGGGCTGTGTGGAAACTAGAAACAGCCTTCCAGCTGGGATAGGGTTGGTTTTTCAAAGTAGTGGCAAGTCCCTCCTTGTGTCCTGCATCATTTGACACATTGATTGTCAGTTTTAGGTTATATAACTTTTCTTCTTGTGTCCAGGCACTTACCCACAAGCACCCAAGCAAAACCCGTGTGGGGTCGGGGCGCGGGTGGGGACCGGAACAAATACTGCAATACTAGTTTATTACAAATACAGAAGAATGAACCCCAGTTTATACTGTGTCACCTTTTAGGGTTTTAGGGCTTGGTGTGCCTGCGCCAACATGTGATGGAAGGTTTCATCTTATTTGGGCCTGCTAAGTCTGGAAATTTAACTCTCTTGACCACAATAAAGGGAGGATCTCTGGACATGTTCTGATCACCAGTGTCCAGGTCAGGGAGGGAAGGATGGCCCCATCCAGGATGGAGCAGGGGCCCACTTGTGTCTGACTAACTGCTTAACACTCCCATTCATATACTTAATAGTAGCTTTGAGAAAAAGTTTGCAGTATTTTACTTCAATTAGTGTCTGATAAGCTCTGAACCTCATATGTAAAGTAGGGCTAACAATAGTGTTTACAATGCCTGTTACCACGACTATGAAAAGAGTCTACAGCGCTCTGAGCACGGGCTTAGACAACAGTGAGTCTTCAGTGAGTGGAGAATCTTATTCTGTAATAATACCCACAGTTAATTTCTTTTATATTTTTATAATGTACAGCAATTTTTATTTTCTCTTGTCAAGTCTGTTTAACTTTTCCTTCATAGTTTCTTTCCTTCATGGTTTCTCTTTTGGCTTTTCTACTTAGAAAGGTTTTCCCTACTTGAATATCAAATAATTATTCTACCTTTTTTTTCTTGTAGTCCTTTAGAGGTTTCCCTTTTTTGAAAAAAACTTATCTGGGATTCAATCAGGTGTCCCAGGACCAATTAGTGATTAATCTATCCTTTCTTCTGTGGTGAAATGTCAATTTAATCATGTATTAAATTCTTATATATTGTACTTGAGTCTGTCTTTGGACTTTTTTCTATACCATTGATTTGTTTATTCTTCTACCAGTACTGAGTTTTTGCTTGGTTTGGTTTGAGTTTTTTTTTGTTTCTTTGTTTTTAATTTTTTATTGAAATATAGTTGATGTGCAGTATTATATGTTATATGCGTATAGTACAGGAATATTTATTATAGCTTCATTATATATCTCAAGTGTCCTGTGAGGCAACTCTCTTGCATTCTTATTTTTCAAAAACTTCTTGCATAATCACCTGTCTATTCTCTAAGGTTATCTTTAGAGTGTTCAATAGAGTGCAATGAAGTAATAATACTAATTACAATGCCAGGTGTCATTTGCTGACCATTTGTCATGTGCCGGGCACTGTGGCTCACATTTCACACGTAGAGTCTCCCATTCAGAGTTTGGTTTTTTGTAGTACTCTTTGGAAATGGTCAACAATGAGTCAGTTAATGTCACTTTACATCATTTTCCTCCTATATGCCAACATGCAACCTGAGATATCTCCCAGTTGGCCCAGTAATTAAGAATCTACTTTGCAGTGCAGAGGAGGTGGGTTGGATCCCAGGGGATTAAGACAGAGCAGCTAATCCTATGCACCACAACTAGAGACTCTGCATACAATGAAACGTCGGTGTGACACAGCAGAGATCCTGTACGCTGCAGCTAAGACCCGATACAGCCAAGATAAATAGATACATTTTTTTAAAAAAGAAAACTTGCAACTTGAGGTTAAAAGCCTTGAGTAGAACCGGACAACATAAACCCCTGCAGGGCCACTTGAGGTTCATTACATCCTTCATGTGACTGAGTGCATCAGCCAGGGTCCAGAGCGATAGGGAGCAGCGGAGAGTGGTCAGCTGCAGAGCTCGTGTTCCTTACAAAGAAGGCTGTCACCACCTAGCTCTCATACACCTTTGCCATGTGAGAATTTACAGACAGTTTCTAACTCTTCAGTTTTCTAAGAGAAGCCAGAATTCTGGACGTTTGCATTTTATCTCTTGCTATTCAAATGTTTACAACTAATAAAAAAAAGAATAACTCTGAGTGAGCCAGAGCAAACATTGTATGGCCTTTGGGCCACATAGCATCAGTTGTCTGCAGGCCACCAGTTGGTTGCCACTGCTATAGAGAATACAGAGGATAACAGAGAGGAGTGTTGACATGGAAGTAGGGTAGACCAGACTCATTTGCAGCATGATATGAAATTCCGTAGTCCCCAACTTTGTGCCAAACAGTGGAAAATACAGCTGGCTTCAAAAAAGAGCTTTATGAATGGATAAAGAAGATGTGGTGTGTTTGCATATATATATACACATACACACAGTGGAACATTTCTCAACTTTTATGAAATAATGCCATTTGAAGCAACATGGATGGATGTAGAGATCGTCATGATAAGTAAAGTAAGCCAGATGGAGGAAGGCAAATATATAATATTGTTTATATGTAGAATCTTAAGCAAATGTAAGTAAATATTTAAATGATACAAATGAACTTATATACAAATCAGAAATAGACCCACAGACATGGAAAACAAACATGGTTACCAAAGGGGAGAGAGGGAGAGAGAGAAATTGAAAGTTTGGGATTAACATATACACACTACAGTATATAAAATATGTAAACAACAAGGACCTATTGTATAGCACAGAGAACTATACTTGATATTTTGTAATAACCTAAAAGGGAAAAGAATCTGAAAAAGAATATATATATATATATATAAAAGAATATATATATATAAATATATACATACACACACATATATGTACACACATATATACACACACACACATATATGAATCACTTTGCTGTACATCTGAAACTAACACAGCATTGTAAATCAACTATACTTCAATTTAAATAAAAAGAGCTTTAGATTTTTAAAAATAGGCCATTAAATATATATAGCATAGATGCTAAGAGTTTTGCTGATAAACAGAGTGAACTGTGAACCGCTTTTTGTTTCTGCAGGTGCTTATCTTGATGTGACAGGAAAGTAATTGTACATCTAATGGAACAATATAAAATTCGCTTTAAGTAGAAAGATTTTTCCAACTAGAATCTATTTCTTTGGGGCATTGAATTACTCAGGTCTTGGTTTACTTGGACATTACTTGAAGATAGTATATTTAACATTGGAGGGTATCTGTTCTCCAGCTGATAAACCCTTAAGATTATAAAGCTTTTCTCTACATAGTATGAGTGGGAGTTATTTTTGAGCACCCACTTAAATCCCTGATAGTACACTAAGCACTTTATATATATTATTGCTTTCTCCAACTCTGTAAGGAAGGTGCATTTCCTCTCTTTTATACGTGAAAACATTGAGTCTGATACTTGTAGCAGATCACATGATCTAGAGGTGGAGGAAGTTTCAAATCTAAGTTTGCCTGGATCATGCCATGACTACACACTGCTTCCTACAGTTGATCCTTGAACAACAGCTTTAGATTGTGTGGGTCCATCAGAGATGAACTTCTCACCCTGGCAAGAGGGATTTAATCTAAAGGGAAGAGGAGTGCAGCAAATGATGGGGATGGGGAGGCATGTGCATTAGTCCAGGGAAGGGGCAGGGCTTTTTTGAGGGTGTGGGGTGCTACCCCCTTTTAATCTTGTTTTGGTCATTAATATATGGTATTGGCCACCAGTGGGTGTACTGTTTAATATGTGAATGTAGTAAAATCAACTTATGATAAAAAAGTTATGGGGGTCCACTTATATAGGAATTTTTAAAAATAAATACTGCATACTCTAGTACAACACAGTCCGCTGTGGATTGAATCCATGGTTGCAGGAACCATAGATAATAGAGACTATAAAGTTAGTCTTAAGTGGTTGGCAGAAAGTTCAGAGAACACTTATTAGCCACAAAGGACTCAGAATTTCTTAAGAACCCTGGCGTGAATCCTTTAGACTAAGAGGTGTAGAAGGAGAGGGAATTGACAACTGTGTGAAAGAGTTGGCACCCTGACCCCTGTGTTGTTCAAGGGTCAAATGTATACATGCTTTTGTACAATTTAAAGAAAAGTAATTGTTATAGAGAATATTCAAGCTTTCTGCTATAAATTGCTGAAAGCAGCCTTCTGCTGAAACTTTCCTGTTTTAAACTGAGACAAGTGGTAGTTTTTAGGCAGCCTATTTAAATTAAGATTTACAACATATTTTTAATTATGTCCCTTAAAAAGTTGGAGTGTTTAGAACCAAACTGAGTGAAATATATGGTATAGATTAGACTTTGTGCTGCTTCATCCCTCACTCAAAACGCAAAAGGGATCATTTTGATTACCTTTCCCTCTAACCTAGATGGCATGTTAAAAAATAGAGACATTACTTTGTCAGCAAATGTCCGTCTAGTCAAGGCTATGATTTTTCCAGTGGTCATGTATGGATATGAGAGTTGGACTATAAAGAAAGCTGAGCACTGAAGAATTGATGCTTTTGAACTGTGGTGTTGGAGAAGACTCTTGCGAGTCCCTTGGCCTGCAAGGAGATCCAACCAGTCCATCCTAAAGGAGATCAGTCCTGGGTGTTCATTGCAAGGACTGATATTGAAGCTGAAACTCCAATATTTTGGCCACCTGATGCGAAGAGCTGACTCATTGGAAAAGACCCTGATGCTGGGAAAGATTGAGGGTTGGAGGAGGAGACGACAGAGGATGAGATGGCTGGATGGCATCACCGACTTGATGGACATGAGTTTGAGTAAACTCCGGGAGTTGGTGATGGACAGGGAGGCCTGGCTTGCTGCGATTCATGGGGTTGCAAAGAGTCAGACACGACTGAGCGACTGAATTGAACTGAACAGAACTGATTCACATGTAGAGTTGTACTTATCTGGTCCCCTTTTCCTACCATTGCTATCTAGCTTGCCCTATTAAGTGGGTTATTATGTTAAGATTTTAAACTTTAAGAGAATTTCTAGGTCCTTAAATGAAGGAAAAAAAAGAAGGTGTGAAAGTATAGAACCTGTGCTCTGGGACATATGGCCAGGCAGGCCTGGGGACCAGTACTTTTTCACTATAACCTTTCACACAAAAGTACACACACCAGAGACCACTTGGGCTAATAGGCATCCTTTTGAAAAGATTTCTGGATGGTGATCATCTTTCATGTTGCTTCTGAGAATTGAGTCTTTTAGCCTGTGTCCTGACTGAGCAGATGTTGGGCACACGCTAAATGTTAATCATTGATGCCTCTCTGTGGGCAATTTAGCTCAATATCGGGAAGGCAGTCTGGGAAGAAGGTGAGTGGGCTCTAAAAACCTCAACTAAGTCATCAGCAAAAAGCTCAGAGAACGCTTATTAGCCACAAAGGACTCAGAATTTCTTGAGAACCCTGGTGTGAATCCTTTAGACTAAGAGATATGGAAGTAGAGGGAAATTTCAATGGCCTGCTATGATCTTTAGCACATTTTTCTTCCTAAAGAGATCATCTTGACCTTTGTGTATCACATGCAGCTCATCTTGCCTTGGGAGTAGGAAAAAGTTTATAAAATACCCACTTTTTTTCAGTTAGGTTGACTATAAAAGAGTTGCATAGATCTGTAGGAATATTGCCAAGAAGGCTGAATTTCTGTGAGCACATCCAACCCTGGAAACCAAGGAATGGAGAAAAGAAATCACTGCTGCCTCCTTTGATGTCTACAAATAGCCTTTTGCTTTAAAAGTAGATCAAATGGGTGGAGATGGTTGGAGGAGGGAGAAAAGCAGCAGCAGAGGAAGAAGAATAATTCTCAAGTAAAGTGAAGCTCTGAAAATTAATGACAGCAGCCAAAAAAAACTTTTGTTGTTTAGTTTGGGCACATTGGGCCTGCTCTTAGACTCAGCTAACCTGATGATAACAGAAGAGAGAGATTGGAGGTTTGTGGATCCTCTCGGTTCTGCCTCTCCTTTCAAGGAAAGTTATGTTCAAACTGGAAAGGGGAATACAACATAGTTAAGTATCGTTGGTCTTCATTTAAGGGGTGAGATTTAAGACAACACCCAGTTGTTTTAAATGGGTTATCCAGTATCCTTGATTCTAGGCATTATAATGATGCTTTTTTACATCAACATTCATTATATGTGTGTGTGTGTACATACATATATAGTATGTGTGTAGTTAATGTGGTAGGGTATTTTACCCCTATCGACTTACTGGAGAAGACCCTGATACTGGGAAAGATTGATGGTAGGAGAAGAAGGGGATGACAGAGGACGAGACAGTTGGATGGGATCACCGACTCAATGGACATGAGTTTGAACAAGCTCCAGGAAATCGTGAAGGAGAGGGAAGCCTGGTGTGCTGCAGTCCATGGGGTCACCAAAGAGTCGGCCACAACTGAACGAATGAACAACAGCACAATATGTTACTATCTCATGCTCACAGCTCTTACCTCAAAAGCTAATATATACAATATTTTAAGGAAATCACACTATTAAGTTGTCGTGGTAGCACTCATCTGCTGCTTGCCTACTTTATGCTGTCATTGGCCAGGGCTTCCTATCAGTTAAAAGACAGCAGGCACCAAAAGAGTTAATTACCTAACTGCAGTGGTTCACATTTCCTAATCTTCTGTAAAACTTCTTTTGAAACATTCTGCCAATAGCCTCATGACATCAAAATAAACTAACTGTACTTTTGATCTTATGTAACAGTAACTCGGCTAAAAAATGATACAGAACTTTCCAATCTTGATCTATTCTCAAGGAACCCAGAGTAGCTCCCAGTTCTCACTGGTTCCTTACTCACGTAAAAAAAGAATAACAATAAAAAAAAAACAAACCCAAAACAATACAAATAAAAACAACCAAACAAGCCCCATGAAAAATTTATTTTAGGACAGAGTTTTCAAACTACTGCCTGTGGGCTGAATATGTACTTCAGTACATAAGTTTCATTGGAACACAGCTATGTTCATTTATTTACAAACTGCTTTGACTGTTTTTATGTTATGATGGCAGAACTCAGCAATTGTGGCAGAGACTATATGGTCCACAAAGCCAAAAATATTCCCTATCTGGTCTTTTACCAAAAAACTTTTTTTACCCCTCCTCTAGAGCAACATTAAGAATCAACACCAACCTCACTTACAGTCTAGAGAACCCACCTTCTCAGCCTTTTTGAAACATAAACCACATTTCCAGTTTCAGTTCAGTTCAGTCGCTCAGTCGTGTCCAACTCTTTGTGACCCCCTTGACTGCAGTACACCAGGCTTCCCTGTCCATCACCAACTCCCAGAGCTTACTCAAACTCATGTCTATCGAGTCGGTGATGCCATCCAACCTCTGTTGTCCCCTTCTCCTCCTACCTTCAGTCTTCCCCAACATCAGGGTCTTCTCCAATAAGTCGGCTCTTCACATCAGGTGGCCAAAGTATTGGAGTTTCCAACCTCTGTTGTCCCCTTCTCCTCCTACCTTCAGTCTTCCCCAACATCAGGGTCTTCTCCAATAAGTCGGCTCTTCACATCAGGTGGCCAAAGTATTGGAGTTTCAGCCTCAGCATCAGTCCCTCTGATGAATATTCAGGGTTGATTTCCTTTAGGATGGGCTGGTTTGATCTCCTTGCAGTCCAAGGGACTCTCAAGAGTCTTCAACACCACAATTCAAACCATCAATTCTTTGGTGCTCAGCTTGCTTTATAGTCCAACTCTCATCCTTAATGACTACTGGAAAAACCATAGCTTTGACTAGATAGACCTTTGTTGACAAAGTAATGTTTCTGCTTTTCAATGTACTGTCTAGGTTGGTCATAGCTTTTCTTCCAAAGAGCAAGCGTCTAAATTTCATGGCTATAGTCACCATCTGCAGTGATTTTGGAGCCCAAAAAAATAGTCTGTCACTTTTGTCATTGTTTCCCCATCTATTTGCCATGAAGTGATGGCACTGGATGCCATGATCTTAGTTTTTGAATGTTGAATTTTAAGCCAGTTTTACACTCTCCTCTTTCACCTTCATCCAGAGGCTCTTTAGTTCCTCTTCACTTTCTGCCAAAGGGTGGTGTCATTTGCATGCCTGAAATTATTGCCATTTCTCCCAGCAGCCTTGATTCCAGCTCATGCTTCATCCAACCCAGCATTTCTCATGATGTACTCTGCATGTAAATTAAATAAGCAGGGTGACAATATACAGCCTTGATGTACTCTTTTCCAATTTGTAACTAGTCCATTGTTCCGTGTCTGGTTCTGACTGTTGCTTCTTGACCTACATACACGTTTCTCAGGAAGTAGGTAAGATGGTCTATTATTCCCATGTCTTTAAGAATTTTCCATAGATTGTTGTGATGCACACAGTCAAAGGCCATAGCCTAGTCAATGAAGCAGAAGTAGATGTTTTTCTGGAATTCTCTTCCTTTTTCTATGATCCAACAGTTGTTGGCAATTTGATCTCTGGTTCCTCTGCCTTTTCTAAATCCCGCTTGAACATTTGGAAGTTCTCAGTTCACATACTGTTGAAGCCTAGCTGGGAAAATTTTCAGCATTACTTTGCTAGCATGTGAAATGAGTGCGGTTGTGCGGTACTTTGAACATTCTTTGGCATTGCCTTTCTTTGGGATTGGGATGAAAACTGACCTTTTCCAGTCCTGCGGCTGCTGTGGAGATTTCCAGATTTGTTGACATATTGAGTGCAGCACTTAACAGCATCGTCTTTGAGGATTTGAAATAGATCAACTGAAATTCCATCACCTCCACCAGCTTTGTTTGTGGTGATGCTTCCTAAGGCCCACTTGACTTTGCACTCCAAAATGTCTGGTTCTAGATGAAGGATCACACCATTGTGGTTTTCTGAGCCATTAAGATCTTTTTTTTGTATAGTTCTTCTGTGTATTCTTGCCACCTCTTCTTAATATCTTCTGCTTCTGTTATGTCCATACCATTTCTGTCCTTTATTGAGCCCATCTTTGCATGAAATGTTCCCTTGGCATCTCTAATTTTCTTGAAGAGATCTCTAGTTTTTCCCATCCCATTGCTTTCCTCTATTTCTTTGCACTGATCACTGAGGTAGGCTTTCTTATTTCTCCTTGCTATTCTTTAGAACTCTGCATTCAGATGGGTATATCTTTCCTTTTCTCCTTTGCCCTTTGCTTCTCTTCTTTTCTCAGCTATTTGTAAGGCCTCCTCAGACAACGACTTTGCCTTCTTGCATTTTTTCTTTGGGGATGGTTTTGATCACCTCCTGAACAGTATTAGGAACCTCTGTCCATAGTTCTTCAGGTACTCTCTGTATCAGATCTAATCCTTTGAATCTATTTGTCACTTCCACTGTGTAATCATAACAGATTTGATTTAGGTCATACCTGAATGGCCTGGTGGTTTTCCCTACTTTCTTCAATATAAGTCTGAATTTTGCAATAAGGAGTTGATGATCTGAGTCATGCTCCCAGTCTTGTTTTTGCTGACTGTATAGAGCTTCATCTTCATCTGCAGAGAATAGAATCCATCTGATTTCAGTATTGTCCAACTGGTGATGTCCATGTTGTCTCATGTGTTGTTGGAAGAGGGTGTTTGCTATGACCAGTGCATTCTCTCGGCAAAACTCTGTTAGCCTTTGCCCTGCTTCATTCTGTACTCCAAGGCCAAACTTGCCTATTACTTCAGGTATATCTTGACTTCTACTTTTGCATTCCAGTCCGCTGTGATGAAAAGGACATCTTTTTTTGGTGTTAGTTCTAGAAGACCTTGTAGGTCTTCATAGAACCATTCAACTTTATCTTCTTTGGCATTAGTGATTAGGGCACAGACTTGGATTACTGTGATTTTGAATGGTTTGCCTTGGAAGCGAACCAAGTTCATTCTGTCATTTTTGAGATTGCACCCAGGTACTGCATTTTGAACTCTATTGTTGACTGAGGGCTACTACATACAAGTTATGCCAATTTGTATGAAGACATTTCCTTTATTAAGATCATACTGTGTTTCTAAAAGAGCACTGTTATTTTCTGCTGTTCCAATACTGAATAAAGTTTATGAACCACAAATAGTGAACTACTCAGTACAGTACTCTCTCTTTGGCCCTGAAAAGTTCTGCATTTTTAACCAATGAAATTAATCATATAATGGCAAATTAAATTTTTGATGACTCCAACCTCATCTTCTTATCCAGTTCGTAATATCTAACAAGCGTACAACTGGAACACTCATAAATTAAAGACTCTTCTGATCTCAGTGTTTAAAACTTTACAGACAACACAGTATAAAGTATGCCTTTGTGTTCTGCGTTTTTCCTGCAACTTCATATTTTGGACTCACCAACAATTTCTTAAGTCAGCACTAAACCAAAAATTGCTCAGGACTGTAAGTTTTCATTACAAAGTCCATATACTTTCCCTTCTTAAGACTCAAACATATTTCATGTTATGTTACTTATTCACATTTTCCAGAAAGTGTCAGTGCTATTCTAGAATGTAATGGAAGAAAGAAGAAAAAAAAAAAAAATCAGAGTGACTATTAGTCAAAGAAAACATGGGGAGACAAGAAGCAGGTACAATTGGATAAAATATGTCAGCTGGGGACTCACTACTACAGGAGACAGAAAACCAGTCCAGTCTAGCCCCCAAAAGAGCAAGAGAGAAGGGGGTCGGAGTGGGAAGAAGGGGAGAGATTCTTAGCTATTTATTAGCTTCTGTAACTGAAAAGTACAGAATCTGGTTGGTCCCTAACCATGTAAACATTGTCACCAAGTGTTGGCAAGACAAGCATGGTCATTTGTATCCTCACATCTTGCATCCAGGTACATGAGAGAGCTCCTCTGTCAGGAGCACCTACAGAAGAGAAAGAAAACTTCTTTTTTTCCCAGAAGCCCAGGGGAACATCTTTTACTTTCACTGACTCCGATTCATTTATGTACCAATTCCTGAAGCAGTCACTGTGGGTAAAACATGTTGATTGACTTACATCCATCAGAGCTTACCCCCAGAGCTGGAGGTAGTGTCAACCTCGCTCAGACTCCAAGAGAATGAGAAAGCATTGTTTCCTCAAAGGGGATTTGATGTTCTGCCCCAGAGGGAGGGGTATAAAATCAGCAAGAAAGAGCTGTCTACTGCAAGAACTGTGAGAAGTTACATCACAGAAGAAAGTGCCAAGGAGGAGGAAATAGATGTTCCCGATATAACAGCACAGCAATCTGGTGCCTTTATACGTGTGTGTAGCTTTTAAAGCATCACTGAAATGCCTAGTGACGAACCCAAAGTATCTAGGAAAGGTTACATTATGGTTTGATTTACTAAGACGGGGAAGAAGGTAATGGATGTTGGAAAGGTTTATGTGTGTTTTAATAAATGTCAATGTTTTTAAAGGATCGAAACTAGGCCATCCGAGTTCTCTTTACCATATCAGATTGGTTTTTTTTTAAATGTCTTATGTTTCCTTGTGCTTAATCTAAATCTGTACCTCACCAAAGCCATGGGTTTAACTGTGAAATATTTTTGCAAGCTATGCTTTAACTATCCTTGGTTTAAATTGTAAAGATAACATTTACTGATAAAAAATTGTTTTTGCTTTTGTCCAGAATGCATACACAGCCACAGCTATCAACAGCACCAATTTCTGCACCTCAGCAAAGGATGCCTTTGTCATTCTCGTGGAGAATGCTTTGCGAGTAGCTGCCATCAACACGGTGGGGGATTTCATGTTATTCCTAGGCAAGGTAATAAAACCAAGTGTATTATCTGAGACATACAGTAAATTTTCACATATGCAATAGTTGCTCTTCAATTTAAAACACATATGTAGCCCACCAAAAACCTAAAAGTCACATAATATAAAGCCAGCACTTACAGAGCCCTTAATATATATCAGGCATTTTTTTAAGTACTTTACATGTATTACGCTCATTTAATCTTCATTAACAAATTTATAATGGAAGTTCTATTATTAATTATTAACTTCATGATACACATGAGGGATCAGAGACAAGCACAGGTAAGTAATTTGCCCATGATTATCCTGACATATTTTGAAATAAGAAACAGTCCATGTGGTGGTTAGGACCATTGCATCTGAAGCCTGCCTGCCTGGATGAAAATCCTGGTCTCACTAGCTGTGTGACCTAAGGCAGGGTACATAGCCACTCTGTGCCTGTTTGTCCATCTGTGAAACTGATGTCATAATAGTGCCAAACCCCTAGAGTTGTGAGGGTTAGGCTAATTAACATCTTTAGAGTGCCTAAGATAGTGCCTGAGACATTGTAGGTTCTTGATGAATATTAATGGTCATCGTTAACTATATATAAATCCCTTAAAATAGAACTGTTGGGGAATGAGAGTGAACTGTCCTCAAATATCTTTTTATTCTATGCTATTAAAATCTGAAAAATATTAGATAACATTATAATTGGGGTTCATTGTATCTATATTTCAAACTGTAAAATACTCAGAAAATTTAAGATACTACCATGATAACCTGATAACTTATTTTTATATTACCTCCCATGTTTTTCATAGGCTTATATTTCTATGCATAGAAATATACATAGGCTTATATTTCTTTTTTATATTTTATATTTATATTTATTCTTCATAGGCTTCTATTTCTATAGGATAACAGTTCTACTATACATACCTATTTGTTCTGCCTTTTCACTTCATATTCTATTATGTATTTTTTCACATTGCTTTGATAACCTTAATAATTTCATCATTATCATAATGGTCACTGTTCCATCAAATGCTATTCTCTTACTGTTGAGCACTTTTTACTCTAGCTGCTGTGCTTTTAAAGGAAAAGCACATATTTCCTTTGCAAAGGAAAAGGGAAAAAGTATTTGATGTTGAAAGGCATTGATTAGCACTATGTAAGTTTTTTAATTGGAATATAATTGTTTTACAATGCTGTATTGGTTTCTGCTATAAAACAGTGTGAATCAGCTATAGGTATACATATATCCCCTCCCTCGGGAGCCTCGCTCCCACGCCTAACCCTCATCCCATAGCACTGTGTAGTTTTAAGTTCTCAGGCAGCAGTCATCTAAGAAGAATTATATAACTGTGCAGATAGTTATTTTAAAAATTTGTAATTAAACATATATTATGACTCCTGGATTTTTGTCATGTTTTTACAATTTACTATAGTAAGAATGAAATGAGTTAATTCTTATTAAGGACTAAATACAGGTCTGACCCTGTTACTAACCATTATTGTTATTTATGTGCTATATGAATAACTCAGGGAGACCCCAGATTTTTGGTTTATTTTTTACATACTTATAATTGACCCCTAGTACCTAAAAGGTAACTTAAAAGCATATATATATTTATATATATATAAATATACAGAGCAATTAAAAAGTTTTTGACACTTACTTGGTACCAGGTACTGAGGGCAGTGCTTTATGTGAAGTGTTACATTTGATCCCCCCACCCTCCACCCCATAAGGAGAGCTACTATTATCTTCATTTCACAGCAAAGGAAACCAAAGTTTAGAGAGCTAAGTAGGTTGTCCAAATTTAGAAAACTCAAATGTGGCAGAGCTGGAGTTCAGATTCAGATCTGTCTGACTTCAAAGTTTTTAATCACTGTGAGCTATAATTGCCTTAACTGACAAAAATTTTGTCCCTGGGCCTTTTTTTTTTCCCTGAAGCCTTTTGATTCAGTGATTCTGATGATGGTAAACTACTAGCTACTGCTAAGTCACTTCAGTCGTATCCGACTCTGTGAGACCCGAGACAGCAGCCCACCAGGCTCCCCGTCCCTGGGATTCTCCAGGCAAGAACACTGGAGTGGGTTGCCATTTCCTTCTCCAATGCATGAAGGTGAAAAGCGAAAGTGAAGTCGCTCAGTCGTGTCTGACTCAGCGACCCCATGGACTGCAGCCTACCAGGCTCCTCCATCCATGGGATTTTCCAGGCAAGAGTCCTGGAGTGGGGTGCCATTGCCTTCTCCAAACTACTAGAAATAATTCTAAATACAGCATTATTTATAATAGTGACCAAATGTAAGCAGTCTACTGCCTAACAATAAAAGTTGGAAGTAATAATCTGCAGACTATTTGCCTATTAAACCTTTTTTTTTGTTTTTCATTTTTTTGGCCATGCCATGCAATCTTTAAGATCTTAGTTCTCTGGCCAGGGATTGAACCTGCGCCCTCCACAGTGAAAGCACTGTGGTTTTAACCACTGGACCATCAGGGAATCCCCTAAATTATGTTTTTTTATTAAGAGTTTATAATATGATTGTGTATAATATGGTAAGTGGAAAGCTGAGTAAAACTACTAGACTATCACAGAACTGTTTAAAAATGTGCATAAGAAAAAAATGAAAGTTAGTGTCTCAAGATGTTAATAATGGTTGCTTTCAGGTACTGAAAATATGAATGATTCCAAACCCCTCCTCCCACTTTACCATGATAAAGTTTTGTGCATTTTTTTATAATGGAAAAATATATACATGATAAAATGCAGTGTTTTAAAATTGGCTTTGAGTTTTTCAGAAACCTGTCTTCCAAGAAGAAGACAGGCTTTTTTTCTTAGGTTTTTTCCTTACGTTTCTCATAACCTTTTAGTCATTAAAGAAGTGTTTATAGAGTACCTACTAGTAATGTACCAGGGGCTTTTCTGGATGCTGGTTATAATACTAGTCAATAAAGCAAATTTAAAATCTGGTAGAAAAGACAGTTTTGTATCCCTTTTTCCACTTCATATTATGAGCATTTCTCATTCTATTAAAAATGTCTTAAATGTGATTTTACAATTGTATCATTTATTTAATAAAGCCTTTGTTTTGTTTTTTACTATTGAACTTTCCTCATATTTTTTACTATTATAAAGTGTACTATAGTGAAACTTTTGTATACCAGTTCTTGCCCACAGTAATACTTATGTTCTAAAGCCAGAATTATAGAAGTGGAATTAATGAGTTCAAGTACATAATAGGATTTTTGATATGTATTTCCAAGTTGCTTTCCAGCAAAGTATAATTTTGAATAATATATCTAACATTATTTACAAAGAGACCTAAAACCATGAAAGATAAACAGTTTTTAAACTGACAAATCAAAAAAAGGAAAAAGATAAGAGGAAAAAAAAAAACTTTTGGGTTTCTAATGTACTAAAATGAATTTCTTGTTTTCCTTTTTCTTTTTTTGGTTGTTTTCCTTTTTCAAAAATATACTTCTGATCACAAAATACAATAAATCTTTTAAAGAGTTTCTTTTGTTACAGTTAATGAAATTAACTGAAATGAATGAAATTAATAACTACTAGTATGCAGAAATAGTTTTTGGTCAGATAGTTCAACTAGATAGATCATAATAAACATAAAAGTGTTAGGAACAAATTATTAGTGCATTCAACAACTTGGATGAATCTTGAGGGAATTATGCTGAGTAAAAAATGCCAATCCCAGAAGATTAAGTCTTGTATGATTCCATTTATACAACTTTCTTAAAATGACATTATAAAAATGGAGACTATATATGTGGTTGCCCAGTTAGTGATGGGGTGAAGGGAAGTAAGGATAGCTATAAAAAAATTAAAATGAAGGAGGCTTGTGATGATGGGTATGTTCGTTATCTTTACTGTACCGGTGTCAAAATCTAGGTTGTGACTTTGTATTCACTACTGTCAGTATAATTTTGCAAAGTGTTATCATTGAAGGGAACTGGGTAAAGGGTACATGGGGTTCGTTCTGTGTTACTTTTCTACTATCTCACATTAATCCATAATTATTTCAAAATTTAAAATTTAATTTTCAGAACCTTGATTTTAGAAAGAAAACAAAAAATAGTGTCATGGATTTTGTTTCTATGAGGCCCCAATGATTTTATGGAATGGAAAATTAGATTTAGACGAGACCCTAGCTCCTCTAGTTTAGTGGCTTATGACCTATGACTGCTGGCCTATAGGGTCCTCAAAGGTTAAGAATAAAGATGTAGAAGCTGTATTTCAACATTTTAAAGTCGAATAGATATTGCATATTTATACCAAGAAAACTATACCCCAAAAATCCCTCAAATCTTAAGTTTCTTTGCTTCAGTATGAAATTATTTTATATCTATTTGATAATACTTTTTGTGACACTACTTATATGTCCTAGTTGACAGTTTAATCTGAGTTCATTCAATTAAAAAATGAAAATTAAATTATTACTTATAGATGCTATTTTATTGGTAAACAAAATCTTTCAAAACATGGGTTTCATGGGAGAAAAGGCATCATAAATCCAAGATTGATGACCGAAAAAAGGAAGAAACTAAGATTGCCAGTCACTATGTAAAATGCTTTCAGAATGCTTATTTTAACAATTACGGGGTGTATGTCATATTGTATCTCCTTTAAAGATGGATAAATAGGTTCAGAAAGGTTAAATGAACTTGCTTAGTCACAAAACTAAAAAGTACTAACTCAGATTCAATCTTACATCTTTCTGACTCCAAAACTAGCATCCTTTCTTCCTGCTTCTCACATTCTACCCTGATTTGCTGAGAACTTATCCTTTATTATAAGATTGTCTAAACTTTTAAAATTACATATCCTATTAAAAATTTTGAGCACACTTCCCCAATATATTTATTTATTTATGATATATGTATAGCTTTTAATAAAAAATAAATTTTTAGCATATGAGAAATATATGTAGAAGTCCCAAGTGATTCTCTTGAACACTCCCTTGGCTATGCGTACTCACCATGGAGGACACCCACCAGGTATATAGAGCCATACTCCTTGTAGGCTGTGGACTTTCTAAGACTCACTGGGGGTACTTTTAAAATTAATATTGCAGACTTCATCTTAAATCCAACCAATAAGACTCTCTGGGGGCAAGGCTTGAGAATCTGCATTTTATTCACAAACTCCCCAAGTGATTCCTAGCCCATCTGATAATTTGATAACCACTAATGTATCCTCTGCTTGAATGGATGCATGATGTCCTTTCATTATACTAGGGAGTAGTTATTACATTTCTTCGACTTTTTAAGCTAAATATCACTGATTTTCATAGTTGTTTCTCATGTTACAGTATTCTACCTTAACAGCTTTTGTCTCAACATCCGCTTTGTCTGAGCCACATCTTCTGCCTATTATTGACTTTAACATTGAAATGTGGTTTAACTTTTAGTGGCATAGAGAGAGCATAAAGCAGCTCAGTTCTCCCATCAGGTAGACGTAAAAACATTGAAGAAGAGGGTAAGAAATAACTCACTCTAAAATTGAAACCAAAAAAAAACTGAAACCAGAGGAGTGAAAGAAAACGGGCCTAATTAGCTGTTTGTGGACATTACCCCAGAAATAACTCATCATGAGAGAAGATTCATAGATGTATTGCCACAAAAATGATGGGAGGGGAGCGGACCCAGCTTTGCCCCCTAAAATCATCTGAGAGAGGGAACAATTTGTTGCCTAACCAGTATATCCTCTGATGCATTATAATTCCTGGTTAAGATAATGGTGACTGAGAGATGCTTTGGTGTTGACAGACAGTAGGGGAAAGACAAAAGAATTCCCAGTCTCTTGGCTTCAACCCCGGGCAAGGAAAGGCTGCTGCGGTTCTTGAGGACTCTTTTTCTTTGTTATTTACAGCTTGATGCTAGGCCAGGTAAAGGGCTGGGCAAGAGTGCCGCTAGGATTCAGTGTCCCTATTACTGTGATGTGTCAGTATCCAAGTATTTGCTGAATGTTTATCTGGAAAGAGCAATGGTGTTGTCATCACAAGACTATTTTTTGAGTGGTATCTGCTCTTTATTCTACTCTGTGGCCTTGGGCAGGCCGGCTAGGCTCTCTACCAATGTTTCCCAATCTATAATACAAGGGTGATAATATTCGCTATAAGCCATTCATAGGGTTATTGAAAAACTGAAATAAAATATATTAAACAGACCACAGAAAATTTAAAGTGCTGCATGTGTGGTGATGAAGCATCAGAGTAGGTGGTTCTTGACAGTGAGCAAATGGCTATTTCTTTTTATTTTTACAGCATAAATGTGTTTGGCAACCTCTTTCTTCACAAATAGTCCAAATCAACACTTCATAGCAAATTGTCTTAAACATACCACATGTTCTATGGGAAATAAAATATGAGACAAAGAGAAAGCTCTCAGAGATGTTAGGTTGCAGCATTATTTATATCTGAAAACAATGTCTCCAAATGTAGGAGAATGGTTAAACAAATTTTAAACCACCCACAGAATGAAAATAGTGTAGCTGAATATGTACTTAAGAAGCATGTATTATATATAAATATTAATGAAGAGCTTTTAATGATTTGTTTATATAATACCATTTCATATATGTAAAAATGCTTAGAAAAAAATACACAGCAATACCCTGCAATGTCAGTAGTTTTCTTCTGCGTGCTAAGAGTGTGTATAATTCTTTTTTCCAAGATAGGTATACATTTCTCTTAGAGATTGCCACAGGTGCTAAAGGGAGTCTTAGGGAACAAGCATACCACTTGGAAAACTTGATTATTTTTATTGTCAACATGGATGATGTTTTATGTTACTTGATACACACATATATGCGTATCTATGGATTGCACTTTCTAAGTTGAGGTGGCATGAATTCATACAGCCATCATTTCTGAAGAGTAAAGAGGATTGTAAGTCTGCAGATGATGAAGAAATAGAGGTTTTCTGCAGGAGGTTATTAAGTATGGCCTCTGTTTTCCCAATTTCAGGTGCTGATTGTCTGCAGCACGGGTCTGGCTGGGGTCATGCTGCTCAACTACCAACAAGATTACACAGTGTGGGTGCTGCCTCTGATCATCGTCTGCCTCTTTGCTTTCCTGGTCGCCCATTGCTTCCTGTCCATTTATGAAATGGTAGTGGATGTTTTATTCTTGTGTTTTGCCATTGATACAAAATACAATGATGGGAGCCCAGGCAGAGAATTTTATATGGATAAAGTACTGATGGTAAGTACTTCAAATGCCCTCTACTGCTTTAAGGATCAAAAATACTAATATAAATGTTGTAGAACATTCTCTATGTTTAATTCCCATTATATGCAACTGAGTAATTCAGAATTAATCTGTAGCACTCATGAATGAGGCTAGTCTTGGGGAAGTCAGGGAATAAGACCCATTTGGCATGAATGAGACCATTTGAATCCACCTAGCTAGATCAGTATCCCACTGAGAGTCCTGAGTTCACATGGTTCCACACTGCTCTCCTCGTCTCTGCCGTTAGATGAACTTGAATAGGCGTTTTTAGCCCTTGAGACTGCAATGTTGGACCACTCACGTTCTAAGTGCCTTTCCTGAATCAGGATTCAAAGATGAAAAGTTTTATTTCCCAGGTTGTAGTGCCTACCTGTATTTCTCCATCCACCATTTTTCTAAATATTATTGCTGTCAACCTGTTAAAACTCATTATCCTATGTATGCCAAGCCAAATTGAAGATGTTTTGTAATGAATACAGATTATCAGACCCATGACTGGTAAATTGTATTGTTTTCCATTAGTCAAGATCCAAACCTTTACAAAGATAACATATTCTTTGTAGTTACATAGCCTCTACAGCTTCCCTATATTAGAACCTCAATTAACTGTTTTAAAAAATTGGGAAACCATATTAAAATGATTTAAATACTAGGATCTGTGTTAAATGCTACCAAATTAAAGATGCTTTTTAATAATACTTTGCTATTAATCTGTGAAATAGTCCTATCTCAAGAATGAATAGTATTGAGGATTAAATATTAGACACTGAGATAGCAAAACATCTTCCAATAATATGGTTTATCCAGTTAAATCTAAAATAAATTTATTAATAAAAAGCTAGATTTTTTTCAATCTCAAAAATTCCAAATGATTCAACTGACCTATTTGGTACTCACTATCTCTGTTACTAAGAACATCACCAGCTACATTTTGGACATTTTCATAACCTCAATTATAATCCTAACTGATTATTCTCATCATTGAACTTGACTTAAGAGCACTGCATCTCTCTTGTGATTAAGGCATTTAGAAGGAGGGATTTGTTTTGTTCTTTAAGTCACTGATGAAAAACAGAGTGAAAAATATAGCTTTTCTCATTTTAGTTTTGTCTGTAAGAATGATGAGGATATTGAATAAGGAAGTGCTCCATAAACTTTGACAGGATAGAAATGTTTCCTTTAGGGCATAATCCCATTTTAACTGCTTCTGACCAGCTGTTTCTGGTTGTTACTCCCTGTCTTCCTGCTTTATGGAATAATTTCAAGGCCATATAGGCAATTTTTTTAAGTAGCTTATTTATGCCTTGGTAAAAATAGTATACTATACTTAGTAGTGTGAATGTTTTTTTTTTACCTCCTAGGGTTATTTTAAAGAGGGGGCTTAATGGAATAAAATGTTCTTGTTTCATTTATTTAGCCTTGATATGGAAAAAGGTAAAATAACAAATAAAACAATATTCTAAGGGTAAGAAAATAGTCTTTTCTAAAAAACAAGAGTTATTTTCTCTTCCAGATAACTAAACATCTCTTTGAGTCTAAGTAAGATTGTCACGAGGAATGGTGGGCAAAAAGATTTTATATCAACAGCTTGCAGTCCATACCCTCAAACTGAGCCATTCTTGTGTATGGTACCAAACATTATTTATTCCTGGTTTTTTTAAGGCCATCCATTTACCATTATTGAGTCAAACATGTCAATATTCTCTAGAAATCATCTACCATCTAAAGTCTGAAAGGACCTAAGAATTTATGTAATCTGGTCCCTGTTTTTCAGGAGTTTGTGGAAAACAGTAGGAAAGCAATGAAGGAAGCTGGTAAGGGAGGCGTTGCTGATGCCAGAGAGCTAAAACCGATGGTAGGTGGTGATGAGGAGGCAGCTGCCCTCCGGGAGTTTCACTTTCTCTTCCTCCCTCTCTCTCTCTTCACTGACTGTGCTTGCTCAGGAGAAGCTCTTGTGATCTGTATCACGCAGGACATTCTGCTCTTTCTGTTTGTGTGTTTACCCATCACTTGGATGGCAGAATTCTTGTCACAACTGAGACCGCCTTCTCTCCAAGTAAGCTGAAAGGAACAGTGTTCATGGCGGGGGTAGGGGATCTCTCTGTCCCTGAGGTGAACTTGACAGTTTCCATTTTTTTGTGTGTTTAGCTATCAGAGTTTAGTTTTCATGGGACTGAACATTTGGTTGTCTGCACTTGAACTGACAGTTTAATACTTATCATTTTAGAAGTGATGATAGCAATTCCTTTCAACTTGCTGAAATTCATATTTCTCCCCTTTTTAATATTGGTTTGTTTATGTTGCTGTCTTCTCCCCCTTGCTGACTTTTTCTTCTGTTGCCTGGACTGTACTTTCTCTGTTTCTTAAGAGATTTTTCAGTAGCAAACAAGGCTATTTCCATCCACACCCACATTCCCACTCAGTAAGACAATCTGGTCTTCTCCAGCCTCAGCTTAATTGTGAGAAAGATAAATTATCTCTGGTCAGTGATATATATAACCACCCTCTTTTCATTTGAAAGAAGCAACTTAAAGTTAACCAGTGGAAGAGAATCCTGAGTAGCTTTTCCCGCACATATTCTTACCACTGCATAATGACAGATGTCTTTAGCTATATTGGTCTAATTACTGCTTGTATTACAAATGTATTCTTCTTAAATAGCATGTTTATTTCAAAATATTACATAATTGCCTACATCCTTAAAACAGTTAATTTAAAATAACATGCCTTCTAATTGCATATAATGTCCCAAGAAAGGTAAGGTAAGGATTCTTTTGTCTTTCTTCTTTATACTTTAATAAATGGTTTGAGTTATAAGTCTCTAATTTAAGAATTAGATAGTTTAAAACAAGTCTATTTAAGTATGTAGGAATAGAAGAGATGGGTTCATGGCAGAGGTACATGTTTATAGAAAATAATTGCATATTCAACCTGCATTAAAACCTCAACAAAATCTTTAGACATAAACTCTTCTCTATAACCCCATCTGTTTCAATGTTGCTCTTAATAACACTGATGATGATAAAATCAAAACTTCAACACTTATAGTCCCAAGGCACAGGTTGCTCTAATCATAAATAAAAAGATCTAGAATGGCCAAATAAACTCTTAGTTTTAACTGTGCATCAGCCAGAACTAGATGACCAGGGAAGGGGCGCTAATCACCAGTTTCTCCAGTTAGGATCCTCACCTTCCTACCTTTTCTTTCTGCATCCCCTTAACTTCACGGAGCCTGGGGGGGTTGAAGTGAAAATTCTGCCAACTCCAAGGTGGTCTGGAAAAATGAGGAAGGCTTCCTCCTTGCCACTGCTTGGTTGTCCTAATTGTTCATAAAATAAGGTTTCAAACCTAAAACTTTTAAAAGACATATGCAATCTTAAAATGTAAACTGCTCTCCCCTCTTTTCTCTCTTTTCAGTGGTTGAAGCTTACATTAAATCATTCTTCAGTGATAAGCATTTAAAGAAAGGGAGAAATAATTAGAAGTTTAGTACTAGCTACTCTGACCATGAGTTAGCAGGTATTTCTGTATTATTCTTGGGGGAAAGATAGCTGACTTGTGGCCTACCAGAATGCAAATATATTTTCTCTTACCTAGACCCTTCATTCATAGGTGTTAGTACTAGGAGAATTGCCTACATTATGTGGCATTCTACTAGAAGCCAAAAATTTAGAAAGGGTTTCTTCCCCGTAATGTTACTTTCAGTTTTGAATTAATTTCCCTTAATTCAGAAACTGCATTAAATTCTTCATTCTGCTTTTATTTTGTGTTGTTCATTGGTTCACTGCTTGCAGATTAATGACAAAGCCCTCTGCTGTGTATCCAAATACATACATCTTTTATGTGCATTGTTTTTCTGGTGCTTTGTACACTGTAGCATTTGATCTGTAAGAATTATATTTTAAGTGGTTCAGAAAGTCCCTGTGAGAGAAGTGTGAATTGTTCACAGCGTAGTTAAATCTTTTAACTTTTAAATCTTTCATCAGTACCTCTACTTCTCATCTTTTGTAGTATGCATGAGAAGAGTTGTCCTCAACTACCACCAGCATCTTGTGTATGTCCCTAAAGAATTATCTGAGAAATTCCTTCCTATAGTTTGGGACTTGGTTGAATTTAGGATTGCTTGTTTGTATTTGCTTGGTTTAATTCACATGTTGTTCCCTTAGATGAAAGTTCTGTTAACAGACCATCATCTATAGAAACACTGGCTGTTTGAGTCCACTGTGTTTTTCTTTAATGCAATAGTTTAATATAGGAGATTTTTTTCCTATAAAATAATGTGCAGAAATCTAAGATTTGAATATTTACTTTTGACAGGGAATCACTGAACTAAATATAAGTACTTCCAATTTTCCTCTTAAGACTTTTTTATTTGAGAGAGAGCCTCACTAGTTAAGGAAACTTTGAAGGTTTGTAAGGTCTTTCTATATACCTTTGAAAATTATTTTAGAAAAATTTACCAAATATGACGTAGAGGTTTAAGAAAAAGATATTCTGGCCTTTTGCTTTTTGTCATACAGGAGAAACTTACAGAAAAAATGGAGGAAAAAACCTGGGCACTAGAGCAGTGTAAACTAGAGATGAATTCTCTGCCTATGATAAAGATGACCCAGAGGGAAATGTGCATTTCAACAGGAATTTCAGCCCCTGGAATTTAGGTTCAGGGAAGAGGGATTCTCAATCCATTTTGTTTTATTGCCGTTTGTGACCATCTGTGTATTTGTAACATCATTCATGATCGCCTTTTAATGATAACTGTCTAAGATTATACTCTGTATGACTTTGTTTTCTAGGCTTCGGGAGCAAGTTCTGCTTGAACCTAGCTGATCGTTATGGGACCCATTGACATTCCAAAACAATATATACACATAACTATGTATTTGTGTGTGTGGGTGTGTGTATATATGTATATGTATGTGTGTATATATATGTATACGTATATACACACACACACATAATCAGCCAAAATCAGAGAAAAGGAACAGGGATTTAATACCTTTTTTATGCTTATTTTTGTCAAACATGTACTCCTTTCATACGGGTGGCTTTTACAAGGCAACTGCCATCATTTAATGTTTTCAATTGTAATTGTCTTAATGGAAATGTTAAGATTCATATCTGATTAACATTTTTAATAACTTAGAGGAGATTTTAACTTTAGTTATTTAAATTAGGTAAAATTATTGTACTGAATTCTCTGTCTAAAGTTTATTCAGGGGTGATTTCCCTGATGTGTGCATAAAATCAAAACCTTATTTTACTGATGCATAAGTCCTAGTGGGATGAGACTAGGCATATGCTTTCAGGTTAATAAGGACTTAGTCCAATCAGTTTTCCCCAATCAAAGAAGCCATGTCATTTTCCTTTTAGAAACATACAAGTGGACCCAATTTGGGCATTTTTCATAATAGCTCATTCATTTGTCAGCCAACATTAAAAAGTAACCAACTCCTCAGGTATTTGTAGTTTACCCTAATGCTTCTATAAAGAAAGTAGGTAAAAAAGAAAAGGGTAGATAATCTTTCTTATGCAAACTTTTTTCTTACATTTTGTCTTTCTTTTGATGTTAGTAGCATCCTCCACACATTCGTGTGCCTGATTTGAAAGGAAGCTGGGGCACCCAGCAAGTTTAGCCTTTAAGTTTCTGTGTATCGATGTGCAAAGTAAATAATGCTGGGAGGAATAAAAAAGGGAGAACACAAAGCGTTGAAAATTTCAGTGCTTGGGCTTCTTCTGCTTCAGAGGAACCCTAGTGGCTTAGAGCTAAACGGCCGTTTTAGTCAAATGCTTGCTGTAAAATCTTAAAAACATACTGGCAGGTGCTCCTCTTCTTGGCAATTCATTGAGTATCCAGAATTCTACAATGTTTAACTGAAGAATTGGTTAACGTTTTGATCCTCAAGTGTTGAACGTTCTTTGTGTTTGGGGATGGGTTTTGGGTTTGGGGGGGTTTTTTTAATTCCTGAAGCTTACCAGATATGAATGGCTAATATTCCATTGTTCTGCTTATTGTAATGGTGAATGCTTTAAGAAAAAAAAGTGTAATTTGCTAAGAATAATTCATGATCTGTTTATGCGATAACTCCTTTTTGTTACAATTTTTTTAAAAAAAGCTATTTTTGTTAATGTAAAGTAAATATTTCAGAGCAGATTTTTTAAACTTATTGCACTAAATACAGGCTCTGTACAAAAAAAAAAAAAAGAAAAGCCTCAGCATTTTATCATTCCATGGAAGGAGAATCTTTTGAAAGAAAGCATTGCCTCCTACCAGAATTAGAAAATGAATTAGACCGGTATTATGGAAATGCATACAATTAATGTCACTAGGGCTTAATAAGCAGCTGTTTGCTAATGTGCTTCCTTTCAAAGGGTTGGACCTTTAAATTGCTGCAAAAGGTAAATTGTATTTTTTTTTTAACTATCCGTGTTCTTTAGCTAGGCTAAAATTTGCTAAATGCCTTGGTTTCTTTTCAAAGCTCATGTAATACTTCTGACTTTTCAGAATATTTGCAATAAGAGTCTGAAATTAAAAAAAAAAAAAAAAGAAACAAGAGCTCATGTCTTGGCAAGATCACAGAAAAGAACATTATGAGAGTAGCTAATTGAAACAATAATTCTCCAGAAGTTAACATCTAACATCTGATGTCACTAAACGGTATCATTGTACTCTTTTATATCATTTGAAATGGAATAAATATAATCATGTAACTAATCATCATCCAAATAGGTGAGAGAGCAAATCATGTAAGAAAATTCAGCATACCTTCTGTTTCATAGCCACACAGATTATGGACATTAAGAAACATTGGGAACTAAATTTAGGGTTGGCAAGAGTCTAGAAGATGGGTATCAAAACAGAAGACATTCCAGGCGCTAGTTATTTTAGGAGGTGTCCCTCCAAAGTGACCTGCTGGAAGTCTTGAATTTGGAAGTTAGGTTCTGCTCACTTGGACATCCCAGCACCATGGACTCTTGCTGCTCCCTCTTCCGTATGCTCGCAATCTCAGCTATTTGGAAGCCACCAGGAATGCTTTCTAATTATCATTTGCAACTAGAACTGTAATCAGAAAGAAATTTTGTATTTTTGTATAACTGGATTGTGTGCCATTTTATATAACAGGTCCTGTTTTACAAATAAATTTTGTTTTACTAACATTGTGTTTAGAAATTATGATCTATGTGTAACCATGTCATTTGTGTTCCAAATTAATTGCCAGCCTGTTTCCTCTTCAGTGAATGTGTGTGCCATACAGGTAGATATATGCAGATGTGCATATATTATTATGCACAGGCATAATATTACACAGGCACACACAGAGAGATATTTGATTTATAAAATATCACTCTCCCATGAGCATCATTCCTTGAGGCATTTTAGAAAGACTCACAGAGGCTTTTTAGCAAAATTTGAATGTTTTGAGGTTATGTTTGGATAGTCGTGCCGCTTTCATTCATCACGAGTCATTCCTTAGCTAACTCTGGGCTGCCTTACTGCTATTTTGCTCCCTGCCTCCATCTCTGCCCAAGTGAGAAGAATAGATGAAGAACAAAAATTATCTGTGAAATGTGGTTACCTGAATACTTTTATAAACCACTGACTCTGTGTTACGGTTTTTGTTGTTTTCTGTGGTGTATCTTCAAAAGCGTGTTCAGGACGCCTGTTTCCAGAGTTGTAGTTAGCATCCTCTCTCGTCAAGGGTGATCACAGTGAGAAGAGAATCATAATCGTTGCTGCCATTGGAAAATTCAGGCTCTGGTGCCTGATTCAAACTTTCTGGGCTCCTGCCTGAAGAGTAAGCTCTGCTGTATATGATAGGGGAGGGAAAAGGTTATATTTCAGTATAAACCCGAGAGACCCATCTTCTATGGGAGGCTTACCAGTATATTAGGTAAACATTAGGAATTTAGCTAGAGCACTGAGATTGTATAATCCTTGCACAGATTGAGCACAGCTCAAAGCAGGTTGTTCCTTTAAACCATTTAATGCAGTGTTTAATGTTTAAGGATTAGAGCTTTTATCCTATCCTATTGCATAATTAAGTCCTAAGTTACTGCAATTTAAGTAGCTTAGCTGTATGTTGGTCCCTCAACTTTTTCCATAATGGTTAAGGAGGGGGCACTCACTGAGTCTATTTAAAAGTTATGTGGCAAATAAGTTTTCCCTTTGTACAGATACTACCTGACTCATTTTTTTCTTGTTTCAGCAAAAGTCATTAAGCTGCCAGTTCCCAATACCACTGATCTTGGTCTGCCAAGGGCTCTGTTATCTTTCAGGGCAGTTTCAGGATTTCACCCCACTAGAGGGTAGTGAGGAGATGACTCCTTCCTGTATTGTGGTCCTGAACTGCTTGAAACCAGAGTAAGGCTCCTCCCACCCCCTCCCTTAAAAAATCTATAGAAACTACAGGTACCTAATATTCATGAGGTTGTATTAATGCCCCTAAAGCCCTGACCATTTCCACCAAGCACCACCACTAGCTAATAAAGACCACTGAAAGGCCTTCAATGTAGAATTCTGGGGTCATTTCCAAAACTAGAGCTGATAGTTATGGTGACCTGAATGTTTTATTTTATTTTTGATCGGTAACCTCACTTGAATTTTTGGAGTTTCCAATAGCCTTAACATAACCTCTGAGACATTTCCTTCAGAAAGGTCTTTATAAGGTTTTACCTTTCAATAGGTTCTCTACTGCTTTTTTCTTCTTTTTTTTACTATTACTTAAAAAAATAAAAATGAAATCCCCAGAGTATGGAGGCTTATCAGTGTACCTGCCACAGTTAATTTCTGTATTCTCTTCATATATTCCATCTGACAAATGAAAAGTGCACTATAATGGCTTGCCTAGAGTTGTTAAGATGTGGTCTGTGGATATATATTAGAAAATTGTGTGTTCATAAGTAAATGCATAAAGCAGAGCTTTGTGTATTATATATTCACAATGTAGAATGCCTTTTGCTTTAAATGCATATTCATGTATCTTTGTGTGCTAAGGAATACATGTTGGCCCATTTGAAAAGTAGTCTTTCTTCATAGACAGTGGCTGCTTTTAGAATTAGCTCATCTTTTTTCATGGCACACAGCCCAAATTGTGAAAAAGCAGAATCCTTGAATGTGCCAAGAAAAAATAAAGCTGGCAAACTTAGAAAACAAAATAAAAAGCATGTTGTATACACTTAAAATTTTTAAATAGCATGCTTTCCCCCTTCATGTTTCATAAATTTGAGTCAAATTCATATTCTCCCAAGTTTTAATTAAGAGGGAAATTTTAATCCAAGATTTAAATCTTTGAAGATATCTTTCTTATAAAAAAACTTCAATACAAAGTTTTTAAACTTGAGAATTTCTGTGGAAAACCTTTTCTATGGAAATATTACAGTACCCTCTCTTCCTCCCCATATCCTTTTTATATGTGTAAAAAAAGACAAATTGTGCTTCCATTTCAATATCACAGGAACAGTTATCACTTTTCTAAATTAGATAAGGATTTAAGTTTGGTATTTTCTAAAGGAATTCATTAGTAAATTTGTAAAGAAGACATGCAGTCGTTAGGGACACAAATATTAGGCTATTTTATTCAGTTTTGATACTCAGTTTTACAGCATGAATGATTTCCTGAGAAATAACACTGTAGACCAGGGAATTTAGAATAGTAAATCTTTCAAATAACTCATAGTCTAGTCAAGATCTAGCTGAACATCAAAAGATTGTAATTTCCAAATGTTTCAGAAATCTCTCACTTTTATTTGCTATCAAAAGCACGGAGCTTCCCAGGTGGCACTAGAGTAGACATAAGAGACACGAGTTTGATTCCTGCGTTGGGAAGATACCCTGGAGGAGGGCATGGCAACCCACTCCAGTTATTCTTGCCTGGAGAATCCCGTGGACAGAGGAGCTTGGTAGGCTATGGTCCATAGGGTCACAAACAGTCATACACGACTGAAGTGACTTGGTATGCATGCATTCAAAAGCAGGTTTGTAATCTTTTGCGGGGACCAAGGGGCCTTTTGAGAAGGTTATGAAAGCAATGAATTATCTTTCTCTCAAAGTCTCATAGCCTACCTATGAATATTTAAAATACTGGTAGAATTTCAGGACCCTCAGTCTGCGAGCCTCCACCTGACCTCCTTAGAGCCTAATGAACACAAGTCAGAGGCTACTCTAAAGTTGGTTTGTGTTTTGAAATGAAGTAGTGATTAGGCCTCCAGTGAAGATACTTTTAAGGTGGTGCTTACCAATGTCAGACTTGGAATCATCCTTTTTTTAATTGAAGTATAGTTGATTTACAATGTTGTGTTAATTTCTGCTGTACAATAAAGTGATTCAGATATAAATATTTTTAAAAATTCTTTTCCATTATGGTTTATCATAGGATACTGAATATAGTTCTCTGATAGAGTAGGACCTTGTTGTCTGGAATCATTTTTTATATAGCTTGAAAACTTTAATTTAGTACCAGGTTTGAAAGTAGAAACCACAGCAATGTGAATGAAAAACAGGATGATCAACACTGAATCTCCAAGATTTCTTTCCTTGAAAGTGTGAGGATGTCTGTGTCCTGGGATGAATTTTTGGCAAGGTACCAAATTATTTACAATGGACAAGAAAATCCAAAAGGAAATAAATAGGAAATCTCTATAATTATCCGTCTACCAAAACACTAGATTCTTTAACATTGTCGCTCGGATGTGACATTTATGGCATAGTGTTAACAGTAGATCTCTGTCTAAAAATGTATCAGTCAACATGACTGAGAACATTTGAAGATGATACATTAGCAACCTCACTGTAGTTCATAGTTGACAACAATTTTTAGTGGCAGATGCTGGGGGGAGAAAGTCAAAGGTTGTTTTTCTCCAAGCATTGAATTGGTGGAGGAGGGGGAGGTGTTTCCTCCCATGTTGAGTCGTTTCCAGTCACCACTAGAGCAGACTTGGACCACTGCCAGTGGTCCCACATTCACTTCACCTTCCTTCATTAGAATTTCTTCACATTTACCCCCTTACAGTTACCCCCATAGAGTTATCCCCTTGGGCTTCCCTGATAGCTCAGTTGGTGAAGAATCTGCCTGCAATGCAGGAGACCCATGGTCGATTCCTGGGTCAGGAAGATCCCCTGGAGAAGGGATATAGGCTACCCACTGCAGCATTCTTGGGCTTCCCTTGTGGCTCAGCTGGTAAAGAATCTGCCTGCAATGTGGGAGACCTGGGCTTGATCCCTGAGTTGGGAAGATCCCCTGGAGAAGGGCAAGGCTACCCACTCCAGTATACTAGCCTGGAGAATTCCATGAATTGCATAGTCCATGGGGTTGCAAAGAGTTGGGACATGACTGAGTGACTTTCACTTCACCCCCTTACTATTAAGAGCACTGGAGGGTCCTCTGGGCCCTTGAAAAAGCAGGCAGACATCCTTAAAAGAGTCTGAAGTTATTCTAAGATTTGATTCCAGTGGTCATGACTTACAGTCAGACATCAAATATTACCTGTATTTTCAAGCTGAAGAAAGCAATGGAAATGTTACAACTGACTGGTGAAGAAAATGGAAGTCAGGGACTTCACCGATTGTCCAGTGGTTAAGACTCTGCATTTCCAATGCAAGGACCACGGGTTTGATTCCTGGTTGGGGAACTAAGGTCCCGCTTGCCTGGGGTGCAGGCAAAAACTAAAAAAGAAGTGAACTCCCCTCCCCATCCCATACCCCTAGAAGAGCTCTACTGAAACTTCCACAATAGTAAAGAGAGAGACCACAGATGGAAGTTCCCATATTGGGTGGAAAAGGGCCTAAGTCCAGTGTAAGTATCCACATTTGATAACGCCTTTTTGTCATACAAGTGTGTGACAGGAGGAACGTCCTGACGTTTGTCTAAGGAATCTGATCCACCTATCTCATCAACTCAGAGATTGGAGTTGGTTATTTTTTGAGGAAGATGTGTTAAACCATCCTATGTGTTTAAGCATTGAGAAGAATTAAGGAAAATGAATGGGCACTGGACTGGAGTAAACTTCCTACCAGCATTCTGCAGACCATTCTACCTGCCGCTAGAAAATGTGAGCACTTCCATCATTTACCATGTTGATCATTAGGCCAGAATTTTTTTTCAAAAGTAGTATGAAGTAATTTAGAGGAGTGAAACAATGCTAGGGCAGGTTTGAAACTGATGATTGAAGACAGAGACTGCTGAGTACATTTTCCCCATCCTCTGGGTTCTAGTAGTTGTTCTCAGAACTTTCTGGCCCTCTTGTTTTGGCCAATTTTGATTTTCAAAGACATCAGAGGGAGAAAGTTACCTTTCTTCCATTATGTCGCATTAGTACTACTAGACTATGGTGTTGTTGAGGTTCTCTTGATTTCTTCCATCCTATGAAAGAAGCTGGGAGCCCATAATGAAGTTTCAGTTATATTGTCTCAGAATATCCTTGATCACTGAGCACATGTCTGTTAGATCTTATACCCGGTGAAATTAATTCTGTGGGCTGTTGGCTGATTTGGTTTGTTACAACTAACAAAAGAGTGGGGAGAAAAGTGTGGAGGGTACCTAACAAAATGACAGGGACTCGGGGAAAACAACCAAAGACAAAAGCATATCTTCTGAAGACCAAAGGTCCAACAAAGTACTTTGTGGCACAGCCTTTCTGGACTCCTAAGTTAGAACAGTCTCCTAGAATAAAGCAGCAAAGTTTGAGAGATCAGTCAGTGCTAAGGGACCTACCGCCTACTCTTCATCTCTCAGACTCTTGAGTCTCACGTCCACTGTCAGATCCTGTTCAGTGTATGGGGCGATTTGAGCAGAACAGGCCCATCAGCGTGATTCAGTCCCTCACTGCTTTGTAATCCACCATGAGAAGTATGTTGTGGTGCCACATATTTCTCAATCTGATGCCTTCTTTGTCTTTTTGGTTTTGTTTTGCCATTTGCATTCCTATTTCATAGTGTCACAATGAATTTTTGTATCACGTTTGGTCTTTGTCCACTACAAACTGTAGGATCACAGTTAAGCCTTCCATGAATCCCCTGGTCTGGTATCTTTTACCTTAGCATTATTTTGAATTTTTTTCCCCTTATTATATTTCTTTATCACAGTGCCACTACACTGTATTCAGGTGGGGAAATAGACATGTAGGTGCTTGAACATGCCCCACGGACACGGCCGTAGCCCTGCAGTATTTTCGGCTGTCGTTCTTGGCACAGTACAGACTTTACAGAGGGTGGTGCTCTCCGAGGACTTTAAAAACATGTATATTAAGCAATTAACTTTCTGGAGTTATCAAATCTTGCTGGGAAATTAACTTCCACGAGCTCTGAATTGGATGGAATTCCATCTGGCTTCAGAGTACAATGAACCAATATGAAATGGAGCTTTGAAATGTTTTCCTTGTGCAGAAGTATGATCTAGAAGAAAACGTGCTGATCTAATGCCAAGTTTTCTGTGTACTAACTCAGTTGCCAGAATTATAATGAAAACTGTATTTTAGTCTAACAAATGTATAGAATTTTTTATGTAATAAATAAAATTTTATAGGAAATAATGTCCTTGTCTGCTGTGTCGTAACACTTTCCCATGCCCAGAGTCATGACGGATAGTGTAGAGGAGAAAAAAATAATTGTTCTCCCTACCTTTCTGAGTTCTTAGCTAAGACTTATAATGGAAGACAGGTTAACAAGAGGAAAACGCACAGAAGTTTATTAACATGTATACCTCATGTATATATGTGAGATACCCAGGGGAAAATGAGTAATAGTGACTTAGAATTCAAATTAAATACCAGTCTAATAGGGAAAGGAAAGAAAGGATGCAGGCCTTTTAGGGGAGAGTAAATGATTTTTAGGAAAGATGAACAGGCCCTTAGAAGAATAGATGGGAGGCATGATAGCTTGTGACAAAGTGTGTCTGGGTGTGGTGTCGACTCCTCGTCTGTTCTGTGATAAGAGTCAGTCTTCCCTGACTGATGAAACTCCTGAGAAAGGGATTTATGACATTTGAGCTCTTTTTAGAGAATCTGTCTAGGGAGATAAGGAGAGTTCAGAGAATGCCTCCGCCTGCATTTGCTGTTTTTCAAGTGCCTACAGCTCAAAATAATCAATATAACAAAGCAGCATTTTCACGAAAATGGCATGTCTTGAACTTCTGCAGTCATACTTTGGGGTGGGGTATTCTGCCAACTCGGCAATACAACGTGATTGAGGGCAACATCTTGTTTTCAAATTAGGTCAATATACTGCAAGGCCGCTCTGGAATTCCCCAGCTATTTCTTTCCAGTGTGTCTCAGCATGTTCTAGGATCCCTGAAGTATGAAACATAAATGCAAATATACTAAGTTAAACCTATTTTCCAAAGTACGAAGTTCAGCCATTGCCTGGCCAGCCTTCCTAGCTGGAGTCTGAGTCACTCTGAGTACAAAGTCTGAGTACGAAGGTTGGAACTGAATTCAGTCACCAGGCAGAATGGAAAAGCCTGTTAGATAACGCTTGCCATGGAAAACACTTGTGCTTGGTACAGTGCTCTGCACATAAATCGAAACTTGGTGCTAAGTTGGTGAGTTGGTACAACTATGTTTTGCCAAAATTTAGGCAATAGCTGTGCCCCCATTAATGTTTGGAAAAAATCAAGGTTGTTTGAAACTAATCATATTTTAAATGATACTGGAGACTTCTGAAAGGGTGTTTTTTTAAGTGGAAGGTTTTTTAACAGTACTAATAAATCCAATGTAATTTTGGATTTTTCTCCAGAGGCTGCTGTACAGACTACTTTTCGTTAGCAAATGTTGAGTAAGCCCCAGATCATAGGCCTGGTTGTTGATCTCTACCAACTTGCCAAAAGGAGTTGTCATAGAACCTTGGTGAAGAGTCCTCAAATACTCCAAGTGTTTGAGATACTGAAGAATGTTAGCCATTCTGGACTGTTCATTCTCTTTTGGGGGGCAGTAGTCTTGAAGCAGATTTGCCCAATTCCTAGTTATATTGACTAGTTAGTGAAAAACCTCACATCTCCTGAAAGGTACCCAGAAATCTTTTCTGTTTGGCTATGAGAAGTATAATCTTTATTCAATCTCAAATTTTAGAAAATAAATAAAAATCTAGAGGGTCTCTTTTAGGAAGCACACTGCTTGTGCACTCTAAAGGAATATATAACCTGTGATTGAAATTTCAGCTTCAAATAGTGCTCAAAGCTCCCGGGTGTGTTGAAATGTTCAGAAAGAACCCAGAGTCCTATGAGGCCCTTTGAAGGTGAAAGTGTTAGTCGCTCGGTTGTGTCCAACTCTTGCGACTCCATGGACTGTAGTGGCCAGTCTTCTCTGTCCATTGAATTCTTCAGGCAAGAATACTGGAGTGTGTAGCCATACCCTTCTGCAGGAGATCTTCCCGAGCCAGGATCACAACCCAGGTCTCCCACACTGTAGGCAGATGTTTTACCATCTAAGCCACCAGGGAAGCCTCATGAGGCCCTTTGACCTCCTATTTTTGTCCTGGTGCTGTGGAACTAACCGACGAGGCCAGGCCTCTTCACATTATCATTTTTAGTTGTTGCACGTATCAGTGAAGGTGAGGAATAGTTTGTGTCTTTAATTTGATTTTGTGCCTTCTTTACTCTCCAAATCCTGAGAAAAATAATTTTAGAAGATGTACCTAGGTTACATTTAGGCTTCCAGAAAATGCAAAGCTAAGCTCTTAGACCATTTCCTGGGCTTATCAGCAATTTCAGTAGGCGTCTTAAAGCTCTCTAGGTAGTTATAAGCTCCCTGGCCAGGTATGTCAGACCAGAGAGGTGACAGTAAGGAATTGCCTTCAAGGCAAAGCAAAAGGGCTTTCACTCAACCAAACTCACACTGTAACCTCACACTTGGAGACAGGATATTAGGGGTTTGTGTTTGATCTGTTCTATCTGCCAGAAGGGATTCTTGCAGCTGACAACAAAAAACAATTTTAATATGAAAATTTAGGAAAAAAATTGTTTTTGATGTGTGTGAAAATTGAGAAAAGGAGATTAGCTGTATGAAAAACCCTAGACTGCCCATAAGATTAACTCCAAGTTTTCTGTCAGTCTTGCGAAGAGGACAACAAGAAAGGTACATAGTTTTAAATCTCTAATAAAAGGAAACATTAAATAGAACTTCAGTGGGAGAGACCAGGTAGGTACCAAAAATGTTCTGATCTTTAATGACTTGAAGTGATGTCTACAATATAGTCAATGAAAAAGGGCATAAAGCAATATTTATAGCATGATCTCATTTATGTAAAATCAATATGTTTATACATCTTTAAATGACTGAGGATATAATAGATGCTCTCTTAACCAATTCTCTAGGCATTGCTTGTTGATTGGTTAATTGAAAAATCTGTTAAGGAGGAAAGTCATTATAAAAGAAATGTTTTTTAAACTACAAAAAGTAAATAATCATTGGCCAAGCTTTCACATAAGTATTGGTTCCATATATGACACTTTAAGTCTTCTGAAGTTGTCTATTGTCTTTTTCTTTTGGCAGCATTAAACATACCAATAATGTAAACCACCAAAAAAAATGTAATAATGTGAAATATTGGTTTCTTTAAAATGGATCAATAATTTAGAGATGCTGAATAATGCAGAAAGCTGAGTACAGACTGCTAGGTTTTTATTTCTTTCCAATGTTTATAATTCTCATGCACACTTAACTCAAGAGTTGTAGTTTTAGTATCTTTATAGAGTCTTTGCAATAGAGCTTCTCTGATGGCTCAGATGGTAAAGAATCTGCCTGCAATGTGGGAGACTAGGTTTGATTCTTGGGTCAGGAAGAGCCCCTGGAGAAGGGGGTGGTAACCCACTCCAGTACTCTTGCCTGGAGAATACCATGGACAGAGGACCCTGGTGGAAGTCGAACATGACTGAGTGACTTTCACTTGCATAGCGTCTTCCCAAAGCATTTGCCTTAGCTTTCATAGAAATTACTCTCTTCACACTCGTTTTTTATCATATATGTAATATTTTAATAATTGTACCATTTCAATAACCACAGCACATGGCATAATGTGTTGAAATAAACATACCTGACTCTTGCTAGACACGGTCCACCGATGCTGAAAAGAACACATAGGCTCTTCTCCTGGACCAGTCAGTCTGCTATGGACATTAGCCAGCATATTCTACAGAGGACTGGAATTCGTTAATTAATCTGGAAATATGGTTAAGTGAGAGTCAGCTACCACTCTTTTTACATCAAAATGAGAACAATGATTATCTCTGGGATGTGACATTACAGTAATTTAATTTTTTCTTTGCTTATCTGTATTTAAATCTTTAAAATATTCCTTATAGTTCTTTATCAGTGAACTAAAATGAACTGGAATGGATTAATTTAATTCATATAACCATTATATCTACTACTGTAGGCAAGAATCCTTTAGAAGAAATGGAGTAGCTATCAGAGTCAACCTAAGAGTCCAGAATGCAGCACTTGGGTGCAGTCTCAAAAATGACAGAATGATCTATGTTCGTTTCCAAGGCAAACCATTCAATATCACGGTAATCCGAGTCTATGCCCCAACCACTAATGCCAAAGAGGCTGAAGTTGAAAGGTTCTATGATGACCTACAAGACCTTCTAGAACTAACACCAAAAAAGATGTCCTTTTCATTGTATCGGACTGGAATGCAAAAGTAGGAAGTCAAGAGATACCTGGAGTAACAAGCTAGTTTGGCCTTGGAGTACAATGAAGCAGGACAAAGGCTAACAGTTTCTCCAAGAGAATGCACTGGTCACAGCAAACACCCTCTTTCAACAACACAAGAGATGACTCTACACATGGATATCATCAGTTACCAAAATCAGATGGATTATATTCTTTGCAGATGAAGATGGAGAAGCTCTATACAGTCAGCAAAAACAAGACCAGGAGTTGACTGTGGCTCAGATCATGAACTCCTTATTGCCAAATTCTGACTTACATTGAAGAAAGTAGGGAAAACCACAGGCCATTCAGGTATGACCTAAATCAAATCCCTTATGATTATACAGTGGAAGTGACAAATAGATTCAAGGAATTAGATCTGATAGACAGAGTACCTGAAGAACTATGGACGGAGGTTCGTGAAATTGTACAGGAGGCAATGTTCAAGACTATGCCCAAGAGAAAGAAATGCAATACGGCAAAATGGTTATCTAAGGAGACCTTACAAATAGCTGAGAAAAGAAGAGAAGCTAAAGGCAAAGGAGAAAAGGAAGGATATACCCATTTGAATGCAGAGTTCCAAAGGATAGCAAGGGGAGATAAGAAAGCCTTCCTCAGTGATCAATGCAAAGAAATAGAGGAAAGCAATAGGATGGGAAAGACTAGAGATCTCTTAAAGAAAATTAGAGATGCCAAGGGAACATTTCATGCAAAGATGGGCTCAATAAAGGACAGAAATGGTATGGACCTAACAGAAGCAGAAGATATTAAGAAGAGGTGGCAAGAATACACAGAAGAACTATACAAAAAGAGATCTTAATGGCTCAGATAACCACAATGGTGTGATCATTCATCTAGAACCAGGCATTTTGGAGTGCAAAGTAAAGTGGGCCTTAGGAAGCATCACCACAAACAAAGCTGGTGGAGGTGATGGAATTCCAGTTGAGCTATTTCAAATCCTAAAAGATGATGCTGTGAAAGTGCTGCACTCAATATGCCAGCAAATTTGGAAAACTCAGCAATGACCACAGGACTGGAAAAGGTCAGTTTTCATCCCAATCCCAAAGAAAGGCAATGCCAAAGAATATTCAAAGTACCGCACAATTGCATTCATTTCTTATGCTAGCAAAGTAATGCTCAAAATTCTCCAAGCCAGGCTTCAATAGTACATGAACCGAGAACTTCCAGTTATTCAAGTTGGATTTAGAAAAGACAGAGGAACCAGAGATCAAATTGCCGCCATCCGCTGGATCATCAAAAAAGCAAGAGCATTCCAGAAAAACACCTATTTCTGCTTTATTGACTAGGCCAAAGCTTTTGACTGTGTGGGTCACTGCAAACTGTGGGAAATTCCTCAAGTGATGGGAATCTCAGACCACCTGACCTCCTGAGAAATCTGTATGCAGGTCAAGAAGCAACAGTTAGAACCAGACATGGAACAATGGACTGGTTCCAAGTTGGGAAAAGAGTACGTCAAAGCTATATATTGTCACCCTGCTTTTTTAACTTATATTCAGAGTACATCATGCAAAATATTGGGCTGGATGAAGCACAAGCTGGAATCAAGATTGCTGGGAGAAATATCAATAACCTCAGATATGCAGATGACACCACCCTTATGGCAGAAAGTGAAGAGCCTCTTGATGAAAGTGAAAGAGAAGAGTGAAAAAGCCGGCTTAAAACTAAGTATTCAAAAAATGAAGGTCATGACATCAGGTCCCATCACTTCAGGGCCAATAGATGGGGAAACAATGGAAACAGTGACAGACTTTTTTGGGGGCAGCTCCAAAATCACTGCAGATGGTGACTGCAGCCATGAAATTAAAAGATGCTTGCTCCTTGGGAGAAAAGCTGTGGCCAACCTAGACAGCATATTAAAAAGCAGAGACGTTACTTTGCCAACAAAGGTCCGTCTAGTCAAAGCTATGGTTTTTCCATTAGTCATGTATGGATGTGAGAGTTGGACCATAAAGAAAGCTGAGCACCAAAGAATTGATGGTTTTGAACTGCGGTGTTGGAGAAGACTGTTGAGTCCCTTGGACTGCAAGGAGATTGAACCAGTCAATCCTAAAGGAAATCAGTCCTGAATATTCATTGGAAGGACTGATGCTGAAGCTGAAACTCCAGTACTTTGGCCACCTGTTGCAAAGAACAGTCTCATTGGAAAAGACCAATTCATGGAAAGACTAATGCTGGGAAAGATTGAAGGCAGGAAGAGAAGAGAATGACAGAGGATGAGATGGTTGAATGGCATCACCAACTCGATGGACATGAATTTGAGAAAGCTCTAGGTGTTGGTGATGGACAGGGAAGCCTGGCATGCTGCATCCATGGGGTTGCAAAGAGTCAGACACAACTGAACAACTGAACTGAAGTATTTTTTTAATAACCTCTATAGTTTCTAATGAAAATATAATTAACATAAAAAGCAAATATCCAGGTAAGTATAATAAAATGACCATAAATTCATGTGATAATAGGCCAATAGAGTAGAAAAGACAGTCCCTCCAATTCTATTATTTATTGGAATTTAACAGCTAAAGCTATACCTCAAATGAATAAGAAAAAATTCATTTAATAAATTTTGTTTAGCGCAGTTGACTTTCACCTTGAAAACAAATCTAAGTCAAATCCAAATGGATTAGGGAATTTTTAATTAGAGAAGGGAAAAGTGAGAGGGAGGAGTCGGAAGGACTTAATAAATGTAGAAGAATTAGGAGGGGACAAAATAAGTGATAGAGTAGTGGAGTTGGTGAGGTCCACATGTCATAGTCTATGGAAAATATGATGAGTGAGGCCTGTTTTGGATGCATTTACTAAGTGTATCTCCAGCATGTTCACTTCTTTTCAGCAAACATTTCCTGGGACCTTCTCTGGACAGTAGGATTTGTATTTTGGGAATTCAGTGGAAAATACCAACTCTCTGATCTGAAGTAGCTCACGACCCCATGAAGAAGGCAGATGGCAATGAGGGTGCATCTGGAACACATAGAGAGGTGTTCTGGGGTTACTAGGAGAAGCTGTCTGAGCTGAGTCCTGAAGAAGGAGGGGAATCAGCCAGATGATAAAGGGCCGCAGGGAGGAAGGGAGAAGATTCTACCCAGAGGAATAGCGCTGGCCATCGTATAGCAACCAGAGGGAACCTCAGTTGTTTAGAAAACCAAGAGTCAAGAAGTGACCCTGGAGGGGATATGGGAGTTGTGCACCTTCGTTCAGACATCAGTTGAGTGTTGTCAAGAGAGACTTGGGAGAGGGGGAAGGAGGAAGAGGAAGATTCCAGTGGGAAATCTATGGACCTGTGACTAATTAAATCTGGGGGGGATGGAAAGGGTACGGTGGGGTCCACTCAGCATGGGGTATGCGACTTCTTCATTTCAAGATAGGGACTTGCTTCAAATGGTCAAGTCCATCCAGGCTCTGAGTCGGTAATTCACTGAATATTGTAATTCAGTGTTTACCTTTTCTTCTCAGTGCCGTCTGATGCAAAATCTCTGTAATGATATGAAGGAGCCATTTGGAAAGGAGTTTGAGGGACTAAAAGTATTTCTCTGTGCCGACAGCTTTTTTTTTTTTCTATTTCCTGATGAAGAAAATCTACCTAATTTCTTATTTGCATTTAAAAGACCCCAACCTAACGATGGCTTTAACAGCGAAGGTAACCGCAGACAGACTTTTTCTCAGCGGCTCTGACTCTCTTCTTCTTCGTTGTCTCCTTAACCATCTGTGTGCTTCGCTGCTAGCAAGAAATACTTACAGTGTATTTTTAGTGTATATATATATGTATATTTATGTGTTTATGCTCTGCTTTTTCCCAAAAAGGCTTATGTAAAATAAGATTATTAAAATAGAAATAGAAAAACAAAGACATAAACAGAAAGAAACAAATATGCTAGACTCTAGGACTAATATATTTACAGGACAATTAAGCGTTAAGTACTTGGAGCTTCCTAGCAACCTTAAAAGAAAGGACAACAGCAAGATTTATCAAATTGTATCCTCTTGTGGAAAAAGGTAATATACCTCCTTCAAGTTCCTGTGTAAACAAAAATAATCTGCATATGACTCTGAGCCATATCGGGGACCTGAGCTGGTAAAGTCCAAGCATGTAACTACCTGATGCTTTAATTGAATTTGTTACCTCATTTTTATCCAGATCAGCCTCCATTAAAACTTATAAGACACGTTCATAAATGCAAATGAAACAGAAAGGAAGTATTTGTTTATTCCAAAGACATTTACAGAGTCCTATATTCACTAAGGATGCAGATATAAGAGACCTAGTCTTTGCCTTCCAAAACTTCCTGGACTGTTCAGGAAGGCGAAGGGATATACAGATGATTGTAATATAATGTACCACCTGCTCTAAGGGAGTTAACAGGAGTAGCCCAGAGACTACCTGAAGCTGGGAGGGGCAGGAGATGGGGATGTGATAAGATAGAGAAGCCTTTTGAGAAAGGGAGGTAAGTGTCCCAAGCAGAGGGAACGACATATGTGAAGAAATGATGTCTGTGACTGTGCTGAAGGGTAGGTGTGGGAACACGAAAAGGGAGAAGCCAACAGCTATCGGATCTTGAGGGTCTTTGGGCCAAACTAAGGGACTTGATTTCATGCTGAAGAAAACAGGGACTCACTGCAGGATTTTTAGCAAGGGAATACTTGATACTCGCATTTTAGAAGGAAAGAATAATTGTCACAGCAGTGGGAGAAACTTGCTCAGCCTGTTAAAGGGTGTTTACAAAAGGCCCCCAGCTAACATCATACTCAGTGGTGAAAATCCAAAAACTTTCCACCTGAGATCAATAACAAGACAAGTATGCCCCTCTAGCCATTTCTTTTTTTTTCCCCTCTAGCCATTTCTATTCAGTGTTTGTACTGAAGGTCCTAGCCAGGGTAATTAGGTAAGAAAAAGAAATAAAAGGCACTCAGATTAGAAAGAAGTAAACTTTCTTCTTAGACGACATTATCTTATAGACAGAAAATCATAAGCAATTCCTACAGATACACCAATTAGACTTAATAAACAATTTAAGTATTGTTATGGGATATAAGCTCCACACATAAAAACCAGTTTTATTTCCATGCACTAGCAATGAACAATCCAAAAAGGAAATGAAGAAAACAATTCCATTCGCAAGGGCATCAAAAAGAATACAATACTGAGATTGTATTTAACCAAGGAGGTACAAGATGTTCACACTGAAAGCTACAAAATACCATTGAAAGAAAGGAACAAAGACAAAAGTAAACGAGAAGACACACATTCATGGATTGGAAGAATGAATATTGTTAGGATGGTAATAGTACCCAAAGCCAAATCCATGTAATCCCTATCAATATCCTAAAGGTCTTCTTGTTTTGTAGAAATGGAAATGGTGATTTTAAAATTCATAAGGAATTACATGGAAGCCCATATAGCCAAAACAATTGTGGAAAAAAAGAATAAAATTGGAGAACTACCATTTCCTGATTACAAAATTAGTAACAAAATGACTTTATTTTCTTGGGCTCCAAAATTACTGAAGATGGTGACTACAGCCATGAAATTAAAAGACGCTTGCTCCTTGGAAGAAGCTATGACCAACCTAGACAGTATATTAATAAGCAGAGACACTAATTGCTTTGCCCACAAAGGTCCATCTAGTCAAAGTTATGGTTTTTCCAGTAAGTAGTCATGTATGAATGTGAGAGTTGGACCATTAAGAAAGCTGAGTGCCAAAGAATTGATGCTTTTGAACTGTGATGTTGGAGAAGGCTCTTGAGAGTCTTTAGACTACAAGGAGATCCAACCAGTCAATCCTAAATGAAATCAGTACTGAATATTCATTGGAAGAACTGATGATGAAGCTCCAATACTTTGGCCACCTGATACAAAGAACTGACTCGTTGGAAAAGACCCTGATGCTGGGAAAGATTGAAGGCAGGAGGAGAAAGAGGCAACAGAGGACGAGATGGCTGGATGGCATCACTGACTCGATGGACATAAGTTTGAGCAAACTCTGGGTGTTGGTGATGGACAGGGAGGCCTGGTGTGCTGCAGTCCATGGGGTCACAAAGAGTCGGACACAATTGAGTGACTGAAGTGAACTGAACTACAAAGTTATAGCAATCAAAACAATGGGGATACTGACACACATTTAGATACAAAAATCAATAAAATAGAATTAAAAGTACATAAATAAAAGTGTGGTCTGTTTTCAACTGATTTTTCAACAAGACTGCCAAACTACTCAATGTGGAAAGAATAGTCTTTCCAATAAATAATGTGTGTACAACTCCATTGTACCCCTATCTCACATCAAATACAAAAGTTCACTAAAAAAATGATCAAAGACCTAAATATAAAAGCTAAAACGACAAACCTACTAGACAAAAACGGGTGAATTTTCATAACCTTGGATTTGGCAATAGTTTCTCAGATACAATAAAGCACAGGCAACAAAAGAATAAGTAAATTGGACCTCATGAAAATTAAAAATGTTTTGCTTCAAAGGACACTTTTTTAAGGTACGAGAAGACAACCCACAGTATGGGAGAAAATATTTGTGAATCATGTAACTGATAAGGGTTTAATACCCAGAATAAAGGACTCTAACACTCAAAGACAAAAAACCCGAAGCCCTTGAACTTTCCCATATACAGCACCATATGGCCATGATGTATTTGCTGGACAGCCAGACTTGCTCTCCTCTTTTTTAGGTCATATCTCCCATTTTTCTTCAGCATAAGCCTGATTCTGGGAACTGATCCTGTTTATCCAGATTACAAAGGACAAGTCTTAGGAGCTAAGCAGACCTGAGAAGATAAATGGGTGGAATAGTCTTTAACTGAAAGACCAAGCCCAAGCCTTGCTAAGTAATTTCAATCCAAGAGAAGATTCCAGTAGAGAAGACCAACTCTAGATGTGAGTAAACAAAAAACTCCCCAAATAACTGTTGCCAAAATAAGACAGAAGTTTACATCTCTCACACGTTGCCCAAAGATAATGCATTACAGTGATTAATTAGGAACATGAACTCCAATTCAAGCACACTTGTATCCCTTATGAACTGTATGACTTTGGGCATCAGATCTCTAGGCCTCTGTTTTCCCACCTATGTAATAGAGTTATAACAGTGCCCAACCGAAGAACATTTTTGTGATGATTAACTATATTTATTACATGTAAAGTACATAGAGCAGTGTCTATGCGTGTTAGTCACTCAGTCATGTCCGACTCTTTGCATCCCCGTGGGCTATAGCCCTCCAGGCTCCTCTGTCCATGGAGTTCTCCCAATAAGAATACTGGAGTAGGTTGCTATGCTTTCTTTCAGGGGATCTTCCCAACCCAGGGATTAAACCCAGGTTTCCTGCACTACAGGCAGATTCTTTACTATCTGAGCCACCCAGGGCAGTGTCTGGCACATAGTAAATGCTCAATGAATATTATCCCTTATTATTGTTGGATATTTTTGCCTTAGTCTTGAACAGTTTAATGTTTTTACCACTGATGTAGATGAAGAATGGAATGGCCAACACTATAGGTTGTCTCCCAATAGCTGTTTGCTTAATCTTTGATGAAAACAGTCATCTGGTTTTTAAATGGGTATATATAGCCATCCTGAACAAAGCCTACATTTCCTAGCTCCCCCTTGCAGCTAAATTGTGACCATGTGACTCAGTTCTTTCCAGTAGCGTGTAAGAAAATGAAGTGTAACTACCAAGAAATTGTCTTTAAAAGGAAGGGCCAATGCCCCTTCCTCAATTTCCTTTTCTCCACCAGCTGGAATATAGATGTGATGGTTAGAGGCTCAGCAGCCATTCTGAACAACAAGGTGACCTTGAGATTGGAAGATATGCATGATGGAACAACAAGATAGGAGGTACCTGCCTCTCTGACACTTGGGTGCATCAACTCCACTGACAAGTCCAGACTTCTTGAATTAACTTCTGTCTCATGTTAGCAGCTATTATTTGGGGTGTTTTTTTTTTTTTTTTCATTGCAAATGAGCACAATCCTACTGCCAAAGGTATATCATATTTTAAGGTGACTTAGAGCTAAAAATGCTAGCTTTGTCATCCATGGGATAATAATCAGAGCTCAGAGGCAATGGACTAAATCTGACAGCATGAAGGATGGAGGTTAGCAGTGATAATGTAAAGTGCTTCCTTGGGTCCATAAAAGCAGCCTTGCAATGGCCAAATGAGGTTGATATGGCCTGGAGGCGGGGAATATCTTCTGAGCGGATGCCTTACGAAGGAGATGGTGGACGCCTGTCACAGGGTAGATACTCAGAGATGTATGCCCCCCTTGGTACCATCCCTTCCCACAAGCTTCTGAGTTCAAGGCACACTCTGTGTGAATTGACAGCAGGCTATTTCAGTTCAGGGGATTTTCGTCTCTGTTAATAATAGCATGGTGAACAGCAGGAGGAAGATGACTCTGCATCACTTTTTATAGGTCAGGCCACACCTGGAATATAAACAAATGGGAGTGTTTTCAGAGACAAGCCTGGAAAAGACATCACTTGGGAGTGGGGAAAAGAAAAGAAATGATCACTGTGTGCAAATATCTAAAGGGATGTTACAGAAAAAAAGAAAAGAGTTTCTATAATCTTGTCCTAAGCCCCTAAAAGGTGGCTCTGTGCTAAAGAATCCGCCTACCAATGCAGGAGACATGGGTTTGGTCCCTGGGTCAGGAGGATCCCCTGGAGGAGGAAATGGCAACCCACTTCAGGATTCCTGCCTGGAAAATCCCATGGACGAGGAGCCTGGTGAGCTACAGTCCATTGACTCACAAAGAGTCGGACAAGACTTAGCTACTGAGCATTAGCAGGAAGCCCCTAAAGAGTCCTGATGGTTGGAAAGACAGATTTCATCAGTCAGTTAGCCTACATTACCTGTTATTGCTCTCAGGCTGTGGTAGTGAATTCTAATTGTCCTACACAGTAACTGTCCTAGAGCTCTTTCCTGTGGATATAACCTCACTAAAATACCTTTGCTCCTGTCCTTTGAAGTTCAAAGTGGTTATGTGACAGGGTGGTGGCCCACGAGATGTAAGCTGAAGTCTAAGTGGGAGTTCCAAGAAGGATTTGCCTTCTCATAGAGGTGTCATGCCCTCTCACTTCCTCCTGGTTCTCCCCTTCCTGGCCTGTCTGGACTGCAGACATGACGCTGGAGGAGCAGCGATCATCTTACAAGCAAGAGCAAAAGTCACATGTGATACATGTGAAGAACAGAACAGAACATGGGTAGAACAGAAAGATAGGAGGAGCCTGGTTCCTGGAAGACATCCTTGAACAGTTTCTCTCACTTGGGCTGTCTTCTGAGCTTCCTGTTAGGTAAGAAGAATTAAGCCCTGCCTCATTTAAGGCCCTGAAACAGTTATCTTATCAATGCAGCCAAGATGCTGTCCTAATCCAGGCTCCCTGCTGGGTTCTCAGAGGGAAAAGGCTTTCTTGAAGAACCACTGGTATTTCCTGCTTTTCAGACAGGATGTGAGATAGAGCATCCTAAAAACCAGGACATACTCAAGATGGACTGAGCTCCGGGGTGGCAGTGAACCTCTTGACCCAAGAGGAATGCATGCAGAGGCTGTGGGCACTTCTGCAGCTGCGATGTTATAAAGCAGTATTGAGTGTTGAGTGAAAGGTCAGATTTAATGACCTTTAAAGTCCTTTCTAGAACAAAAGCGTTTCTAATGATCAGAAAGTTAAAAATAGGTGTACTGTGGCATAGTTAAGTTTTGGTGGCTGAACAGATGGTGTTTTTCAGCTATAGTCTGAAAAACTATAGTGGGATATGCAATTTTCATTATAGTTTCTAAGAAAATACTCTCCTTCAATTCCCCTAGGGGACCATATCATGGCAATTTAAAATTTCTAATGGAATTTTAGTTTGTTTTATTTGTAGTAATGTAATTTATCCCACTGTACACTACCAGGATTTTTGTCTGTCTTGGTCTTACAAAGTTAATATGGCAATGAAACATACTCAGCATCATTTGATTTTCAGATGGTAGTGGATTTATTATTTTTGTCTGTGAAAGAAGGGATCTTGGTAATAAGATTCCTTCCTAACTGTGTCATTGGAACATTTGTATCCTATATAAAATAACCATTAGGGATCAATTTATTGGCAGAATTTCTGTAAGCATGGCAGCGTTCTTTCTGCAAAAGGGGGACTTTTTCCCTTTCATAGTGGAGGGAGTTCTTTGATGGGGTGAACATAAGAAAGGATAGGTTGAATCTTTACTGGATTCTATGATTGATCCCTTGATGGGGGATCTCAAGCCTGAGAGAGGAAGATGAGCTGCGTGACTGTGAAGGTGCCCCGTGGTGACTGGCAGGCCGCAAGGATTCAGTAGGTGTTTGACAAGGGAATGAACAAATGAGTCCTCTTCCAGCCTTTCTCTGAGTACAGGCTGTGAGATGATACTATAGCCTATGGGGGTGCAAATCAGTGTTTCTCAAAAGGGCTTCACATTGCGAGGTTGGAGAGAGAATAAAGAGATGGTGCTTCAAATGGAAATTAGGGCCCCCCTCCAGATTTACTAGAGAAAGAAATGGCAACCCACTCCAGTATTCTTGCCTGGAGAATCCCAAGGAGGGAGGAGCCTGGTAGGCTACAGCCCATGGGGTAGCAAAGAGTCGGACATGACTGAGCGACTTCACTTTCACTTTCTAGATTTACTGAATCAGAAATCTCCAGGACTGGGGCTCAGGTATCTGCATTTTTGCACTCCTACCCACCACAGGGCTTCTCTTGTGGCTCAACTGGTGAAGAATCTGCCTGCAATGCGGGAGACCTGGGTTCAATCCCTGGGTTGGGAACATCCCCTGGTGAAGAGAACGGCTACCTACTCCCCTATTCTGGTCTGGAGAATTCCATGGAATGTATAGTCCATGGGGTCGCAGAGTCAGACGCAACTGACTTTCACTTTCTTTCACACACACCCCCAGAGGGATTATCCTGTATTGTGCACTGTGAACTACAGGTGTGTACGCTGAGTGTTCCAGTTGAAGCTTCCCTAGAGGCATGGTGTCTTGGGAGGCAGCTGGATCAGGATCTGGGTGATCAGCCTCCGGAAGAGGCAGCCGTAGCAAATGCGCTTGTCTCTGGCGACACCTGCTGGTCGAGAGTAACAATTAGCAAACGCTCAACCTCTGGAACTACACAGATGTTTTTCTTACGGGGTCCAGATACTAAGGGCGCTGCATTTTAGTGTCTGAAATCTAACAGTGATGATTAATATACCCAAAGCCCCAGGTATCTAGGGGATATACTTTTATATCTGTATCCTCTTTTCACTAACTTCAAGTAGAATCAATATATATTTGAAGAATGTCATCCTTCAATTATCTTACATGTTTCTTAGAACAGATGTTCTTATTTCACATCTACTTGAAACATTACCAACTCTTGGATTTCCTCTGAAGGGATTTACTGAACTCTTTGGCTAGAGAACTTATTCTTTGTGGTTGTTTTAGAGAAAGAATGAGAAGCCAGCTTTTATCTCTCATTGATGCCTCCAGGCAAGATAAAGAAAAAAATGCTTTCATGATATCTTGGTTCCTTCTATTTATTGAGCACCTACTGTATGCTGGCTGCCCTCCCAGAGAACTCACGGTTCGGGGACTGAGAGGGTGCAATCATAGTCCCTACAGCAGAAATGTGTGTGGTGTGGAGAGGGAGGGGTGGAGTCAAGGAATAAGCTGAGACCTGGGGACGATTCATTCTTCCAGATCGTTCTCGGACATGACCACATCTGAAGTTCCCAGAGGAGAGATTGGTATGTGCTGAAACAAACCTGAGAAGTGTGAAACAGCATTTGGGGTGAATTTCTCTGGAAAGGGGTAACCTCCAAATAAGGTATGAGGCTGGAAGTCAGTGATGGGTGATGGGGCCAAGGAGTTGGTCCAAACCTTGCCCCCTTGCCAAGATTAGATTTCATCCTTTCACCATCCTTAGCGGTGACTAACCACTGAAGAGTTTAAGATGTTCTTTTTATCAGACTATTCCACTGGAAGATCAATACACAAAACAGAGCACCGCCTTTTTATCTGATGGTCTGCAAATCCAAGTCCAAATTCCTGATAAAAATTATATCTAGTAGCTGAGAATGTCATGCCGATTCAACAGACAAAAAGTCCCAGTCCGTCTGAAAAGACTTTCAGCGTTCTAGTAAATAGATTTGGCCTGTGTGTTGTTAACAGGGGTTGGTTTGTTTATTTAATGTAGCTATTTGACAGAGCTGGCTCTCTGTGCCTTTTATTTAGAGCTTCTGTACTGTCTCCTCTTCCTGTGTTAACAGGGTCCCACTCCCAGCAGTGCCAGTCACATAACCCCCAGGGAAATCCTACAGATGTCCTACAGGCCAGTAACTGAGCACTGGGTTACTGTCAGAGCCTGAGGCCTGAAATAAACCAGCTCTTTATTTTGTGCACCATTTTTCACCTTTCAGATCAGTTCAGTTCTGTCCCTCAGTTGTGTCTGACCCTTTGTGACCCCATGGACTGCAGCACATCAGGTCTCCCTGTCCATCACCAACACCCGGAGCTTGCCCAAACTCATGTCCATTGAGTCGGTGATGCCATCCAACCGTCTCTGTCATCCCCTTCTCCTCCCGCCTTCACTCTTTCCCAGCATCAGGGTCTTTTTTAATGAGTCAGTTCTTTGTATTAGGTGGCCAAAGTGTTGGAGTTTCAGCTTCAGCATCGGTCCTTCCAATGAATATTCAGGACTGATTTCCTTTAGGATGGACTAGTTGGATCCCCTTGCAGTCCAAGGGACTCTCAAGAGTCTTCTCCAACACCACAATTCAAAAGCATCGATTCTTTGGCACTCAGCTTTCTTTATGGTCCAACTCTCACATCCATACATGACTACTTACGGGAAAAACCATAGCTTTGACTAGATGGGCATTTGTCAGCAAAGTCATATCTCTGCTTTTAATATGCTGTCTAAGATGGTCATAGCTTTTCTTCCAAAGAGCAAGTGTCTTTTAATTTCATGGCTGCAGTCACAATCTGCAGTGATTTTGGAGCCCAAGAAAATAAAGTCTGTCACTATTTCCATTGTTTTTCACCTTTAAAATACAAGTGATCATGGATTTATTTCCATGATGCTTTTCACAACAGGATGAGGCGCTCAGTCATGCTGCATAATTAAGACATGCCCTCAGGAAGGACAAACACAATCTTTGTTTCTTCCACCTCCCTTCTGCTTGGACTTCAATCACTATGCACAGCCTTATACACTTGGCATGGTCTAGAGGAAAAAGGAGCCTGGTGTGTTACAGTCCATAGGGTCACAAAGAGTCAGACCCAACTGAAGTGACTGAGCACACACGCACACATGGAGGGAAAAGGCATGGAATTTGGAATCTGGAGTACTTGAATTTGCATCTCATCCTTCCCTACGACACCCCCTCCCCCATTCCATTGTGTTGGCAAGTCGGTTAACGTTTCCTCTTTCTTTACCCGGCAAAGGGAGCTAATAATGCCTTTTCTTGTGGACTGAGTGAAAAAAAGATGTATGGAATGCCTGAGAGCAGTGCCCAACGCGCAGCGGGACCTTAATAAATGTGAGCTTTCCCCCTTCTTTTTCTATCCTTCCCTTGATACCAGTGAGTCATCAAAAGCCCAGGAGGCACGCAGCCTTCAGACTGCAGCAGTGGTGATGGCCATTAGTGCCTGCTGTTCTGTACTGTTCTACGGAGTTTACCTCTGAAGCAGGTTAATTGGTGGCTCAGCCAGTAAAGAATCTGCCTGCATTGCAGAGACCCAGGTTCAACCCCTGGGTCAGGAAGACCCCCTGGAGAAGGGAATCTATCCACTCCACTGTTCTTGCCTGCAGAATTCCATGGACAGAGGAGCCTGGCAGGCTACAGTCCATGGGGTTGCTAAGAGCTGGACACAACTGAGTGACTAACACTTTCAATTTCAGGCTAATAAAATAAGAGACCTTTTCTTAGCTTCAGACTTTCTGTCCCAATCTCTCTGTCTAGAGGATAGGACTCGGCACTTTTACTGTTGTGACCCAGGTTCAATCCCTGGTCAGGGAACTGAGATCCCACGAACTGGGTGGCATGGCCAAAATTTTTAAAAAGGTCTTTTTTGAGCTCTTTTAAGTACGGAGTCTGATGACCATCAACTAGACACCCACCCTCCTTGCAATTCTGAGAAGAATCCAGTTCTGTCAATGTTAGTGCACCAAGGGACATGGACCACAACCCTGATGTGATGTCTGAAGCCGGGCTCCCCTGACCTGTCGGCAGGGCTGCCCCATCTGCGCAGATAAGCACCTGGTGCCTGACTGACCCGACCCGAGAGGGTCTCATAGCCAGTCATGCTGAAGTAGGACTTTATTATTGGTAGATGTTACCTAACAGACTGAGATGTCTTACTCATCTGCCAAGCCAACAGTCTAAAGAACATTACTCTGAAAGATATGGCCCAAAGTTAATCTTTGACTTAAAGGGACTCTATTTTAGGGACAGTTCCCATCACGTATGTTTTGTTCTGTTGTATGCATCTACTCTTAGTATCCCGAAAATGTAGAGAAATTGGCAAATTATGACTAAATACAGTGTGGCAGTGAACACGACAGTCAAAATAGAGCCAAATGGGGCTTCCCTGGAGGCTCAGTGGTAAAGAATCCACCTGCCAATGCAGGAGACACGAGTTCGATCCCTGATCTGGGAGGACCCCACATGCCATGGATCAACTCAGCCCATGTGCCACAACTATTGAGACTGTGCTCTAGAGCCCAGGAGCCGAACAATTGAGTCCATGTACCGTAACTACTGAAGCCCACGTGCCCCAGAGCCCACGCCAGACAAGAGAAGCCTTTGCACTGGGGCTGGAGTGTGGCCCCCGATGGCCACAACTAGAGAAAGGCCCTCTCAGGAAATCAGACCCCACACAGCTAAAAAATAAATAAGTAAAATTATTTTTTGTAAAAAAGGATAAATCCTAAGAATTCTCATCACAAGGAAGAAGATTTTAAAAAATAGAGGCAAACGACGAAAGATTGAAAAGCCACAAAAGAAAAAGACACGCTGAAGAACCATCATATTAACACAGAGACTTTTGGTGGGAAACGTGCTAACAGTTCATGCAGCTTTTGTACTTTGAGTGTCACTGGTATAAATGACTGCCCAAGGGTGACTGCAAGACAGAACCGATGACTGATGTGGGGAGCTAATGGTGATGATAAAACATTACTTTGCTTTATTCCTGCTTGAAGGATTTTTAAAATTGGATTATTAGTAAAAAGTTGATTCACAATGTTGTGTTAATTTCTGCCGTACAGCAAAGTGACTCAGATATACATATATATATTCTTTTTCATATTCTTTTCCATCATGGTTTATCAGAAGAGATTGAATATAGTTCCCCATGCTCTACATTAGGACTTTGTTTATCCATCCTATACATAATAGTCTGCATCTTCTCATCCCAGACTTCCAGTCCTTCCCTCCCCCATTCTCCCCTCCCTGGCAGCCACAAGTATGTTCTCTATGTCTGTGAGTCTGTATCTGTTTCATGGATAGGTTCACTTGTGTTGTATTTTAGATTCCACACATAGGTGCTATCATATGGTGTTTGTCTCTCTGACTTACTTCACTTCATTACGGTGATCTGTAGGTCCATCTGTGTTTCTGCAAATGGCACTATTTCATTCTTTTTCATGGCTGAGTAGTATTCCATTGTATATGTATATGTACCATATCTTTTTTGTCCATTCCTCTGTGATGGACATTTAGGTTGTTTCCATGACTTGGCTTATTGTAGCGTTGCAAAGAACAAAGGAGTACATATATCTTTTTGAATTATAGTTTTGTCTGGGAGTATGCCCAGGAGTGGAATAGCTGAATCATATGGCAACTCTATGTTTAGTTTTTTTGAGGAAGCTCTGTACTGTTTTCCATAGTGACTGCACCAACTTAACATTCTCAACAACAGGGTGGAAGGGTTCTCTTTCTCCACAAACTCTCTAGCATTTGTTATTCATGGACTTCTTAATGATGGCCATTCTGATTGGTATGAGGTGGTACCTCACTGTAGTTTTGATTTGCATTTCTCTAAAATTTAGTGATGTTGAGCATCTTTTCACTTGCCTATTGGCCATCTGTATATCATCTTAATGTCTATTTAAGTCTTCTGTCCATGTTTCTCTTGAGTTGACTTGAAGGATTTCTGAAGTATATTCAGAGTAATTTTTATCTTGCTTTAAATAAGCTAAAAGAGTAGGAAAGAAAATTACACCTGCACTGTAGTTTTAGTTTTACAAAGGGAGCATCTTTCAGCAAGTAGCAAGTCAGGAGAAATACTTATGTGGTAGAGTTCTGGATTATAAAGGACTTCCCTGGTGGCTCAGATGGTAAAGCATCTGCCTGCAATGCAGGAGACCCGGGTTCAATCCCTGGGTTGGAAAGATTTCCTGGGGAAGGAAATGGAAACCCACTCCAGTATTCTTGCCTGGAAAATCCCATAGATGGAGGAGCCAGTTAGGCTACAGTCCATGGGGTCGCAAAGAATCAGACACGACTGAGCGACTTCACTTCTGGATTATAAGGGATTTCTTTTCCTTTTTTTGTTTATTTGTCTGTCTGCGTCAGCTCTTTGTTGCATCATGTGGGGTCATTTGCTGGGGCGCACAGGCTCTCTACTTGTGGTGCTCGGGCTCTGTGGTTGTGGTGCTCAGGCTTAGTTACTCCATGGCATGTGGGATCTTAGTTCCCCAAACAGGGGAACTTGCTTTGCAAGGGGGATTCTTAACCACCGGTCCTCCAGAGAAGTCTCTATAGAGGTTTTCTAACAGCCCATGTTTAAAGAAGAGAGCAGTGGTACTCATGATCATGGCTTGTGTTAGGTTCACAGTACTCCAGGAATCTCCTTTTAATTCTTCAGCACATAGGTACACTGTCCGTATTTTCCAGCCTTGCAAGGGGCCTGTCTTCCAACACTGGTAATAAATATGGTGTTATGTCTAGGAAAGTCTTTCATTAAACACCAGTTGAGAAAAGATACTGTTTTTGGATTGGATACTCCTATTTGAAATACAAGAATAAGGAACACCACCTATGCCTGTTTTAACTCAAGGTCAGAGTTAAATCTAGCTACTCAGGTGTTCTAACCAAGTAGCATGGAATGTACTCTCAAAGCAAGACAGAGAAGTATTGCCCCCAGTGTACACAAAGAGGACTCATGCTGAGAACTCCTGCCCTGACCTTAGATCTCCTCTTGCATCCTTCTCTATCAGCTTTCAAGAGACAGACTCCTGGCTAGGGCAATCCTGCCTCAAACCTGGAGTGTAAGTGTAAAATTGGCTTAAGTGTAAAATTTGCATACTATTTAAAAAGCTCGTTGTAAAATGGTACCCTCTAGGGAGCAAAGCCTGGTGTCAGTGTCCTATATGTGGTCTGCACAAAGGTAAACATTTTTTTCCCAAATTCTTAGACTGGCATCACCAACCTTAATGAAGAAGGAATTTTAACTGATTTGGCCCACTATCCAGAGAAAAATAAGAAGTCTGTGAGTTGGACAGCCAAGTCATCCAGTTAAAACTCTAGAGTGTTCCATAGCTCTTCCTCTCTCAGTCAACCCCGAAAGTCAACAGAGAAAAAAGCTAGATCTATCTCAGCCCCTGTGTGGGATAGAGAAAGTATTGTGCTTGACAAAAGTTTAGTTATCGAAAGGACAAAGGAAATGTAGGAGGGAAAGAAAGGAAGAGAAAGAGGGAGGGTGCTGAGAACCTCGGTATTCAAAATCTACCCTAATGTTAACAGTGTGAGGAAACAGCTCTTTTAGAATTATTTGGCAATGTGATCAGGACCATCCCCAAGAAAAAGGAATGCAGAAAGACAAAACAGTTGTCTGAGGAGGCCTTCCAAATAGCTGAGAAAAGAAGAGAAGCGAAAGGCAAAGGAGAAAAAGAAATACCATTTGAATGCAGAATTCCAAAGAATAGCAAGGAGAGATAAGAAAGCCTTCCTCGGTGATCAATGCAAAGAGATAGAGGAAAATAGGATGGGAAAGACTAGAGATCTCTTAAAGAAAATTAGAGATACCAAGGGAGGGAAAATTTCATTCAAAGATGGGCACAATAAAGGACAGAAATGGTATGGACCTAACAAGCGGAAGATATTAAGAAGGGGTGGCCAGAATACACAGAAGAACTATACAAAAAAGATCTTGATGACCCAGATAACCACGATCACTCACCTAGAGTCAGATATCCTGGAGTATGAAGTCAAGTGGGCCTTAGGAAGCATCACTACAAACAAAGCTAGTGGAGAAAAAAAAAAACAAAGCTAGTGGAGATGATGGAATTCCAATTGAGCTATTTCAAATCTTGAAAGATGATGCTGTAAAAGTGCTGCACTCAATATGCCAGCAAATTTGGAAAATTCAGTAATGGCCAACAGGACTGGAAAAGGTCACTTTTCATTACAATCCCAAAGAAAGGCAAGGCCAAAGAATGTTCAAAGTATGCACAAATGTACTCATCTCACATGCTAGCAAGGTAATGCTCAAAATTATCCAAGCCAGGCTTCAACAGTATGTGAGCTGAGAACTTCCAGATGTTCGAGGTGGATTTAGAAAAGAGATCAAATTGCTAACATCCATTGGATCATCAAGAAAGCAAGAGAGTTCCGGAAAAAGCATCTATTTCTGCTTTATTGACTACGCCAAAGCCTTTGACTGTGCGGATCACAACAAACTGTGAAAAATTCTTAAAGAGATGGAAATCTCTGACCACCTGACCTGCCTCCTGAGAAATCTGTATACAGGTCAAGAAGCAACAGTTAGAACTGGACATGGAACAACAGACTGGTTCCAAATACGGAAAGGAGTACATCAAGGTTGTATATTGTCACCCTGCTTATTTAACTTATATGCAGAGTATCATGCGAAATGCCAGGCTGGATGAAACACAAGCTGTAATCAAGATTGGTGGGAGAAATATCAATAACCTCAGATATGCAGATGACACCACCCTTATGGCAAAAAGCGAAGAACTAAAGAGCCTCTTGATGAAAGTGAAAGAAGAGAGTGAAAAAGTTGGCTTGAAACTCAACGTTCAGAAACCTAAGATCATGGCATTCAGTCCCATCACTTCATGGCAAATAGGTGGGGAAATAATGGAAAGGGTAACAGAGTTTATATTTTGGGGCTCCAAAATCACTGCAGATGGTGACTGCAGCCATGAAATTAAAAGATGCTTGCTCCTTGAAAGAGAAGCTATGACCAACCTAGACAGCATATTAAAAAGCAGAGACATGACTCTGCCAACAAAGGTTCATCTAGCCAAAACTATGGTTTTTCCAGTAGTCATGTATGGATGTCAGAGTTGGACCACAAAGAAAGCTGAGCGCCGAAGAATTGATGGTTTTGAACTGTGTGTTGGAGAAGACTCTTGAGAGTCCCTTGGACTGCAAGGAGATCCAACCAGTCAATCCTAAAGGAGATTAGTCCTGAATATTCATTGAAAGGACTGATGCTAAAGCTGAAACTCCAACACTTTGGCCATCTGATGAGAAGAACTGACTCATTGGAAAGACTCTGATGATGGGAAAGATTGATGGCAGGAGGAGAAAGGGATGATAGAGGACGAGATGGTTGGATGGCATCACCGACTCGATGGACATGAGTTTGAACAAGCTTAAGGAGTTGGTGATGGACAGGGAAACCTGGCGTGCTGCAGTCCATGAGGTCACAAAGAGTCGGACACGACTGAGCAACTAAACGACTGACTGACTACAAATCTACAGATTGTGCACATTCTTTCACCCAGCAATTGTGTATTTAGAAATTAAAGATGTGTGAGAGTATTTTATCGTGAACCAGAGTCTTGTTCATAATCATAAAATATTGCAACCAACCTAAATATCCAACACAGAGAATCAGGTAAGCAAATTACATCTACACCTGTTCTTCCCCTGGTCCCTCCTAATGGAACCATCATTAAACCAGTTGCTCAAGCCAGAAACCTAGAATCATTTAAAATTTTCCTCCTTCTCTTTCTACTTTTCATTCCAAGTCTTACCATTTTCCAAAATACACAGGGTATCATCTTGTAGATGTATTAACTTAAGCAGGTAACAGACACCATCAAGCCTAAAAGCCAATAAGGAAGATTGAATGCTTTCAAGTGTTTGCTCACCACCAATAGAGGAAGATGTATCCTCTGCTCATTCCTGGGCAGTGGCTAGGGAAAATAAAGAGAAAAGTAAGGCGTTGTTTTGTTTTTTAAATATCTATTTAGGCCACATTGGGTCTCAGTTGTGGCACACATCATTGCATCATGTAGGATCTTTCGCTGCTGTGCACAGATTCTCTAGTTGTGGTATTCGGGCTCAGTAATTGCAATACATGGGCTTAGTTGCTCTGTGCTATGTGGAGTCTTCCCCGACTGGGGATCGAGTTCACTTCCCCTCCATTGCAAGGTGGATTCTTAACCGCTGGACCACCAGGGAAGTGCCTAGAAGGCATTGTTTAAGAAGCCAGCTAATTGGGTGTGGATGACTCCACAGAGATCATGGAAGATGAAATTCATCTGAGAACCATGGACAAGGAAGAATTAGGAAACACTGATCCAGGACTGTATTGATACATGTAAATCATACATACGGTACTGTATTGATAATTTAAGATATTTTTCGAAGTTAATTTTGACTCAATGGGATCAGTATCACCTTATGACCCTGAGCCTCAGGGTCCTCACCTGAGGCGAGTCCACTCGAAGCCCACTTCTTCCCCCTGAGACCACACACGACCCCAGAACTCCCTCTTCAAACAAGGTCTGCATGGCTCTCTTCTCCAGGTACTTCCGCCTAAGGGTAGATCAAGTCTGTGGTAGACGGTGTGGATGGAGCTTGGATTAGTGGGTTCGGGAGCAGGGTCTTTGTTTGTCCTCTTGCCTCAGCCCTGAAAATGTTAGCAGCCACCTTGGATGAGGGCTTCCCTGGTGGCTCAGCTGGTAAAGAATCTGCCTGCAATGCAGGAGACCTGGGTTCGATCCCTGGGTTGGCAAGATCCCCTGGAGAAGAATGGCTACCCACTCCAGTATTCTGACCTGGAGAATTCCATGGACAGTATAGTCCATGGCGTCACAAAGAGTCAGACACAACTGAGCAACTTTCACTTCACGTTGAATGAGATGCTTACTACTGACTGTTGGGACTAACCAATTCCCCATGCCATTATGGGGCTTCCCAGTTGGTGCTAATGGTAAAGAAATATGCAGAAGACACAAAAGATTCGGGTTCAATCCCTGGGTCAGGAAAATCCCCTGGGGTGGGAAATGGCAACCTGCTCCAGTATGCTTGCCTGATAAATTCCATGTACAGAGGACCCTGGTGGGCTACAGTCCACGGAATCACAGAGTCAGATGTGACTCAACGGCTAAACAGGCACACACACCACACACACCATTGTGTCTCATATCCAGCTATCACCTCAACACTACTGCAAGTCCCCCAGGATCTCTCGTTTGGGTTTTTGCTGTACTTCCCTGACTAGTCTCACATCACCTCTCACACGTTTCCTCCCCAATCCATTCTTTGACACATTACAGGCAGAGTGGGCTTTTCTAAAATAGAAATCAGACCATGTTACTGGCACAGACAGAACGTACCTACTCCCTGCCACGGCAGAGAAGCCCTCTGGCTACATCTGTGCCAGCCTCATTAAGCGTGAGCCCCAGTGACGAGCCCCCTTCCAGTTTCCCGTACTTCCTATGAATTTTTCCACCTCAGGGCCTTCCTATCCACTGCTCTCTCTGCCTAGAACATTCTTCTTAGTTTTCACATGACAGGTTCTTCATCCTTCAAGTCCAAAATTTTTCCCCCAGGCAGACCTTCTGCACTCAACTGTAGACCCCTATTTTTTTCCCTCCTAGTATCCGTTTTGTTTTTTTTTTCCTTCGTGGCATTTTATCACAAAATAGGCTTCAGTATTCCTTTTTCTTGTTTATTTGTTTAATGCCTGTTTCCCCCCTCATCAAATTGTAAGCATCATGATCATAATGTATATATCAGAATTTAGCACAGCAGAGTACATCTATGCAATTAAGTAATCTATATAATTGAATATTATTTAATCAATAAAAATAATGTTTTCTATGGATATTACTGGTATAGCAATTTGGACATGATATAATTTTAAATGAAAACAAGGTCATATAGTAATATATAATCTCATTTGTCTTTTGTAACTGTGAATGTATGCTACATATGTTTACAAATATGTGTATGTGTGTGTGTTTAAAAATTCTGCAATGTGTAACAGTGGTTATCTGGGTTGGAAAATTGTGAGTGTAGTTTATTTTCTTAATTTTGCTTATTTTTAAATATACTGATTGTGTATTATCTTCTTAAGAAGATATTTTAATTTTTTAACTAAATAAATACCTCCTACTACCTATACAGAAACTATTCCAGTAACCTGACATTTTACCTGGAAGCAGTCTAGATGTCCGGCATTAAGGGAATGTTGAACCAGAAGATGGAACATCCATTCAACAAAATGCTAGGCAGCCATTAAAAATCATTGTGACCAATGTCACAGCATGGTAAATACTAATCATATAACATTAACTTAGAGATGAATAGAAAATAGGATGAAATAATAGAAATAATTTTTAAGTGATGTCATTGCTTTGGAGTGATAGATTTTTTTGTATGCTCTCCAAACGCCCTGTAATAAGTTTTTACAATTAACTTTTTTGTTTTTAAAGGAAGTATGTGTTTTAACAACTTACATATGCTCTCACCTTGTTACACGTTATTTTTCTTTGGTAAGAATATTTGTGTTATGTAGTCTTTCTATACAGGCTACATCAAAAAAAGAAAATCTCAAATATCCTGGGATATGTAATGTATCAAGCCTTCCACAAGGTGGCAGTGTCATTGTATTAAGCAGCTTTGGAGAACTGGCTGGGAATACCTAGTTCAGTTCAATCGCTCTGTCGTGTCCGACTTTTGCGACCCCTTAGACTGCAGCACGCCAGGCTTCCCTGTCCATCACCAACTCCTGGAGCTTGCTCAACTCATGTCCATCGAGTCGGTGATGCCATCCAACCATCTCGTCCTCTGTTGTACCCTTCTCCTCCCGCCTTCGATCTTTCCCGTCATCAGGGTCTTTTCAAATGAGTCAGTTCTTCACATCAGGTAGCCAAAGTGATGGAGTTTCAGCTTCAGCATCAGTCCTTCCAATATTCAAGACTGATTTCCTTTAGGATGGACTGGTTGGATCTCTCTGCAGTGCAAGGGACTCTCAAGAGTCTTCTCCAACACACAGTTCAAAAGCATCAGTTCTTCGCACTCAGCTTTCCTTAGAGTTCAACTCTCAAATCCATTCATGACTACTGGAAAAACCATAGACTTGACTAGACGGACTTTTGTCAGCAAAGTAATGGCTCTGCTTTTTGATATGCTGTCTAGGTTGGTCATAGCTTTTCTTCCAAGGAGAGCATCTTTTAATTTAATGGCTGCAATCACCATCCGCAGTGATTTTGGATTCCCCCAAAATAAAGTCAGCCACTGTTTCCACTGTTTCCCCATCTATTTGACATGAAGTGTTGGGATCAGATGCCATGATCTTGGTTTTCTGAATGTTGAGTTTCAAGCCAACTTTTTCACTCTCTTCTTTCACTTTCATCAAGAGGCTCTAGTTCTTCTTCGATTTTTGCCGTAAGGATGGTGTCATCTGCATATCTGAGGTTATTGATATTTCTCCCAATAATCTTGATTCCAGCTTGTGCTTCATCCAACCCAGCATTTCACATGATATACTCTGCATATAAGTTAAATAAGCAGGGTGACAATATACAACCTTGACGTACTCCTTTCCCTGTTTGGAACCAGTCTGTTGTTCCATGTCCAGTTCTAACTGTTGCTTCTTGACCTGCATACAGATTTCAGGAAGCAGGTAAGGTGGTCTAATATTCCCATCTCTTTAAGAATTTTCCACAGTTTGTTGTGATCCACACAGTCAAAGGCTTTGGCATAGTCAATAAAGCAAAAGTAGATGTTTTTCTGGAACTCTCTTGCTTTTTCAATGATCCAATGGATGTTGGCAATTTGATCTCTGGTTCCTCTGCCTTTTCTAAATCCAGCTTAAACATCTGGAAGTTCTCAGTTCACATACTGTTGAAGCCTAGTTTGGAGAATTTTGAGCATTACCTTGCTAGTGTGTGAGATGAGTACATTTGTGAGGTAATTTGAACATTTTTTGGCATTGCCTTTCTTTGGGATTGGAATGAAAACTGATGTTTTCCAGTCCTGTGGCCATTGCTGAGTTTTCCAAATTTGCTAACATTTTGAGTGCAGCCCTTTCACAGCATCATCTTTTAAGATTTGAAATAGCTCAACTGGAATTTCATCACTTCCACTAGCTTTGTTTGTAGTGATGCTTCCTAAGGCCCACTTGACTTCATACTCCAGGATAATGGGCTCTAGGTGAGTGATCACACCATCGTGGTTATCTAGGTCATCAAGATCTTTTTTGTACAGTTCTTCTGTATATTCTTGCCACCTCTTCTTAATATCTTCTGCTTCTGTTAGGTCCATACCATTTCTGTCCTTAATTGAACCCATCTTTGCATGAAATGTTCTCTCCCTTGGTATCTCTAATTTTCTTTAAGAGATCTCTAGTCTTTCCCATCCTATTGTTTTCCTCTATCTCTTTGCATCGATCACAGAGGAAGGCTTTCTTATCTCTCCTTGCTATTCTTTGGAATTCTGCCTTCAAATGGATATATCTTTCCTTTTCTCCTTTGCCTTTAGCTTCTCTTCTTTTCTCAGCTATCTGTAAGGCCTCCTCAGACAACCGTTTTGCCTTGTTGCATTTCTTTTTCTTGGGGATGGTCTTGATCACTGTCTCCTATACAATGTCATGAACCTCCGTCCATAGTTCATCAGGCACTCTATGAGATCTAACTCTTTGAATGTATTTGTCACTTTCACTGTATAATCGTAAGGGATTTGATTTAGGTCGTACCTGAATGGTCTAGTGGTTTTCCCTACTTTCTTCTATAGTCAGAATTTGGCAATAAGAAGTTCATGATCTGAGCCACAGTCAGCTCCTGGTCTTTTTTTTTTTTTTTTTTAACTGATCATGCAGCTTTTATTTACCACTTAATACCTCCTTGGGCATTGGAAAAGATCTTCCTTTCAAGACTAAAAAATATGGAATGCTTCACGAATTTGTGTGTCATCCTTCGCAGGGGCCATGCTAATCTTCTCTGTATCTTTCCAATTTTAGTATATGTGCTGCCGAAGCAAGCACTCCTGATCTTATCTTTGCTGATTGTGTAGAGTTTCTCCATCTTTGGCTGCAAAGAATGTAGTCAGTCTGATCTCAGTATTGACCATCTGGTGATATCCACATGTAGAGTCTTCTCTTGTTTTGTTGAAGAGGCTGTTTGCTATGACTAGTGCATTCTCTTGGCAAAGCTCTGTCAGCCTTTGCCCTGCTTCATTCTGTACTCCAAGGCCAAATTTGCCTGTTATTCCAAGTATCTCTTGACTTCCTACTTTGCATTCCAATCCCCTATAATGAAAAGGACATCTTTTTTGGGTGTTAGTTCTAGAAGGTCTTGTAGAGCTTCACAGAACTATTCAAGTTCAGCTTCTTCAGCATTACTGGTTGGGACATAAACTTGGATTACTGTGATATTGAATGGTTTGCCTTGGAAATGAGCAGAGATCATTCTGTCATTTTTGAGACTGCACTCAAGTACTGCATTTTGGACTCTTTTGTTGACTATGATGGTTACTCCATTTCTTCCAAGGGATTCTTGCCCACAGGAGTAGATATAATGGTCATCTGAGTTAAATTCTCCCATTCCAGTCCATTTTAGTTCACTGATTCCTAAAACGTTGATGCTCACTCTTACCATCTCCTGTTTGACCACTGCTAGTTTACCCTGATTCATGGACCTAACATTCCAGGTTCCTATGCAGTACTGTTCTTTGCAGCATCGGACTTTACTTCCATCACCCATCACATCCACAGCTGGGCACTGTTTTTGCTTTGGCTCCGTCTCTTCATTCTTTCTGGTGTTAATTCTCCACTCTACTCTAGTAGCGTATTTGGCACCTACCAACCTGGGGAGTTCATCTTTCAGGGTCTTATCTTTTTGCCTTTTCATACTGTTCATGGGGATCACCTAGTGCATTGGATTATTCCTAATATTATTTTTCCTGATATTCGATTTTGATTTACAGTGACATTTACATTCCTTTTAAATCCCAGAATTGTAATATCTTTTATGGTGTTGATTTTTAAATTATAAGTTAAATAATTCCCCTGGGTGGTAAAATAATTCCTCTCCCTTCACTACTACTTTGCTCATAAATCTTTTCCATTTTTAAAAATAACAATCAAAGAATATCTGCTATTTCCTAAAAGCCTTTTTATGAATGAGTCCTCATTTACTCTTGCAGAGATGTTCTTCCTTTTTCACATTTGAGAAAATAGAAGCTAAAGGAAGATTGGTAATTTGTCCAAAGTTACATAATTATATTTTACCAGAGTCAGAATTCAAGCCCAATCTCTTGAAAGAATTTGTTAAATAAGTAAATTGGAAAATAAGTAAACAAATGAGTCAGTATGTTGTGTATCTGTCTGCCTATCTATCTACTATCTATCTGATTCAACTTAAAGTTATATGGGGAGTTCCCTGGTGGTATAGTAATTAGAATTTCAGACTTTCACTGCCATGGCCCAAGTTCAATCCCTGGTTTGGGAATTGCGATCCCACACACCATGTGGTGTGGCAAAAAGAAAAAAACAAGAAAAAGGTTATATGAAACTAACAGCGATGGTTGTAGTTTATAGTCCATTTAACCCCATGGCTCCTCTGTCCATGAGATCTCCCAGGCAGTAATACTGAAATGGGTTGCCATTTCCTTCTCCAATATGAAACTAATACAACATTCTAAATCAACTGTACTTCAATAAAAATATAATAAATAAAATGTTACAGTAAGTAAAATACACATTAAATAAATTCTATATAATATGATATATGTTTAACATGAAAAATGCTTCTGCTTACTGTCATATTTGAGACGTTTCCCCTCTGGTATTAAATTCTTTGAAAGCTACACTAGTAGATTAACGATACTCTTCCACTTGAATCTAAGTACTATATTTTATTCAGTCTTTCTTCTATAATTGAGTTTAGCAATTGCCTCTCAAAATTAGGGGATTCGCACCCACACACTCATCTCTTATTGCTCTCGAAACATTTCTGGCTACCCTCCCTGCATTCTCTCTATTGCAGGCACCAGACCTCTTGGCCCCTTGCTGTTCTTCGTACAAGCAGGTTTTCTCAGGGCCTTTGTCCTTGCTGCCCTCATGTGCTTCAGGTCTCACTGCAGATGTGACCCTATCTGTAAGGCTTTCCTTGAACTACTTATGCAAACAGGCGAACTAACTCTACCACCATATTCCCTGTCTCAGTTAATATCCCTTATTTTTCTGTATAGCACTTATTATCCTTTGACATAAAATGATTTCTTTGCCATCTGTCAAAAAGGTCTCTGCCGTTTTAATTAGAAGACTATTAGGTATTTAAATTAATTTGGAAAAAATAATTATTCCCATGCAGAACTTTGATATTGTCTCAATTTTGTTTGATTCTTCTTCTGTGTCTCTTAGTGTGGGTATGCCTTAGTTACAGTTCTTATAGTGTGGGGCTAAATTTCTTACCAAAGTTTTTGATAGTTTTGTTTTTATGAGATATAATTTACATATCATAAAGTTTACCATTTCGGTGTACAATTCATGGTTTTTAGCATCGTCACAAAACTGTGCAGCTATAACTGTGATCTAACTCCAAAACCCTTTAATCATCCCCAAAAGAAACCCCATAGCTTTCGTCAGTCTGTGCCTCTTCCCCTCACTCAGCACCTAACAATCACCAATCTACTTTTTTCCTCTATGAATTTGCCTATTCTTGATATTTCATGTAAACGGAATCACACAATAGGTAGACTCTTTTGTCTGGCTTTTTTCACTTAGCATAACATTTTCAAGGTTTAACCAAGTTGTAGCATGTAACAGTACTTCAGTCCTTTTTATGACTGAATAATATTCATTTGTATGATATGCTACATATTGTTTATCCATTGTAAGTTGACAAATATTTAGGTTGTTCACACCTTTTAACTATTATGAATAATACTGTTATGAACATTTGTGTATGAGTTTTTGTGTGGAAATATGTTTTCATTTATCTTAGGTATATACCTTGGAATGGAATTGTTAGGTCATATGGTTTAACTGTGTTTAACTTTTGGATGAACTACCAAACCATGTTACACAGCAGCTGTACCATTTTACATTCCCATTTATGTACGAAGGTTCCAGTTTTTCCATATCTTTGACAATATGTGCTATTTTCCATATTTTTTATTGTAGCCATTTTCATGGGTATAAAGTGTTATCTCATTTTAATTTTGTTTTGCATTTTCCTAATGACTAATGATTTTAGGCACCTTTCCATATGTTTTTTAGCCATTTGTACATCTTCTTAAGATGAATGTTTATTCAGGTCATTTGGCCATCTTTTAATTGGGTAATTTGTCTTTTTGTTGTTGAGCATAAGAGTTCTTTACATAGTATGGATACCAGATCCTTATCAGATATCTGATTTGGAAACATTTTCTCCCACTCTGTGAGGGTTTTTCTCTAAAAGTCTCCTTGAAAGCATAAAGGTTTTTAATTTTGATGAAGTCCAATTATCTGTTTTTTTCTTTGGTAGCTTGTTCTTTTCTTGCCATATATAAGAAACCATTACCTAGGCTGTAAAGATTTAGTCTTTCATTTTCTTCTGAGAAGTTTATAATTTTAGCTACATAAATCTTTCAGCTATTTTTAGTTAATTTTGTAGATGGTGTAGAGTATGTGTTCAACTTTCTTCTTTTACCTGTGGGTGTCCAGTTGTCCAGTCACCCTTTGTTGAAAGATGATTCTTTCTCTATGAAATGGTCTTGGCACTCTTGCCAAGGTTAAAATCAGTTGACTATGGATGCGTGGATTTACTGCTGGACTCATAGTTCTATTCCACCGGTGTTTATGTCTTTGCAGAATTTTTGATAAATACTTGTGTGAACTGCGTACATTTTGGTCTCTAACAAGTGCCTGGAGTGTAGTTGAACTGGCCCAGGCTTCTTACCTGTCATCTGGCTTGGGTAGGAGACTGACATCTCCTCTGAGACATGAGGATCTTAAGAGGAACACATACCTGATAAGAAGGTGTAGAACTCTAATTCCACGAGTCTACTTAGAGACAAATTGACAAATTAGGTCCACATCCCATCTTCTACAGTATGGTTAAAGAATTTGAAGTCTTGTCAATTTTAGGCAAATACTCATCCCAGCATCTGGTAAGTATCTGTTGAGACCCTTCTCTGTACCATGCACAGTAAAGCAGGTTTTAATATGAGAACTTTTATTTCTCCAATATAAACTATTTGCAGAATTACCAAAAACAGTAAGTTAACTTTATGAAATTATCTTTTTTTGGTCAAAAACCATTGAATGGGAGCTCTAGTTCATTAACAGTTGATTATAGCTCTTTTCTTTGTCAATAATTATCTAGAAGGCCAACTACAGTATCTGTTCAGGCCACTCCTTGTTAAAGGTAATAAAATCTTATCACTTGTATATAATAAAATGCTTGTCCTTCTGTTCCATTCTGTTGAGGGTTGTGGGGGAGGATCTTCAGGATTCCATAAAACTTATCCAAAATTATATCAGATTATTAACAAGTGAGGTAGAAAGAAAGGGGCAGTGACAATGATTCCCTGGGCCTGGAAATTTTGTCTGTCTTTAGATCAAAGCTCTGTTGCACTACGGTCTGCTAGAACAACCAAAGACTGTGCCCTCACTTCCTCTTTACTGATGCCAGAGATTCTATAGTAGCATAGTCCAGTGTGTGTCTGGTAATGTTTAATCCTGATGACAGGCTGAACAAGAATCGTCACTCTGAACCCTGGAACAAAGATGGCTTTCTGCTCAACATAAGCTCTGTCACAGTGCATTAAAGTGAACTCACAAAGATGGATCAGACTTTTAAATGAAATAATTCCTTTTTAAGTTGTTTAAAATTGAGTCTTCCATTGGACATTATAAAAATCAAAAAAATTTTGCTTGTCAAAAGACATCATTTAAAGAGAGGAAAGGTAAACCTCAGACTGGAAAAATGGTATTTGCAAAATACATTTGAAAAAGGACTCACCTAAAATGTATAAAGAGCTTCTTTATCTCATATCAATGAGGTAAAGAAAGATAAGCCAAACAGTAAAAGACCTGGATAGACATGTCACAAAAGAGGATAGTCAAATGCCCTATGAGCATATAAAATGATACCTGGCATCTTTAGTTAACAAGGACATGCAAATTAAAACCACAATGATACTGTATTGGTCTTTATCTTACTTAGAAAGATGAAGACCAATACAGTATACTAACACATATATATGGAATTTAGAAAGATGGTGACGATAACCCCATATGCCAAACAGAAAAAGAGACACAGAGGTACAGAACAGACTTTTGGACTCTGTGGGAGAAGGCGAGGGTGGGATGTTTTGAGAGAACAGCATCGAAACATGTATATTATCTAGGGTGAAACAGATCATCAGCCCAGGTTGGATGCATGAGACAAGTGCTGGGGCCTGGTGCACTGGGAAGACCCAGAGGGATCCGGTGGAGAGGGAGGTGGGGCGGGGGGGGGGAATTGGGATGGGGAATACATGTAAATCCATGGCTGATTCATGTCAATGTATGACAAAAACCACTACAATATTGTAAAGTAATTAGCCTCCAACTAATAAAAATAAATGGAAAAAAAAAGAAATAAAACCACAATGAGACACTACTATCCACCCACCCGAATGGCTAAAATTTAAGATGTTGACTAGGTTGTGGAGCAACTGGGACTCTCATACACTGCTCGTGGGAAAAGAAATAAAACAAGCACTGGAAACTTTGGCTGTATTATTAAAGTTTAAAAATAAATAAATGTCCTAAGATCCAGCAAATCCATTCCTAGTTATGTACCCAACAGAAATGCATGCATATGTGCATTAAAAGAGAAGTTCAGTAATGTTCATGGAAGGATTATTTGTAAGAGCCTCACACTGGAAACATCTCAACTGTTCACAAAAGTTGAATGGATAAATAAATTGTGGTATATTCATTCAGTGGCAAACCACACAGAGACAAAAAAGAATGAATGATAGCTAACTTGAGAAAACATGCATAAATCTCAGAGATATAATGCTGAGCAGAAAGACACAAAAGAATACATGCAGTGTAATTTAATAGTTAAATCAAGATTAAAAATACGCAAAACTATGGTAAAAAAGATCAGAGTAGTGGTTACTTTAGGGAGTATTTTGACTGGGAGGATCAAGAGGGAGTCTTCCTGGGTGCTGGAAATAGTCTATATGTCAATCACCTGTAAAAATTCATTAGCCATGTATTCTTAAGATGTGTACACTTTATTGTATTTAAGTTATAATTCCAGACACCATCCTTTATCCTGGTAAGTCAGGCATTGTGATGTCCCTTCTCATCCCCAGCAGACAATTAAGGGGGAGTCTCTGAAGAGGATAAAACAGGACATGGGGGGCAATCAGAAGCAGAGGGATCATAGTAAAGACAGGAGGTTAAGTGGAAGTCTGTACACTGAGAGCAGAGGATCTGGAGCCTCCTTCTCCCTCTGAGTTCTCAGAAATGTAGCAACCATGCCTTCAGACCCTAACCAGGAGATTGGAAGTTTATTCTCTGGGAAATCTCAGTAGGCCAAGGAAAAAATACCTAAAGATATTAACACCAGGAGTTCTCCAACAAAATGGCCCAGCTGAATCATCCTGTAGTGAAGTTCTTCAAAACCAACACCTACCCACAAATAAAAAGCTTTCCATTAGATTTTAGCACCCTATTCTTTTTTTTTAATTGATGTATAGCTGATTTACGGGCTTCCCTGGTGGCTCAGCCATAAAGAATCTACCTGCAATGCAAGAGGCCCAGGTTTGATCCCTGGATGGGGAAGATTCCCTGGAGGAGGGCATGGCAACCCACTCCAGTGGTCCTGCCTAGAGAACCCCATGGACAGAGGAAGCTGGCAGGCTGCAGCCCATAGGTCCCACAGAGTCAGACACAACTGAAGCCGCGTTGTGCATAGGCAGCGGCAGCATAGCTGATTTACAATGTTGTGTTAGTTCCTGGTGTACAATGAAGTGATTCAGTCGTCCATCTATACTACATGCACATGTATATGTGTGTGTATATATATTCTTTTTCAGATTCTCTTCTATTATAGGTTATTATAAGGCATTGAACATACTGAGTGCACCATTCCTTTTTTTTAAAGGAATTTAAATTTTTGGTTGTCTTTATTCCTAATGACGAAGGAATATGATGGAATTTAGACCCACTGTCCACTCACCTATCCAGCATCCAGGCAGCCACCATCTACCTGTCCATTATCCATCCATCCCTCTTCTTTGTTCTTACTGAGCTTCTGATGGGTACCAGGAATGGCCAGGACTAGGAATACAGGGGTAAATAAGGCGGATATAACTCCTATGCTGATGAACCACATGTGCCCCATTCTTAGTAACTACTAGACCCCTAAGGCAAGACTCTACCATGAAACACTAACACAAAAAGAAAACAACAACAAAATAACTTGGAGGAAACAGACTGCAAAGTGTAAGAACACTTTTTAAAAAATTACTAAATTCCGACAGATAATAGAGAAGATTGTTTTCATTAAAAAGTTGTGTTGTTTAAAAGAGGAAGGGACTTCCTGGTGGTCCAGTGGCTAAGGTTCTGTGCTCCCAATGCAAGGGACCCAGGTTCGGTCCCTGATCAGGGAACTAGATCCCACACGCTGCAATGAAGATCGAAGATCCTGTGTGCTGCAACTGAGACCCAGTGCAGTCAAATAAATAAATACATAAATAAATATTAAAAAAAAAAAAAAGAAGATTCAGAGAACAGAGGTTGAGGGAGGGGAGGGAGGAAGAGAAAGAAAAAGAAGGGGAGAAACGTCATACTTAGGAAAAGGATCAAGAATCAAAACAACGTTGGCTTTTCCAAGAGAGCACTGAAAGCTAAAAGAAAATGAAAAGACAGTTTCAAAATTCAGAGGGAAAATGATCATAGAACTCTATGATCTATTCAAACGATGAAATAAATATGACGGTAGAATAAAGACACTTCAGATATGCAAGGGATTTACATGCAATCATACCAATCATCATCACCAAAGAAAATCAGTCACTCAATGTTTTCTACATAAAAAATAGAAAATAATCATGATAAACTTTTTATTTCATGGAGGTACAGTGAGAAAAAATTAATAATCAAAAGAAGGCATGATGAAATCTGAACATAACAATAAATGAGAAAAAGAATTTGAACCATTTGAATTTACTTTTTATTCAACAAACAAGTACTGAGAACTACTTTTTGCCAGCATTGTTTTAAATGAGGAGGGTGCCTGTCCATCTGTGCTCAGTAGAGAATGACTCTTTGCCATCCTATGGACCATAGCCCACCAGGCTTCTCTGTCATGGGATTTTCTTGGCAAGAATACTGGACTGTGCGATGCCATTTCCTCCTCCAGGGGATCTTCCTGACCCAGGGATCGAACCCACATCTCCTTCTTGGCAGATGGATTCTTTACCACTCAGTCACCTGGAAAGCCCAGCATTTCTGTAAATGATGAGGGTACAGTGGTGAAGAAAACAGAAGTCTTTGCCCTCATAGAGCACTTTAGGAAAATGTTTAAATAATAATCACACATCTAATTAATGAAATATTATGCAACCATTGAAAAATACATGAATACCAGAAACACAGGAAATGTGTGTAATATGATGCAGGGTGAAAACAACACAAGCTGTGGACAAAGACAAAAACGGAAGGTCATAAGCCTGAAAATGGATATGCTAGGATAGCAAAATTATGAATATTTTTCTTTTTTCAAAATTTCCTTTAATTTTATATTGGGTTTTCTAAGAGACAGGGGAACATCAAAATCCAAGATGCTAAAGGATTATTGTATTTAAACTTAGGTGCCACCTAATAAATTCTTCCAAGAGGCTGTGTGATGCCTCTTCCTCAAGAAAGAGAAGGGGAAATTACCTATTCCTGATGGGAAAAACATGGCCACTTGCTTAGATGTTATCATAAACTTTTTATTTCTACTTCAGCTATGCAGAGAAAGATGAGGGTGTCAGAAAGGATGCAGATCCATTGTCAAATGGGAGCCTCAAAAGAGCAGTTAAACCTTGCCTGTTAATTAGTTCCATGGGTTAATGAGCTCCAGGAGCAGAGTGAGCAGACTCCCTTTAACTGAACCAGAGAAAACTCACTGGCAGCCTAAGGGCAGTTGGCACCATAGTTTTCCATACAGGACGCTAGTGTTCCTGGCCCATGAGAGAATAACAGTGGTGATGTTTCTGAAGTACTTCCCACAGGTGGTAGTGAAAGCTCAATTTACCACTATGTGCTTCTGTCAAGTGAGATTTCAGGAATCTCCATGTGAGTTACTGTGTAAAGAATTCCTTTATACTGTAGAGGAAGCAAGGATTTCTTGGACCAGCTGATTAGATGTAGTTGGACACAAAATCTGAGAACAGTCTGGGTTCCCAAGGTATCTAACACAAAGAGAAAACTGAGGAAGCCTCAAAAGGAATGTTGTAATCACGCCTTGGGATGAGTTAGATGTTGTGAGTTTTTTCATGTTGAAGGGTAGTAGGAAAGATATTGCATCAGTGTCATATCAGATCTTATTCAATTAGACTATACATTTTGTTTATATTTGGCTTTTAAAATAATATTCTAAACTTTAAAAATAGGAGGAAAGCTAACTGCAATGTTATTATGGAATCATGGAACAGTAAAGGACATTATGGGAAATTAAAGAAATATGAATAAAGTATGGAGTTTAGTTAATAATTATGTACCAGTGTGTTCATTAATTGTGATAAAGGTACCATAGTGATATAAGATGTTAATAATAGGGGAAGCTGGATGTGGAGGATATGGAAAGTCTCTGTAGTATCTCTGCAACTTTTCTGTAAACCTAAATCTATTCTAAAATTTAAAATTTTCTTTAACCGGGATGGGGAATTCGTGTAACTCTATGGCTGATTCATATCAATGTATGACAAAACCCACTGAAAAATAAAAAATAAATAAATAAATAAATAAATAAAATTAAAAAAAAATAAAATAAAATATATATAGGAGGAAAGAACTATTATCTCAACCTCAGACAAATCACAGCTTTGGCATAAGTCTAGTATTCAGGCCACATGATTGCAACTAAACATCAACCACTAAGGGATATCAGTTGAGTCCCAGGTTCTGTTATTTTCAGCGACAGAGAAAAAAGTTGAAACTGCAAATCAAAATACTTAAAAACCATAAAGTATGGAACTTATGAGACAGCAAGGTTTAGATTTTGGTTGTGGAAAATAGGAAGTTACTATACATTCTTGAGGGAAGAGGTGATACAGTGAGAACAACAGTTGAGGGATTTGTTCTATGAGCAGTCTGCAAAATGGATTGAAGCTGAAGAGAGGGTGAAGTAGGGGTATCAGCGAAGAGGTGATAATTGGCAGGTGAAACAAAAGCATTAAGACTAAACCCCTAAAATGAAACTTAGGGCAAAGGTTTCAAGCAATGTTATTCTTAGTGCCGCATACAACCTCTTTTAGGCACCTGGGGACAAGCAGAGTCTATCATGCAGATGGCTATATCGGACGATCTCAGTTAGCCTTATTCCATCAGATATCTGAGGTCATAGACCCCTTTTCCTTGTTCTTAGTCTTCGTCAGGTCTGTGTGTTGTCGCCTCTGCTTGTCCTGCATCAGCTCAGTACTTGTTTGCCAGTCAAACCTGAGTCAATGCTTCTTGTTGATTTTTAACCCATCCTATGGATTTTTAAAAACTTTTCATCAGGAAAGGATTCAAACTTACAGAAAACTTGCAAGAATAAAAAGAGTACACTGATAGACTTGTCACATCTATTGTTAAATGTTTCTCTCTCTAGGTATATATGAATATACATAAATGTATGCACATTTAACATTTTTAACTACTTGAGAATAATTTGCATACAGACTTTAGTCCTATTTCATTGTATATTTCCTAAGAATTAGGACATTCTTTTACAAACCACAGTATAGCTGTCAACTTTGCTACGTTCACTCAGTCACTGTTGAGTTGAACTCAATGACAGGAACACCCATCATCCTAGTCTGACCTCTCCCATCGCCGAGTCATGGGAGTGAGAAATTCAAAGTTTTATTTGAATTTCAGGTTTGGGTCTTTGACAGTATCACAGAATCAGATTTTTCAGATTAGTTTTGAATTTCATTCTTTTTGGGTTTGACTCAGTTGTTCAGCTATTCTGAAAACGTCTTTGTGAGAGAATAACATTGAAAGCAATCATGGCAAACACTAACCTAGCATTCATTACTGTCAGGCACTGTTCTAATGCATTTAATCCTCACAGCAACCCTAAATAGGGACATACCATGATTGTCTCCATTTTATACCTGGGGAAATGTAGGCACAGAAGTTGAATAATTTACCCAGAAACGAACAGCTCACAAAGGGGCCAAATCAGGATTTGAACCCAGGCTCTCATATCTCTTTCTTAATAGTTAATATAAATGTGCATCTGTTAATCTAAATGTATGTCTCTCTCTGTGTGTGTCTGTGTGTGTGCATGTTGAGCCTTCTTACATTTCACAGTGTCTTCTCTAAAGATGATCCCACACTATTTCTTGTTATTGATTGCTTTTCATTGTGTCGTGTTCCCCTAGGAGAGATGCATTCATTATCTTGATGTGTTTATTTTTCAGCTGAGGCGAAGGTGAGTGGTCCCAGGAGTCCGGAAGAATGGACTCAGAGGAGGCTGTTTACACGAGGTTCTCCCACTCACCAGCTGTTGAGAGTCTATGGATGAAGAGCAGGATCTTATTACTTCAATGGAAGCCTGTGACCATGATCCCAGCCACCAGTAGCCAAGAAGACTTGGTAGAGTGCGGCTGCCTAATAAATGATTCATCAGAAGCATTTGATACAAATGTGTTGCAGCAGCGTCTTGAAATTTAGTGTTGCCTTCTTATCTAGGCTTGTGTTTGTTCGGAGATCCCCACTGCCTCTCACTTCCGTGCTAGTGCTGACCTGAAAGGCTGGGTCCACAGTGGATTCTCGTCATGCAGGCGGGCTCTGCTTGACTGCTATTTATAAAGCTGGTGTGGGTTAGTAACTATTTATTGAGTGCCAGTTCCGTGCCAATCGTTACTGCTTTACAAACATTTAACCCTCGTGCAAACCCTGTTGCCTGAGGTTGTACCTGTTATTTCCATTCTGCCCTCGAGCAAATGGAGGCTCAGAGAGGTTGTGTGCTGCGTACAAAGTCACACAGTTGGCAGAGTCAGAGCTCAAATTGGGAGAAATCTAAAGCCCCTTCACTTTAACACGCTGCTTTTCTTCACTGCTCCAGAGATCATTAGTGCTGCCCCCACTCCATGTTCTCACTGGCATTCTTCTCATAAACAAGGTGGGGATGGCCGAGTGCACGATGGCAAGTGTCTGAGAGAGAGGGTCCGGAGGCTTTAGAGGCCCTGAAGAATCGCAGAAGTGTTCTCTGGGAAAAATAACACAACGCTCTTTTAGATCAGAGGTTGATAAACTATGCCTGATGACTCAAATCGGCTCCCAACCTTTTGTAGCAAATCGAGTTTTATGGGAACACAGCCATGCCCAATCCTTTATGTACTGCCCAAGGCTGCTTACTCTCTACAAAGGCAGAGTTCCATGGTGGTGACAGAGGCCATATGGCCCTTGAAGCCTAAAACACTGATTCTCTGGGCCTTTCTAGAAAAAGTTTGCTGACACCTGTTTTACATGACTGAGGAAGAGAGCCAGTAGTTCTTGTTAGTGCCGATTTATTATTTTTTTCCATTTGACTGAAAAACAAAGATTTGTACTGCTAAGGTCATCACTGGCGGTGGTTGGAGTTGGGGAGAGGGTTGATGGCTATAGGGGTCGAACCAGGGAAGGACAAGGGTCAGGGAGGAGAAGGCAGGTCTGGGCCTCTGGGTCCCCACTCAACTCCTCAGCCCAGACTGTCCCCACACACGTCTCTCCTATTTCACCTGCCAAATCAAGTTTCCTGAAATAACTCTGCTCATAAACTTTTAAGTTGCTTCCCACTTATAAAATACTCAAATTCCAACACCCCAACCTGGAATTTAGAGATCATAACCATCTGACCCCTATGAATCCTTCTCTCCATCCCTTTTATTCTTTTTTTAATCATGAGCCAGTCATGCCAAATTTGAGTTTATATTTCAAAGCCAGTGAACTTGTCTTTGATTCACTTTTATATAAGCAGAGAAGTAAACATTTAATACTTATGGGTGATAATGGGAAACCAGGCTGAGCTTTCATACATGATGTGATTCACCTAAGCTAAAAGTTATAAACAAGAATTTATGAATGTTTCAGTTATTAATATTTTTCTACAAAAGACATTATCCAGTTGTTTAGAAAAGATATTCTGACTAAGGTTTTGTTTTTAAATTGTATTATCATAAACTGTCTTCCACATTGCTGTGTATTTTTCATAAAGATAATTTTTCATGGCTGCAGAATATTTCATCTCTTAAATGTTGCTGAGCTTTTGTAATGTTGCACAGATGTTTGGGCATTGAAGGGTGCTGTTTCCATTTGTTCTAACTCCTATCTCTATTCTGTCCAGTTGTTCTTCTCATAATTTTTCACCTTTGCTCAGGCTGTTTCCTTAGCTTGGGAAGGATCCTCGTCCTTTCCTGTCTGCTTAAGTCTTAACCTTACAGTTTAAGTCCTGTCACCTTCTGTCTTCGATCTCTTGTGGCCAGGGGAGAGTTCAGCTTGACCTTCAGAATGGGGGATGGATTTCAAGAGACTCATGTTTCTAGAAAATGCTGACAGAGTACCATCTGAACTTGACTGCAATGGCACTGGCAGTATCAAAGGGCTCAGAAACCTCAGAAACCCTTATTTCCTGGTGCTGTACTCAGGAGACTGGTTTATTGCAGAAAAGAATAATAGTGGACATATATTATATTATGTGCTTTCTATATGTCAGGCATTATCGTAAGCACTTTATATACATGGTAATTTCTCTTCATGACAACCCTTTCAGCTGGGTCTGTTATTACACTCATTGTTCAAATACGAACATTGGGGTACAGACAGGTTAAGAAACCACCCAAGGTCATACCACTGTGCTCCATAAGTGGGAAACTCGGCATTGACTGGCACCAGACAGTCTGGTATCGGAGTCTGGGTCCTTAGCCAATGAAATACAAGTGCTGCCAACTCACCATGGCCCTTTCTCTCTAGTCTCAATCACCCAGGCTCAATCAGGTCCACAGCCATCTTCAGAGTATATGCAGAGGCAGGGGGCTACTCTTACTAGGAGCAGTGAGCCTGTTCCTCTGTGTTGGAGAGACCAGGCTGGGGGCTAGCACCCATTCACAAAGAGAAGGTCAACAGGCAGATAAACTTGCTGAGTCCTTGGTCATCCTCTGAACATGATAGTTCAAGTTCAGTTCTATTCAGTCGCTCAGTCGTGAACCGCAGCACGCCAGGCCTCCCTGTCCGTCACCAACTCCTGGAGTCCACCCAAACCCATGCCCATTGTGTCGGTGATGCCATCCAACATCTCATCCTCTATCATCCCCTTCTTCTCCTGCTCCCAATCTTTCCCAGCATCAGGGTCTTTTCAAATGAGTCAGCTGTCCGCATCAGGTGGCCAAAGTATTGGAGTTTCAGCTTCAACATCAGTCCCTCCAATGAACACCCAGGACTGATCTCCTTTAGGATGGACTGGTTGGATCTCCTTGCAATCCAAGGGACTATCAAGAGTCTTCTCCAACACCACAGTTCAAAAGCATCAATTCTTTGGTGCTCAGCTTTCTTTATAGTCCAACTCTCACATCCATACATGACCGCTGGAAAAACCATAGCCTTGACCAGACGGAACTTTGTTGGCAAAGTAACGTCTCTGCTTTTTAATATGCTATCTAGGTTGGTCATAACCTTCCTTTCAAGGAGCAAGTGTCTTTTAATTTCATGGCTGCAATCACCATCCGCAGTGATTATGGAGCCCAGGAAAATTAAGTTAGCCACTGTTTCCACTGTTTCCCCATCTATTTGCCAGGAAGTGATGAGACCAGATGCCATGATCTTCGTTTTCTGAATGTTGAGCTTTAAGTCAACCTTTTCACTATCCTCTTTCACTTTCATCAAGAGGCTCTTTAGTTCTTCTTCACTTTCTGCCATAAGGGTGGTGTCATCTGCATATCTGAGGTTATTGATATTTCTCCTGACAATCTTGATTCCAGCTTGTGCTTCCTCCAGCCCAGCGTTTCTCATGATGTACTCTGCATATAAGTTAAATAAGCAGGGTGACAATATACAGTGTTGACATACTCCTTTTCCTACTTGGAACCAGTCTGTTGTTCCATGTCCAGTTCTAGCTGTTGCTTCCTGACCTGCATACAGGTTTCTCAAGAGGCAGGTCAGGTGGTCTGGTATTCCCATCTCCTTCAGAATTTTCCACAGTTTATTGTGATCCACACAGTCAAAGGCATTGGCATAGTCAATAAAACAGAAATAGATGTTTTTCTGGAACTCTTTTGCTTTTTCGATGATCCAGCGGATGTTGGCAATTTGATCTCTGGTTCCTCTGCCTTTTCTTAAACACTGAATTCAGATTGATTATATTTTTTGCAGCCAAAGATGGAGAAGCTCTATACAGTCAGCAAAAACAAGACTGGGAGCTGACTGTGGCTCAGATCATGAACTCCTTATTGCCAAATTCAGACTTAAATTGAAGAAAGTGGGGAAAACCACTAGACCATTCAGGTATGACCTAAATCAAATCCCTTATGACTGTACAGTGGAAGTGTGAAATAGATTTAAGGGACTAGATCTGATTGATAGTGCCTGATGAACTATGGACAGAGGTTCATGACATTGTACAGGAGATATGGAGCAAGACTATCCCCAAGAAAAAGAAATGCAAAAAAGCAAAATAGCTGTCTGAGGAGGCCTTACAAATAGCTGTGAAAAGAAGAGAAGTGAAAAGCAAAGGAGAAAAGGAAAGATATACCCATTTGAATGCAGAGTTCCAAAGAATAGCAAGGAGAGATAAGAAAGCCTTCCTCAGCAATCAATGCAAAGAAATAGAGGAAAACAATAGAATGGGAAAGACTAGAGATCTCTTCAAGAAAATTAGAGATAACATTTCATGCAAAGATGGGCTCAATAAAGGATAGAAATGGTATGGACCTAACAGAAGCAGAAAATATTTAAGAAGAGGTGGCAAGAATATACAGAAGAACTGTACAAAAAAGATCTTCATGACTCAGATAATCACGAAGGTGTGATCACTCACACTCACCTAGAGCCAGACATCCTGGAATGTGAAGTCAGGTGGGCCTTAGGAAGCATCACTATGAACAAAGCTAGTGGAGGTGATGGAATTCCATTTGAGCTATTTCAAATCCTGAAAGATGATGCTGTGAAAGTGCTGCACTCAATAGGTCAGCAAATTTGGAAAACTCAGCAGTCGCCGCAGGACTGGAAAAAGGTCAGTTTTCTTTCCAGTCCCAAAGAAAGGCAATGCCAAAGAAGGCTCAAACTACCGCACAATTGCACTCATCTCACATGCTAGTAAAGTAATGCTCAAAACTCTCCAAGCTAGGCTTCAGCAATACATGAACTGTGAACATGATAAGTGAGGGGCATTTCCAGAGCCAAGGCAGGATGTGATGGAAACACCTGTTTCTTCCAGACCTCACTTATCTCAGTGTCCCAGGGGCCTAGCATAAAACAGGCCATCAGTTCATGAAGAAGGGATTGTGACATAGTAACATCATAATGGCTACAGATTAGTTAACTCCTCCTCTCATGCCCTCTCCCAGGAAGGAGTGGCGCCTCTTGCAATGGATCTTATAAGAGTGGAGGTGGGGAGAAGAGATTCAGAGTGCATTCCAAAGGTGAGTACAATAGCAGAGCAGAGTTAGGAAGGAGGTGCATAGTTATTGGCCTCTAGTCTGAAGAGTGAAAGAACCTCAGGGTTCAGAAAGATGCTAAAGCCTATCTCTGCCAGTTGTCTTTTCAGTGCCTTATCCCCCTAGGACAGCTCTGACAAGCAAATGCCCAGCCTCTGCTTGAATACCTCCACTGATGGGGACCTTCCTACCAAACAAAAATCCATCCCAGTTCTGTATGGCTCTATTAGAAAACTGAACTTTTGGTTGAGTGGAAATCTATCTTCTTGTAGCTTCCACCAAACTGGGTCTAATTCTATCTGTCAGAGGCTAGAGAACAAGCCAGCTTTCTCTTAAACACAATAGCCCTAGAGAGAATTGAAGTAAATGAAACTGTCCTCCCTGAGTTTTTCTTCTCCAGGTTAAATACTGGTGCTTGAATTGTGTCTCTTCTCACATGATCTCCAGGCCCATCATCAGATTTGTGTCCACTGATTGCTTCCCACTTTGCGTACAGCTTTCCAAGGATGGTGTTAGACCACTCCACAGCACCAGCTCATGTCAGAACAGAACCATCCTTTCCCCGCTATGAAAGCTTCTAGGATCAGAAACCAGTACTCTTGAGTCCCAAGGGGTTCCAGGGATTTTGGGTGAATTTATTTTTGGTTAGAAAAGGGCAGCAAAAAAAAAAAAAAAGAATGAGTTAGATGTCTGTGGTTGGTAAGAGATGATAAAAGCTAATTTTTTTTGAATGCTTATTATGTACCAGACACTGTGCTTAAAACTTAACAGGAATTCTCTCATTCAATCCATTCAACCACTCTTATTGGTGGTACTGTTATGATGACCATTTCACAGCTGAAGAAACTGAGGCTTAGAGAAGCTCAGGATTTTCCCAGGCTATGTGGTGTATGCCAAGACTCAGGCCAGATATTAACAGGGAGTAATGGGTAAAGATTTGGCTTCAACAAAAAGCAGCATCTGGCCAGTGATTATGCTTCAGAAAAGGTATGACCGTGAAAAGTGGTTAGGGGTGAGCACAGAACTTCTAAGGGCCCAGAGATCGAGAGGGAGAAAGCCACACCAGGGTGGTACAGAAGGATATGATGTACAGGGGAGTAATAACAGTAACAGCTATCATTTACTAAATGTGTACAAAGTCAGGCATTTTGTATACATAATCTCCTCTAATCCTCACAACAACCCTATCTAGGAGTTACTATCATTACGATCGCTATGTTACAGAAGAGGAAAATGAGGCTTATTGAGGCTAAATGACTCACCAAAGACTACACAGCTGGTAAGTGGCAGTGTGAGGATTAAAGTTCAGACAGCTGACTCCAGGGTGATGCCCTGTACCGACTCTCAAAGGGAAAGCCTGTTGGCAAGAAACTTAAGGGAAGACATTTTCTCTCCCAAGAGATGGGGGATCCCAGAACTTACAAGGGAACTCAGGGCTGCTGGCAATGTCTGACAAGACGGAATAGGTGTTCTGGAAGAGACAATTTTGCCAGACACTTTAAATCAGTAGTGCCAATACTGAGGCTATCCTAGATTGATATTTAGTCGGAAAGGTGGTCCTGGAGGCCCAGGAACCTCATTCAGATGAATATCCATGACCAGATACACTATCTCAGAATCAGAAACCCAAGTGTTGAAAAGTCATCTGTTTTTGTGCTTTTGTAGTTCCCTTTTTCCAAAAAAAAAAACAATTTGCTTTTACTCAGTTTAATGGTGACCAAACTTTAGTGTGCATCGGACTCACCCAGAGGGCTTGTTAAAACACTAACTACTGGACCTCAGCCCCTGGAGATTCTGATTTAGTAGGTCTAGGGATGAAGCCTGAGAATCTGTATTACTAACAAGTTACCAGGTAGTGCTGATTTAGCTGGTCTGGAGATTACACGTAAGAACAAGGGCTTTGGTTTATTAGAAAAGCTACTTTTGAAATTATCTAAACTGACTTGGCTGTGAAGAGGCAAAGAGCTTGCCCACAGGCCAGAAGCAGCGGGAGGGGGTCGGGGTGCAGACAGTACCCAGCTAGGTGAGTGACTGCTCTGTGGGCTGCGGAAGACAGAAGTCACAGCTAGAAGAGACTAGCTGTTTACAGATGAGGATGATGGAGAAGCAGAAGGCCTGGGAAGCTGGGCAGGGGAGCCAGACTGGCCAGGGACAGAGATCTGGCGAGGGCAGGAGTCAAATGGGGTAGCAGTCTTGTCAAAAGCTGCAGGCTCTTGGCAGGGCTGCAGGGAAAGAACTAGAGGAGCGGGGAGGCATGGGGCCAGGAGTGAGCTCCTGGGATGTGGCCTGGGACAGAATCTGGCGATCACATTTCAGCTGTGGCTCATGGTCTCTAAAGCCTCCCCCTGTGGTTAAGCCCATCAGACCCAGAGTACCCAGAAGTTGCTCTCTGACAATAGTGAGCTGAAGTTCTAGCAGCAAGACAACTAGGACAGTGCTAAATGCTATTTCTTCTTCCCTTAGCGATGGGTCCCACGGTGCAGGCAGAGTCAGGGCTGGGGAGCTCACAGTCTGGTGGTTTGACCTCTGATGTTCCTCAGTCTCTAGGCTTCATTTCTCCCTCTGGGAAACTGACTCAGCTGCAGCGCACGCGCACCGCGGAGACTGGCCTGCATCGCTGCAGCAGAGTGCTGGCTGCTGGGTGGCTGGCTCTTCTCATCTCTCCTCATGGAGCTGGGCAGCTCGGAGAGCAGGCTCTTTTCCTTTGGTACCAAGAGAAGGAGCAGCATCTCTGCAAGGCTGCAGGCGACTGCTTTCAGATACAGTAGCAAAACTGCACATAGGCCCTCTCTGGACCCTGGTCTTCAAAAACAACGTGCTTAGCCTGAACTGATTCTTTTCATCCCATTTCTTGCATGTGTCTGTCCAGTTAAAAAAGAATTTAGCGAATGCATACTAGATGGCAGACCCTGGGCTGGGGATACATACAGATACGGGTAAAAGACATCTCAACTCACAAGTATAGTTGGGGAGATCATCTACAGAGATAATTACAACCTTGCAGGATAAACGTTATTTCTG